>NC_142040.1:73686343-74324558 GCF_982192425.1 Myodes glareolus
TTTAAAAACCACCTATGAATGAGTACATGTGATAATTGTCTTTCTGGGTCTGGGTTCAAACTTTTCATTATGTTAGCTAGGTTTTCTAGATATACAGATATACTTCAGTTAGATAATCTTCAGCACTTCAAAGACATACAGAATATGGCATTTAAAATCTTTTAAGAACTTAGACTTTTCTGGCAGCACCAATTCCTTCAAGAGGATGAAGGGCATTGAAGAGGTTCCTTATGGAGTCTGTTAGCAATTTGGGCAAGAAACTGCTCTTGCCTGTCTGCATTTCTCTGTGATCTTCTAGGGGATGAGGAGTGAACTCCCTTTTCTGTCTGCTCCAAGCTCAGAGGAGCAGCTGAAACATTTGATTGATAGAATGACAAATGGCCAGATTTTCATTAATTCAGCTTCTCCAATGGAGTCACCATTTTGCCAGGCTGTGTGGAGATAATATTTCCTCCTCCATCTAAAGGGACAAAGCCTGATTGGGACACCCATGATAGATTAATGGTATCAGTTTAGATCTAGTATCCATGGTTCTAAAGGAATAAGAAGTGAGACAAGCAAGAGAGGTCAGGGCATTCAGAGAAATAAAGATTATTATTTTTTTTATTTTTTTGAAGGAAGAAAGGATTAATTTTACTTTAGAATACCAAGTTATAGCCCACCATTATACAAAAGCCATAGCAGAAACTTAAGCAACTAGTTACATCACATCCACAGTCAAGAGCAGAGATGAAAGAATGCACCTACATTTTCTGTTTTCTTGTGCTGAACTATGCTTCTTCCGTCTTTATATCAAGATCCTTGCTTAGGGAGTGGTGCTGCCCACAATGGGCTAGATCTTCTCATATCATAAAGATTATTTTTTCTGATGAAATATCCATCAGCCTCAGATACATGCTTGGGAATTCACTATGCATCAGGCACTGTGTTCATAATGTAATATAGCAATTCAGTTAATAATGTAAGGACACACTGTGTAGATATGATCACTCTCACTTTACAGAAGATGAAGGGATTTCAGGGAGCCATGAGTTTGGCTCTGTCTCTGGCATTTTTGTTGTCAGAGCTTGTGACCATAGGTTCCATATGAGAGACAAATAATAGGAAAAATATAATTAAGTTTCAAAAGATTTGACATAATGTGAAAAGTAGAGAAGAACCAGGAAACTTGGTTCGGCAGGGGTGAGAAATAGGATTGCGGGATACCCTAACTGGTGAAGGATCTGGACTGGCTCATGGTGGACGCAGCTGTTGAGTCTGAACATGAGATCAGCTGAGAGCTCTGGGTTGAATGATTGGCAGTCCAGGCAGAGAAAATTGGCTCTGAAATAGGAAACCATCTAAGTGCTTGAGCTAGAGAGTGCTATAAATTACAGAACTCAAGGAGCATTAGAAAGTAGACCAGATATATTGAAAAGGCAAGGACATAAACCGATGTCACAGTGGTAAAAAGCATACAGCAGCATCAAACTCTAGCAGAAAGCAGGTGCTTGCTATGGAGTTGGCGGTTTCTTTCCATAACATAGTGTGATGATGAACATCCAGTGATGATAATGAAGGCAAAGCTCCTGTAATTGAGCACAGTGGGTTCAGGGCTGCCTTCCTTCTCATAACCACAACACTACTCTGAGCCTCTTTTCTGCCGTAAGGGAGACTGAGCATGGTAGAAGCTCCATGTGTCCCATAGGAAAAGCAACCACCCTAGGTGGAGGCCACTCATGTAGGTGACATTCCAATTCATTTCTGGTTATTTTCAGGAAGTGTCTCATCTACAGGGAAGGCATCATTTCAAACAGCATTACTTTTCATTTCCAGGGGAGGCATACAGAAATTTAATTAAGAATCATATTGACCTTCTATGTCTCTGAGCAGAAGGATTGCTTGAACTCATTTGAAATCATCCCTAATGGCAAAAGAGGGATTTGCTCATAAGCTCCATGAGTATAATTTCAGAAAGGTGGGTAGAAATTGTGAATAACCATTCATAATAGTGAAATCACAGCTTATTCAGCTTGCAAGAGTACTGAGACTAAGATCTCTTTAGAATATAGTCAATAAAGATGAAAACCAAAGAGCTTAAATTTCTTTGCAGGCAGAGAAAGCTGAATTTGCATTGACCATGACCAGTGGGTCTTTAAATGACGTGTGAAAGCCATCTATCACGGAGCCCCACTTGACGAGTGTGGTCTGCGCAGACCGGCTTTGCTTCCAAAGTCACGTTCAACAGCTGCACTTGCAAGACTAATCAAATAGCAATGAATAGTCTCTACTGATCTTTCCCAGCCCAGATCAGTTGCTCTTTTAGTTGGCAGGAGCTCTCATCAGAGCCCATAACACAAGCCTTTCCCTACAAGTGTCTGAGCTTAATAATTAGGACAAAATCCCAAAGGTATATCTTCCCTTGAAATTTTTCACCTATGTGTCTCTGAGTTCAGAGACTATGATCAAAACAGGAGATTTAGATACAGAGGGGGGAGCCCACTATCATGCTCTTAAGTGGACTGCGAGGCAATGAGATGAGAGTGCCCTGACCCCCACTGAAATGAGCCTTTGTACCCCACTGCTGTATATGGGGCCTTGGCTGAGCCAGTACGAACTGAGACCTGGGGCAGCCTGACTAACCAGCACTCAGGCCACAGGGTGGGAAAGGGAGATGGTACTCTGAAGATGACACAGGGGAAACTGAAGTCTCCTCACTCTGAATTGGAAGGAGGGGCTGTGAGTGCAGCTGATGGCTTCTGGTACTCTACAGCACGGGTTCGGTTTGTTCACTGTTTGAACAGAAAGATCTCGAATGCCCGATTCTTTGAGAGCCGTCCACTGTGGTCATCTCTGTTTTAAGCTGCCAGTTGAAGTCATCTCCTAATTGGTCTTCCTGTACTCTAGTGTCCATCCATTTCCAGGTGACCCTGGAAAAATGGCAGGTCAAGTATTGCTCCTCCCTAAAATTGCTCCATGACTTCCTGTGTCAATGAGAACAGGAAGAACCAACCGCCTTCAGAGTGGCCAAATGCTGAGCTATGTCTGGCGGTGTTCTATTCTGTCCCCCCCCCCCATCACCTGACTCTGAATGCCTTGTTGGTATCTCACACAAGATGCATTCTGAGGCTCTGGCACAGATGATGTCCTGGTCCGGGACATCATCTCCTTTCCCTCTCTCTCCTCCTTCAGGTCTTTATTCATGAATCATATTCTCAGATACCAACCAACATGCCCGCAAACTTCCTAATCAGAAGAGTAGCTGAACTTCTCTTATCCCTTCCCTTTCCTGCTCTAGGCTTCATCTCCCTTTATTCCTCCATAGCTGATCATGTCAACACCTCAAACTTGCTAGTTCATCCCCACCTACTGAGGTCTTCCAAAGTGGACGGTTCCAGCTTAGTGGTAAGCAGATGCAGATGTGAAACACATCCTCTTTCTTAAAAAGACTTAACAAGGGCTTTATGATCAGATATCAGCTCCCTAATGTTTTGTTGTTCACTCTAGAGGATGTCAGGTGTACGTAGCAAAGAGGATGCTGCCACATGTCCCCCATGTGCCCCAGCACCCAGCTCCACCAGTTATCCAGTTAGGAGAGTTTATTTTACAAAGCTTTCACCCACTTACCTCATCCCCCACATTATCATTTGCTATTTTAGGTTTGATCTTCAGATTTTGATTTTGTTGAGAGAGGAGAGAGAGAGAGAGAGGGAGGGAGAGAGAGAGAGAGAGAGAGAGAGAGAGAGAGAGAGAAAGAGAGAGAGAGAGAGAACATGCAGTTGGGTAAGCAGGTAGATGTGGAAGATGGAGAATCTGGGAGGATTTCAGGAGGGGAAATATGATCAAACTGCATTCTTCATTCGCTAGCTAATTAGGTGATCTACCAAGTTTTGGATCTGATAGACACGTAAACACATCGAGGGTGATGCAGAAGATACAGATGTTTTCAGTCTGTGCTATTTGGAGCTGATGCTGATCACGTCAAGCTTCTGCTTCGGGATGTGATTACCTTCCCACTTTATCAGCTACGCTCTCCCTAGCACTTATCACCAGCAATCTCTCACGTTATCATATCTCGTGTAGCGTGCCAAAGCCAATGCAACCGGCAGCACATCAGGTTGCTGATGCTGTGTCGAATCCCATTCTCATCAGAGCCCCTGAGCAGAAGGGATTTCAGCATTCTGCAGGAGAACCCTCTGTTAACACAGAGATTTGGAATGACGAGTCAGGTGGCACCACGCCCTTAAACATAGGTGTAGAAAGGAGGGCTGGTTTATTGGGGTATCTATCCCGCCCAGCACCCCAACAAGTCGGCAAACCCCAAAGAAAACCAATCACACAAAGATCTCTATAAGTTATAAAGCTGATTGGCCCATTAGGTCAGGTTTTTTGTTAACTCTTATAACTTATGTTACCCCATTATTTTTATCTACGTTAGCCACATGGGCTCAGTACCTTTCTCAGTGTGACAGCTTACATGTTGTCTCTTGGGTGGTCTGGACAGGAGTGGCAGAGGAACTTCCCTGCTTCCCAGAATTCTCCTGTTCTCATTGCTTCACCCCTACTTCCTGTCTGGCTTTCCCGACATTAATGGGTTAATATCAAGATATGACAGTTAGTCAGTAACTAACTCTCTAGAGATAATGGGCCAGGCAGTGCTTAAATGAATACAATTTGTGTGTTGTTATTTCTGGGACTAAGCTAGCCATGCAGGAGCCGGGCAGGACGAAAAGCAGGCCTGCCCGCAGCTCCTTTCTACATATGGCGCCCTCACTACACATAGGGATACACCATGATACGAATGTGTACGCAGTGGCCATGATTGGGTAGGGATGAGTGTGCCTCTGACTTGTCTTCACTGGAGTTACTTTGAATCAGAGGGCAGAGCTAGCCACTAGCTGACCAAAATTACCATAGAGGTTTTAAAGGATCAAGGACATACAGAGAGATGGAGGAAGTAGTAGGGAGGGGCTTAGAAAGATCCTCCACCCTTTTGGTTCAAGGAAGGAGAAAGGGGAGGTCACTGGACACTTGTCTGCCATTTTTCTGATCAATTGGTGTCTTATTGCTTGTCCAGCTCCTGGATTTTTATTTATTGATAAAGAAAAATGAGAATAAACACTTCAATACAGGAAACTAGTATAAGACACATGTAAACCAAGTACAAATGTGTCCATACCAGAAAGCCAGAAAATCATGCTAATGACACTCAATGATTGGTAATATTAACAATAATAATATCTTAGGAAATTGTATGTCTAATTTTAAATAAGTATGCAAAGAAGATTTTGATAATTTCTAAGCAAAGAAAAATCTTTCAAATAATATATACAATGAGTAACTGGTGAGAAGATATTGAAAAGTATTCGTCTCAGAAATGATGTTAAACCTGTGAATTATAACGTCAGAGAGACTAACCTAGAGCAACAGTATTCGTCTCAGAAATGTTTTTAAACCTGTCAGCTCTAAAGTCAGAGAGACTAACCAAGAACAACAAAAATTGAGTCTACTGCAACTAATAGCTTAATATCTTTTCCACAGTTAAAAAAATAATCAAACAAAATATAACAAATACACAGCATTTATTTGAAAATCAGCTTAACTATTCACTATAAATTTCCCCTGCCTTGGAATGTCTATAATTTGAATAAAAACACTATTTTGTGAATAATAAATTAATTTACAGTCCATTATTTATCAGTTGTCTCAATGTCTCTATTCCTACAAAATAGAATACTCTAATTTGTGTGTGCGTATATGTGTGCGTGTATGTGAGTGTGTGTATATGTATGTGTGTGAGTGTATGTGTGTATGTGTGAGTGTGTATATGTGTGTGTATGAGTGTGTGTATGTGTGTATATGTATGTGTGTGAGTGTATGTGTGTGTATGCATGTGAGAGTATGTGTTCATGTATGTGTGTGTATGTATGTGTACGTGTGTGTCTCAGACGAGAACAATCCTTCATAAAAACAAACAAACAAAAAACAAGCCAAAGTCCTGTAAAGTCACAGTTGGTTGAAAAACCTGCAGCTGGTTGTATAAGGCATTAAACCACAACTGTATAAAGTTTTACCTTGGTTGTCTTAAGAGAGGATACAAATAGCAGAATTAAGTCACCTATTTTGTAAGCTTCATTGTCTGCCAGAGGGATTAAATGGGTTGATGGCAGGAGGTAAGTCAGTGATGGTAGAGTGGGGATGAAAACTACACATCCCCTTGGGGGAGATCCCTCTGTGTGAGCAGCGTGACAGTGAAGGGATCACGGGCATTCTCGTCCAGTCCCGTTCGCTTCCAAACCACTTTTCGTGCCCAGACTCATCTAAGCACAGAAAGAAATGACTTGCACCAAGGAAGCATGAAAGCACCTCGAAATACAGACATTTGAGGAAAGTCTCTCATCAAGACAATCAGTGGAACTTGAGCCTGAGCTCTTGGATGCAATGGCGTGAGGCAACCCCTTCTCAAAACAACAGGGGATACTGTAGGGATGCTGCCTCTTGTTGTAAAACAACAGGGGATACTGTAGGGATGCTGCCTCTTGTTGTGATTATCAAGTGACAAGCATCCTCTGTGCACAGACATGGAGGCAGGGACACGAACCATGACATCACTTTAGCTGGTAAGTCGAGTGCAAGCAGTTTCAATGGAGAAATCTAAAACTTGTTCATGGATTTAGTAATGAGAATAGAAATTATTATTTCTAGGAAAGGAAATCATTAACTCATCTTGGGGGTTGGGAGAGAGGAGATAATGTCTACTTAATACATTAAATGCCTCTAACTGAATCTTTCTATTTTAGGTGTGATTAACATGCCCCACAGGTGTAAGCACAAACACCCTGTAGGCATGTGTAGGCATGTGCAGGCATGTACAGGCGTGTGTGGATATGCATTCATACCATGTCTGTATATTTATGGAGGTTAGAAATGTTGAATGAAATCAACATTCTATTTTAAAACTGATCAGACACTACATTTGATTAGAAAATGAATAATCTATTTTTAACTTTGTGTTGAGAGTTACATGGGACGACATCATTTCCAGCGACTTTTATGCTCCTCCCACCACCTCTCAAATTCATGGTCTTTTCTTCTTTAATTATTAACTCTTCAGTATTGCCTATGTGTACACATGTTTAAGGTTGGCCATTTGAGACTCAATAGCCTATTGGAGGGGTCTCATCCCTGAAGAAATTCCCTCCTCTATCTCTCTGTCTCTGTCTCTGTCTCTCTGTCTCTGTCTCTCTGTCTCTGTCTCTCTGTCTCTGTCTCTGTCTCTCTCTCTCTCTCTCTCAGCAGTCACTGGCTGCCTGTCCCTTTTCATCCACCATTCAAGGGTGGAGTCTTCTGAGATTCTTTTGTCTTTGTTGGCGTGCCAACTGGTTTTTGTTATGCAGGTTTTGTTAAGCAGTCGTGTTGTGGAGATTTTATGAGCACAGCTTCCTTGCCAGGTCCAGGAAATATTATGTGGGAACAGGCTTCCTGATCCTCTGGCTCAGCCAAGATTAACTCCTAACTTCCATGATGTTCCCTGAGCTTTAGCTCTAGCAATCCCTTTGTAGGGTGCTCTTCGGGGCTGGGCACCCCGTGGTCATTCATTATCGGCATTCTGACCAGTTACAGTCATCTTTAGGAGCCTCTGTCTTCTGCAGAAAGGAACTTGGCTGGTGAGCTGTGAAGGCTACGCGTACCCGTGGGTATAAGGATAAGTATTTAAGATGTGGTGGGAGCCTCTATTGGTTACAGGATAAATGATAGTAAGAGGCTGTCCTCCAGGGTTCATGGCTTCAGCAGCCATTGGTAGTTGGCTAAATTCACATGGCCAGACACAAATTGGCTCTAATGGAGTGTATCTTAGGTCCAATTAGACATACGTTAGCAGCCCCAAAGACAAAAGTAAAACCAGGAAATAGTCCTGTTTATCTGTATCCTCCTGGGTACATACTGAGGTAAGAGAAGGCAGGGGTACCCTATAACATACTTTCTATCTCTCTGAACCCACCATTCTCTGATCACACCTTCCTTCTATTAGATTAAATCAACAAAATCTTTAGTACAGAGAAGCAAGTTTTAATGCCTGAATACTTGGGGCCAACGAAAAACCTTAACTACAACCCCAGCAATCACCTTGGCCCTTTCTTTCTTTGAAGTAAACAAATTTAAAAATGCGTACACACACGTCAAGGGCAATGCTCTTCTGACCCCAGCAGACCTCAGTAATTGCACGTGAGAGGCACATTCCTGATGCATAGCTTCCCGAAAGCTGGAGCCCTTGGCATTGAAAAGATTAGGGCGTGATACTGGGAGTTCTCCTCCAGTCTTTGGCCCAAAGGCACACAGCAGTCACGACGCAGGTCACGAGGAAAGCGAAAAAGAAACTCATTACTGGAGCCAATTCAGTGACTGCCACGTGCACTGGCGAACTATTTCCTGGGCTAGCGCAAGGACGCGTTCTCATCTACACCGGGCACATACGGCCATAAAGACACATGGGTAGGCTGTGTACAGGGATGTGTCTGTCCCTCCTCAACGGCTGCCTGACGCGGCCCTTCTAATTGCACGGGATTGAGGGAGACATATGGCTTGTTGGTGACTAATCTGCCATTAACGTTTTATGATTTATGGAAAGTACTGGAGGTATTATCCTATCTGGCCCCTTTACCATATCAGCCTGGACACCTAATCTGGAGCCTTGTTACCAGGTTATAGCCAGGACACTGTTTATCCTCTGTAGATAAACCCACCTTCCTGTCTCCACCAGAAATCTCCCTGCTCCCCGTTATTTGACGGGGTTCATTTAGAGCCTTCAAATAATTTGGACACTGAGCTGTTTGTCTACATACTAGTGGGGGGAAATCACAATGTGATGTGTGAAATTATACAATTAGATGTGAGTCTTAGACTTCCGTTGTTACATTTCGACAATTAAGTCTAAGTACCTCTTTTGAAATCTTCACGAGGACAATCAGTAAGAGAAAGTTAGTCAAGGAGGAGAGATGGGTGAACACATCACAAGGAGAACATTCTCCAAAGCGACTCAGCAGTCTCAGGCACGACTCAGCACTGCAGCCTAGCTGCTGCAGAGATCAAATTCCCTCTCACGGGGTTTCTGAACCACTGGTCTGTCTTACAGTTTTAGCTCTGAGAGTGGTCTTTTTTTTTTCAGTTTTCACATGATCTGTAGCAAGTAAACACAGCATCTGAATTCACTCGACTGTCTGCAGAACCAGACATATTGCAAGCGCAAAGTCAAGGACACTAGGCAGATGTGAGTTTTGTTTTCTAGTCATTAAAAGGTTTTCATTCATTAAAATATCCATAAAAAATTTTAAATTTTATTAACTCTTTGGGAATTTATTATGATGAACAATGATTCTATTCACTGCTATGTCTTGTATCTCCCTACTCCCCCCAGATTTATTGCCCTCTTTCATATATACATTAATAACCCATTGGCTCCAATATATGATGTTCATATACTTCTGATTGTGGGGCTTTCAGTGGACTGTGGTCAACCACATACTTAGAGAAAGCTGACTCTCCCTCCCCAAGAAGTCAGCAACTGCCCATACTTCAGGGCAAAGGCTCACAAATCTCTTATCCCTCTGTGCTAGAATGCTGACTTAGTCATGTACAGTCATCCCCAGCTACTGTAAGCTCAGGACTGCCATGATCCTGTCTTATCTAGAAGACACTGTTTGATCTGGTCCTCCATGAACTCTGGTTCTTACAATTACTTCACCCCCTCTTCCAAGATGGTCCCCTCATCCTTGAGAATAGAGTAAAGTCTAGACCCCGCATTGGGGCTGAGTACTCCACAGACACCAGTTCTCACTCTCTACCCAGCTGGGAGTTTCTGCATTAACTACAATCTACTGCACAAAAACTTCTCTACTGAGTTCCCACAGCTGCAAAAAGTGGGAGTTTTATCTTTTGGTTGTCTCAGGGACTTTATCTGTTGCTTTTGAAACTCACACTTGACCCTGGAATTGATAGACTCCTGTGAGATATTGAAGTACAGGACTTGATATTGTCACTCGTTTGGGTCTTTAAGCAGAGGACATGTGCTTTAAGGTGTGGTTTAAGTCTGGCACTCATCCAAGGCAGAACTACACTACCGTTTGGTGAAAGGCCAGCTTCAGTGGGAGGAAAGCAGAGGATTTCTTAGGAAAGCAAAATTGACACGACCAAAGGTCATTGAACAGATCTGGGCAATTTGAAGGGAGAATTTGGAGGCTAGGCTAGGCTTCAACTGTTGCAGGATTTTAGTGAAACAAAAAATAAAAAGATACTCAATTACCCCAAGTGAAAATGTCCTGTTTTTATTCATAGTGAGGAAGACACACTTAGATGACATAAAAGTAAAGGGTGTGGCTGATGAGCAGGAGACAATTGCTGTCAAGAGAAAGGGCTAACAAAACAATTTCAACTCTGCCTGTTCTCTATGACTATTATCTTTTGTGACAGTGATCTATTCACGTTTGTTCTTAGTGGTCAATCCTCTGAAGGCTGCTGAAAGCAGAAGATGAACAGACACATATGTCGTGTGTGTGTGTCTGTGTGTGTGTGTGTGTGTGTGTGTGTGTGTGTGTGTGTGAGAGAGAGAGAGAGAGAGAGAGAGAGAGAGAGAGAGAGAGAGAGAGAGAGAGAGAGGGGAGGAGGATTGCACAAGATCAGGCTCACATGGCTGGAATGAGCAGGCAGAGATCAGACCCAGACTTCTCAGCTGCGCAGTCTGGAGACTTTCCACTCATTACTACTACAGTGTTTCATTGAAAGAGACAATTTATGGGTGATGTATAATATCAAAGCTCGGAAGCTATAATTCCTTTAAATAGAAAATGCTAGAATAGTCTCCAAAACTCATATCTTATTCACATTCAGTGTCATGAGGTTATGTCACATCTTTGTAATAACACAGAACTTATATACACACACACATATATGATGTGCATTTACATAGATGCAATAATTTGTAAATCATAAAAAGTGTTCTTTAATTTAAATTAGTCATAAAAATAATATTTTGGAAAAGCATTTTACATCATTAAACAGGCATCATTGCATTATTTTCTCTGTGTAATAGCTAAATGATGGTGATTTCTTCCTTTTTGTGTGGCCGTGGGGATTGAACTCTGGGCCTTGTGCATGCTTAACCTAAGTGCCCTCCTACTGAGCTATGCCATCAGACAGCCTCAAGGGTCTTTTTCCATTGGTCAGCTACTTTCCCCTTAATTACTCTAGTTAAGATTCTTTCTAAAACACTGTTTATTCATCTTGGAGAGTGTCATATGATAGATCTTACATTTATTCCCCCAACTCCTATCAGATTCTCTTCCACCTCCATACCCACCCAAGTTTATTTTCTCTTTCTGTCTATAAAAACTAAGAATCCGTGGAGTCCATTTTATGTTGACCAACTATACCTGGGTGTGTGACCAAAATGTGAAGCGCCATCCCATTGAAGAAAGCTGACTTTCCTTCTCCTGGCTGGAAGGAAATGCCAATAGCTCCTTGACTAGGAATGAGATTTCATGGCTATCTTCTTCCTTACTGGGATTTGTCTGTGTTAGCATGTACAGGTCCTGTGCATGCTTCCCCAGTTTCCCTGAGTTCATATATGCATCTGCCCTGTTGCATCTGGAGAACACATTTCATTAAATCCATTACCTTTGACTCTTGCAATCTTTCCAACCCACCTTCTGCATAGATCCTGAACCCCCAGGGAAGGAATTGTTACATGCATCCCATTTGGGGCTGGCATCACAAGACTCTTTTCAGTGCACATTGGACAGTTGTCTATTCCTGTGGTAAGATTATTAATGTTATACCTATACTTCCAAAGGACTTTATTCTCAGCAAGGTACTTCAGGTCAATTCTATATTATGGACAATGCAAGGGAACACGAAAAGGCACCCAAATGTCTCTCTCGGCTGTGAAACTCTTCAGTTCTCGCTCCATCAAAATGAATTCAGACTCCTGGCTCACTTTTGCCATGTAAAGGGGCAGGGCACTGAGCAGCATGCCATGAAGGGGCAGGGCACTGAGCAGCATGCCCCCTCTGCATGTCCCCTTGCTGTTTGAAAGGGAATGGAGGGTCGTGGCAGGCATGCAGAAGTTTTCCTCCACTGACCATGAGTCATATAGTTTGGGCATATTTTTATTCACGCAGCCTAAAAACTGGGTCACTGAATGGTCTAATCCACATGTTATTAATTAAAGTCATTTTCTGTTTCTGGTGTGTTCTCTGCCTCTCTCAAATGTGTCTTTTTAATTTTCCTCTATGGTCCGGTTGGTCTGTCTCAGTAGACAGGACTTTGCGGTCTCAGTTCCAGATTTCCAGCATTAACAAATGGCCCTTGTCCTATGTGTTTAAGAGATAAGCTTCCTAGTGCCAAGCAAAGCAGTTAACACTCACCAAGGTCTCTTACTCCCTCCTTCTTCTCTCTCTAAGTATATAACAAACTTATTGCATTTTATTAGTTTCAAAATTATTCCCATGTTAAATATACCTTTCGATTGCTTTTATACCATTTGATTGTTAAATATACCACTTGACTGTTTTTCTCTGTTTATTATTATCTGGCTTTGTCCTCCTTGATTCTTTATTTCAGGTTTTCCAGTTGCCAGCTTGAAAATGTTCGATGTGCTCTTTTGAGCTCTGAACTTTTTATCAGTACATTCCTAACAGTGGCTTCTCACGAGTGTGCCTGCCATTCTCACTAACCTCAGGGGTTTCCAGGTATTGTCACTCATTTGTAGACAGGTTTTAGTTTTTCAACTCTTATTTACGTTTAGTCCAAAAGAAACTTAGGAATCCTTTACTTACTGATAATTGATACGCTGTATACGAGTGGGGTGTGTGCGTGTGTGTTTGTGTGTGCACGTGCGTGAGAATGCACGTACATACATGTATGTGTGTATGTAAATATACACAAACGCACAGACATTTTTCCTTTTTTAGTTTCTAAACTTGCTGCACATTAATTAGTCAATATTGTTGTGGAATATTATTTTAAAATGGGTTAAATTTGCTTATGCTATGGAACATTTATTTAATGATGCAAAGATGTGCTGCGTTCTTTATGTTGCATTTGTTTAAGTCTGTGAAGCTGTGTTACTTTGCCTGCCTGAAACACCTGATTGGTCTACTAAAGAGCTGATTGGCCAATAGCTAGGCAGGAGAGAGAGAGGCAGAGCTGGCAGGCAGAGAGAATAAATAGGAGGAGAAATCTGGGAGAGAGGAGGAGGAGAAAGAAGGGAAGGAACAAGAAGAGAAAAGGCCAGACACCCACCCACCCAGCTACCCCGCCAGCACAGAGGAAGACTGAAAGTAAAATTACAAGAGTAAGAAAAGGAAAAGCCCACAGGCAAAAGGTAGATGGATAATTTAAGAAAAGCTGACTAGAACAGTTATTAATTTATGTGATTGGATCCAAGAAGAAGGTAATGATCTGGTATGAAGGATAGGACCTTGCTCTCAGGTTTCAGGTCGTTCCAATGCCTACAAAGAAATTCCACTCACTAAGTCATAAAGAATCCAGGCAAGTGTTCACAACAGATCCCCATCACCGAACTGCTGTGGCCAAGTATCACAGCAGGGGTTACTTAAGCCAACAACAGACTCGGTCTTGTAGGATAACAATTGAAACAAAGGTTGCCACGACCACCTTTCCTCTGCGGTCCCTGATGGAGGACCCTTCCTGGCTTTCCCCACCTCACCCAGTCTAAGAGTTTTTCCCCAACCATGGTTTTGTCAGGCCAGCCTCCTCTTCCATCTTCCTGTAGCTCTCATCCCTGCCTGCCCAGTCTTCACAGGGCAGGCTCTCATGTCCAAAATCCCCTTCTCTTAAGGAGAACACCAGTCATATTGGACTAGGTTCATCCCTAAAGGTTCATCACAACATGGTGACTTCTACAAGGACTTTATTTCCAGATATGGTCATAGGCATATGTGGCAGTGGCTCAGATAATACTTGTGGATGTGTGTGAGCAATCAAGTCCACAACACAATACAGGCGAAGAGAAAGATGGTCTCCCATGACAAACTCTACAAATTCAACTTGAAGCCTCTCAGGGAATTCGAATCCTTTAGCTAAAGGCGTTCTCACACAGAAACTTAAGTACCACCCAGGAAACCGGCCTCCCTTGAGTCCCCAGGCTTTGTCCATCTCCTTGTCTACCATCTTATGACTGGATATTCCAAAGTATCTCCTCACTCACTTTCTACATGCATGATCAGTATAAACTGCTTTAGTCTCTCTCTCTCTCTCTCTCTCTCTCTCTCTCTCTCTCTCTCTCTCAACAGAAAACCCAAAGTCAAAACAAGCACACAAAGCCCACTGAGACAAAAGAAAGTATCCCCCACAAAAAATAAGCCCAGGAAGATAATTTTGTATTGGTGAACTACTCCTGGACACTGATGGGGAGCACATGGAGCTCCAATCTCTTCCTTCTTCCGCCATTCTTATCTAACTGTGTCGCTAGGAAACAGGCAAGATCAATAGCTTTTGACTCCACCATGGGCGAATTCTGTTCTCTGCTCTCTGGGCAACCATGGCCTCTGCCTCTAAATCTGCCAACTCAAACAACAGCCAGCACCACCTGCCTCTGGGCTTAGTGTTTTATGATAGTGAAAGTGCCCTAAAGAGGGTGAGCCACAGCCAGAAAGGAAGTTACAGTGTGGGGTGGGGTAATCTCCGCTAGGAAGTACTCGGTGAGTTCTCCCTGGGTGACCTCCCCATGTCTAGCTTTTCAAGGAAGGGACATTTTTTTTCTTTTAAGTCTTTATCTATTCTCTCATCTTGATTATTTCCCCTCCCTCCACTCTTTCAGTCCCCCCCATGTCCCCTCTCCCCAAGATCCACTCCCTTCATCTCCCCCAGAAAATAGCAGGCCTCTCAGGGACATCATCGGAACACAGCACAACAAGATACGATATGACCAGACACGAACTCTCACATCAAGTGTGGGCGAGGCAAGCCAGCAGTAGGAACAGAAAGGGACACTTCTTACACCACCCAGAGGAAAGGCTGCGTCTGCTATTGGCGCAGACCTGACACCCAGTTCCCCACATGTATGTCTGAAGTCTGCCCAGTCAGGAGAAGGCAATCGATCTCCTGGAACTGGGCTTACAGATGGTTGTGAGCCACCGTGGAGATGCTGGGAACCAAGCCTGGGTCCTCCATAAGACCAGCAAGTGCTCTTAACTGCTTAGCAATCTCTTCAGTCTCCCAAGTTACATCCTATTATGACATGTACCATGGTGGCAAGAGGGACCGTTCAAACACTTTGTGCTCCCCCAGTGAAGGGCAGGCGATTGTGCACAGCCCGGGGGTGGGGAGACAGCATGTGAGCTGTATGCTGCAGAAAATTTATTTGAATATATAGGGAGGAGGCATATATTAGAAAAATTCTAACTAAATGTACTTTTTAAAAAAATAAATCAAATCTCCACTACAAATGATTTGAACAGTGAAGAAAAACACAAAAATTAAAAAACGAACCATGACTTTCAGTCCCATGCTGGAAATGACACAGTGACTGTCGGATGGGCATCGCGTGCTGTCTACATGTCTGTGCACATGTGTACAGATGCTAGGTAGCAAGTAAGGGAACAGGTAGATTAAAGTAAACAGGACTTTGTAAGTACTTTCCAGTGTCTATGACGCTGTATCTTTTTATTGAATTAATATGACATTTTAATGTGACCACATTTGCTCAGCTAAAACTTCATTACTATTTTTTCTCAAGATATTCTTTCTTACTTAAAGATTTTTATTGCTTTGCAAGGATTTTGTCAATTTATTTCAGAGTAAATGACAAGAATTGTGAGTTTTCCCATTCAGTAGTGATACATTTCTGGCCTTGTGCTTAATTCTTTCATCCATTAGCAACTTTTATAGAATTCTCTTGCGTGGGGTGAATATGAAGCCTGTAGGGGACTACAGGCATGTGGACTGGAGGCTGGTCACTAAAGGGTGCTAGTATTTAGGGAGGCAGTAGAAACCCTTGGAGGGGTGGGTCTCCCTGGAAGAAGTAGTTCACTGGAGGTGGGGTTCTGCCTCTGAAGGGTCTACCTTGCTTCCCTGCTTTTCTTTCCTCTTTTTCTTTCCTGGCTGCTGTGACAAGAGCACCATGTGATGCCCCCTATCGTACCACAGACCCAGCACTAATGGAGCCTCTTACCACGGACTTCAAACCACGTGCTAAAATGAACTCGCCTACTTTCACGTGACCTCTGTGCGGTATTTGTCAGAGTCTCCATAAAACGCTTCTACATACATTACTAGGTGTGCCCTTACATATGGTATTGTCACTATTCCACACGCTTTCCCTTCTTAATTGTTGTCATTGTGTTTATCCGGTTAACAGAATCGTGGGATCTGTTATAACACGCTCACACAATGTGCTCCTGCACGTTCTCATAACCACCCCACCCCCCACTACCCTCTCTCACCTCTCCTCCCTCCCCTGTCTCACACTGGCCCCTTTCGTCCTCAGATAGTACCCATTCCCGTTTCAACATGCATGCACATGCACACCCACATGGACGCACACACTAACTCCTAAATGTGTAATACTAAGAAAGTCAGGAAACACCTTCTTACATTCCCTGCAATAACAAGAATTCTCTCAATTAAGCTGTGTTTTTATGGATTTGAGTAAACAATTCACTTTTTCAACATTTCTAAGTGTTTTCAAAATGAAAAGTGAGTTTTGATAATGAAGGATTTTCAGTAGCTGTGTTCTCTGGTTCATTTGTGTGTTGAATTATAACTGACAGGCTTCCCACTGTTTTACCATCTTTGTTTACTCAAGACAAGTGCCAGTTCCGTTTGAGGACACTACTCATTAGTACAGAGCTGGGCCCGTTTTCTCTTTGTGTCTTTAGAATCCGAGTATTTCCTCTGTGGCATGCGTGGTATATAATTTTCCTTTCTTGTCCAATTCTTATTTATCACTGTGGCGAAAGCTGTCTTTGCATCATACAATGCGCCCTGCTCTACTGCGGAGCATGCACTGAGGGGATGTTCATGGTAAAGACTTGTTGAAACACAACAGTAAACCGTCCTGGGTAATGAATTGCTGAAGACAGAAGGTCAAAATAAACACAGGGTCCCACCCCTAAACACGGAACTGCAGGAAACTAATAACTACTGGGAGAAGGGAAAGGATTAGCCTCTGCAAGGACGAGCCCTTTATTGGTTGTCTGAGCCAGAAGATCAACCTTGAAAGCAGGACTCAGAAGGTTGTGTTTCTATATGTGTATATGTGTGTGAGTGTGTGTGTGTGCATGTGTGTGTGTAAGAATAAGAAATGAGGCTATCAGCTTGAGAGTGGGTGGTCATAGGAGGGGCTGGAGGGAAGAAAGGGATGGGAGAAAGTGACGGTTCCAGCCCTTCACGCCACGTGCACTGCAGCTTCTCCAACAGTTTCGGGAGTTTCCCTTTGTCCCTCTGTCTGTCTTGAGTTCTCGTGTTGACTATATGTGCATTTTTAATGATTTTCAAAGGCAAATTTCTTTGTAAAGCAGTTGTGTTCTTGCCCGGTTGCTCTCCCTGCCACAAGCCCTGCTTTTCTGCAATGCTCCCCTTGGCTTATCTTTAATTTAACCTGATATCCGTATTTCTAATTTCCTCAGAGAGAAGGCTTGCGAATGTGAATTATGTGCTTTCTCGTGCCATAAATTTTGGATGTTTAGCGCTTTGAATTTTTCTCCAAGCATGTCTTCAATTTCAGTTCACACTTTAAGATGCAGAAGCATACCACCATCCCCTTAGAAATATTTTCTTAAATCTCCATGGTGATTTTGCTGAACATGTTACATATGTTGAAGTTGCTTGCTTACTCCCAAGTAAGGAGAGACCCTGGTTATGTTTACTGCCATGTCTGAGCCAACAAAGAAAATGATTACAGAGCATTCTACTTGAATCTGCAAGCACGATTCAGTCCTTCAGGATTTACGAATGCACCCTTCATGGTGTATGTGCACAGTTCTTTGAGTGGCTTGTCTGAACGTGAAAAGACTGTACCCGGTGTTTGATAATGATCTGTATATACATTGTCATTTGCCTACATGGCTAGTATTCTTGTTAAAGTTTCCATCTTATCCCTGAAACTTCGCTGGCAATTAAGAGTAGAGGAAACACCTGTACCCCATGCTTGGAAGGCTGCAAGCAGAAAGATTGCCCGCCCATGCTAAAAGGTGAATTATAGGCTAACCTGGGCTAGAGCGAGTTCCTGTACACAAAACCAATTCCAGTACCCTGTGTAATAGTAACAGAAACTGGGTGAGTTGAAGATAATTAGTTGACAAGGGCAGGCATCTCATGCATAGGATTAGTTGCTCTAAAAACACATATCTAAGAATTGCTCTCGTCTTTTTTATGCTTGGTAAAGATGCCAGAAGAGTGAGTTGTTTTCCACCCAGGAGAGGCACGTCACCAGAACCCAAGCATACAGGCATCCTGACGTATAAGAGATAAACACTCATTGTTGAAACTGCTTTGCCTAGGATAATTTATTACCTCAACCCTCAATGACTTTGAACATTGATCTTGTATACTTAAAGATTGCCAGTAAAAGCTTTCAGTAGACTCTTTAGGATTATCTGTGTATAAAATTATGCAACAAATGGCGACAGTCTGTTTCTTCTTTGAAGATCTGAACGGTGGCTTTTCCCTCTCTTGAGACATAGTGAGAATTTGTAATTGTCTGGCGTAGCTCCGTGATCTGTCCCGTACATCTGAGAAGTGTCACAGCCACCCTTGCGACTGCCCTGTCACTTCTCAGTGGCAATCACTCTGCCGGGATGGCTGAAGGTTCACACTCATACGCAGACATACAAACACTAAACCAACTTTGCTTTCCTGAGGCAAAGCTTCTCAACCATGACATATAATCTTCTTACATGCTTCTAGATTAGGTTTGCTGGCATTTTTATCTGGAGATTTTGCTCATCTGTTTATATGAGATAGTGGTTTGTAGTTTGTTAGCTTCTGGTATTATCATCTGATTTCTGTTTTGTGATAATACTGGCTGCAGGATAAGTTGGGAAGCATGTTCTTATCTTCCTATAAAAATCTAACGAAGGATAAGTTATTCTTTGAATATAGGATAGAATTCATCTTTAGTGCCCAAACTCGTTACAGGTGACTTTTATTACTAACCAGTTCCTTGTTGTAGGGCTATTATCATTTTAAAATCTCTTGAGACAATGTCAATGGTTTATATTTTTCTTGGAATTTTGTTAGGTTGTTAGTATAAAGTTTATCATATTTTCCAAAACCATTTTGTTTCTGTAAGAAGGGTATTGGCATTTCCTCTTTCAGCCCTCATCACTGATATTATTATTAATTTATTATATTATATTATATTAATATGGTCTCTCTCCCCCTCCCTTCTGTCTGTGTGTCCCCCAGCTCAGTCTATCTATCTGCTAGTCAGTTGGGGCTGGAGTTTATTCTCAGTTTGTTGTTCTCTATGTCATTGTTGGTCTGGTGTCTTTCTCAGCTCAGAAGTACAGTTTCTCCAGCTGTGACTCCCTTCTAGGCCTTGATTCATTACCACCACATCCTCTGATATGTGTGATTTCTCCTTATTTTTACATTTCTGTTCCGCTGATTTATTCTGAATCAGATGAAAATTTTAAGGTACTAATTTGTCAAATGATGTGTCATGATATTTTTTGAGTTATTTTCTTAGTGGCGATTCTGGGTATTATAATATATGTTATTTTTCAGATTTATACTCAATTCCAGGAAGACATGTTTATACTATTCTGGCTTTTCTCTTGGGTTATAAGTATTATGCTTATAATATCTACAAGCATCACAATCCTGACAGTTCATTATTGGTCTTTACAGCATAATTTGTGTCTTTTAAAGTAGCTAAGAGAAGAGAAGGCTAAAAACGTAAGGCATTCTTAAATAAATAAGCCAATAATGGCTCCATTTTTGTTTTTCTACATGGCACACAGAATTATTTACTTCAAAAGCTCTGTAATGTGTATTATAATGAAAGAACATACAGCCTTCTTTGCATAAACCCCTTATGGGCACAGGGTGTCACAGGGCCACACAGACCTCCAGCTACCACTGTCCTTTGGATTCCTCTGGCCCAAAGGTAGCCCTTCGTTTTGTTTCAGAGCAGGGGCATCTAGACAAGCTCTCCCTCCACCTCCTCTCTTCCTCAGAAATCCCCTTGCCCACCTCTTTCCTGCTCAGTGGTCCATTCACCCCCTATTAAAGCTGTCCGTTCTGAAAGCCAGCCTCCTGGAGGGTCCCCTAAACAACGCCTGAAATGCTCTACTGACACCTGGTGGTCATATTTTCCTTGGGTATACCCTGTAGATTGATTGACTCACCATGTTTGTTAGCTTTTTAAAATGTGTTTTTGAAATTAAAATATAATTACATGTTCCCCCTTTCCTTTCCTCCCGCAACCCTTCCTATGAACTCTCCTTGTGCCTCCTGCCCACTCTCGAGTTCATGGCTTCTATTTCCCGAAGAGCAGTTACATATATGTGTAACTAGAACACAAGGAACAAGAGACCAAGTGGTACCCAGCCCCAACCGACATGTCTACCACACAAGTCCTACACCTAAGACCCAGAGACCCAAAGAGGGGGGCAGAGAGACTGTGAGGGCCAGAGGATCAGGAAAGAGATAGCACCTCCTAGAAACGTCAGAAATGACACCCATGCAGTCTTACCAATATGGCCGCCCAAACTAGACCCAAAGAAGGACAATGTGGAAGGGGGAAATACCAGGAGGCCTCAACTATAGAAAAAGAACTGCTGGCAATTAAGGAACGCTGAGAGCCGGAGAAACAGTCTTCCCCAGGGAAGAGACCTGTAATTGATGATCCAATACCAAGGGCTCAGCCCGGAAACTGCACACATACAAGTAACATTATATAGGCTGACAAAGTTGCAAAGTTGCTTTAAAAATTTAGAAGTATGTATGTATGTATATATATATATATAACATACAATATATATTAAAAGCATACATATTGTATATAACAGCATAATAATCTTTATGAAATTCATTGTTTAAAAATTTCATGCAAGTGTGTGGTGCACTCTGACGACTGTAACTACCTCCCTCTCTCTCTTTCTCCTTCCAATAGCTCCTCCAATAGCTACTTTCCCCACGTTTGGGTCTATATTTTGTTCTGACTCTCACTGACCTGAGTTGTGGGGGTCCACAGGGTCCTCCTCCCAGCTGAGCTGCCAGTGACGGATGGAATCTATGGGGTGGCGGTCATTGTCTTCTGCTTGGCTCACCCTGAGCCGCTACCACTGTCCAGTGGGTAGTCCCAAGCCACAGCCACGGAGACACCGTGAGAGCTCCACGTCGGCCTTCTCATCACAGCTCCTGCTCCCTTTGTTTCCCTCTTTAGAGTTGTCATTTGGTGTCATTTGTTAGCTCTGATCACGTCCACTGTGTCTAGAGTTTCTGTGTATCAAAAGTCAAACAACAGCCATATGTTACTTTATAAAAACACATTACTTAAGAGAAAAAGAAAACGCAGTTCTGTTGAGATTTGTCAATGCACTGTTACCTTAACTGAGGGGATTTGCAAATTTTTTTGTGTGAATATATTTCAATTGTTTTATAGGGTCCCTGTTTTCAACTTGAATTTTAAAAGTATTTCTATAGACATACATTACTTCTTCATCTGACCCAACTGTATTTTGGTTTCTTTCTTTGCAAGGTTTGTACGTGAAGCTAGTCTTTGATGTTCTTATTGACTGAAGAAGGTTTTTCCAAACTTTCTTTTACCTGGTTTACTTACTAAAAGATCCAGATGACAGATAGTTTAGTTTCTTGTTTTTAGTGTACGCCTGCCTTACCAATTCTAATTCCATAGCAATTGTTTTTGAGACCACCCCCCAACTGGCATTTTCCAGGCCCTTGCTACAGCAAAATCCATTCAAGTAGATAATCTTCTTAGTATGTACCTATGGGTTTTATTTAAATTTTTATTTAAAAGTTTGTACATGGAATGTATTTTGATCATACTATTTCCCTCCCAACTCTTCTCAGATGCTCCCCACTTCCCTACCCAACCCGCTTCAAGATCTCTCTCTCTCTCTTTCTCTCTCTCTCAAAACAAAACAAAACATCGAATAACCAGGTGGTGGTGGCACACTCCTTTAATCCCAGCACACAGGCAGATCTCCATGAGTTTGAGGCCAGCCTGATCTACAGAGTGAGTTCCAGAAACCCTGTCTCCAAAAAGCAAAGCAAAACAAAACAAAACAAAAAAATCAAAAAGCAAATAAAGTCACAAAAAGTCAAAACAAACAAATAAACAAAAAATCAGTTGACAATCAATCAGTCAATAAAACAAAGCAAAAACATAACAGGTATAAAGTACATGGAGTGCCTTTTGTATTGGGTAACTTTTCCTGAACATGGGTAGTTTATATACCCAGTGAAACGTTATCAGAGAAAACCTAACTTCTCTTTCCCAGCAGGTTTCAATTGAAAACACCTTCTTGGTTCAGAACAGAACTTGGTGTCCACTTTCCACACTCAGTGCTGGGGTTTTGTTAGTTTGGAACTGCTCGGGTCTGGGCGTCACAGTCTCTGTGAGTAGATATGTACGCCAGCCCTGTTGTGTCTGATGAAACTGTTTCCTTGGAGTCGTCCATCCCCCGTGGCTCTAACAATGTTTTCCTCTCCTCTCCACATAGACCCCCGAGACTTAAAGAGAAGGGTTTACAAACGACATCCCCTTTAGAGCTGAGTGTTTCAAACCTTTTGGCAGCATATGATGGCTGGTTGGAGCATCCTCTCTCCTGTTATTTGGTGACTCTGGGTAGTCCTCTCGTAAAGGTTCTACAGCGGTGGGTTTCCACATGGCTTCTCAAAAGACCTCTAGTTAGTTCTGCTCCCTCTCCATATTCTCCCCTTAATTTTGTTCTCCCTCTCTCCTCCCCATTTAAAACAACTTTAAGCTTCATACAGAGACATAAAAACCCAGGACAGCAGCTGGGCAGTAGCGCACACCTTTATTCCCAGCACTTAAGCAGCAGCGGCAGTCGGATCAAGGCCAGCCTGGTCTACAAGAGCTAGTTCCAGGACAGGTCCAAAACTACATACAAACCCTTTTGCAAAAAACAAACAAACAATCAACAAACAAACAAACAAAAAACTAGGACAGCTAAGAAAATCCTGAATAATACAAGAGTCGCTGGGAGATCACCAACCGTTTTCAAGCTGCATTGCAGAACTATAGTAATAAAACCAGCATGGCATTGGCAGTGGACAGATTTACCAACAGATTACAATTGGAAACACAGATGTAATTCTACATATTTTTAGACACCTGATTTTTTTACAAACACAAAAAGCCAAAAATACACACTGGGGAAAAGACAACATCTTCAACATATGGTACTGCTCAGACTGGGTGGCTGCAGTAGAAGAAAGGAAACAGATTCATATTTATTGCCCTGCACAAAAGTCAACTCCAGATGGATTAAGGACCTCAATAAGACTGAATCTAATAAAAAAGAAAGTTGGGAGTGTGCTCAAACACATTTAGCATAGGAAAGGGTTTTCTGAACAGGACAGTGATAGTATAGGCATTAAAACTAAACTTTAATAAATGAGACCTTATGAAGCTAAACACTTCTGTTCACTGAAGGACACTGTCATTTGAGCAAAGTAACAGCCAATATAATGGGAAAAATCATAACCAATTTTGCATCTAATAGATGGGTTAGTATCTAGAATAAATGAAAAACTAAAAAACCCTGAAAGTCAAGGAAACAATGAACCCAGTTAAAACAGCAATGCATATATAGCGAGGTTGTGAGTCTTGCAGATGAGCCACCCTTTATTAACCCAGCATAATCTCTAAGTACACCCTAAATATTTGCTATTTAGCACACAGATGAGTAGAGTCCTCGTCCCTCATCAAGGACACTTTTCTTTGCAACAGATAGAGACCATCGTAGAAAACCACATCCAAACAAAATACAGAGTTGTCGAACCCAGTTCCAAAAGATACAGCTATGGAACAAGCCCCAGACCTCAGGCCCAGGAAGCACTGAAAGGGGGAGGAAAGATTGTAAGTCAGATGAGCAGAGAGTTTGCTAGAAGAGTGTATCTCCTAGGACTGTCAGAGGTTACATAAAGTCTCATCAACATAAGGCCTAACCATGAGCTGGATGAGGACAGCAATTGTAGATGTGCCAAAGTGGGTGGGGAAGGCTCACAGTCCTCAACCTTACACAAAGAACTGCAAGAAACCAAGGGATGCAAAGAGCTAGAAAAATAAGCTTCCCCATGGGAGTGCTTACAAATTATCCAATACCAAATGGTCAGCCCTGAAAGCATGCACACAAGTAACATTACACAGACTGAAAAGGTTATAGTAAGGAATATGTATGCATGTACATATAAGTATATTGCAACAACAGTTAATGAAAAAAGAAGCCATGAATTTGAGAGAGTCAAAAGAGAGGTTTGGAGGGAGGAAAGGGGAAGAGGGAATAATGTAACTATGTTATAATCTCAAAACTAAAAAGATATTTTTAAAAAACAATCAATAATTTGAGATCAAATTTGAAATAAAATATAAATGAGGAAAAACTGGAGAATAGAAGTAAAAAGAAATTTCCCAAAAGATGAAACTTAAATGGCTGGGAAGCAATGCGCTTCAACATCCTCAGCATCAGAGAAATGCAAATTAAAACTGCTTTGAAATTTTATCTTATCCCAACCAGAATGGCCAATATCAATAACACAAACGACAGCATATGCTACCGTGAATGCTGGAAAAGAGGGACGTTTATCCATCGCTAGTGGGAGTAGAAACTGTCACAACCACTGTGGAAGTGAGTGTGGCAGGTTCTCAAAAAGGTGAAAATCAGTCTTAAGATCCAGCTACGCCACTTAAGCTCTAGAACTGTAAGGTGCAGGCCCGCATGTGGGCATACCACAAAGGACGTGATATCCTACTGCAGAGATACTTGCTTATCGTGTTACGGACACTTTATTTCAGAAATTGGAAACAGTTGGTTAGTTGTAGAAACAACGTGACACTTTAGATGATCTCCTGTTTCCTCTACAACATTTACTTTAAGTCTGGCAGGAAAGTTGGGTGATTTGGAGTCTCCTCAGCAAGCAGCAACATTAGGGTCCCTTGCACTTTAACTGGGGGAGAACTGCTGTCAGTCACTGGCCTTATCCTTTATGCCCTCCTCCTATGCCCTCTATACCACGCATCTAGCATTGACAACCCTGTCCCCAGGTATGTACTGTCCTCTGAGATAAGTGATTTGAAGAGAGAAATGGAAAAAATCCACAGATATAATAATACAGATTTTATACAGATGGGAAGGAAGAGAGGAGGGTAAAATAACAGTAAGGGTGTCTGAAAATACCATAAGGAATTACATTATTATCCATTTAATCAAAATTACATAGAATGCATACATATATGTATATAGACACATATATATATATATATATATATATATATATATATATATATATATATATATATATATATATATATATATATATATAGTTTGACATTTCCTCACCTAGAATGGAAGTGTTCTTTCCAAAAGCCAGGTACTATTTGACAAAGCCTCCAAGTTGGGCATAATAAATCCCCTTTCATTTGTTAGTGAACGGAACCCAAGATCCTTCCAAAGCATAGGCTATTGCTACAGCCCTTGTTTGCCACCCAAAAGGTTGAAGCTAAGTCCCTATAACTGAAAATACACACCCTTTGGACACAGAACCCATGGAATTCAAACTGGATCAGACCTGGACGCCTCCTCCCTGAGGGCTATATCCCACAATACCCAAAGGGGCCATGAAAGCTTACAGAAAGGGACACAGCCAATAAATAGTCTTGCCTACTCATGGTGTGAACGACATCAATAACCATGTTGGCACCGTAGCCCGTAGGGTGCAGCAGCGGCCTGTACCTTTGGTGGTCACCAACTGCTCTCTAATTAGACAAAACTTGCTCAAGAAGAGAAAAATCATGACTAGTACAGGAAACCTAGTCAACAGTGACCCTCTTGAGAGCTACCAGGTGAATTAAAGAAAGCTTTCTATGGTTTAGGATTGTATCACAAAAAATTTTGATAGCAAATAAATGATATTATGTTTAATTATTTAAATACAGTTTCTCTAACAAACAGTTTCAGTCTGGGTACTTAATAAAGACATATTCGGTTCTATCACGGCACAGAAATTTAAAGTTTCAAAAGGAGAAATCGGGTCTAGGGATAGGGCTCAGTGGCTAAGAACTCTTATTGCACAAGTACGGGGATCTAAGTTCAAATCCCTAGCACCCACATAGAAAGCCAAGCATGGTCAGAGGCTCAGTGGTAGCTCCAGAGCAGAGACAATAGACAGGTTGCTTGAGCTTGCTGGCATTCAGCCAAGCTCCAGGTTCAGTGAGAGCGTGACTCAAGAGAATAATGGAGGAAAGTGACAGACAGAGCAGGACACAGGATATTCTTCTCTTGCCTATGTGTACACAGACACGTGCACTTGGATCCTCCTGTGAGCATGAAATGAAACCAACACACACAGAGCGACGATGATAACATAAGCGTGTTATTTGTGACTTTCGTCATGATTTCAGGGACCGTGGGGAGACTGCTGCTAACAGACACCTGGGGCGGCTCTTCACTTAGCCGTCATGGAGAGAGCTGCAATGAGCGTCGATGCGCAACTGTCTGTCATTTTATAAAGATGCATAAGATCAAAGGACTGTTTAGGAGAACAGAGGGGACAATGAGGCAGAGAGAGCAGCCGCGAGTGGGGGTTCTGAGTTCAGAGGACACTCATCAAAAATGTGCATGAAGCTGTGTGTAAACCAGCACAACAAAATTTACAAAACTGAAAATAAAAACCATCGACCCAGAAAACGCCTCCCGATCGACTGAAAAGCAGGAACGAAGCGCCTGCAAACAGCATCCGGATTGTGACAGAAACACCTCTGTGTGCAGTGTGTTCGCACACATGTGTACATGTGTGCAAGTGTGCGTGCATTTGTGTGGACAGAAGAGGAGATAAAGGTGTCAGGTTTGACAGCAAGAGCCTGAACTGCTGAGCCTTCTCACCCATCCAGCTTTTTCTTACATTTTCTTCTGAGCGGGGGCATCACTGAATTGTCTAGGCCTGTCTCGAACTTGTCTCCCAAGTAGTTGGCATTACAGACAACACTACCATACAAGCCTCTGTGTGTTGTCATGGTCTGCCTCTCTGGCTGTCTCTGTAGTGAGGAGCTGCAGGCAGGCCTGCTTTTCATCCCGCCCGGCTCCCGCACGGCCAGCTTAGCCCCGGAAATAATAAAACACAAATTGAATTCATTTAAACACTGCCTGGCCCATTATCTCTAGAGAGTTAGTTACTGGCTAAATCTCACATCTTGATTAGCCCATTTCTAATAATCTGTGTAGCACCACGAGGTGGTGGCTTACCAGGAAAGATTCAGCATGTCTGACCTGGTGGATGGCTCCATGGCGTCTGCCTCGTTGTCCTCTTCCCAGCATTCTGTTCTGTTTACTCCGCCAACTAATTTTCTGTCCTATCAAAGGGCCAAGGCAGTTTCTTTATTAACCAATGAAAGTAACACAATAGACAGATGACCTTCCTCCATCATGTCTCTCCTTAAAAACCATACACCAAAATACGTGAGAGTTTGTGTTGTGTTCCATTTTTGTGTCCTCTATGTCCCTCTCCTTACTTTCTTTTCCGACCTGTGTGTGTGTGACCAGTGACGAGAGAGAAAAATCGTATCATAAATGTTTCCTCTTTAAGATGATCACATTTTCAGAGCTACTTGCAAGAAGCCCTTCTTTGGTATGTCTGAAATCATACGCTGAGATCACTGTTATTTCCCCAAAAGTCACCCTCAACCTGTACGCTCTTGGCTCTCTGGACTGCTGAGCAGACATGCCTCACTCCAATCTTCCCAACAACTCCGACATTACAGTTTAAAGGGATCTTCAGCTTGGCTTTCCTATCAGGGAACTACCATCTTTGCATGTGATTAGGAAGAAAACAGTGCAGTTTCTAAATTGGGCAGGAGGGAAAAACATCCTTTTTGTTCCCTGCCTATAAATGCAGCGGATAATTGCAGGGGACCACAGAAAACACGGAGAGGGTGGACGGGCTCTAACAGCGCTCCTTCCCGAAAATGAGGTCTGCAATGCATATTAGTCTTGTGCTTTCATGTTTTTGTTCAAATAGTCTTTTTTTTAATTTTCACCTCCTCCCCTCCTCCCATTTCCCTCCCCCTACCCCCACTCTCCCTCCCTCTCCAGTCCAAAGAGCAGTCAGGGTTCCCTGCCCTGTGGTAAGTCCAAGGTCCTCCCAGCTCCATCCAGGTCTAGGAAGGTGAGCATCCTAACAGACTAGGCTCCCACAAAGTCAGTCCATGCAGTAGAATCAAAACCCAGTGCCGTTGTCCTTAGCTTCTCAGACAGCCCTCATTGACAGCCACATTCAGAGAGCCCGGTTTGATCACATGCTCCATCAGTCCCAGTCCATCTGGCCTTGGTGAGCTCCCTTTAGATCAGTCCCACCATCTCAGTGGGTGGGCGCACCCCTCGTGGTCCTGACCTCCTTGCTCATGTTCTCCCTCTTTTTACAAAAGAGATTCTTGTCAAAGAAAGGTCAGCAATAGCATGATGGAGTTTGCTAGTAAGAAAATGAGACACATCGATCTCTCCTAGATGATTAGCCAGCGCTCATCTGAAACGTTTGCTCGCAGAACCCAGGCTGCGTTACAGATGTTCTTCAGCAACTGCGCCAACAGCATCGGGCTTCTCTGTTAGCCTCATGGCCAGCGAGCCCTGGTGACAGTATTTTATTGGCCCTTTAGAATGCTGAAGTAAATTTGAGTCTTGCTGAACTTAGAGCACCCAAAGAGGTGAGCTAAGAGATGCTCTCGGGGTGCTGCTTTAAAAAGTCTATGCAGCAAACGTCTTCATCTCTAAATTCCTCTTGACATTTAGTCGATATCTGTGCAGGTCCTGTACACATTGTCGCAGAAGATGCGGCATCCTTGGAATTATCTGCTACCCCAGGTCTTAGACTCCTTCACCTCTTCTTCTAAAAAATGCATCCCCAAGACCCGAGAGGGAGGGTCGAATGAAGGCATTCCATTCATGACTCCAGGGTCTCGAATTCTGCCCATCTGTGTTTCTTTGCGTTAACTGCCATCCACTGCAAGAGGAAGCTTCCCTGATATGAAGAGAGCAAGGCCCTGCTTTCTGGGTACAGCAGTCATTAGGAGACATTTTGTCACTGTGTTCCTTTAACAGAACAGTAGCAAGTTTTCCCTTATGCCCATGATCTACCTGGTCTCGGTTCCCGTCACATTAGCTGTATTGGGCGTGGGTTTCATCCCATGCAGTGGGCCTCAAACCCAATCAGAAAGTAGTTAGCCACTCACTTAGCCTTTTTATTTTACTATTAAATTTTTAATTTAGCTTTATATACCAACCACAGTTTCCCCTCTCTCCTCACCTCCTGTTCCCTCCCCCATCTTCTTTCTACCTCCCTCCATTCACTTCTCAGAAAGGGTAAGGCCTCCTTGGATGGGGACCCGACAAAGCCTTGCACTTCAAATTGAGGCAGGACCAAGCTCCTCCCCCCCCCTCTCCCCTTTCGGCATTAAGGCTGAGGGAGGCATCCCACTAGGGAATAGGTTCCGGAAAGCCAACTTGTGAGCCAGGGACAGATCCTCGTCCCAACATTGGTGCCGCTATTTCGTCAATGTATCAATCAGTTCACGGTTGTGGGTCCCAGGTTTTCTAGCTTGGTGATAATGGTGGTGACCTCTGCTGCACTAACGCACGATCACTAGTTAGGAGGGGCAAAGCGTCTAATTGAACACCAGCTTGATGTTTCCATGGTTGATGGCATAAATGAACTGTGTCTTCACTAATGGTGTCTTCCTGCCAAGGTTCTAAAGAGTACCAGCAGCCTTAGCAACAGCCTGTGGTGTTGTAGGTTTGTGTGTGTGCACGCGCATGAGTGTGTGCAGGTGTGTGTGTGTGTGTGGGTGGGTGTGTGTTTGGAACTCTTTGGTCAATGGCTCAACAAGATGCAACTCATTTCTGGTTCTGGAGGTTTTCCTTGGTAGCATAGGATATCCAGTTAAGTACTTCTCTCCCCTGTTATATGGTGACTCTATTTAAATTCCTCTCATATATTTCTATATGTTAGGTAGCTCCTATAGTAATGGGTTTCCATACGGCATTTCAAAACACCTTTAAGTTATTTTTAATACCAGTTAGGAAAGGGCAAATTCATTTTCTCCAGGGGCATGCCACTGGGCATGCCAAACACACTCCAGACTCCCTTGTACAGAGTCCTTGGCCAACACAAAACAGATTCCATGTTTTCCCGTGTGCTTTTTGTTTGGTTTTGTTGGTTTTTTGTCTTTCTTTTATTTTGTTTTTCTGGGAGAGAGAGAGAGAGAGAGAGAGAGAGAGAGAGAAGCAGAGACACAGAGAGAGACAGAGGGAGAAAGAACGACAGGCAGAGACACAGAGAGCACGGAGTTGCTGAGTAGGAAAACAGAGGATCAGGGAGGAGTTGGGGGAGGAGAAAGACTAGGATCAAGTACATTACATGGAAACAATGTGAATGAAAGAAAGGGTGGTTGAAGCACCATTATAAGCACCAAATTTCATTTCTTCTTCCTCCACGTCTCTCACCTCCACTGTGTGGAGATGTATCCGCCCTGAGCAGATGACAGCCACTGTGTGGGGAGTTTCTACCCTGCAGAATTGTAAGCCAGGGGATTTCTATATATTATAAACCACCTTGGTTGTATTGTTCTGCTGCAGCGCAAGCACTGGCCGTCAGGGTTAAGGATGATCTGATCTGCTGGGCTCTAGGTGGGGATTAAAACAGAAAACTCAGACTCTGGGTAAGAGCTTGCTTTGGTTTTACATGTCAAGGAATTCCAGTTTCCTTAGGGATTATAATATAGTATTTAATCATGTCTTCCACCTTGGCAGGGGTTGGGGGCGGGGCAAAGTCATTTAAGCAGGAGATCCCGAGAAAGAGCACAGCTCAGACACTGTACAAGCAGCACCTGAAGACAGGGATCGGGCACACTGCTCACACTGCTGAGTGCTGCCCGCTGTGTGTTCAAAATCCAAGGAAAACCCTTGCAGTGTGAATCCCACAAGACCTCATCAAAGTTTGATCTTAAGAACAAAAGTAAAAGCAAACTTGAAAGACAGGCATAAAATAAACATACCGTAGACAAAGGGGTTTGTAAACTTAAAGGGGGGGAAATAAAACTTAAGAAGAGTCTGGAAGCTTCCCTACTCCAGAGAAATCAGAATCAGAAAGAAAGCGGAATTCCAACAAACTCTGTGGGAGTCAGAAACCACCATTAGCGCTCAGACACGAGGACACTGCTTCGATAGAATGTCCTGAGATGCAAAGGCATCACGGAAGCATCACCAGATGAATCAAATCTGGGAGCTGCTGGGAGCTGCAGGCTGACCTGCGGGGAATCTAGGGAAAGCCTATGAGTTCAAACACAGGTGTTGGGTGTTTGAGACAACAGTGAAGAACTAGAAAGTGAACCAACGTGTCTCTACGAGGACAAAAGTTCTTCTGTGCACCTGGGTGATCTGTTTTCCAGCCTTTATTATTGATTCTATTGTCACTAGAGAATGTGTTTGTATTACTTCAATTTTTAAAACGCATCAAAAACGTGTTGTATACAACGCATTGCCTCTCAGTACATGTCAGGATGTGTTTGCGAATGCGTGCTCTACTGATGTGACTGTTCTCTGACTGTCAGGTATGTTTACAGTGTTGTTCAAAATGGACGTTAGGAAAAGAATTCTTTAGAAGAAATTATTGGAAGGATGTATTTAGAAGAGATTAAGGAATAAATATTTCTATATCTTTATTGCTTCTTTAATTAAAAATGCCTAGAAAGAACCCTAAAGGCACAGATGACCTCACCGAGTATTTGGACAAAAAGTTAAGAAACAATTAAGAACCAACTAAAATAAAGCTACTTATGAAATAGAAAATTATAAGTTATTTCCTGCCTTCTTTTTAATGCTAATGTAATCAGGGCTGGCAGTACGGCTCAGCGAGAGAAAGACACTAATGATCACGTCTGGTGACGCGAGTGGAGTTCAGTCCCCAGAGTCCACGCAGCGGAAGAGTACAATGGTATTCCACACACCTCTTCTTACCTCTACTTGTGCACTGTGCCATATATGCGTGCATGAATACATAAACAAATAAAAATTTAGAGAGAATCATCATCATAACTATAATATAATTAGGAAAGATCAAAACGCTTAATGAAGTGTCATCAAATTCGTAGGAGAATTGAGAGAATGATGATCTGGTTGCTCTTTCTTTCAAAATCATCCTTCCTTTGAAGGTGCTCTCTCCTCCATCATGAGCAATGGTGAAGGTGCCCTTTGCTCTAGTGAATGACCCCTCCACCCTGGATGAGTGCTCTCTTGTTTCTCTGTGTTCTAATCCGGGGTCAATTACTAACACTTCTCCACACAGCAAGTCCATTGCTTCTGTGACTCCCTCAGCTTTAGCTGGGAGCTCCTGTTCTCCTCTGTCATCTCAGCTAGATCATAGTGTTCCTGCCTCTCAGACAGGTCTGTGACCTTCTCCTTCCCCTGCCCTCTGGTCTTTTTCTCCCGCTTCATAGGGGAATGACTAAGATGTCACTGAAGGTTTTGTTCACCCTGTCTCGCTGTCCAGTCTGCCTTAGAGATCATATCTTATGTCTGTGCCTCCAGTTGGAGATACCAGGAACATCCAGTTCAGTGAAAGAGCCTTTGAAGACATGTACCCAAGTTCACCTCTTGATGGAAAAGATCCAAAGATGCTTATGGCGCTTGCTCTGGCATCGAAACTTGACTGTATCGCTAGACGCAGTCTGTGTCTGACAGGAGCATAGCAGTTGGCCATCTTAAACTGGCTCCACTGAGTCCTGCTTGACGTTCTGAGATTTGCCGTGTAGGTAACCCCATCCCATTTGTAAATATTGATTTTCTTAGTATTTACCCCCCCAAATCACAAACACTACAGAAGAATCAGAACTCATACACTACTAGTCTTATAACCAGGTGGCCAACTGAGCCTGTTCAGCCATTTGAATCATTCCATCGAACACTTCCAACAGACATGACACAGAACACTGCTGTGGGAGACGCCATCTCTCATCCTGCCTTGGGATGCCACACACCGAGAGATGCACTTATTTATACCACAAGCCCCTTTTCACACACAGCTAGACATTCAGAGAATGCCCCCACAGTTTATATTACGGGAATTACCAAATAATGTTTTTAATTTGGGAATGTTCAATGCAATTGGGGAATGTTCATTGCCAGTTCCTCTCACTCTTGTCTCCCTTGAATTTTCCACGGGTAAGCACCCAACAGCGCTTGGGAGCGGCAGTTTTGTCTCATTTTAATTAACAGAGCTGGTCTTCGGGGAACCGTTCCATTACAATGAGCCGTTCCGGGAGGCTACACCTCCCGCCCACGGCTCCTGGTGCTTCACAGCCATAATTCCACACTGAGGAGAAAGCTCCGGGGCAATGCTGGGAGTTTTAATCACAGCTTCTAATTATGAACAATAAGTCACTTCAACCATGTCTTGTGTCTCAAATATAATAAAAGAAAAAAACTAGCACTCAGCAATAATTCTCAGGCTGATAGAGTTACACAGACAAAGAGGGTGAATTTTGTGCCCCCGTAGAGAATTCTAGAATGCTCTTCTACCTGACTTATAATTAGAGATCATTGGCCAAGGAACAGGTGTTCCTTTAAGCACTAGGATATTACCTTCCAACTATCAGGGAGGGGGTGGGGGTTGTTACAGCTCCCTTGTGAGTGTTAAGAAATCTCAGCAACAGATAGGAACCTTTGGTTTACTGATGTCGAACAGGTTGCTGCAAACCCACCAACTCTGAGCACTGTGGGGGCCTAAGAGCCTTTGGAGGAGGGGTCTCTGAATCTAACCATGGCTGCTGATTTTCCCTTCCTACTCCATTATTGTCTAGATCATAGACCTGGAAGTTGGTATGAGCTTATACTACGCAGTCTGTGCTCCACACCTAAGAACCCCTAAGCTCTTTGTGTTTCCCACGGCCCTTGGGCTGCTCTTGGTTTGCCTTGACCACCCAGCCATGCTTGCTACCTGGGTTGACACCCTCAACTCTGCGTTCGGTGTTGGCAGAGCAGTTTATGACAGTCGCCTATCCTAGCATAGCTGCAAGATTTCTGAGACAGTTCCTCTAGAACTCTCTGGATGCTTATCTGCAGGCCGCTGTGAACTACCGTCCCCCACCTTATAGGACAACAGAGCCTCGGACTTCTATCATTGTGCTGGCATTTGATGCCCACTCTCTACTTATCACCTCCTTCCTCCTCTACTTAATCACCTCCTTCCACCTCAGGTTCTAGTATACACTATTCTATACTCTAGTGTTTTCCTTAACATTTATGTGTGAGGACAGATGTATCCACATTTCTGGATTTGATCTATAATGCTTCATGTGTTGATGTCTAGTTGCATATAGTTCCATCTCATTTGCTGCAAATGATAGGACACTGCCCTGTTTGTGGCAAAATAGATTGTTATGTGTCTATAAGTCACGCTTTCTTTAATATATGTCCATGTGGAATTGGTAGCTCAGTTACTGCAGGCATCAGTAGACTGGGTGTTGAGGAGTCAGTTTGACATACCATCATTTCCCCTGGCGACCTACCCAGATATGAGCTAGCTAGATCAAATGGCGGCTGGGCTTTTGTTCTTTTGAGGACATCTGTGTGCTCATATCGGAGCTGTGCACATGCGCATTGCACCAGCAGTGTTTGTTTTTACTGCTCCTTCTTCTTGACGGCCTGGCCAGCACTGTCTACTCTGACCTTCCCAGGACAGACATCCTGACGCTCTGTGGCACCATCTTGTGCTGGCTTTGGTCTACCATTTTCATGATGTCTAATGAAGTTAAGCGTTTTTCATAAGTATGTTGATCCTTGGAAATTGCTTCTTTAAAGAGATTTTGTTCAACCTTTGCTCATTCTTTAATTGTCTTTGCTACTTTGTTTGGAAAGTTCCTTGTATCCCGCTATTCCCCGTCTATCAGATGAATGGATGGTGCAGTCTCTCTGATCTTCTAGGCCGTTCCCTGGGGCATTGCCCCTTTTCACGGGGAAGCTTCTTAGTTGGTATGTTTGTTTCCATTCGGTTCTGTTGCCTATGCTTTGGGTCCAATGGTCCCAAACCATTTCCTATATGAATTCAAGGGCTCCCCCATTTCGTGTAGAGTTTCAGACTTTGAGATCTTACTTTTGGATCTCATATATATATATATATATTATATTTATATTATATATATATATTATATTATTATAATATATATAATATATATAATATAATATATTATATAATATAATATATTATTATATATTATATATTATATAATATAAATATTATATTTATATTATATATATATATATATATATACTGAGATCTCAAACTCACACGGCACTAGGGTGTATAGTCATAAATGACTCAACCCATTCAGCCATTTGAATCATTCTATCTCCCATTTTCAAAATTAATAGGATAAAACATGTGCTTGTGAATGTGTGAATGTGTGTGAGTGTGTGAGTATGTATGTGTATGTGTGTGAGTGTACGTGTATGTGTGTATATGTGAGTGTGTGTATGTGTGAGTGTGTATGTGTGTATAATCAGTGAGTCACATACACCAGACATAAAGGTAAACAAGGAACTTATTGGAAAGAAAAATTCCAACAGGAGACAGAGTAAAAGAGAGGACGTGAAATGTTAATGATTGGTGGAAGATTAGGATTCATCGTGTTCATGCCTAAAACCATCTAAGAATAATAGAATTTTGGATGATGATTGAATATTCAAGACTGTGATACAATTACATCATTTTTCCCTTCCCTTTACTCCCTCCTAAATCTCCCATAAAACTCTTTGCTCTCTTTCAAATTCATGGCCTCTTTTTTATTTATTTAAATTAATCTTTTAAAGAGAGAAAATGCTCTGGATAGTGGTGGTGCACACCTTTAATCCCAGGGAGGCAGAGGCAGGTGGATCTCTGGGTTCAAGGCCAATCTGGTCTAGAGAGTGAGTTCCAGGACAGCCAGTGCTGCATAGGAAAACCCTGTAACCTTGTCTCAAAAAACCAAAGAGAGGGGAGAGAGAGAGAGAGAGAGAGAGAGAGAGAGAGAGAGAGAGAGAGAGAGAGAGAGGAGACCTGTGGCTTCCTTTGTAGAGCTTGACCTCATGGGAATTCTGGAGCTTTAAGAATATGTCTGTGTTTTGCACACAGGCATCCAGCAATATTATGTGTGTGTGTGTGCATGTGCATGTATGTGTGTGTAGATAGATAGATAGATGATAGATAGATAAATATCAATTTTCCTATTAAGTTGCTTTGACACCTTTATGAGAGATCAATTGATCATACAAATGAAACTTTTTGTTTTCTTCGTCTTCCCTTGTGCCAACACAGCATTCTCCCTGATTACTGCAGGCTGTTAGTAACTCAAAGACAGCAGTTGTGAATCCCCCGAGTTTTTTCCTTTCTCGAGGGCCTTATTAACCCACCCATGAATCTTCTCATTCCATTCTTTCTTCAGCGCTTGTTTAGCATGTATGATCAGCTGTGTCCAAATCCAGTGGGTCCTCCATCTCTACGTGGACTCCACATCATGGATTCACCTTGAGACATCCAGTTAAAAGGTCTCTGTGCTGGGTGTGTACACGCTTTTTTCATGACTTTTCCTTAACCAGGATGGTATAACAATTTACACAGCACCCACATTGTATTGAGTATTGTAAATTAGTGTTAACTTAGAATATATGAAAGGAAGTATCAAGGTTTTTATGTAGACACTTCACCTAATTTTACATAAGAGACATGAGCATCTGCGAATTTGAGGGCTCTGGGGCATGCAGTGTCATTTTCCCTGGTAACATGGAGAGACAGCTGCCTGTGATGTCCCATTTTCTCTCTATTTAAACATGTATTAGCAGAGGAGAGCAAATTCGCTTCCAGACACTGATGTTATTTTTGCCAATTTATAACAAAAATAGCAAAGCAGAGAGGTCATCTAAACAAGTGTGAGTGTACATTAGTGCATTCATGCTGTTGATAAGGAACACACACAAACAGGTGTGTCCCTGAGAGAGAATCAGGCCTGGCCTCAACAGAAAGGAATACCAGGAATGCTCCTTGGCTGCTCTCACCCCATCAGTACAGCGGCCAAACCGCCTGCTGCCCAGCAAGTGGGAGGAAGCTCATTCACTGTGCACCTGCAAGGCAACACTTACAGAGGCCGGCTCCCCTGCCTGCTTCTGCTCTGGTTTTCCACACTCATCAGTGGGTTTAGAAAAACAATTCCATTTTCATGTTTCCTCTGGGGAGACTGTGTAGGTACTGAAAACCACGTCCTGTAAGGAAGCGACAAGATGACCGTTTGTCCTATCACTCTGCCTCCTGAAGCAGCAGACCAACACCAACCAGAAGAGATGGAAGGCAGTGCAGATGTTAGTGTGTGTGTGTATGTGTGTGTGTGTGTGTGTGTGTGTGTGTGTGTGTGTGTGACAGTCATCAAATAAGGCATATGCCATGGTGCGTTGGGAGAACAGAGGGATGTTGTAAAACTTTAATTAAATAAAAGCCTCTCCCCGTGGGGAACACTCAGAGACCTAATTTTCAAATCTCCCTTTGTAATTATAAAACTGAAGAATGCTTGATTTGAAATGCTTAAATTAGAAAATCTAATGATAAAAATTAAAATGTGTATAATCTCATGGCCTAGAAACAATTAATACTAGAAGTTTGATATGTTCTGACATATATCTACATGTCTGTCTGTCTGTCTCTATCTATCTATCTGTCTGTCTATCATCTATGTATCTATGTATCTAATCTCTCTCTCTCTCTGTGTGTGTGAATGCGTGTGTATGTGTGTGTGTGTGTGTGTGTGTTATAGGATACTCCCTGTAGTCTAGGCTAACTTCAAACTCTGTATTTTCCTTCCCCATCCTCCTCAGTGCTGGGATCATAGACATGTACCACCATGGACATTTGTGAATGTTCTCAAAGTTGGTATACTAAAGATTAGTGAGTTCTGGTTTTATCACTTGATGTTCACACAGCAGCACCTCTGAAACTACAAGTATTTGTAATTGTCGTGTAAATTTTCAAGTGTTGTTTTATGCTGTGTTCTAGTTGTAGCAGTTAATTCCATGGCAACTTTGGTATACTCCCGTTAGCAAAGATACTTGTCCCCTCAACTGCTGTGTGTTGTACACTTTTGGGGGATGAAGCTACTGGTTCAAAGTTTCCCAGTAATTTTCTGACGGTGCCGAAAACTAACGAATTCTATTTCCACCTCATTGTATTTTGAGCTGCATTTCTCAGCTAAATATCACAGAAAACACCTTTTCATCTTTATTCCAGTTACATGTGTGCTTTTCTGTTGTCTTTTATAGTCTTTACATTATCTCACCCCAGCTGGGACCTGGAAAGCTATCTAATTGTGACCTTCAAATATGAGTGCTATCCCTTATCATACTTTGAAGTTTTTCATTTATTCTTTGAGAAGTTAATATTTTTGTCATATGCTTTCTTCTAATTCCTCCTATATCTTCTCTATATCCAGCCAGTTATATATTTTTGTTTTAAAAAGCAAAAACAAAATAACAACAAAAACATAGAGTCCATTTTGTGTTGGCCAAATATTCCGAAGCAGGGGACCTGCGCTGAAGCGTGACACCGCATTGGAGAAAGGTTTTCCCTTCCTCAGGAAGCATCCGTTGTGGAGGGTTTTGTCGTGAGAGGCAGAACTTTGTGTCCACTTCCCTTCTCCACACTAGGTTGCTGTTGGCTTGAAGTCGGGCCTGTCCTGTGTGTGCTACCATGATGTCTGTGAGTTCAAACATCTTGTGTCCAGAGATACTGTTCCAGCCACCACCACTGGGTCTGATAACATCCCTCTGACTTTTGCAACCGCCCCCTTTCCACAGAGATGCCCAAGTCTTGAGAGGAGGGGTACGATATAAAGACCTCGTTGGGGCTGAGGACCCCACAGTCTCTGACTCTCTATACGTGGTTCATTGCCGGTCTCTGCATTACCATATTTTGCCATATATTTTATAGTGTCTTGATATTGCTTAGGCAATGTTTTGAAACTGATGTTTTCAGTTTTATGAAGGTGAAGTGACTATCTCCTTTCTCAGATTTTCACAAAACAAAACTGATACGACTTTCTGAAGTGTGTATTACTCATGAAAATAGATCACCAATGCTATACTTTCATACAATTTTATTATTTATGATTTGGAGAGTTTTCATAAAACATCTCCCTTTGGGGTCATAATGTATGACATAAAATGAATTGAAAGTCAATGACCCAGGCAAAACTTGGGGTCCCGGCTGTCATTCTCCCAGCCTCTGTCAAACAGAGTCTTCTAATTCCTCATTCACGGAAATCGTGACCAGGCATCTCACATCTCCCTCCTGAGCATGTGCCCTGATACCCACAGGATTGCAAAGGCTGTGTCTCATATGGGAAGGCCCCATACATCTCATGACTGATTCCTCACTATGACTCCTGCCTCTGCTAAGTAGCATGCTCCTTGGGCCTGGTCCTTCAGAGGGTCAGGAGCTGGAGGACAATGGCCACCTTTACCGAGAACCATGTGTACCTACTGAGACTCAGAAAGGTCTAAGTTCAGAGTTCACAGCACCAGGTGCAGAGACTAACACTGTTAATTGAATACCTTGTAAGCAGAAAGCACAGGTGCAGACCTGGTGATAAGGCATCTCTGGGATGTATGGTAGAAACTCAAACCCAGTCGGAGCCTCCCCCACTGCATATCTGTATTATGTCCAAGACCATTGCTGGGAAGTGTCCCCGCTGCTGCGGTGGGCAGCCCCAGATCTCCATAGCCAGAGCACTTCCCATCGCTGTGCCTCATTTGGCTGAGAGATGTGACAGCCTGTGTCCTGGTGGTTTGGGTAAGTGTTGCTTCTCAGTTTGCCTGTCTAGAGATCATCACTGTGTAACAGTGAGCACAGGATAATTCGCAAAGGAGGAAAGGAGACAGAACCAGGCAGTTCTGTCTAGCTGTAGAGACAAAAGGAACTCTTTCTTAGGTAAGATATGATTGAAGGACAAACTTGGCAGCTGGAGAGATGACGCAGTGGTCAAGAACACTTGCTGCTCTTTCAGAGGACCCCAGTTCAATTCTCAGCATGCACATGGCAGCTCACAGTCATCCATAACTCTGTGTCCAGGGGAGACCTGACATCGCCTCTGGTCTCTGTGGGCACTGCATGTATCTTGTGCCCATGCAGTCAAAAGCTCATACCCACAAAGATATTTTATAAAACATCCCAGTCAAAAGCAAGAATGCCTTAGAAATAAGCTGTCACTTTTGAGAAAAGGTGGCATTTGAGCTTTCAAGATGATTAATGAGAAAACTGTCAGGTAAATTCTCTCTCATGTCATTTTGATCTTTTCTGTGTTCTTCAGAAGACATAGTGACCATCTCATGCTCGCCTTTGCCCAGCTCAGAACAGAAGCCACAGGCGTTTGAATGGCTCTGTAAGGTCTTCCTGTGTGCTGCTATGGATTAAGAACAGAGTTCTACACCTCCTGACTCTCTCATTCTAAATATCAGCATTTTTTTTTCAGTATGATTCGCACACTCTCCAAAGGTCGCCTTATTCAGACAGAGGGGATTTAGTAAGGCTAGGACATGGGGTGAGAGGGAAAGAGAGTGGCTTCCAGGAGCCGTGTCCTGATAGGTGTTGCTTTGGAAACTTGGCTCTGGATATCTCCTACAAGACTTCACAAACTCTAGATTGCAGGGTGGAGGGACCAGGACCCAGGGATGGCATGGGATTGCTGTGGGACAATGGTTTTACCCTGTAAACACTCGTTTCTTGTACTTGTTTAATAAAATGCTGATTGGCTGGAAGCCAGGCAGGAAGTATAGGCAGGGCAACCAGGCAGGAAGTAGAGGTGGAGCAATGAGAACAAGAGAATTCTGAGAAGAGGATTCTGCAGTCTGCAGTTGTGATGCAGACACAGAACAAGCAAGATGTGACTGCCTCGCTGAAAAAGGTACCGAGCCACGTGGCTAACATAGACAAGAATAATGGACTAATATAAGTTATAAGAGTTAATAAGAAGCCTGAGCTAATTGGGACAATCAGTTTATAACTAATGTAGACCTCTGTGTGATTTCTTTGGGACTTAACGACTGTAGGAACCAGGCAGGACAGAAACCTCAGACAACATGGAATGAGTTGTAACACTCCAGAGGAAGTGTTTCCACCAAACCCAACAGGCAGGAGCCACAGGGAGCAATGACTCGGCAGATGTGACATACGGCATGTGGGTGGAGCAAAGGCTCTGGCGCCAGTGCATTTGGTTCAGCAGCTGGGATGTGGAGCAGCAAGAGGGAGTGAGGCAAATCCAGGTAGGACAAGGCTCACTGACATCACCCAGGCACCAGCTAGTTGTGCCTAACATTTGAGATATACTTTTGTTACAACACTTTAATCCCAATGCTCTGGAGGCAGTGGGTGAGTTTGGAGGCCAGCTTGGTCTACAGAGTGTGAGTTCCAGGACAGCCAGAGCTACACACAGACAAACCCTGTCTCTAAAAAAAAGTTAACTAAAAATTACATTTAAAATTACGAAATAAAAATGTAATTTTATTATATATTTTTAATTTACTAAAACAACACATGATTTTTAAAAAAATGTGTCTGAGTTTTTAAGAAAAGTTCCGAGAGCCAGGCCCAGAAGCATAGAGAGCTGAGAGCCATGAGTTCAGTGCCGAGCCGTGGCCTGGGGATGCTGCCTGAGCAACGACTGAGCCAGCAGGTTTAGGAAAAAGATGGACTCCAAAGAGCTACCAGCCCAGAGGAGACCTTGAGACATCTGTCAGAGGATGGAGAGCAGCTCTCTCTGCCTCTTGCTTTGGAGAACATGTCTTCTAAGGGAAATTAAACACCGCAGGCTAGAATCTCATCTGAGTGAAGATTCCAAATTTATACTCTCCATGAGGTGTGGGGAAGTGTAATTGGAGGAATTAATATTAAATTTGGTCCTTGGCCAGTGATACTGCTGAGCCATCTGGAAGAATTAAATGAAAAGCCGAATTAAATGGAGGCGATTCCACCGGCGGAGGCTCTGCGAACTTGACACGTACAAACAATTACCACTTCAAAATGGAAGAAGTCACCCATGGAATAGCCCTCTATCAAAACTCTGTGGGAATACATGCTGGGGTTCAGGTGCCAAAGCAACTTCAAATTGCAGTATAATAACTTCAAAAAACTCTTACAGCAAACAGGCTGCAAATGATGACACAGATGAAGGACTCACTGTGTTCTTGATCCCACAGCTGGGGAAATAGGAGGCAGACGGTGCCTGAGCTTGTGGCCTGCCTAGGATGTACAGTAAGAGACCAGCCTTGGCTACAGACTCAGGCTGTAAAGATGAATGCTGGTTATATAAACCGTAAGGATATGTTATATAAACTATATTTAAGAAGAAAGGAATTGTGCTGAGTTAAAAATAACCCTACAAACAAGAAGGAAAACTAAAATTAGACCTCAAACTTGCACAAGAACAACAACAAAAACTCTAAGTGGAGAAAAGACCTAATTAGAAATAAAACTTTCAAAGCGTTAGCATCCTGGTTTCCAGTCAGAGCTGCAGAAAGCAGGAAAAGGGCTGTTTATATTGTTACAAAGTCAGCACTGGCTTGTCACAAGTCCCTGCTGTTGTGAGTTCTTGGGCCACCAAGTAAACAAATAACCCAGGACTGAGAAGAGAGCGGAATCAAGTATCGAGGAAAAGGGGGAGAAGGTTTGAGGGACTAAATATGACGTGGTGATCCACTGGAGCCTCACCTCTGTCATCATCTCAGAACACGAGTAGTGATGAGAACGAGGCTGTGGAGGACAGAGTGGCAGTGTGGCACCCTGAGGAGTGGCAGGGGTCAGAGACCAGAACTGCTGACATCACAATCAGGGGAAAGTAGATAGGATTTCGCTTTTATAAAAACCGTCTCTCCATCCTGTGCGGCTTGTCAGTCTGATGTCATACTCTCACATCCCTCTCTCTGAAGCCTTGGAATAGGATACATGAGACACTGAACTGAGCGTGCCTGGCCTCTGGAGATCTGGGGTATCTGCTGTGCTGTACTGACACCGTGGTGTCTTTCTGCATATTTGAGGCTCTATGTGTGTGTGCACATGTGCATGTGTGTGTGTTTGTATGCATGCGAGTTTGTGTGTGTGTGCACGTGTGCATGTGTGTTTGTGTGTGTGCATGCGTGTGCATGCGTGTGCATGTGTGTATGTGTGCATGTGTGCGTGTGCCTGTCTGTTTGTGTGTGCTTGTGTGCGTATGTGTGTGTGTGTGTGTGCGCTGCCTTGTTGAAAGATCTACCACTGAATTCTCATCATACTCTCTCACAGACATTCTACTTGAGGTGTACTTGAAAGCAAAGTTAATGGTGTAGGTAGGGATTCCTTTATTCTCTGGGTATTCTACATAGACAAAAATGGTTGATGTCAGAACCGTCAGCAGAGGAGTCAGTTTTGTGCTGGTAAAGTGCTTACTGTGCTCATACGAGGGCCTAAGTGTGAATCCCCGGAACCTAGGTAAGCTGCAGCATGTCCACACTCCAGGCCTGCTGGGAAATGAAAGACAGATTCCAGGAAACTGGGACAAGCTTGGTGTACAACAGCGATCCTGTCTCAGACAAGAAGAGGATGGTACCTAACTGTCCTCCACGTCTGTGCTCTCTCTCTCTTCCTCTCTCTCCCTCTCTCTCTCCCCCTCTCTCCCTCTCTCTCTCTCTGTCTCTCTCTTTCCCCCTCTCTCTGTCTTTCTCTCTCTCTCTTCCCCCTCTATCTCTCCCCCTCTCTCTGTCTCTGTCTGTCTCTCTCTGTCTGTCTCTGTCTCTCTCTCTCCCTCTTTCTCTCTCTCTTCCCCTCTCTATCTCTCCCTCTCTCTGTCTCTATCTCTCTCTCTCTACACACACACACACACACACATATATATATATATATATATATATAAAACATTATACACTCACACACACCCTACACATACACAGCATGCCTATGCCCAAGCACATGCACGCAGGTACACATGCATACATACTACACAGCCGTGTACATACAGAAAAAGAGAAATCCCACGACAGTAAACTACTGGACCTACTGGTACAGGTGAATTCAAGAACTGTTTATCTGAAAAGAGGAGCCGCCATGCTCCAGATTATTTAATCAAGAAAATGGAAAGTTTCCTGACACGAGACAACACTGTCCTCAAGGCATGGGAGATTAAATGTGCATCACGTTACCATGGCCACTGCCCTTGTTGTCCCAGCATCCCTGTCCCACACGTTGCTCTTGGCTGATCTCTGCCCTAGTCCTCACCTTTACTTTCTGTTCTGTTAAAACAAACGAAGGAAGTATGAGGCATTTGGGGTACGTGTGAGGAAAGGGAAGCATGGATCTTGACACTTGAGCTACAAAATGGACTGAAGAATTAGAAAGTCTGCATTCTGTTACCTTGTGGTCATCTGCTATTAATAAAGCACCTTCTATAGAACTTACAACTTCACTTTGAACACTGAACACGTCTATATTCCAAACAACAAAAACATGCAATGGAAAAGTAAAACTTAGGATATCTCTTTCCCCTCCTCCATTCCCAGACCCGAGACTCCAAAAGAATGAAAAGCGAAGATGTGCATGTTCGTGTCCCATGCATCCCGGGTTGACATAGATGGACATCTGTGACTATCTTTGTAGACAGCTTCTGCATGCTCGCCCCAGAGCTGCATGGTAATGCTCTCTTCTGGGGTACTGCAGGGAACCCCACTGCATAGTTTTACTGCCTGGAAGAAGTTACTTGACTAATTTCTGATTCTCAGGTCAGTCTCTCATGATCTCCTGAAAATGATCCTAGGGACAATGTCAATCTAACCCAGTATACTTCTCACTAGGCCCACTTGTCCCAAGGCTAACCAATTGTCCCTGTGCCATGAAATGGTGTGAGCACAGCCTGCTTCACAACCACTCACCTTTCCTTCCTCTAGCTTGTCTCCTTTAATCATTAAGCAGAGCAGAGATTGGAAGATAAAGGGAAAATGAGATACAGACTTAACCTCATACTTGAGTGTTCTGTTACCTTCCTCACCCAGCTTGCTGGGGCCTCTTGGGAAGAATGGTAGCAGCCGTACACTCTCCTTGACCCCCATGCTCTCCTTTCAAGTCACCAGCAATGGCCTGAGATGGCAGCTGCAGGCTCAGGGGCAGCTCTGCATGTTCCTGGGAGGGCACCAATAATTGTCTAGCTCCTTACCGTTCTGGCCGGTTCTATCCGGCCTCATCATTCGTAATGAGAATTCCGGCTCAAAGTTTTAATTTTGAGAGATAAGGAGGAACTCAATTGGAATGATTTTCTTCATTGTAGGATAGGGAAGGGAAGTGCATTTCTGACAAATAATAAAGGTGGAAATTTAGAACATACACTCTCAACAAAAATTCTGTAGATATCTTAGTACTGAAGGTATGGAGAAAGAACGGTGAGAGGGAGAAGGAATGATGGCGGTGGTGATGGTGGTGGGGGTGATAATTGTGTCATTATTTTGATAGTGACACTGATGATGATGAAGATGATGGTGGTGGGGATGAAAATAGCTCTTAGGATAACGATGGTGATGATGGTAATCTTGGTAGCGGTTGTAATGATGATAGTAGTAATGATGATTATGATTTTCAGGTAATGATGAAGATACTGATGATGGCGATTTTGGCAGTGGAGGTAACAAGAGCACAGATGACGATGATAATAGTGATGGTGACGGTAAAGACGGGATAACAGCAATGACGATGATATTGATTATTAGGACAGCTAGTGCCTAGACAGCAGGGCTCTTAGTGGGGGCATGGATGGCACAATCATAAGCCAATGGGGCCTCAGAACTCCACTGTTTAGATACTAGATTTCCCCACACCACACACATGAGAAAATGGAGACAATGTCCACATCTGAATTCTTACAGGTTTCTTTTGGAGGTGTTTCGTCTCTGCTGGTATCAGCACTCTTCAAAGGGAATTCGGGAGCACTATCTGAACACGGCTATGAACAGCCCTTCTAGTCAGATGAGCACTTCGAGACCACGATCAAACGCACAGGGAACTTAATTTATTTCCTGCAAAGCCCCTGAGAACACAATCTCACGACTCCAGAGGTAAGTGTTTTGAAGCTGGAAGTACCTTGAATGCAAAAGTGAAAAGCAGCTTTGGTTTCTGGAATAGAACTTACGTTTATCTTGCCAACTCACACTTCTCTAACTTGGTCAGCTGTCAACGAAGTAGTGGCAAAGGCTGGTGTTCTGTGTAGACTCGCTCAGCAAAGTCGGTGACTTCTGGTCTCTCAGTCTGAGTTAAGTGCGATCTGAACTCTGCACTTTACTACCCAAGTTTACGAAGTTATATTTATACTTGGGTTGCGTCTCACAAAAGCCAATGTTTATGTCACTTCATAAGGCATCCAAGTAACTGGAATGACTGAGAGAAAAAAACCCAGGAGTTTCTCATTACTGCTCTCACTCAAGCTTCTGTAGGTGGTGGCTATCTCAGTAGAAGTGCTTGTTTGCACCTAAATCCACCCAGAAATGAAGAAGGATTCTGACTTTTAAATAACCCAGTCAACTTCCAGAATGCTGGTGCAAACACAGCCTGCCTTATATCCTTTCTGTAATAATGTATTGAGGATGGCACAGGCTTGGAGGCAATCTGCACCTTAACAAAGACATCAGGCAATTTCTCAGCTGTCTCTACAAAACTCTACTCAAAGAAATATATAATAAATTTGTGCTAGTGTAGAATGTCACTATTCTAGTAATTTATTCTGTGGTGATCAGAAATTGATGCATAAATGAACTGGTAAGGAGTCCCTTTGCCTCCTGCATCTCTAATGTTTATCCCACTCATACATCCTTGATGGAAGTGTCACCTGACCCATCAGCCTGCAAAGGTCTCCAGGTCCTGTTCTTGTCTGGATTTGCCTAGTCTTAGACAAGCCTCCAACCTTACATCCTCCATGCCCTGCCCCTCACAGCTTGCTTCAATGAATTTGGGGATTGGCTTAGGTGGTGATCTTTCTACTTTGACTCAGTAATGGCGGCAGGGGGCGGGGTTGAACTATAAATTCTTTTTATAGTTAAAGTCAATCGTGTATTTGATTTGGTGCCCTAGAACTAAAAGATCCATTTTGACTTATAGCAGAATTGGTTTGTGAATTGCGACTATTAGTCCCTAGACCAGAGAAAGAGCCAAGGAAAGCCTTCTAAGTGATCAGATTAAATGAGCTGTGAGCCAGATAAGCTTTCAAGAACTCAGCTTGCCTGCTGTTTTTATAAACCAGCATGTATTTACATATTTCTAAGGAGTATACATTCTTTTCCAGGGCTTCCTCCAAGGAAACACTGGGGTCTGCTTGCTATGAATGAATCTTTCTTGATATCTACAGCAGCAGGGACAATCCACCTGCTTACCTTCTTAAACTACTATACTGTACTTTAATGGATATTTTACAAACCTGCCTCTATTGGAATGGGATTTATGACTAAATACTCCAGGTTGGGTGACTTAAAAATAGTGTGCTCATTTTTGTACTTCACAGCTCTGGAGTATGGAAGTCTAAAGTTAAAATTCCTAGGAAGAGCCCTCCCCTCTTTCTGGTTTGCAGATCACGTCTCTTGCTGTGTGTCACAAGACCTTTTTCCATGAACAAGTAAGTGGAAGGCAGGGGTGAGATGAGAGGGAGGAAGAGGGGAAGAAGGGGAGAGTGCTCTCTTAAAAAATTTTTGTTTCTGACCATGGGTCCTACTGTTCCCATTGCTGTACCTCTGCCTCCCATTAGAAGATGGATTAGGGCATCAACATCAGAAATCGAGGAACACAAACATTTAGTTTTTAACATAGTGATGCATCTTGGAGGAATTCTTCTCAATTTTCCTCAGCGAGTAGAAGATCAAATCTGTAATTGGTGATCCATACATTCTTTGCCACGGCAACAGTCTCTCTTCCTGGTTCCAGCTTCACTCGAGTTTTGTTTCTGGAAATCTGTTAGGTCCCAGCTCTGTCCCCTCAGAAAAGCTACTGCTTTCCAGCGGCAGGTACCCGTTTTCCTAACTGTCAATCAAAAAGATTGCGGTAAATATCTCTAAGATCTTTCTCTGAAGATGCTCAGGCTCTGAGATGGAAGGTCTGCAGTGAAGAGCTGTATTCTTGAGGAGGATGTAGTGAAGCCCCACCCCTAGCATTGGTGGCTGCCGGGGAAGGGATCCTTCAGAGATGCAGCCTCAAGAGACTGTCTATGCTCCAGCAGCTGGCTCTCCATACATGCTTGTACAGACAGCACTCAGGGGACTCTGGGGTTTTCTTTCTTTAAGAATACATGTCTACTTTCAATATCCAGGAGGATAAATATATGTTTTTCTTTGGGTTCACCTTCTTATTTAGCTTCTCTAGAATCATGAATTATAGGCCCAATGTCCTTTGTTTATGGCTAGAATCCACTTATGAGTGAGTACATACCATATTCATCTTTTTGGGTCTGGGTTATCTCACTCAGTAAAGCGTTTTCTATTTCCATCCATTTGCATGCAAAATTCAAGATGTCATTGTTTTTTTATCGCTGAGTAAAACTCTAATGTGTATATGTTCCACACCTTCTTTAACCATTTTTCTATTGAGGAGTACCTAGGTTGTTTCCAGGTTCTGGCTATTACAAATAGTGCTGCTATGAACATAGTTGAACAAATGCTTTTGTAGTATGATAGGGCATCTCTTGGGTATATTCCCAAGAGTGGAATTGCCGGATCCTGAGGTAGGTTGACTCCCGGTTTTCTGAGAAACCATCATACTGATTTCCACAGTGGCTGCACAAGTTTGCATTCCCACCAACAATGGAACAACACTCCACATCCTCTCCAGCATAGGCTCTCATTGGTGTTTTTGGTTTTAACCTTTCTGACAGGTGTAAGGTGGTATCTCCAAGTGGTTTTGATTTACATTTCTCTGATTGTTAAGGAGGTTGAACTTAACCTTAAGTGTCTTTTGACCATTTGAACTTCTTCTGTTGAGAATTCTCTGTTCAGTTCAGTACCCCATTTTTAATTGAGTTAATTAAAGTTTTAATGTCTAGTTTCTTGAGTTCTTTATATAATTTGGATACCAGACCTTTGTCTGACAGGGGGTTGGTGAAGATCTTCTCCCATTCAGTAGGTTGCCTTTTTGTCTTAATGACAGTGTCCTTTGCATTACAGAAGCTTCTCAGTTTCAGGAGGTCCCATTTATAAGCCAATGATAATGGTACTGGGATTTGATTCTACTGCATGTACTAGCTTTCTGGGAACCTAGTCTGTTTGGATGCACACCTTCCTAGACCTGGTTGGAGCAGGGAGGGCCTTGGATTTCCCACAGGGCAGGGCACCCTGACTTCTCTTAGGTCCAGAGAGGGAGGGAGAGTGGGAGGGAGAGGGGAGGAGGGGAGGAGGTGGAAATTTTTAAGAAAGAAAGAAAGAAAGAAAGAAAGAAAGAAAGAAAGAAAGAAAGAAAGAAAAGAAAAGAAGAGAGAAGAAAAGAAAAGAAAAAATAATACATGAAGTTGGAAGGGTGAAGTAATGGTGAGGACTGAGGAATAATTGGTTGAGATGAAAAAGGGGTGGGTTTGATCAAAGCACATTAAATGTAGAGAAAGTGAAGGTGTGCTGTCTCACGGATGCAGGGGCTGAAACGATGCAGACTCCCTCACACTTGCCTAAGTCACCTGAGTCGGTCGTCAGTCTATCACCCTTTCCGTAAGCTGACACTTCAAGTGACTAAAATTTCCCTCCCTCTCTGTAGTGAGTATGGGTTTTGATCCACACAGAGATACAGATGATACATTCATTACCATTTTCCCTATTGTACACAAGCGTGGCCATGTGCCAATGTACTCTCTGAATACAGGGAGCACGGTTCCCTGTGTCAATCATTTGTTTTCTCAGCTTACTGGGAGCCAATACTTTTGCGTCAAAATAAACAGATATGAATTGCCCTGGGTCATCTCTCCCATACTCAGACTATTTTATAAAATAGAAATCTACTCAAGAACTTTAAAAGTGAGGCTCTTATAGGCTGATTAAGGATTTTTTTTTTTACTAGATTGCCTAATCAAATTAGAATGCTGGGATGCAAATAAGACTTCATTTTGACGTTGGAAAACATTTAGTGTTACGGAAGAAGAAAGAGACGTTGTGTGGGCATTGGCTGAGGTAGCCCTTCCCCAGACCCAGACTTCCCCAGACCTGAGCTTGCCTACATTCTGTGGTTCCTTCTGTCCGTGTTTCACTCTCTGTGGACTTTGAACACCAAGAATCAGGAGTTGTGCCCTCTGTAATTCCTGGCACACAGAGAACACTGAGTGGAGTAAATCGACGGTGCTTGTCCCAATCTCATTAACCATTACCCAGGAACGATAAGAAGGGAGAACATTCAGAGATGGACATACCCCAGTGATCGAAGTCCAAACTGTAGCTCCCAGACTTCACCATTGCTCCCATTGAAAATGGCAGATGGCACGGATTCCATGTAGCTTCTATATAGAACAAAGGCGTCATTTTGGAAATGACCTATATTTGTAACTCTAAAAATCAATGAAAACTAGATAGATGGCCCTAAAGAAAAACCTTTTCTGTGTTCAAAAGAAAATCATTGGTAAACCATGTCTGAAAATGGGGGTTGTTTCTGAAGCTTTGTCCTCGGATGGAGCAATTTTAAAACTCCAGGCAGCTCCCTCACTCTGCTGGTTATGTGTATCCGCTCACCCCCAATTCAAGTGGCTAATAATGGCCTTAATTATTGTACATTTAGGCTCCAAGTCGGGGAAAGGAAGAAGAAAACACTGCTTGGTTCCAGCTTACTGGTCAAAGCCAATTTTAAGTGATTTATTTTGTCTAAGAAACAGCAGCTCCATGCCACGAGTGAAGATCAAATAACTGTTTTTCAGAGAAAGGACACCAAGTTCCAGAAACCTCGTCTGGAACAGGAACCCGGGAGGTCAGTCAGTCAGTCACTGTCAGACAAGGGAGGAGGACTGGAGGAAGAACCCAACCGAATGGGAATGGGGGTCACCAAGGGAACAGACAGATTCATGTCTGCCTGGACATAAGTTCCCTAAGAAGTAAACAATGTCCAATAGAGGGCTGGAGAAGAACCCAGCTTTTATCGGTTGGCTTTCCACTCTCTCGTCCCTCCTGTAATCAGAGAGCCACTCCTATAGATGGCTCTGTTCCCCCTAGTAGGTGTAGCTTCCTATGCTCTCATCAGGTGAGAAAGGCTTAGGGTGTATATCTCAGGGGACCCTTTCCTCTCAGAGTTGTGGCTCTTTGGGGTTTGCAGGATAAGTGAACATGGATTCTGGGTGGATGGGTGGGTGGGGCCCACACAAGGACTCCTAGACCAATGATTTTACAGAAAGATCAGGGTTTGAACTTCTTTGTGTTGAGTCTGAGCAAACCAGAGACCCAGATGCTCTGAGGTGAGGTAGGTCGACTCCCATCATTAGCGGGAGAGAGATGCTGGGTCCACTGCTCTCCTAAACCTACTCATCTCCAGAGCATGCCGAGCAATGCCTGGACATGTGGAGGCAACCAGTGTCTGCTCACTTAACCAAGCGGAGGGGAGCTGGATAGACCACACTGCCAGTGTGGGTGGGGGTGAGTTCTTCATGACCACCACTATAAATCTTCAAAGGGATCAATTCATAAAATGACTGACTCATTCATGGGAACAGCCGCGGGACCTTTGCTTTGCTTGCTTCACTTGGAAAATTGGTCCTCCACCAGCACCTCCCTGATTACTAACCCTCATGTGACTTTGCGCATCCCTAGCCTCTCAACCACCCCAGCTCAATCCCTTCTCCAACACTACTATGGCCTTCATGACGTACTAACTGCACGGGCTTCTGCATCTCTGAGGTATTTTCTCAAAGTCAGTGCCTTGATGCCCTGAAATAGACCTTTGTCTTGAGGGCATATCCTCTCAAAATCAACTGGCGTTTCCTCTCTTCTCATCTCATAAGAATGTGGTGTCATCCTTCTTCATGTTTGGATCTCACATTTTTTGTCATCCCAAGGATCCACTGAAGTATATGCCATCAGCCTGTATCAGGGGCAGCCTCCCCAGACAGGTGCCCCCTTGCTACAGTAATGAACAGTGTGCCTAATCACTTTCCCCACTAGTTGGAGATCTCATCAAGTGGTTCATTAGTTCTATTTTCCCGTTGTTATTCTTGTTTTCGTTCTTCCCAAAATTGTGCATCGAAATGATTCATAAGCATCCCTGAGCTTTCCTTTCTGATGCTCTTATGCAGTCCTCTCAAGGTCATGACCAGGTCAACCACTGTCCTTTTCTCACTATGAACCCATCCATGCCTAGGCATGGACCTCCAATCCTCACAACTCACATAGAGTAAGTGGTCAAATGAAATCTAGGATGCTGAGTTAAATTTAAATTCCAGAAAAGCAATTCCAATGTCATTTAAGATAAAGCCATCCACATGTGACCTGCAGCACATGCATGTGCACGCACGCACGCACACACACACACACACACACACACACACACACACACATACACACACACCCTGATATTTCAGTCACCATGGCTCTGAAATTCAGATGTACCCAAGCATCCAGTATGCTCACTCACATCTGACAAATCACCCTGACTCCAGCCCCTAAAGACCAGCTTCTCTTGGAGCTTCATTCGCCCCTTTCCTGGAGGCAGAATTTCAGGGTCTTCTTTCAAAAGCCAAGACCTAAGGACCCCTCTCTGCTCATTGTTTTTCTATTTGCCTTCAAGACCGCTGACGCCAATCACATCCAATCCTCTACCTATCTTGTGCCAAAATGGCTTAATAGGCATTTATGAAACATTGTTTTGACTGGTCTTAGAGAAGAAAGAACAGCCATGACTGTGAAATTCAAGGCAGGCCTTAGCACTGCCCAATAATCATGTAGTTTCCTTTGTGAACAATTTTCAGATGTATAACCTCTACATTATAACCTTAAACCTCTGCTTGCCAGCTTTCCATTGTAATCATAGGAGTTCTCCATTTCCGTTCCACTCACCTGTGCCTACCATACAAAGTTACCTTCAAATTGATCAACAGCATACAGAAGCCATTATGCCTTAAGCTCTCCTTCAGGGACTTTCCGAGTGATGTTGGTAAATATGTACCATGTCTGCCTCCAATCAAGCATACACACGTGTTACATGCATCCACTTCAGCTGTCCTAGAATCATAGCGTGGTTATTCCCAGATGAGCAACGCTGACACCGGTGATGTGTGTCCTCCTTCTGCACTGACTGAAACGCTGTGCCTCCTTTTAACTGAGGTGTCAATCTTCCACAACAAAGCAATTGTTTTCCTTCCCTAGGGTTTCCCGAGAACAGTAGTCTCCAGGGCTGTGATGGGAAAGGACGTATGAAGGAAGGCAGGAACATGAAAATCTGGGGCTCACAGTATCCCCAATCCACTTTAAAAGTGCCAACGAGGCAACCATAAATTCAGAGAAAAACCAATTATTTTTCTGCCTCATTTTCTAGTCTTGCCTCAACAAACACTTCAGCTATCAAGGCTGAGTCAGCACACAGAGCTTCATCAACTTCAACTTACCCACAACTAGGTTTCTTTTAATTTTGTATAAGAAAGGAGACATGTCTAACAGTACACAGAGTGTGTAAGTGTGAGTGTAAGCATGAAATGTGTAGGCATGCGTGATCTGTGACACACCTCCATGTTGGTACCGGCTTTGGCAATTTAGAATGGTTTAAATGGTGACGCAAATCCCTATATGAAATCTTCAATTGTACTCTCAGATTACAAAGCCTAGAATATTTATGATCTGTGCCTTTAAGAAAAATTCTGATGAACCTTGTACTATCTCCTCACAGTTTATTTCCAAGGTCAAACTCCCATAATCTAAGAAGAGCAGTATCTCAAAGGAGCTTCATGTGTGTCTCAGCTCCTCCTGACAAGACTTCTCATTGTTACTTTTATTCTGTTTGTGTGCACATATGCACTGCAGCAGGCACATAGAGATCAGATGGCGACGCGTGCCTATCAGTCCTCTCCTCCCAACATGTAAGTCCCAGGCATTACACTCAGGCTCATGGCTTGGCCTCAAGGGACTTCACCTGTTAAAACATCCCACATCACAGAGCCAAAATAGATTTCATGGTTGTTACTGTTAATGTTCCTTTAAGGCTTCTTCAAAGACTTATCCCTGAGGGAAAATAAAACTCAGTTGCTGGTCTCCTCGCTGCCCTACCTACGGAGAGAGCAGACATCCTCCACAGCTGGACATCTCCTCCTGCGTGCGTAAAAAGCCTTCACTCCACGGAGTCAGCAGAAGGACAAATTCTGACATGTACAAGTGTTGCGAAGAGACATTGGTGTTATGACCAGCATCAGACAGCCTGGTGAGAGTCGAGAGAGGGGAGGAGGCCTAGGCCTACTCTGAAAGGGCCTTAAACTTCAAGTCACTTGTAGCAGAGTGATCAGGAATCTGTGCTTGCGCTCTGCACAGAGCATCTTCTCTGGGAACTTCGAGGGATACAGACCGTGTTGAGAATCAGAAAGACAGATTGAGGGATGTCATCCTGGGTCTCCTGGACAGATGCTAACACCAGGGATATTAGCAGAGGAGGGTTGGTTTAACTGAGTCCAGAGAAATGTCGAAGTACATCTTCCCTCTAGGGTTAGAGGGTGGTACTTCTCTATGGGTGGCTGAGGCTGGGTTCCTTTTCCATGGACCCTTATCACTAACAATAGCATATCATTACTGAACATGCTGTCGACACCCAAGATCTGCTCTGTGAACCAGACCTGCAGGCTTTGTGCCCAGGTGCTGTGCAGCTCATGGTAGGTTGACAAATGGTCTAAGACATCAAGAACCCTAAAATTAGACATTTTTAGTTAGCTAACAAAGAGTTAAGGGGCAGATGGCATGCCCCAATAGGAAATCATCATGCTGATAGACCATGGCTAAAGAATAATAAGACATTACAATGAGAAGGACACTCTCTCTCTTTGTAGCTTACTTATCTTTCTCCCAAAATATACTACATTGAAATATATGTACTATTTTGTATATCTTGTTATTCAGATATTACAGTAGCAACAAACATGTTCAAGAGGTTCTAATGTAGATAATCATCTAATAAGGAGATTGTTCCTAGTGAGAAAGAAGCATCCATGCCTCTCAAATCTAGGTAACTTAGATGCATCCGTGGATACGGACTCATCTGTGTTCAGCTTAGAACATTTGAGCAGGAAGAACTTTCATTAAAGAGAAGAAGAAGGATTGTTTCTGAGGATGCTGAAACATCCAAGGCTGAACTGCAATTTACCATTTACTTCCACTAAATGAATAGCCAGTTGCCTCTGCAGCATCTGTCTTCTGAAGCTGGATGTCAGACACAGGCTGCTGCTCACTCGTGGCACCAGCAGACACATGGGCATGAACAGATGAGGCCAGTGATATCTGCAACCCAGCTCTAGTTTTCAGAAATAAGGGAATGATACTGAGCCAACTTTGCACTCTGTTTTCAGTCTACACATGGGTTTCCACTTTGTCTGTTCCTTGCAACTTCTTCCACAAATGTATTTAATAAGTGCCATGTTAGGGCTGTTTGAAAATCCCGACAAAGACACAGTGTCGTGTGCAGACTCCATACTAAGCACATCCTCCGACCATGAATTCCTTTCAACAACGCCTAAGTCATGTGAAGGCCAGAGCACAGCTTATGGGTGTTGACTCATTCCCGTCACCATGTGGGTCTCAGGCTTGGTGACAAGTATCTTTACCTGTTGAGCCATCTAGTCTTCCTTTAGGGGTGGTGGTGGAATTCTTATGTAATAAGGTTTCGTCTAGACAGGTAGGACACAAACTCATGAAACAGGGAATTCTGAAGGTGTAGACTTAACACCTTTGGCAGCTGTTGGGGATAGAGTTACAAAACACCCTGGCAATGGAAGTGAGAATCTGAACCAAGTTTAACTGTTTCTTTTTTTAAATTGATTCTCCTGTCTACATTCTAACTATACTAAGAAGCACATGAGAAGACCATGTTTATCTAAATTCAACATGAATTTTAGATGTTTTTACCATTATGTATTAGTCAAGTCCAGCATACGGGCAAGAGTCTACATGGACATGCAGGCAAACATGTTTGTAGGTACAAAAGGATGAAGGATCTTAGCTCATCTGTGACAATGTTGGGACATCCTGTTTCTAAGATGAGGTGTCTCTTGGAGATGAGGCGCTGAGGACTGGCAAGGTCAGTAAGGAAACTGAGTAAGTTGTGAGAAAGGTGTGCATCCAGCTTCCAAATAAGCAAGATCTTTTCCCTTTAGCTACTGAAGATAGCATGAACTAGGCGTTACAGAATGCCTGAGACCATGACTATAGCGATATTTCATTTATATTTTAATAAACAAAGCTTGCCTGAAGACCAGAGAGTAAAACAGCAGCACTGATCAGCCTTCCAGACTGGGCAGTGGTGACGCACACCTTTAATCCCAATAGCCACAGTAGTCTGTGGAACACAGTAGTCATAGGAACCAGGCAGAAGTGGTGCACGCCTTTGATCCCAGTCCTAGAGAGGATTATAAGGCGGGAGGAGACAGCTCTCAGACAGTCTCATTCTGACATTCCTGGAGGCAGAATCACCATTTCAGACTGAGGTAGAGGTAAGAGCCAGTGGCTGGCTGTTTTACTTTTCTGATCTTCAATTTGAATCCCGATTTCTGACTCTGAGTTTTTATTAATTGTGTTATGCATGGCAGTGCCACTAAGGAAGGAAAACTGAATTTCTGTCTGCCACTCATATGTGGTGATATTTTGTTTGTGTTTTAACAAATAAAGCTTGCCTGAAGACCGGAAGGAAGGCAGTGGTAGCACACACTTTTAATCACAGGACGTGGGAGACAGAGAAAGATGGATCTCTGCTAGTTTAAAGCCATGCTGGACTACACAAAACTGATCCATTCTAAAAGAGAAACTGAACTCACACAAAGGTGATCGCAGCACTTGGGATACCACACATTTAACCCCAGCACTAGGGAGGTGGAGACACGAGAGATATGACTGGGTAGAGAGAGGAATATAAGGCGGGAGGAGACAGGTGCTCAGTGCAGTCTGAGCAGGCAGTGTGAGGAAGCAGTGAGTCTGGAAATGCAGTCTGAGAATCCTAGAGACAGGATTTCCCCTTCGGTCTGAGCACTGGTAGAGGTAAGAACACTCTAGTGGCTGCTGGCTGCACTGCTTCTCTGACATCTCAGTTTTCATGCCCTAGTATCTGACTCCAGGTTTTTGTTATTGAAGCTAATTAGAATTCGTGCTACCGTCAAGGTTGTGTGTGTGATTATTTGGATGAGGCTCTGTGGGAAGGTTGGGGAGCTTTAACACTCTTGGTAGTGATTTCAAAGGGGCAAGCTGGAAATTTCTGGAAAAAATTATGCGGATCTCTTCTGAAACTATGAAAGCAGCCTTCCCCTTGTGTCGATGCCAGGGTTCTAGTGCACTTCACGGTTAACAAATAGCTTCCCTTTCTGCACAGCTCAGCACAAGCTCGTGCACGGCCTGCTGTAATCCGTGCAATATTTCCACCTGTGCTTTGGGGACATCACAGAAACATGCACATATGGAAGCTGGTTATTGAGGACCGGCATCTCAAAAGAGAACAGGTAAAGGCTGCCTTCATCACTTACCCAGATCCCTGACCAAATCCGTTTACTGTGACGCTGGCGGTAAGAATTACAGCCTCTTGTGTTTCATACCTGACTGCCCGGCCAGGTTAATAATAATTATCAACACTAATGGAATGTAAAACCAGACAACATGTGTTTTTCCTAAGAAAGAAGGACATGACAAATACAGTTTTCAGTTTAGCAGGCAGAATTTGGTTCAATGTATAGTCTCCAACAGGAAGGATGGGATTCCCCAGAGCCCTGGGCTGACATATTGTCTGAGTATGTTGACTCAGACTCTAAGCGGCCCAGGGAACGTCCTCTCCAGTGAGGAAGGTGTTGATGACTTTCCTTCGCAGACATAGAAGCTTCCTGAATGTCAGAGCTTTGCAGGCAGCCAAGGGCTTGAGAGGGGACAGCACTCTATGGGAGGTGGGTCCCAGGCTTCACATATTAATCTGGGAAGCTGTGTTTAATCTCCAGTCACTATTGTCCAATATCTGACTCCTTAGCCTCTATACAGGGAGGCGATATTTATATTAAGTTTTATCACTTGAGATTTCCCAGACTGCTGTCACTCTGTCCTTGGCTTACACTTTAGTCAGATGTCTTTTCTCATCAGACAACACAGCTCTGCAATAGTAGGTGACAATGAGGTAACTTCCACGGTCACTACAGATGTGATCCGAGTCGTGTCGTTCTCTAGATCCATTCCCTTCTTTCGTTATTAATTTTCTGGTAGCACTGGAGACTGAGATTTCTGCATGCCAGGCAAACACTCTCCCACTGGGCGATGTTCCCAGCCCTCTTGACCCCATGCCTTTCTTAAAGCAGAATAAAGCAATGACGACCACCTGCAATTTTTATGAGAAATAAGTGAAACTTCACTTGGAGAATATTTGACTGATTCTGACCCACGATACAGTGACATCAAGTGTTTGAATGGCTTTGTCACTTAGTGGTTTTGATATTACCAGCATTATATTATGTGGTTCCCTTTCCTCATTTTAGTCCCATTCAGTTTAGCAAACATTGAAAGCCAGCTCTTTATCATACACAAAGTGAGCTTTCATTTCCTGAGTGTATGGGACACCTGCTCACTTAGCGTTTCCTCCTCTCATCTCCAGAGCCCTAGCAATCCTTCAGTTCCAGCGGACAGAAAACAGAGTAACTCCTCCTCTGGGCATTTATTTCAGCTCTACACTCATCCACTCTCTTCTCTGGTGATTTAAAATCTAAACAGCATCATCATCACTTAAGAAACTACAAAGAGCTTGTGACCAGGAGCAACTGGGCATTAGCAGAGTCTTCTCGCTTAGTAATTACTCATGAAAAAATAAATACTAGGATTAAAAGTATGTTATGATAAAGGGGGCAGAGTAAAGGCATGTTCAAGGTCCAGGAGTGTGTCAGAATTAATAGCTGCGATGGATTTAGGAAGGTTTGCTCCTCTGCATGTTGTTGCGCTGAGGTATTGGGAAAGGGAAAGGCTGTGGCCGCTGAGTGTGACATGCTGAGCGAAGACAACCTACAGTTAGTCTCCTGTGTTTCCAGTGCATTCCAGGCGGTGACATGCCATCTCTCCAGTGGGCTGCAGTGTGGGCACCGGGGACATCAGAGATGAGCATTCCATCACTCAGCTTAATCCCACAGCACACTGATGACGTCACACTGATGGAAAAGTGACTTGTCACTCGACTTCAGACAAATGCACTCTGAGGGCCATTCTGCAAACTCCTTGGGTGTAGTTGTCAAGGTCACTGAAACCAGGGAAGCCTGAAAACTTTCGCTAGTTGGTTTTAAAAGTTAACTTGCCATGACCTAGAACCATCTGGGATGAGAGTCACAGTTGAGAGAATCTTTAGAGCTGGTTGTTCTGTGGGCATGCCTTGGGAATTGTCCTGGTTGTTAATGAAAGTGAGAAGACCCAGACCAATGTGGGTGGGACCATTCCCTAGATAGGATCCCTGAACTGTATAAGACTGAAGAAATTAAGCAAACAGGCAGCATTAGCCAGCCAATGTGTTTGTCTCTCTGTCCTTCATGGAGTCATGATTAGCTCTCTGAGTCCCTCCATTGACTTCCCTAATGCGATAGACTATGGCATGGGATTGTAAGCAGAAAGAACACTTTCCTTCCTGTGTGGGTTTTTTTTGGGGGGGTGGTCAATATATTTTTATCCCAATGACAGAAATGAAGCTAGAACATTTGCCATGACTGAGAGGAACCTTGGGACTGTGCTGACAGCTGTAATGTGGCATGCTGGAGAGTCCCAGACCAGGAAGAAAACGCAAGGCAGAAATTCTAAAGACGAGAATGAAATATGGCCATGCATGAGTTAGTAGTAATTTTCCAGTCTTCTGTTAGTTATTGCAGATAGAAAAGACAGTATTCATAATAAAATGAGCATGGTGTACCTAAGAAATTATATTTTAAGACACTTCCTGTAGATTTAAAGCTATTTTGAACTGAATGTTTGTGTTTCTAAAAATGGTCTGTAATCAAGCATGAACAGGTGGATAGGACAGCAGAATCTCATGAAACAAAGCATGTGCACAAGCATTTCTGACCACAGGGACCCACAGGTTGTAATGACAGCATCCGTGACCTGGGGAGGACTGTGCGTTTGCGTCCACATGTGTGACTTGTCTTCTAGGTCTCGCTGTGCTCAGTTTTGAAGCTGTGAGAGTAATGAGTACTTCACATGCTATCTGAGCCTTCACTCAACAATGTGAACTTCTGCACATGAATACAGGGATCGACACAAAGAGCCGGGCACCTCACCTTTACCGTGGAGATAATTTGCTCTCTTCATTTGAGTATACAGATTTTATCAACATTGTAAACGGTATTGCCCATACTAAGCACTGACTTCCACATAGAGAATGAGCCGTTAAATGTTTACTCTTCATTTATTTGTGAAAACCTGTAGCTATCTGCCCATGCTCACAGCAAATGCAATAAAAGATATCAAAGAAACGAGTTAAGATGCTGTTTTCGTTCTATGCTTTAGAAATAAGATCTAGAGGAGATTTTGAAGATTCAGACCTGCATCAGTGTCATGATTAGTTTTTATTTAACCTGACACACGAAACAGAGCATCGCCTCTGAAGAAGAAACTGCAATTGAAGAATTGCCTTGATCAGATTGGCCTTTGGGAATGTCATGGAGGCATTGCCATGATTGACAGCAGCTGCGAGAGGGTCAGCCCTTTGTGGGGTTGTGCAGACTGCCCAGGTCTGCATGAGAAAACTACTTCAGCATAAGCCAATGGGTGAGCCACCACGTTGTGTTCCTCCACGGTATCTGCTTGATTTTCTGCCCTGGATTCCCACATTGATGGACTATGACAAGGAAGTACAAGCTGAAATGAACCCTTTCATTTCAACAACAATTTCCTGAACAAGGAAATGAATTCCTCCTGAAGATGCTTCTGACTGGTATTTGTCAGAGGACCAGAAAGCAAACTTAGAACAATCACTATCACTATGCTAGAGTGAGTACTCGGACATCAGACTTAGAGGGAAAAGGCATTATTTTGACTTCCAGTTCCAGGGGGCATATAGTCCGTCACGGTGGCAAGTCATGGAAGCCTGGGTGTGATGCCCGCTTAACCGTCAGAAAGTAGAGAGATCGTATTCCATCAACACCCAGGAAGCAGGAAGAGATAAAAGGAAGGGGAGTCAGGTTATAAAATCTTGAAGCCCAGCCTCTGGGGTGAACTCTCCCAGAAAGTCCCGCCTCCTCTCGGATCTAGAAGGCCACCAATGGGGTCCAAGGGCTCAGACGCAAGAGCATATGGAAGATATTTCTCATGCAAACTATGGCAAGGCTATATATCAAGATCCTGTGTACCCTTTGAGATGGCCTTTGTAAAGAAAGGCAGGGATCAATTCCCAGTCCTCAGGGGGAAATTAACATCAATGATAAATAATAATAAAATCTTCCCAGTGGTGACGGCACACACTTGCAAACCCAGCACCCAGAAGTCAGAGGCAGATGGATCTCTATGAGGTCAATGCCAGCCTGATCAAGAAAGCAATTTCCAGGACAACCAAAGTTGTTACACAAAGAACCCTTGTCTCAAAAAACTAAAGTCAACCAGCCAACCAAGAGAACAAACAACACTGGTGGAATCTGAGGTTGCTATATCTTTAAAAGAAATAATTCTAAGAAATGGGTTTATTTATTGCATTTACTGCTTTTTGTAGTTGGAGTAGAAAATGGAGGGAGATACACCTATTCTGACAACCCATGCCTCGCCCCTGAGAGGTACAGATGGTTCAAGTGGATTTTTCCATACACAATTTAAGTTTTAACTACTACCTAGATTTGAAGTTCTGTTCTTGGTGTTGGATATAAATACAAAAGATGCTCTCAGCCATGAACGTGTTCATTATGGATCTGAATTATCCTGCATTCTAAGGTTTGACCCTTGCCCAGCATTGGGGGTCTAGGAAGCGTCCTGGAGTATCTCCAGTAAGATAAGTAAACACAGGAGGAGACAGACCTAAACATAAAACCTAAACCCCTAACTTCCATAAACAACAGACCTCAGCTAAGAAGCAGAAATGTGGAAGGAAGGCTGGCAGAAAGGACCAAGTGCTGGCTACTCGACAGGACTTAGACAGGGAGCTGGAAGATGAGTTGATCACTTAGGCTCCTCTCATTTTGCACAACAGAGGAGGACCATGATTAATTTGTCAACTCGATAGAATTGGAAAGCACCTATGGCATTTTAGGTGTGTCGAGCTGACTGAATAAGGAAATCCCACTCTGACTGTGGGGGGCACATTGCTAGAGATGGGATCCTAAGCTAAATACAAAGAAGGGAGAGAACCAGCTAACCATTGGCATTCCCATTTCTCTGTTCCTGGCTCGTGCCATGAGGAAGTTACTCCTGTCCCCATACCTGCCCCATCACCATGGACTGCATTTCTCTGATCTGTAAGTGAGAACATCTCACTCCCTTAAGTTACTTGTGGCCAGGTCTTTGGTCACTTCAGTCTTAAACTTATGCATGTTGGCAGGATGCTGAACTTGAGGACTCTGGTCAAAAACCTCAGGAAATGAGTTCTACAAAACCAATAAATAAAAATGGTTAGTAAACATGAAAACATGTTCAATGGTCTCGGCTATCAGGGAAAAGCTGATTAACACTACTCTAAGATTCCGTTTCACCATAGTAAGAATGGCCTGAATGTGACCAAAGGGCACTCCTAGAAACTCCAAGTGGAAATGCGATGAAGCCACTCTGGAAATAAGATTGCAGGTTTCTCAAAACACCACAGACAGAACCACATGGCCCAGCTATACCACTGTTGGCCATACATCCAAAGGACTCCACATCCTACTACAGAGACAATTGCTCATCCGTGTTCACTGCTGCTCTGTTCTTAACACCTAGGAAATAGAATAAGCTTAGGTGATTATTAGCTGATGAGTGGATTTTTAAAATGTAAATACACAGAATGGAATAGTAATCAGTTGTAAAGAAAAATGAAGTTATTAAATTGGACATGTATTATGAATCTTAGCAATTCTCCCTGTCTAGCTATGCAGAACACAGGCACATGGCTAGTCGTAGCTTGGAGGGAGACAGAGAAACAAAGTATTCTTGTCTAAATGATCATGTACCAGCTAGTAATTAAGAGACTTACTACAGAGGTCTGGATAGAATCATGTTCTACCATGTCACCCCCTTTAAGATTAAGGTGCTCATGGAGTTGAGAGCTTATCATAGCAGAGTGTTTGCTTATCATACGCAAAGCATGGGTTTGATCCCCAGAACCCAAAAAAGTTTTTTTATGCACACAGACAAACAGACACACACATGAATACATGCACATGCACACACATGTACATATAAGCACACTTACATGTGCATATACACACACATGTAAGTAATTCTCCTTCCAAATAGTATGTATTCAGATCTTTGATTCACCAAACACTGTTAGAAGTAATACAAATCTATAAAGTCAAATTTTGTCTTTATAGGTCTTGAACTGTATGGTAGATTATTTTCCTAATCTTTGGATTAGGAAAAATTTCAATCAGATCCAGGACAAGAGGCTCACCTTTTTTTTAAATCTAAGTTTTCTGTGTGAAGCTAGGGAAAGAATTTGTTGTGCCCTGGCTTGACAATTCCAGGAGAAGTCAAAATGTCCTGTCCTTTGACATGTTATGCAAACACTACACACACACACACACACACACACACACACACACACACACACACCATCACACCAAACATAAAGACAGCAAGGCCAACAGGTTCCCTTGTGCCTTCACTGCGGTTCTCCTTGGTCATTTGTCCAGGAAGTATTTGAGATCTCCATGGGACCAGCATTTTGGTTTCGCACATGTGTCTCATGATGGATAGTGTGTGTGTAAGCGTGCTCTGAGGACAGGAAAAGAGAAGTTAGACACAGATGCAGCCTCAAAGCCCGCTTGCCTCTCCATGTCTCTTTCTAAGGTTAAGTCCATGAGGTAACTAACACTCTTCCGTCTCAGCACCTGCATGAGGTAATCTTGGCTTTCTGCATCAACTCTTTGTAAGCCAGTGAAGCACATGGCCCAAATAATATTTGGTATATCGTAGAAAAATCATCTTAATATCACAGAGTGCCATTTTAAAAATAAATAAGGTCACATACAATAAAGATCCATGCACACAAACACACACACACACACATATACTTACATCTAACCTGTAAAACATTACTGGAAATATCAGCAATAGACTCAGATGACAGATGAAGTGTAGATTCCTGAAATAAACCAAGACATCATGTAATTAGCGAGCACAGTGATACGTATCATCCTTTTGGGGAACATGATCATTCTAAAGAGCTTTGTTTGCAGAAGATAAGCATGTTGACTTTCCCCCCAATCTTGACAATTAGTAATGAAAGGAGATAAACCCCCCAAGAAGAACACATGGCGTGTTTTTCTGCTCTAATAAGACAAACAGGAAACCCAATACCAAACAGGATGCTGTGAAGACGATTAACCTTGCGAAGGGAGACAGCCCAAGCCTCCATCAAGCAAGTAGCCATCTCGGTAATAACTGAAATCTTATTTGCCATGAATCCTTTTTTTTTCCAACAGCGGAAAGAGCCAAAGTTGTTTTTCAGTGGATAAACACACATTTCTTCAGCAAAACATTTTTTAATTAGACTTTCTACTGTTGGGAGGCTCCCAGGTTGAGTTCATCTTCATAAATGAGGTCTGGACCTAAGAATTAGAGATTCTAACGGAGACATTTGTTTCTTTTTTAGGAATGATGTTGGCTCAGCACAATATGAAGGGGGGGAACTGGGGGAGAAAGGAAAGGCAGGACAGTAGGAAATGTGACTATCAGAGAAAAAATATGCTGCTAAATTAGTTTAAAGGGTTTATTGTCTTTGGATTTGCTAGAAAAAGACACAGGAAGTCAGAAGATGTGGGAGGTAGGAAGTCAAGGGAAGTAGGAAGATGGCATTGGAGGTGGGAAGGACTGGGAGGTGGGAAGGCCTGGGAAGTGGGAAGGTGTGGGAGGTGGGAAGGCCTGAGAGGTAGGAAGGTGTGGGAGGTGGGAAGGCGTGGGAGGTGGGAAGGCGTGGGAGGTGGGAAGGCGTGGGAGGTGGGAAGGCGTGGGAGGTGGGAAGGCGTGGGAGTTAGACCCACCAGAGGTAACAATTACAAGTGTGAATGGGAAAAAGCCCTGGTGTTACATCTGTGATTTTTCCCCCAGAAGAACAGCTCTCTTATGCTGCTTTGAGAACGACTGGATCAAGCCTCCATTACTCTTTTTCAGTCATAACCCTGTGTGTGTGCCATGCTTTGTTGGCTCTGTCTCCACAACACAGTGCCCAGGCAACAATGAGCGTGCCCTGTTTGACAGCAGCTGCTGACGCTCTTCTAGCCAGCTGAGATTTATCACACGCTACGATCCAAGTCATTTGTGTTCTCTCAGTGGCAAGAAGATGAAATTAGTTAATAAAATAAAGATGGCATATATTTGAGTGGTTTTCACAATGCACTCAGTGTGGCTGTTATTAATGAATTAAGACCTTAGCCTCCCAAACTATGGGTAGGTTTAGGTTTAAGTTAATGCATCCTCCTGTCCAGATGCTCCTATTCTGAGGGACAGTGTGGAACAGAGAGAACACACAGTGGGGTACAGTCCTCCATGGAGCCTTCAGTTTTCAGCTTTCTTGGCGAGGCTTATTCTTGACTATCTTGAATGTGTCTGGAGGCACCCAAAATGATAACCCTTCTCCCATCTCGGGTGTCAAAGGCCACGGCGACTCAGGGTCCCAGGAGAGCAGGTCTTATCTAGGAAGCTTGCTTGTGGGCAAGACTTGACATTTCTTGGCTTGTTCTAAATGTACCTTCTTAATGAAGTGTGACTCTTACTAGCAAAAGTATTGATTTTTCCATGTCCTGTTTTTATCAAGTGCCCATCAAACCACCATTGCTGTGGGCACCTGCCACAGAAGCAGCCCGATGACTCAGCCAGGACTCTGTGTTCCCATTCAGTGAGCATGAGGTTTGCCTGCCGCAAGCCTGATGCTGTTCACCAAGCTGCAGATGAGCACTGTGGGCAAACAGGATGAATTGATTCAATCCCCATTCATTTTAGGGTTCGAAGGCTCATGTTCTTTGTCCTTCCCATACAGCAATTATTAATGGTAAGGGGAAGTCAGGCAGCCAATAGGGATAACCAAATTATTTTGCCTGTTGCAATGAAAATCAGCCTAAGCAGGTGGATGCTCTCTGTGTCCAGCACAGATGCTGACAGTGTCCACCGTGCAATGACACCTGATCACACTCAACCTTGCATCCTAGGGTCCTCACTTCCTGTGTCTATGTGACAGAAGAAGACAGACACAACAGTGAGGGCCAGCGCATTTCCCAGCTGCTTTCTGTTCACATAACCACCATAAGACAACAAGAAAATGGGAAAGAAGATGACCATTGTTTCAGATCTACTAATGAGATAATCCAATTAACTAAATGTTATAATGCTACACAAAATGTAAAATCTTAGCATCAGAGTCAGGAAATGTTCCCTTGTAATGGGAAGCATTCGATTAACAGAACGGCCCTCCCCGAGAGGACGGCTCCAAGTCCTACCTGTCACAGCATGTGAAAGTCAGCATGAGCCATAAAACAAAACCCAAGCTTCTGTCTATATCTGAAGTTTCCTTTGGTCTTCTTCAGTCATACCATGTGATGCTGAGCAGAACCAGTCTCTGTGGACTGTGAGTGACACATGAGGATTGCGGGCAGGGATGCTGTTCTGGTCTTATTTGCACTTTTTTTTTGTAAGCAACAATTCTTCTTGCAGCATGCTTCAAAAAGCGCTTCTACAGAACCAGGAAATGGAAGGCTTCAACAAAAATATGGTGTCACCAAGGTTCCTTTCATTCTTGTTCCCTTGATTGCTATCCCTCACAGCTTTGAAGCTGACCTGTGAGACACGATCTCTTCTTCCCCGAGGGGACTCTTGAAACCCCTGAAACATACAGTGTTAGTTTCAGCAAACACCAGCCCCACCTGCTGAGCACACCCTGTGCGTGGTCCCAAGTTCTTATGGTATGATACGTGGCTTTTTGCATGTGAACTCGTGGCTCACATCACAAACAACTCCATCTGTAAGGAGAAAGGGTCCCACCCACTTTGCTTTCCATGTTAATCCATCTGTAAATGAATGAGCACATGCTTATGTCTAAAGACCTAAGCAGCATAGGTGCACATGGTAAAAGTTTACATCCTCCGTGCAGACACCATTGACCCTCTGGGGTATATGTCGTTCCACAGCTTGTTTTCAATAAATGTGGGAGCACAGCGCATGTTATTAATTTAAACAGAATCATTGTACTGCCAGTGTTCTGAAGGCCCCTCTTTTCCACAAGCAATACATCCTACATATTCTTCTTCAGGTTAAGACTTTTGTCTAAGTCAGTCTTTAGTGTGTAGGATTCATAGTTTTGGCTTTGTATGATTATTCTCTTTTATAAACTTATTAATTAATTAATTTATTTACACCTTGGCTGCAGTTTCCCCCAGTCCCCACCTCTGTTCCCAACCCATAATCCACTCCTCCTTCATTTCTGTTTAGGAAAGAACAGATCTCCCCATGGATATCTATGAAACATGGTATGTCAAGATGCAGTAAGAATAAGAACCTCCCATGTATTAAGGCTGGGAAAGGTGACCCAGAATGAGGAATAGGATCCTAAAAACCAGCAAGAGTCAAAGGCAGCCACTGTTCCTGCTGTTAGGAGTCCCACAAGGAAACCAAGCTACATAACTATACCATATACAGAGGGTGCCTAGGTTAGTCTCACATAGGTTCCCTGGTTCAGCCACATTGGCAATCAGTGTGGCAGTTTTTTACAAGCCTGGGAATTATTGTCTGAGGTTTCTGTCCTGCCTGGTTCCTGCAGTCATTATGTCCCAAAGAATATCACACAGAGGTCTACATTAGTTATAAACTGATTGGCCTATTAGCTCAGACTTCTTATTAACTCTTCTAACTTTCTTGAAGATCCAACTCTTTGTCTCATTGATTCTTTGTACTGTTTTCTTTGTTTCTATTTTGTTGATTTCAGTTCTCAATTTGATTAGCTCCTGCTGGGTAAGTTTGCTTCTTTTTGTTCTAGAGTTTTCAAATGTTCTACTAATTCACTAGTGTGGGACTTTTCCAGCTTCTTTATGTAGGCATTTAGTGCTATGAACTTTCCTCTTAAAACATTGTGTCCCATAAATCTGGGTATGTTGTGTGATCATTTTTTGTTTGTGTTTTTAACAAAACTTGCCTGAAGATCAGAGTTCAGATCTAAGCCACTTGAGGCCAGGCAGAGGTGGCATACACCTTTAATCCCAGGACTCTAGAGACAGAGACAGAAAGATCTCTGTGAGTTCAAGGCTACCCTGGGCTACATGAAATTGATCCAGTAAAAGAGAAACAGAACTCACACAAAGGTGATCCCAACATTTGGGATCACATGCCTTTGATCCCAGCACTAGGGAGGTAGAGACAGGAGTGATATGGCTAGGCAGAGAGAGAAATATAAGGCAGGAGAGACAGGAGCTCATTGAAATATGGAGATGCAGTCTGAGGAGGCAGTCTGAGGTCAGGACCATACCCTTTGGTCTAAGCGTTGGTAGAGGTAAGAAGTTTCCCTAGTGGCTGCTGCTCAGCTTCTCTGATCTCTCAGCTTTCGCCCCCTATTATGTGACTCTGGGTTTGATTATTAATACCAACTAGAATTAGGCTACAAGTAAATAAGGAAATGTATGTGTATACCCACATATAAGCACATTAGCATACAAAAATGCAAGGCCCACCTCTTGTGTTTCTAGAAACGGCTTCTAAATTTCATGGTTCTGAAAGGTCCTAATATATGATACACCTGAATTGCAGAAAATATGCCACACCCAGTCTTTCACCCGGGGGAACCTTTCTTCTTTTGATTAAAGGCTTCTCTTTATGTACATTCTGTACGGGCGTGCTCTACAATGTGTACACGGTCCTTTCAGATACAGTGAGTTTAGGAGTCTCTGAACATTAACTGCAGTACAAGGTATTTGATGGGTGAGGCAGGTTGTTGAAGGACAGCCTGTTCTGAGAGATCATTTCCATATAGAATGGATGGATCTTCCATGTTCGTTAAAACTCCATTAGGATCCCAAGGGATTCCTCTCAGGACATGCAGCTGGCGGGTGACAGTGTAATTCATCTTACAGGATTGCCAACCAGTGTTCAACTGACTATGTCAACATCTAGGGGAGTGTGTGAGCCTGGGCAGGAAGGTACCCTGGTATGGTTTAATGGTAGGTTTAAATGGTATGACCTGTGCGGCAGGAGGTGTTCTGGTTGAAGTGTGCCTAAGTGTTGGTTAGTAACAGGGTGTGGGGGTCAGCATGGGTGGTTCCCCGGCTATCCCATATCTTCTTTGTGTAGCTTGGCATTGTGAAAGGTTTTGATAACTGCATCTTGAGCAAACAGCCCCAAAGCAGATACTGGTTGCATGGCATAAAAGTAATTCTCAACCCGTGGGTCCCCACCCCCATGGAGGTCACATATCAGATATCCTACATATCAGATATTTACATGACAATTCATAACAGTAGCAAAATTACAGTTATGAAGTAGCAATGAAATAATTTTATGGTTGGGGGTCACCACAACATGAGAAACTGTGTTTAAAGAATTGCATCATTAGGAAATTTGAGAACCACTGGTTTAGACTAAGGCTTCTTAAGCATTGCCCACTTGTGGCCTCATTTTGTGTTAGAAAAAGTTTATGTAACCCTGAGTATATAGGTTTATACCATATACCCGTACATAGCTACAGAAACCAAAGACTTACTTATAAGCTGTAAAGAAATAGTTTAAAACCAGTCTATAGCATACATATATTTTTACCAGTCTTTAAAGATGAAAGCAAATTGGTCTAATAATGAGATGCATGTGTTTGTTTACTTTTACATAAAGAATTAAATATTGCCTGAATATTTAATATTCCAGAACTTTGAACATCTTTAGCATTGTTCATAGTCAATTGCTGCTTTGATTTTAAAACCATCATGGATGAGAACTAGATATGGGTTTTATTTATTACATGGCCTCTCTAGAAACTGGTAGAGGTATCTCTTGTTTAATCAAACCTCGGATTAGTTTGAGTAAAGCTTTTGAATTTGTGACAACGAAGTCCAGCCCCTTCAGGAACCGGAACAAACTTACACCCCCCACAAAGGCAGGCCCCTTAGGGGAGAAGCAGACAAACTGACGGCTACTGCAGGTTAAAATTTAAGCCCACCAGTGCTTTGTTGAACCATTGAACCACATGGGAACTTGAGAGCCTGCAATGAGGTCCTCTGGTTGTCAAGAAGTGAAAAGAGCCGTTTCTGTGAGGGTGCTCCTGATGGTTGAATACAGGTACGAACATTCTGTAACCACCAGTTGGGACATTCCTGTGAACTCACGGTAAGAAGCAGGACCTAGCCCATAGGCACTTGGCCGATAGCCACACCCACCTTGCTCAGTGGGAAGCACAATTTGAGCCACTATGCTTGTGATCTAAAAATGAGCTAGGCTCCTTAATTCAGGAAATTTTGCAGCTGACCTAATTCTCCATCTTTCTTCTCAGGTAAGTTAGCAATAGGTGTTACAATACATGACTACAGTAATTACCAACAATATTTTCTTCACACATAGAATAATTTTATGACTATTATTCACATATTTACATCTGGAGAGTGTGCATACCCCAAGGAATTCAGATTATTTCTCTCCCTTTGCCATTTTGAGTCAAAAATCCCTCAAAGCCTGGGGCGTATGCAAATGAAAGGCTGGAGCAATAGGATTTCTGTGAGCTCAAGGAAATCCTAGGCTCCGTGGTGAGTACAAGGCCAACCTGAGATGTGTAGAGATGACCTATCTCAAAAAGAGAAAGAGGAAATTTTAAGTCACAAAGAACGGTACTGACTTTTCAAAGACAAACTCTCCCCAGGACATTCCTTCAGACTCTACACTTCTCAGCCACCTGCAGAGCCACTATCCTTTGACACGGCACAGATGAATACAGACTCGTCCTGTCCTGTGCTAGCAGTGTTCAGTGTCTCGTGCAATTTTGTCCCCCACAGAGTTTTCCAATGGCCCGGTGATAGTTCCGACGCCGTGTTCTCCCCCATCTATTTGATCTTGAAGTACCAGATGTGCCTTCACACATTGCTCAAATCAATCATTGCTCTATCCATGCTTTCTGCCTCATTTGATGTTCAAAGATGGTTCCTTTTCAATTTGCATGTAATAAAAGCACAAATGACAAGCAACACGATCCATAAATGGAGACAGCAATTCATGTGCTCACTTGCTGCCCCACCGCTCATCCATGTTGTGACAGGTGGCTTAGCTTCTCTAGATGGTTTCAAAAACTAAGAAAAAAATTATTCTGTCTCTGAGAGGGAATCCTGGATAACCAATGAACTGACGATGGATGTGATGGGAAGAGTACCAGGCATGTGGTGAATGCTAGAACCTAAAACATCGATTTCATACCTAACTCTTCATTGTAGCTTCTCCTCATTGAAAATCGGAAGCATGGGAGTCATCGAACAAAATGATCAATCCAGTAACTAACAAGGACAAACTCTTCGTGTGACATCATTTACAGTGATACTTATTAACTGAGTGAGTTGTGGAAAGTCAACTGACACCTCTGAACCCCTTTAAAACTGAGACGCGGTACACCACATTTTATATTGATGGTGATCTAGAACCGGTCTACTGGGTACAAACCATAAACCACCTCCCACTTCTGAGACAGAAGCATTGACTTGTGAGTAGACTTAGTCGCAAACAACTGAGCAATCTCTATTGCATTGCCGCCCTCCTACATTCCTGGGAGTAGGAATGGTGCGTTCGGCAGAGGCTGTGTGCACATTGGTTCCTCCTTTTGTCTTTGGAGAAATCTCTGTTGCTATGCTAGTCAGATTCTGAGTGTCAGCCATGAAAGCGGAAGCCACCCTAAACTGCACAAAGAAAAGGGTTGAATCTAGAACATTGGTGGCTGCCTGACGGAAAGAGTGAAGAAATGCGTGGCGGACTCAGGCAATTATGGTTGTAGAAACACGTAGAGGCTGCACCATCAGGTTAGACAGCCCAGACAGGAGGCAGTGCTGCGTGGTTCACACATGTAAGTGGGGTCTCCAACCCTGGCAGGAGCTGGGGCAAAAGTGAACTGACAGCCATGATGGAGGGCCCCAAACTCCGCCTACCGTAGTCATCTTCTTAGCTTTGCTGTCTATAGAAAGCACAGTGCTGGGGACATTCATCCTCTGAACAAATACCTGATATTAATCTAACAGTGGAATGAGGAAGAAGAGAAAAGAGTCAGGGGACATGAAGGCAGGACTGGCTGGGTCACCAGTGGACACAGGTCAGCTCCAGTGAACATGGCTGGTCAACAGCAAGCCATTCCAGGAGACCTAGGAGGACAGGACAGATTTAACATAGGGGACATTTAGCTTGGCAGCAAAGGTCTACTGAAGTCCCTTTCCTATCTCTGTTCAAACTTGCATTTTACCAAGTGTTCAGGGTTAGCGTGGTATGGCAGAACACATGTCCACTCTTCTCTGACACAGTCTATATGGGGCAGCTGGCTTCCAGGGCTGAGTAAACAAGATCCACTTTTGGCCATGTAAATTGTGTTGGCAGGACTTTCTGGCCTTGCATGTGTCAAGCATTTCCCTTTATTTACTAAAATGTAAAGGTAGTCTGATTTGTGTCAAACGTTCCCAGAGGTTAGTTCTGCATCTGACGGGCTGCGTTCCTCTGAGTCGTTCATTCTCTCAGCAATTCAATGTCCATTGCTGTTAGCTCTGTGAGACACACCGTGCGAAACAGATACTCGCTTCCTAACGGAATTTATGGTTCATCTGGAAAGAAATGTCAGAAAAACAAGAAAGAAAAATGTGTCACTAAAATATAACAGGCTAAAAATAAATTTATTTTGCAATAATATTGATTAACATGGAATATATTACGTTAAGTAAAATAATCCAGACATATAAAGACAGATGTCAGGGTAGGGGAACTGTTCAGGCAGAAAAGTGCTTGCCTTGTATGCACGAGGACCTGGATAGCCAGCACACATGTGAAGAGCCACATGTGATAGCATGAGCGTGTAATCTCAGCTCTGGGAACATGGGCCCATCCCTGGAACTCATGCAAACAGTCTAGTGAATGAGTGGACAATAATTACTGGGCTCTGCAGGTCTGAAAGCAGCAGCATTAGGAATGGGTGGAGTCTAAGCCTGATTCGCTCCTGACCAATTTCTGCACCGAGAAGAGCAAGGGATCCGTGTTTCTAGAACTTGTTGTTCCAACTCTTTCCTAATCATGTCTGCTGTCCATGTTTGGGATGAAAGAAAGAAGGATGGGAGAACCAAACCATCATGGTGTCTCTAGCCAGCTTCATACCTTCATAATTCTCTATGAAAGTAGCACGAATTTGCCTCCCAAGCATGGAGGAGTGAGTACAAGTTAGGCTCCTCCACTGATTTTCTTCAGCACTGTTTGAATGGAGTGGGCCATTGAGAAACCTGTGACAGGGCAAAACTCCAACCAGACGATATGCCGTCCCTGCTCTGGGGAAGCAACCTGCCTTTCCTTCCACGTCAGTAGCTTGGGGGGGGGGAGCAAAAGGAAGGACCGATTCATCCATCCTCCATTCCTGTGGAAGCACCCTTACCCTGAGATATTGGTGGAGGGGGAATTGGAGCTCACACTCATGAGAACAGGTGGCCGTCTTTGGCCATTCCCTCAACCTTTTGAAAATAGACCCATATCTATCGGAATATGGGATAACTTATTAGCTCTTATTTTCAGTATCAAAGTTTTTACCAAAACTCAGCAGTTCAAAGGTTCTTTTGGACACACTGTATTGGTATGTAAATTCACAATCAAGCCTTTACATTTCACTGGGCAGACAGGCAGGGCATCGCCTACTGAAGGACTAACCATCTTTTCTTCGTCTCATTTTTGCTGTAGAGCAAGTTTGTCATTTTTATCATCTTTAATCTGTGTTATAATGACCCAGGGTTGAAACAAGATAGACTTTAGATAAGCCCATACCATGACCACTAAGTGTCCATCATTGCTTTTATAGCAACTAAATAAATACGCCATCACTTCACAGGTAGGGAATTTGCAGGACCGTTAGTTTGAGCTGTTCAATGTCACCGAACTGGTTATTGATATTCTAGAGGCTAACACTTCCTAGTCGTAGGGTCTGTGCTCTCAACACTGCATCAGAAAACCTTCACAGAAAGCCTTGCTGAAGAGCCTGGGGTCAGGGAGTTATCACTGAGGAGTACTGTGCTCGCAGGATATTTGTAAAGCAGGTTGGTACCCCTAAGACCATGGGTTTGGCTCGAATCCTTTGCCTCTATCGAAAGCGTTGCTAGAAACGTGCAGTCGTTCAGTCCCAAAGAAATCATATAGGGGTCTACATTAGTTATAAACTGATTGACCCATTAGCTCAGGCTTTTTATTAGTTAATTTTATGACTTATATTAACTCATAATATTTGTCTGAGTTAGCCACATGGCTTGTTATATTTTTTGGCAAGGCAGTCACATCTTGATTCCCCTGAAGCTGGGCCATGACTGTGGACTGAAACTTCCCTCTTCCCGGAATTCTCATTGATCTGCCTCTACTTCCTGTCTGGTTGCCTCACCTATACTTCCTGCCTGACTATTGGCCAATCAACATTTTATTAAAAATAATACAAGTAACAGGATAAAAGACCATTGTCCCATAGCAGGTTACATGTCTTCGTGACCAGTTTTAGATGTTCGGGCCAGAGGAGACAGAGTAAACTTGGCTTCCCATGTTCATCAGGAGGCTGTAAGGCTACTGCTAATTGTGACACTCATTTGACACCTTAATTAAAGAGACTCCCACTGCATTTCTCCACTGAAAAGAGACCATTGCTCCCTGTGTGTCAGGAACAAGTACTCCTGAATACACATTATCTTTCCTCCTAGAACTCTTCTCATGACTGAATCCCATCCATGAACACATGTGTAGCCATCAGTATCATGGGGTCTGTGTCATGACAATTACCCATTATTTCTTCCACATTTAAGGGAAACTATTGACCTCTTCTGTAATAATAGATTTTCTTGTTCATATTTTGGTAGTCAGTCAATCAATCATCTGAAAACCCTCCTGAGATAAGAACATCTAGGGAACATCCACCTGAGGAGAGACACACATGCGCATACACACAGAACCAAACACACGCACAGCAGAAGCAGCTCTGCATATAGACACATCTTTTAAATCCACTTATAAACAAACATGTGCAGCAGCTGTGAAGCCATTTCCAGCTTTAACATGATGATGCTTCTGTGCCCATTTAAATGATTTGGAAGGAAGAAAATGGTTGGCCTATTGAAACATGGCAGGCGGGTTCATCTCTCATTGATTGGAAGTTTCCTAGAAGGCAGCCTGCTTGGTTTCTTTTATAATGTTACACAAGTGCTTTCAACCCTAAACTTAAAAGCTATTTTTCCTTTAATTATTCAGAAATCTCAAGAAACCCTCCCCTTGACTCTATCTCCTTCACTTTTTTGGTCCCTCTGGATGGTAGGAAGTAGAAGCGGTGTGCTGTGCTGTGGAGGATGGTATGGGATACAGGATGGTGTGGCTTGGAGGATTGTGTAGAATGAAGGATGGTTTGGCAAGGGCTTAACTCCATGAGATTTAGGAGTGTGAGCACTGAAGCTTCAGGGTCATATATTCCTTCTTGGGTCATTACTGGTCAGGATAGCAAGAAGGAATCTCCCAGGAAGGATTTATACCATAATCCTTTTCTCAAAATAAGATATAGATACATGGTCAACATTGGAATGAGGTGGTTTTTATTCTAAACTTTGAGTTCCTAGAGTCTTGACACCCGTTATCAAATCTAACACCTAACCTTTGGTCTTACCAAACAGCACAAAGCCTTTGCTCCATGGACAGTGTAGTCCACACTGATATCCTTGTATCCAGGGACGCTGGCCAACATACATCAAGGGTGACAGACCTAGAACCCAGTGCCTGAGCCAGGGGGGTCCTTGCTATAAATGATAACTGGCTATACAGTCAGTACCCTACACATTCTGTAAGGTAGGTCCAGGCTTGGGCTTCTGGCCAACATCCCCATTCACTGCCAGAAGCACATGGACTCAATTTCAGTGAGCTAATTTCTGGGCCTCTTCCCAGAGTTTGTTCATGTTTTAAAATCAACCCTGCCAAGCTTTGCAGCTTTTAAGTCACTAATCTTAGGAAAGAGCCCAGATTGCTACTGAGTTAAGTTGACTCCACACCTGCTTTCCTTTTTAAGACAAAGCAATGGTGGGGTGACGATGAGAGTGAGGGTCAATGAAAGCTGCCCTATAGCCGTAGAAGGGAGGAGGCTGGAGAGTTACCGTCAGCCTCACGGAACCCGCTAAAGCACAGGTGCCTGCATCCTTCGGTTGTGGACTTATCCTTCGTTTCCTTCCTCTGTCACCAAACCTTCCTTAGAGAATCTATTTCCAGGTCACCGTGAGGACATGAGTCTAGTTACTGATGTCAAAGACCAACTATCAACTGCAATTACATTAGCAGATTCTTACAGGAAAGTCGAGTATGTTTCATGCCATGTTTTCACATGTGCATATGTTGCGCTGCATGTGGAGCACCCTCTCTATGTACAGAGTATGAGGTCTTGGTCCTCGGTTGCTGCTGAGATTCCCGCTGCCTTGTGGCTAACTCTAATGCTTGAAGAGGGAGCAACTTAAATACCTAGCATAAGCCATAGTTTTATGTTTACTTTTTATTTCACTTAAAAGAATTTGTATCTTTAACAATTCCTACCAGCAAATGTGGTCTTTTATACAAAGATTATAACATTTATACAATATAATAAACATTTAACTTTTTCCTTTCAGCAGTAATGTCCCTGAATATCTGTACTCATACTATTTTGTAATTTTAACCAACAGATATGAACACACACACACACACACACACACACACACACACAATTATATATATCCTCCCTCAATCCTATGGCAAATAACCAACCCACATGCATGGGCTTGGTTCCTTACAGCTTAACAGTTTTGAATGGAAACAACATTTCCCTGTTTTCTTTGTATTGCTCATTCTTTAAGTGAATACTGACTTTACACTGTAACTGTCAGGGGTATGCATTTTATATACAGAAATCAGTGAGGAAAGAAAATTCTTTTTTGTTGGATCTTTTTCTAGCTTGGGCATTTGGGTGAGACTGTCTTTGTAAATGGAATTTAGATATATTCCTTGTTTTTTCGTACTTCGCAGAACAGTGTGAATTGTGCCGGTCTTGGGTTTTCTTTGGTGGTCTGGCAAGATTCTGCACTGAACACTTCTTACCCTGGGCTTATTTTAGTTGCAAAATTTAAACTACTGATTTGTATCTCCTTGGACAGGATAGGTCCATAGAAATTGTCTACTTCACCTTGATCTAACACTGGTGATCTGTATATCTAGAAATACATACATTTCTTTTAGTTTTCCACTTTGGTGGGATAATTTTGTTGTTGCTGTTTTGCTTTTATGGGATAAGACTTCTTTGTGTAACAGTTCCTGCTGTCCTGGAACTCACTCTGGAGATCTTGAACTCATGGAAGTCTGCCTGCCTGTACCTCCTGCGTGTCTGGACTACAGGTGTGTGCCACCACTGCCTGGAGGGATATAATTTTTTACATGTGTTTCATGGTTCTCTGAACTACCTTCGCTGTTGTTGTAATAGCTTCCTTTCATCTCTAATTTTACCAATCTGTATGCTTTCTCTTTATCCTTGTTAATTTGAACAAATGGCTGTCACTGTTGTTCATCCTTTTCTTTTGTTGAATAAGTAGTTATCATTCAAGAAACTATGCTTATCAATATGTGTGGACATTGATTTTTAACTGCACAAAAGTAAAGAGGTATCAGGTAATCAATAAATGAACACTGATTAAAAAAATCTTTCAAAAAATATTATAGACAGAAGCGATTTGCCTCGATCTATGGCCATTCCAGATGACACATGGATAGCAGGATTCAAGTTAGTGAAAGAAAAGACTGGGAATCCTGTGACCTTTGGACTGGGAAGCTCTGTCACACAGTGTCCTCTCAGTCCAGCTGAGTCCTTAGCCAATGAACAGAGGCTGTGGAGGCAACAAAGAAAATCCAGTTGTTACCTGAGGAAAATGGAGGCCATGGGCAGAGATGGCCTTTCTGTGTTCTCCCATCATTTGTCCGTTCTCCTTTGCTGGAAATAGTTACTTCAGAAAACTAGTGATTGTAAACCCTTTATGTACCTGGGGTCTCCTAGCTACTTGTCAGAGTTCTCCTGTCCACATCCATCTCTGTCAAGAATCTGAGTGAGAGGCAAACCACTGAAGCAGCATCGTTTTCCACCCAGTCTCAGTGGCTGACCAAGAACCCAGCGGTGGCAAACACAGATATTGCATATTATCAGTCACAGAAGGACAACGTGGGAAGATACCGATATTGTAGACAAGAGGGTAATGTCATTAAACACGAAAAATTTGTAAATAAGTAAAGCCAAAACCATTGATTTTGGCAAAATTGTGGAGGTCAAAAAATGAAGGTCCATTTCCTCTTTGTCTGACAGTCAGAGAGTTTGGAGATTGACAAGCAGATTTGCATATCCTAACTCAGGAGGTGATTGCTTGGTTCTTTTGACATTAAGATAGCTCCTTCTAGTAAGTTCATGCCATCATGACAGGTGGTCAGGATATGCAAATGTGCTTCTGTTTCTTCTTTAGTAACTATGATGTCACCTAGGGGAGGGAGGTCCTCAGCATGTGTGATCTAGAGCACCTTTGCCACATAGACAACAGAATGCTAAAGATTGCATGTATCAGAGTGATAAGGCCATTGACTGTATGAGTTATCTTTTGTATCATGTTAATAAAGTCTTTTTTTTACCTTCCTCCCACCCCCACCCCCCAGCTTGTTTACGTTGGGTATGAAAGCTGTGGAGAATAAACACAAGTGACTTTCAGGATTTCAGTCACTGGGTGCCCTCCCGATACTGTCTATGTTTTCTGTCTTATTATTTTTATGCTTTTTCTTATTCTTTACTTATATTTCTTCAATTCCCATACCCCTACCCTGGTAAGAAGTATTTTTTGTTGAGACCAGTCCTTGACACAAAATATATAAAGAAACATTTTAAATACATACAATTGCACTCAGCGTTACTTCTTTCAAAATATAGTACAGAAGTTAGTGAAACCATTTTCAATAATATCATCAAATTTTTAAGGTCTAGTAACTAGTATGAACCCTGTGAGATACAGTAGTGACAAACCTGATAAGACATGTTTTGGGCGTAACCAACCACTTTTAGATAGGATTTAAGGCCTGCTTCACAAGGTAAAACTCATACCTACTAACATTATTAGGACCAAAACCGTGACTGGAGAGAATTCATAGTCCCTAGAGAGAGTACTTCCTAGTATTATTCTGATAAGTGAACATGTATTTTCTATCTAACAAGGAAATCAGTAGAATCACCCAAAATCCATAATTGCCAATGAAGCCTATGTCAAAATTGGTACTGGACTGTCCTCAGCTAGCCCCCGCTGTTCCTCAGGAATCCGCTGGATAACAGAGTTCAGAGACCTGCTAATGTGAGCTCATCGCTAGCCCCTGTTTCATCTCTTTTGCTCCGTGTTTTCCTCAAACAAAAACCATACGACTGATGAATGCCCACTAGGGCAGACTCCTGCTGGATATATAATACCAGTATTATATATTAATATATAATATATATAATGTATAATGTATTAAAACAGAGACAGACAAAGCCCAGCTGATGCTGCCATCTTGTTTGAACACACAGTCCCCGTCATTATGCGGTATGTCCTTCTTTGGGAAAATAATTTTATACATGTCCATTTTCAAAATTGGAAGTAACCATGGCAGTAATCTGAATAATAACTAAATAACAATAATTTAATAAAATAATTACTGTTTCAGTAGTCCAAATAACAGGTTTTCTGATGCAGTCAGGAACTGTACTAATGCAGAAGGGCTGTTACTCTCAGGCGACAGACTAGAGCTGAGTTCATTGCGGGGTGCTTCTATGTTCGATTTTTTTCCCTAGGGTTGGCTATTTTTCTGTCTTTTTTTTCCTAGAAAAAGCATCTAAGCCCAAGTAGGTCAAGACAGTTAAAAATTAAGTTATTTTAGCCACTTTAGGAGAAAATTTGTTGAAAGCGAATTCTCTACAGTCCATAAGGAACAAAAATAATGGTTGTGTAATACTGCAATTCTTTTTTGAAGTCTGGGTCTGTGCATATTCTTCTTGCTCAGCACTAAGTCCACAAGGAGGGAGCTCCCCACTGCTCTCTCCCCATTTCCTCTGCTTATTCATCGACCGTTGAGCGGTCACTTTATTAGTGAGCAAATATCTAAGTGTAGCTTCTGCTAAGTAGAGAAAACTGCGAATTATTCATCAGCAAACTGAAGAAAAGACTTCATCGGTATGGACTATAGATGATTTGATCGTCTCATTGTTTCAACAAATCTTGTAATTATCTAAAAAGAGTTGGAGAAAGAAGTACATTTTTTAACAGATTATAAAAATCTTCAGCCTGGAAGATTCCAAATCATGTGGTTCCTTGTGCCTATGCCCCCTGGAAATGTGAACATCTAGACAGATTTTTTTCAATAAAAAAAATGTAATTAGGAAACATCACAAAACCATTATGTATTTGAGCTGACTGGAAGCAATTCTTTGTTCACTTTCTCCTTGCATTCGTGGGTAGTAACCTTCAGGATATTTCCCAGCAGGCCTAAGTCATTACTTTTATAGAAAAGGCCAGTCCAGTCCTGCTGTGCTGTTCCATTCTGTATTTATAGCCCGGTAGATGCTGACTGGGTGGAGCCAGGCGCTGGAAGCTAAGAACACTGGAGAGGCCGGGATGGCAGTTGAACCTCCGACCACAGGACTCTTCTGGGGAGCAGAGCTGAAGGGAGCATGTTCTCCTGTTCTGGTAGGAAACACTGTCATGGAGGGAGGAGCATAAAAGACTCCCAGTGGTCATCATGGAAACACCACAGAGGGTCCAACAAAGAACTCGGAGGCTCCGGTAATCTCAAGGGGTAATTGGGCCAAGGCAGCTTTGTAACAGCTTCCTAAAATTTAAAACACATTCTGTCTGGGAAGGGAGTTCCTTGAGACTCAGGATGTGCTAAAGAGAGGAGAAAGCATCCTGCATGCAGGATGCCACGATTTAGAAGGTTCTGGAAGCTCCTATAGTAGCAGGTTTCCAGATGATTTTTTGAAAATTCTTTTGTCTTAATTGTGGAGGCGTTGCTTTTATTTTTGTTGTTTTTTTGGGTGGTAGTGGGAGCTATTTTGAAAGAGAGAGAGAGAGAAAAAAAAAGAGAGAACATTAATTGGGTAAGTTTAGAGGTAAGAAGAACTGAGAGGAATTATTAGGGAAGAATAGGATGATCAAAGTGTGTATGAAAAAATTGTAATAAAAAACTTTTATATAAAAACAAAAAAAAAGACTTAGAAGGTTCTCAAAGACCCAGGAAGTAAGCAACACAATAGTCTCAGAAGTCCCTGAAACCAAGCAGATGTACTAGTCCCACCCCATGCTTACATAAGCAGTGAGGACTGCTGTGAGGGATATGTCAGGTCGGTCAGGCTGCTTGGAAGAAGGAGGGACCAAGCAAACTGCCCAGGCGACCTATGTGGCTACTTGAAAAAATTTTTTCAGCCACGTTGCCTTTGGCTGCCTTTGAGTCATTCCTGGTTTTTGAAGAACCACTCATTCATACTCCTTAAATAACCTCAATAAACTCATTGGTTAACCCAACTGGACACTGGTTAACCCAATTGGACGCTTTACTCGGATTTGCCCTCAGTTCTTTTCTGGCCTAGTAGATATTCACCCACACCTCCCTAGGATTAAGGTTACACAACAAAGGTGACTTCTATTCTGTTAAATGAGTGACTGGCACCAGCTTCAGAACTCTAAGTTACACTGGAAGGCAACTCCAAGACTCCATACATTAGTAAATAAGTTCATGGCAAGTACAGAGACTCAGTCCCACGAGATGAAATGGCCTTTCTCAGCAGTCACGTCTATTCTTACCCCATCCAAACATCGCGAGCACTCATCATCCTTGTCATCAGTCAATGACCAATAGTTTCCTGGTGATATTTGGTTTTCTCTGGACTCCTTCAACCTTCTTAGAAGTGCATGATTTATGCACAATGCAACCTGAGATTAACTACACTGAATAACAAAAAGCAGATGACACATTTGTAGATGTGACTGTCCAACATTGAAGATCATTTTTTTCTGTCCAGCCAATGTGCTGACAAGGTAGTCCTGGTTCCTGGTGCCTACTGTTACCACACCACTATTCTATACTTCTACCCTGTAGGTTCTGGCTGATACCTGAATTTGGTTAGAATGTATGAAGTAGAAATTAGATTGCATGCAGGAGAAGTTAGATTGCATGCAGCAGATGTTAGATTGCATGCAGCAGAGGTTAGATTGCATGAAACAGAGGTTGTATGTTATGTAGCAGAGGTTAAATTACACGTGGCAGAGGCTATATTATATGCAACAGAGGTTAGATTATAGATGGTGGAGGTTATATTGTATGTGGTGAAGGTTATATTGCATGCAGTGGAGGTTAGATTGCATACATGTGCCCCTGTACCAGTCTCTGTGTCAGACTTTGTTTATTCTTGTCCCACCTGCTTCCAATAAAGGATACGTCCATCAAACCTGCCTGAGCTGTATAAGCTCCTCCCTCCCTGCGAAGTCAGAAATCATCCACACACACTCTTCTCATGCAGGCATTTCAACAGTCTGGCCAAGTGCCACAGAGGCTGAAGAAGCCAAGCAGTCCTCTTCCCCGGAGCCTTTGCAAACTCCTGGGAATGCGTTTGCTCTATTTTGCTCTCAGTTTATGTGGGAGACATCTCTTTATTTAGTTGGTCATTTTGATTTGGGAGGGGGGTTGCTTTTGTTTGTTTTTACTGTGTTATTTTTGTGTGGTGGGAACCAGATATTCAAAGGCCTTGAGCTTATAGGCCAAGTGCTCTGCCTCTGAGCTATACCATTCTCCTCCAGAGAGCCTTTGAGGGGAACTCACTGACACCTTCTTTGGAGAGTTTTGGCCCCAGAATCAAGAACAAATATGTATTTGTTATTTAAGTCACAAACATCATGAAAATTTGCGTGTCCATTCTAAGGAATAAAAATATCTCATACCTGTATTATTTTAGTTTAAGACAAGTTGCCATTAGAGAGGAAGAGAGCTGAGGACGAAGGATGAGTATAAGAGGACAATAGAGCATGCGTGCTGTTCTGACAATCTAATCTGACGCAAGGGCTTTAGTGCTGGGGGCAACAGAGACCTTGGCTGAGTCAAAGAGCTCCCACCATGCTTTCAAGATGAGACTGCACACTGAAGGGGCTACAGTCTAGTTTCCTACTGGAAAACAGAAACTTGTCCCTAAATGCAGCAAGGTCTCCAAACACACCATCCTAGAATGGAGATTTTACCTTATGGATGAAATTCCTAGTTGTGACCCTTTCCCACTCTCCCTGTAGAGAGTCCTCTGGCCTCGGATCTGCGCCGGAGCACTCCTATGTCATAGGAGTAGATGATGTTCATGATGGTGACAGAGACCCAAAGAAGAGCAAGCAGTAACAGAACATGCTCGAGAATATCTCTAAAGAGTTTGCATCCTTTGAAATGCACATCTCACAGGAATGCTTGGAGGCAGTGCAGACAGATGTGACAGCCCCTGTACCTTAGGAGATTGAAGGCTGTAATAGTCTTGCTCCAAGACAGACTTTGTTTTGCTGCAGAGGGGTGGGACTGAGTCACAGGGAGCCACCGGAATCCAAAGATGCCACTTTTCCAGGCTGACTTGAGTCTCCTAAACTATGTGTTGAGATCCTTATTCCCCAAGACCTGTGAACGTGGCCTCATGTGAAAATAGAAGCTTCACTGGGCAGATCTCGGGCCACCATCACTAGTGTCCTTGTGAGGATACACAGAGTAGGCGGCCATGTGGACTCTCAGATGGGAAGACATTCAAGAATATAAGAATACCCTATAATCCTGAAGCCACCCAGCCCCAATCTCACCACCATGCTTATCAACAGCTGGGAGAGGCAGAGAGGGTCCCACATAGGCTTGGTGACAAAGACAGTACGTTTACACACTGAGTCTCTTTGCAAACCTGAATGTCCTGTTATAAACTTTCTAGGAGTGGCCTGTGGACCACCTGGTTTGTTTTTGTTCAGCTTTTCCCTCTGTTTTTTTCTGTGGGAGTAACAATTTCATAAAAGATCATTTTCCTTTTGGACTGTGGCTATTGAAAACACATCTTCTTTTTGTTAACAACATAAATATTTTAACTGATTATTTAGGAATTCCATAACATGTGCCCCTGATCACACTCATTTTCCAGTCCTCCCAGGCCTGCCCCCAACCCTTGTGATTCCCTCAACCAAAAAGAGAAGAAAAAAACACACAGGGGGAAAAAAATCCAATGTGTGTCGCCCATATTCTCACTGGAGCATGAACAGACTCCTAGTGGGCATCCCCTTAAAGCAAACTGAGTCCTTCCTCACCCACACCCCCCTAGTAGCCCTCAGTTGGGAAGAGCTACACTTCAGCATCTTTATCACAATTTTTTTAAAAAGTCTCTCTGATGGTTTACTGTCTCAGTTGTTACCTCTTTAGGAGATGGGGTAAAGTAGGGTGGGGCTTGGGGCTGTCAGAGAAGCCTCCAATGTGCCTCTTTCTCTTCTGTGGGTCTGGAAAAGTGGCTTCTTTGTCCTTCACAGTCAGTCGGAGCATGGATCATGGACTTCCACATGGTTTCTGAAGCAAGCATGTTCTTTCTGCTGTGTTCTCTGCTGTGTTTTTCCTGCTCCCGTGATGTCTTTGGGTATGTGGCAGAACTTCGTGCACCTTCTACAATAGCCGCCCAGGTCAGTGATGTTCCTCCCTCTTTAAACACAGAGAGAAACCACTCAAGCTGACAGGGAAGGAAATGACCTAATTGGCATTCTTGGAAACATTTTTTTGGTTACATCCAAAAAGGATGGTGTCATAATTAATATATTTTATAGATACTGAGTGGCAACTTGCCATTATAATTATATAATTGCTAATATGAAAAAAAGGAAGAAATTTATAGGAATTGTGTCTGAAAAAAACTGAGTAAGATACAAACGACAGTCCCCAGTGTTGGACCAGGTGTAAGATGAAATCCCAGCAAACCAGACAAAAGAGGTAAATTCCTACAGATGCAGGAGACTCCAGATGCTGCTGAGAACATGAGATGCTTACTCATTGTCTAAGAACACCGGTTCAACACCTTCCAATGAGAGCTGTGTCCTCTCACTGGTGAGACTCCAGACTTGTCTCTTAAACGGTATCCAGTTGGTATCTTTTCAGAGACCTTGATGGACATCAGTAAAAAGAATACTGTCATATCTTTCAATGTTGGCGATGAACTTGTGTGCACTAACCCTATCACATCTGACAATCAAAACAAAACGAAAACAAAGGGTCCTATCATTGGGCCTCTCTTATGGGATACCAAGTTCATCTTTTGAACATATTAAGTAGAAACCCTAAAAATACTTCAAACTGTGCAAATCAACTACTAGCATGTGGGAAAGGCAAAAAAAGTCAATTCAGAATCCATCAAAGCTTTTTACTCAAATTAAATATATCTCTATCGACTGCCTGTATGTCGCCACTGGTCTTAGTTCACTGTCCAGCAGGTTCGTGGACACTCTGAGATACGTTTAACTGCTGAAAACTAGGAGTGGAGACTCATGGAAGAAAAGAGTTCAGAGTATGTATAACAAACACTTCGCGAGAAATTATTGTGCCTGAGCAGAGAAAATTAAGAATTGAAGAGATCATAGAAGAAGTGAACATGGAAAACAGTAAGAGGCAGCTGTTCCTTACGCGGGTGCACAGTTCTTCAGTGCAGAATTAGGAAGGTGAAGCACGTCACTTCTGACTAGGGATGTGTGCAAACAAGGAGCACCACTGAATGACAGTGTTGTGTTCATTTGCTAACACGGTGTCAAATTCACACTTTTGGCATGGAGGAACAGCTATGTTAAATCTCCATCTATCTTACACCTCAGTTGTCAACACAACTTGACCATGTGTCCTACCTGTACCAGTTAATAGAGAACTCAGGCGTTTCCCAAAGGCTCTCATCTCCAGGCAAAAAAAAAAAAAAAAAAAAAAAAAAAAAAAACCCAAAAAACAAAAACAAAAAAACCCCACACAAATCATAATAACAAAATGCATAAGATGACTCATGCTAGCCTAAATCACATGCAGACAAGCAGGGTACGGTAGATCTTCTGACGAGGCGCCAATTGTGACAACTGGTGGCCTTCTGATGGCAACAGAGTGGGACAGAGCAAGGACGAGAAGAGGAGCTGTGGCTACGAGGAGGAGACAGAGGCAAAGATGAAGATGACAGGGCATGGGACTGCGCAGGCGCAGACGTCAGCCGAGCATCTGGTTCAGATCCAAGACAGAACGAAACACAGGGAATGGAAAACATTCCACTTGGTTAAGCAAATTCTGGTGCCCCTGCCTCTACTGCACTAATTCCATGGTCCCAGGCCAGAGCACCTTCCCAAAGACGACCCAGTGAGCTACACAGCATACGCGATTCAATTGCATTAACAGTAATACCATTTAGCTCTATTAAACTTTATAAAGTTCATAACTGTGCATGAGAGAAAATATGTACGTGTGAGAAATGTATGAAACTGTCAAAATCTCCAAATAATAAAATTCTAATCCAAACCAAGCGCCGTGGCTGGCTCCAACCCAGGAGTTTCATTTCTGACAACTTTGGCTCACTAACCCGGGACCGAATCTGTAAGGGTGTACTCTGAGAATGGGGTGTAAATTAATACGTGTGTTCTGAGAGAAAAGCGGCAGCATTCACCAAGGTCCTTTCGCGTTCTCGGTCCTCCTTCCTGACTAGCGTTTGCCATCATCGTCGGAATGTATAGGAAGGAAGCTGACCTCTGAGGACCTCACCTGCGCTTGGTGCAATTAAATTTGTGAAATCATTTTAGATGCGGATGAGAGGGTAGACGGGACATGAATATTACACGTGGTTGGTTACTTAGGTAAATTACATAGGCGATGATCCATTTTTACCAAATAACCACTGTCCCTCCTGCCTGCAGGTGGCTAATTTGGAACCAGCTTGCCGTGACAGTGTTCCTGGCACCCCCTAGATATAGATCGCTTAGTTGATTCTCATATCTGAAGCTGCGGCTGGTACTTCCCTCCAAATGCTGCCCCCCCCACCAATGACCACCAAAACTGGTTAGTTAATGTGCCAATGCCAGAGAGTGGGAGGGGGCGGAGTTCCAGGAGTCACCACAACCTCGGGCTGAGGCTACAGACTCTACCATCTCTACCTCTTGCAACAAGGAGATCCTCCTGCCTGGTTCCTCCTCTCCAACCCTCATAGACACTCATAGCTGCCTGTGTCTGTGCAGTCACACTGAGGAAAAATCTGTTGACAATGCTGAAGGAGAAAGAGGGATGGACACATTAATTCGCTAGATTTAATTATCCTACAAAACAGGTATGGTAAGCTTTCTATCTGGGTGTCAAAAATGCGAGAAATTCCTTTAATCCCAGCACTCAGAGAGGAAGAGGCAGGTGAGTTTGAGACCAACCTGGTCTACAGAGTGAGCTCCAGGACAGCCAGAGATACACAGAGCAACCATGTCTCAAAAAACAAAATAACAAACAAAACAAAAGTGCAAGAAAATCTTAACGTGAGGAATTGAGTCAGGTCACAGTTCATGGCCACAGGCAAGGCAGACTAGGGAGCACTGTGCCTCATGCTGTGGTTGGCAAGAAACAATGAAAGTTCCTGCACCTCTGGGATACCCTCCCCCTTGAGTCCACTGAGGTCCTCACCCTTCAGGGGTACCACCCTTTTCTAGGACAGGTCTTCCCCTACTAGCCAGCCATTTCTGGATGCTCCCTGGTAGACACCCTTAGAGATGCGCTTGAGCAAGGTGCTTCTCATTCCAAGCAAGAGTAACCACTCTAACACAGCAGCATCACACCATGAAGGGACCAGGAAATGATGCTGACAAGCCCAAAGATGCCAGATTCAATCCCTGTAATCCGTGGGGAGGAAGGAAAGAACAGACCCCTACAAGTTACCCTCTGATCTCTATCTGCCTGCCTTGCCATGTATATGCGTACACACAAGCACGCGCGCCCCCCCCCCACATACACACACACACACACATACACACATACACACACACACACACTCACTCACTGAAAAGGATCCTGTAAGTGTAAACAAGTATTATTTATTAGTTAAACTACAAATAAAATTTGTTTAAAAAGATAGAAATTTGAATCCACACATTTTTCCACACAAATATAGGAAGTATGTTAAAAACTAAGTGGTTGTTATTTGTATAGAGTTAATGTACCGAAAGTGACTGTGAATATGTTACAGGGTCAGGATCAGGGAAGATCTTTCTGCTGCTCTTTAGGATTTCCTCTGTGTGTGCTCTAGGTTTTGTGTCTGTGGATTTGTGCAGAGAGAGAGAGAGAGGGGATGCATTTCCTCTTGCCCTTTATCTGAGTTGATGCACACACATCTTGGGGCAGCAGCGAGGCTGGGAGCATTTTCAAGTGCATAACTTTACAAAAGTAGACATTTGTTTACTCCTGATAGGGAAGGGAAATGCAGTAAATCTACATAACTGCCGTCTATAGTGTTCCACAAGACCTTTTAAAAAGACTTGCCAGCGTCATTAAAAGAGCACACGTAATTAAAATGCAAAGAAGAAAATTGAGAGCAGCAGGGGTTAGCACAATGGCAATCGCTTTGCCAGTGGACTGACTTCTAAAACGTGAGGCTGAAATGTCCTTCAAAGGGCCCGATGCAGAGAGACTACACTATCCAAGGACACGGTAACAGGCCAATGTCATCGCAGAGAGCTCAATTTAGGGAGGCTAAAACTTAAAGTAAATGCTGAGAGGTAGATTTGTCCAAGCTTCAGGAACTCCATCGCTGGCAATGCTAATGGTAGGGAAATTTGCTTTTGGAAGAGGAGGTCTCTAACCCATCTCGATGAACACTGTCCAAAATAAATATCCTATATATCTAAAAGAAACTCTATGCTTACAAAGAATCGATTATAGTTAGCTAGAGAGTTGTCTTCTCTCTGTCCTGATGGTAGAAGACATAGGGGACTCTTGGGATTCCTCTTACAAGACAGCTAATACCGACATCAGGGTCCTTCCTTCACAGCCTAACCAAAGTCTTCCACCCCTGACACCATCAAGTCCTGGGTAAGAATTTGACATTTGGATTTGGGGTGAACGCAGGCATTCACTCGGGCACAAGAAGGTTCTATAGAGACATGGACAAGTCACTTAGCTTAATTAGAGGCATCAATGTGATGACGGCCTTTGGGTTAGGTGTTAGGTGAAGTTAACTTTCATTAAAGCAAACAAGAGCTGTGACTAGATAGCATAGTGAGCCCTGTAGCACTGTCGACTTTACATTTTCTAACATAAATCTACACCGTCTGCTGGCTCTGCTTTGCCCATCCTCAGGACAAGACGCCTCTCCTCAGCCCTGGAGGACACAGCCATCTGACTACAATGAAAGCTCTAACCACAGATCTCCCCTCAGCCGCTGGTCTCAGATGTTACGTCATGGAGAGAAACAGGGTGGGCCATACAGCTCCAATCTTCAGGTTCTGTTATTAAAGGGTTCTGGTCAAATTATCCCATTTTCCAGACTAGCAGATGACAGGCAGGGACTGGGACATAGGGAGGTTTAAAAGAATGATCCCAAGGATGAACGGCATTTCTATAGGAATCGCCTAAGTCCTCTTTGGCTTAGATTATTCTTAATTCCATTTTTTAATAGTTATCTTTGTGTTTTAGACAAGTTCTCACATGTATACAATATATGTCCACCATTGTCACACTTTCCAATCTCTACCACCCCTACCATTCTTCCCCCATAAATCTCTCCCACATAACTGTTTGTTTGGTTTTGTGACCCCACCCTGGGAATTAATCAGGACCATCTGTGTAGCCATGAGTTTGGAGCCATCTGTTAGAGCCTGGTGGGTTCAGCATTAGTCACACAACTAACAAAAGTTTCCTCCTCTCCCTAAGTCCAATTATGCAGAGGCCAAGGCCCTTCCTTAACTTATTGTTGATAGGACCAGTCTAGAAAACGGCCTTTATAGCCCTTTTTGCTACCTTCGTGTGTCCTCTTCTGCAATGTTCGGTGAGCCTCAGAGGGAGTGGCATAAGTGCTTTTTGTTTGTTTTTGTTTTTCAAGACAGGGTTTCTTTGTAGCTTGGGAGCCTGTCCTGGAACTAGCTTTTATAGACCAGGCTGGCCTCAAACTTACAGAGATCCACCTGTCTCTGCCTCCTGAGTGCAGGATTAAAGGCATGCACCTCCACCACCTGCAACAAATGTCTTCTTTAGAGCTCAAAACTGTTGCTTTTTCTCTGCATCTTGGGCAACCATGAGTCTCTATATTCACTGCCATTCTTTGCAAGACATAAGTTTCTCTTACTAAGGCTGGGAGTAGCTTTTCTCTGTGTATGTGAGCATAGGTATTTAGGAGGTAATTTGCTCTTTGTCGGTTCTGCTAGACACCATCAATCAGTTCCCTAACTGGGTCTACAACCTCCTAGATTTGAATTCTTACCCAGACTCACAATACCAGGCATAGATTGTATCACTTCCAAGCCCTCTGCCCATGGAGCTAGCCCCAAATCCAAACAGAGGGAGGTGGCTACCACCGTCAAGTTGCTATTGTGCAGGTGTGTGTATCTTCCCTGGTTGGTCAGATTTCTGGTTCACAAGGCTCATAGCTGTGCAAGACTTTCTTCTTCCAACAACTCACTGCACACCCTCTAGTGGGTTAAGTACTAGCTAGCATTGAGGGGGTTTCCCTCTTGGTGAGTTGGACATTTTTGATATAATTCAGGATAGAGGAAATGGATGCTAATCTAAACACAATATTATAGATTGTTTCTGGGCTATTGTAAAATATAATGATTTTATAGATACCAATAAATTACATAGCCACATGCCACTTACTTGTTAAAAAAAGACTCTAGTCCCCAAGATGCACACACAAATAGAATCTGAAGAATACTGCCTACTGGGGGATTGCCCTTGCTTTAGTGAGTTACACATCACAGCAGAACCACCAGGAAGCATAAAAACTAGCAAGACAGATCATTCCCTACTCCTAAATTCAGTTTACTAAGCCTGGCAGCTGCAGACTGCCTTGCTAAATCAGATGGATTTGTGGTCCCAACTGTTAGATTCACGGTAGTTAGTTGGAAAAGGTCTACAGGGAGCTTTTGTGTTCTCTGGCGAAAAGAAAAATGAGGGTGTTGTCTTGAGTCCAAAAGTCTGTCTTTACAGGTCTGCAGGAGGTACCTTAGATCAGAGGGAAGCTGGTCTGTGGGTCATGGCCATCTTTAGGAGATCTGGGCTGCTGTGAGTTGTTCTAAATGAGGACTGAACTCTTAGAAACGCTCATGGTGATGAAATTCAAGTCAAATGGAGGGGAGGAGATGAATGAAACTTTTCCCCAAGCAAGAACATCCAGGGCTGGAGAGATGGCTCAGCGGTTAAGAGCATTGCCTGTTCTTCCAAAGGTCCTGAGTTCAATTCCCAGCAACCACATGATGGCTCACAACCATCTGTAATGAGGTCTGGTGCCCTCTTCTGGCCTGCAGGCATACATGCAGACAGAATATTGTATACATAATAAATAAATAAATAAATAAATAAATAAATAAAAGAGAACAAACATCCATCAACTTCTTTATAACACTTTTAATGTCAGTTGTTTTTCTTTTGCCCCCCCACCCAATTGGAGCCTGAAAGAGACCAATGCCCAAGCACACACACACACACACACACACACACGCACACACACACACACGGGCACAGATGACAACTTCGTAAGTCCTGCTAAATGCCAAACCTGTCTGCCTGTCTGTCACTGTCCTCTTTTCTGCTCTGCATGTCCAGGGATTCCTCTTCAGGCTCCTGTCTGAGGCTAGTTTGAGGAACAAGATGCTTTCTTTGCAGACTTGCTTATAGGGAGAAACCACTACCTTGTTCAGCAAGTGTGCTCTCCTTGCCCAGTCTCAGCATCTCATTCCTGTGGTTACTCAGCTACTAATCTACCCTCTCGTCTGTTACTCTAAGTGTCCGGATATTCGAGGGTCTGTTTTATAGTGAGTTCATTAGTTATTCTGGACCCAGTGTCTAGAATCAGCGTTTGTACCATTGCACAGATACTATGCCACACTTTCTAATGAAAGTGACTTGAGACCGTCTTTTCAGTTACTCACCTGGTCTTTCTCAGAGTTATCTTTGTCCATTTGAAACTCTGAAGAAACTGATTGTCAATTTAAGAGGATTAACAGGGAAAAGTACATGGATTTTACTCATTCTACACAATTCTTTTAATTAATAAGTGACTGGGTTAGTTTTTGCTTATTCTGTGCACAAAAAATAATAAAAATAGTTAAAGCTCAGAATAGCACATCATTTTAATCCTATGCTATTTTAATTCTGTGGAGACAAAGGGCTTATTTGGTTCACTTTCTCTCAGAATTTGAATCTTGCATGTAGATTAACTCAGCATCTCGTTGGCCACCCTGGCTTCTTGGTTCACCTATGCAGCTCATTGACTACAATGATTGGAATGGTTGAGGGCTTCTGAGACTCTCTCTCTTGCTCTATGGGCCCACACAGTGGCTAACTCAAGGGTCCACACAGCATGAGGTGGGCTCAGAAAGGGAACATCCCCAGTGCGAAAACCTCTGATTGAGATCTGTGGAGACTCTTCAGGGCCTGCAGGATCCATCACCTCTGTTGCTCTTTATTAAGATGGTCACAGGATGAGACCACGTCCACAGGGCTCAGGGCTTGGTTCTCCCTCTCTGAAAGAAGAATATAAAGGCATTGCCTGGTGTGGGAGAATTGTCTGTATTCTGTCAATCATATTTTAATAAAATGTTGATTGGCCAGGCAGGCAGTATAGGCGGGAAAACCAGACAGGAAGTAGAGGTGATGCAATGAGAACAGGAGAATTCTGGGAAGCAGGGAGGTTCCTCTGTCACTCCTTCGCAGACCATTGAAGAGGCAGCATATAACTTGCCCAGCTGAGAAAGGTACGGAGCCATATGCTAATGTAGATAAGGATAATGGGGTAACATAAGTTATAAGAGTTAACAAGAAGCCTGACCTAATGGACCAATCAGTTTATAACCTTATGGAGTCCTATGTGTAATTTCTCTTGGGATTTGCCGACTGTTGGGGTACCGGGTGGGACGGAAACCCCAACAAGCCGGCCCCTCATGTTACAATTGCCCTTTGTATTTCACTAGGCAACACTCTGTCACCCGTAACCAGAGATCAGATGGAGTTCCTGTCTGTTGATTTTGGACTATCCTTAGGTATTTCACAAGCTTTCAAATGGAATTCCAGTAGCATTTTCCTCTATGTCTATGGAATTCTCTAGAAGTCTTCCTATACAGTTCTCTATACAATCCAGTTCTTCATGCTGAATTCAGTATGGAGAAACTGTCCATAGGAGCCAATGTGAAGGTAAATACTTTATTTTATCCCTTAAGTTCTCTCAGTGTTCTAGAGGTCAGTGTCACAAGATTCAACCAGGGAAGATCTACTGCAAATTGTCCAAAGCACGGAACATAGCCCAAGGCTGATGTTAGGAAAGATGGCATCTTTAAAGGCAGTTTGAAACAGGTATCTGTAGCATGAGGGCAGGCTCGTTGGGGTTTCTGTCCATCCCGGTACCCCACAGCCGGCAAGTCCCAGAGAATCAATCACACAGAGATCTCTATAAGTTATAAAGCTGATTGGCCCATTAGGTCAGGCTACTTATTAGCTTTTATAACTTATATTACCCCATTATCCTTATCTACGTTAGCACATGGCTCAGTACCTTTTCCAGCGGGACAGCTTTACATCTTTCCTCTGCGGTGGTCTGAGCAGAACTGCGAGGGAGCTTCCTGCTTCCCAGAATACTCCCTTTCTCTTTGCTCCACCTCTACTTCCTGTCTGGTTTTCCCACCCATACTGCCTGCCTGGCCAATCAGCGTTTTATTAAAATATGATTGACAGAATACAGACAATTCTCCCACACCAGGTATCTGAGATTATTCTATTGCATTATTTTTTCCTGTCAGTCAAGATGTTTCCAGAGTGAAAATGTCCAGAGTATAATGAGTCACCGTGATATGTCCTGCATCGACTCTAATTTCCTGATGATATAGAAGTTATGTGTGATCATTCTAGAAATCTTTCCCCTTCACACATAAATATGAAACAGAAACTCGGTTGTCTGGCAGTAAGAAGGATTCACGTCATCATAGTCTTGAAAGCTGAGGATGAAGGTCAGAGATCAAAGGGAAGAAGAGTCTTCTGCTCTCAAAAAGATTCTAAAATAACTGTGGGATAGAATGTAAGCTGACAGGTTCTGAACAAAATTATAGCTGCCTTACACTAAAGGTTCCTTTAAAGGCACAGCAACGTTGAAGGGGACTGTGCAGAAGAATCTTCCGTGATAGTGACTTAGAGGCTGAGCACAGTCTTGGGAATAGCAGGAAGAGTGGAGTACCTCTGGTAAGGATGCATCAGTGGCTATCAGCGAAGGGTTATAGGCAAGAACCATGTCTGATGCTAACAGGAGCTGGCAGGTGGACAATCACAGATGAGGCTCCTCCAGGCCAGGCCACTGCTTCAGATGCTGGCAACATCACCCTTCACTTCATTTGTAATTTCATAAGAGTCCCTAAGCTAGGACTGTGACCATGAAAGTCATGATACCCTAACAAGTATGTGAAGATGCTCCAGTGTCCTCAACGTTCCTGAAAATGGATGACCTTGGAGCATGGTAGTCCTACCCAGGGATGCTAACATTCAAGGTGCCCACAAGGAGTGGATAGGGAAGGGCATGCCTACTCCAGATGCACCCCTACATTCATACACATATATGCACACATGCAGATGCGTGCACGCATGAGAGAGAAAGAGGAGGTGGAATTAGACTCTAATCTTACACAACAAATGTTTTATATATATATATGTATATATATATATTCCATAATATAAATATAATATAAATATATCACATAAATACAATATATATATGAATATAAATGTGTATGTGTGTGTCAAGAAATATAAAACAATTACAAGAAACAGAAATACCACTACATTAGTCTCACCAATGATACTTTAGATATGGGACCAAAGCATCAATAGCCAAAAAAAAAAATTAGATAAATGATGCCATCAAATTGAAAAGATTCTGTGCAACAGAGCTAGCAATCAGCAGCATAATGGCAGCATTGCGCATGGGAGAAAATGCTTGCAAGCCAAACAGCTAATAAAAGACCCGCATCCAGAGTGTGTACAAAACACAGATTGGTCAGTCTTTAGGGAGCAAGAAGCATGAGGAGAAGCTAGGAAAGGATACCTCTTATAGAGGACTCCATGGACAACAAATGTTGACATCTGTAATCATCAGAAAAATTCAAATTCAAAGCACAATAAAAGACCACCTCATACATGTTAGGATGGTTAATATGAGAGCAAGTGTTAGCAGCCCTGTAGAATAAGGATACTTGCATATTGCTAGTGGGATAGTAAATTAATAGAGTCACTATGGAAAATTCCTTAGGAAACTAAAAGTAAAACTACTATTTGATTCATTAAAACCATCACAGAGGCTTATCAAACTGACGTGTAAAATCAATATTGAAAGGAATCCCAACTGCCATGGACAGCATCATTCAAAGCCAAGACGTAGTATCAACCTACATGACCATCAGCAGATATGAACAAAGAAAATACACTTATCTGTTTGCTCATGTATGTATTTATCTCATGTTACCCAGCCATACAAAGATGGCTTTCCTGGCATTGATGGCATATATGAGCCTACAGGAGAGTATACACAGTATATATGAGCCTACAGGACAGTGTACACAGTACATAAGAGCCTACAGGACAGTATACACTGTATATATGAGCCTACAGGACAGTATACACTGTATATATGAGCCTACAGGACAGTATACAAAGTATATACGAGCCTACAGGACAGTGTACACAGTACATAAGCGCCTACAGAACAGTGTACACAGTATATATGAGCCTACAGGACAGTATACACAGTATATATGAGCCTACAGGACAGTATACACAGTATATAAGAGCCTACAGGACAGTATGCACAGTATATATGAGCCTACAGGACAGTGTACACAGTATATATGAGCCTACAGGACAGTGTACAGAGTATATATGAGGATACAGGACAGTATACGCAGTACATACAAGCCTACAGGACACTGTACACAGCATATACGAGCCTACAGGACAGTGTACATAGTATATATGAGCCTACAGAACAGTATACACAGTATATATGAGCCTACAGGACAGTGTACACAGTACATAAGTGCCTACAGAACAGTGTACACAGTATATATGAGCCTACAGGACAGTATACACAGTATATATGAGCCTACAGGACAGTATACACAGTACATATGCACCTACAGGACAGTATGCACAGTATATATGAGCCTACAGGACAGTATACACAGTACATATGCGCCTACAGGACAGTATGCACAGTATATATGAGCCTACAGGACAGTGTACACAGTATATATGAGCCTACAGAACAGTATACACAGTATATATGAGCCTACAGGACAGTATGCACAGTATATACGAGCCTACAGGACAGTGTACACAGTATATATGAGCCTACAGGACAGTGTACACAGTATATACGAGCCTACAGGACAGTGTACACAGTATATACGAGCCTACAGGACAGTATACACAGTACATATGAGCCTACAGGACAGTATACACAGTACATACGAGCCTACAGGACAGTATACACTGTATATATGAACCTACAGGACAGTGTACACAGTATATACAAGCCTACAGGACAGTATTCACAGTATATATGAGCCTACAGGACAGTATACACAGTATATACGAGCCTACAGGACAGTGTACACAATATATATGAGCCTAAAGGACAGTATACACAGTACATACGAGCCTACAGGACAGTGTACACAGTACATATGAGCCTACAGGACAGTGTACACATATATACGAGCCTACAGGACAGTGTACACAGTATATATGAGCCTACAGGACAGTATACACAGTATATACAAGCCTACAGGACAGTGTACACAGTATATATGAGCCTACAGGACAGTGTACACAGTATATACGAGCCTACAGGACAGTGTACACAGTATATACGAGCCTACAGGACAGTGTACACAGTACATATGAGCCTACAGGACAGTATGCACAGTATATACGAGCCTACAGGACAGTGTACACAGTACATACGAGCCTACAGGACAGTATACACTGAATATATGAGCCTACAGGACAGTATACACAGTATATATGAGCCTACAGGACAGTATACACAGTATATATGAACCTACAGGACAGTATACACAGTATATATGAGCCTACAGGACAGTATACACTGTATATATGAGCCTACAGGACAGTATACACAGTATATATGAGCCTACAGTACAGTATACACAGTATATATGAACCTACAGGACAGTATGCACAGTACCTATGAGCCTACAGGACAGTATGCACAGTATATATGAGCCTACAGAACAGTATACACAGTATATACAAGCCTACAGGACAGTATATACAGTATATATGAGCCTACAGGACAGTGTACACAGTATATATGAGCCTACAGGACAGTGTACACAGTATATATGAGCCTACAGGACAGTATACACAGTATATATGAGCCTACAGGACAGTGTACACAGTATATATGAGCCTACAGGACAGTATACACAGTATATATGAGCCTACAGGACAGTATACACAGTATATACAAGCCTACAGGACAGTATATACAGTATATATGAGCCTACAGGACAGTATACACTGTATATATGAGCCTACAGGACAGTATACACAGTATATATGAGCCTACAGTACAGTATACACAGTATATATGAACCTACAGGACAGTATGCACAGTACCTATGAGCCTACAGGACCCCCGACATAAAATTAGTTTTGTTGCTACTTCATAACTGGAATTTTGCTACTATTATGAATTGTAATATAAATATCTGATATGAATATGTAAGATAGAAATAATAATAAATATTATAGTTTGTAAAAATATCTGGCATGCAGGTGGTCCTAGGTGAACCCTGTGAAAGGGTTGAGAATGACTTAAAACTAATCATATATTGCGTAGCTAAATAAAATGAAAAGTTTAAGTGAGAAAGTCTGAGACAAGTTTTAAAACAGATGCAGAAACGAAACATGCAAAATCTACAGTGATGATCAATGCGAATCACATATTTGTGGTGGTAGACTTGGATTGTTAGTGTGACCACAGAAACACATGGGGAATTAATGAGGTGCCATTCTGTATGTACTATGGATGTGTACCAGAGGGGATTAGAGAGGAGGACCACCCCGAATATAGGGAGGGGCATCTCAAGATTTGGGGTCCTAAGCTCCACAAGTCGGGGATTAAAAAAAAAGAAAGAAAGAAACTCAGCCAAAGCAGATCTTGATTGGTGCGCTTGATCGAGTCTTTCGGAGCACCGTGTCTCCCCATCCCCATTATGGTGTTAGAAACCAAGAGCGAACACTAAAATGATGTACAGCTGGGCCAAACTTGTAATCTCCTCCAGAGTAGGAGACCGAAGTGGCCCAGGCTAAAAGGAAGGGAGATTTGTATGGCCAATCTCAAGCCTGAGGTACACAGTGACCGATTACAAAGCTGGAATTTTTCACAGTTAGTGAATATTTAGCTATTGGTCAGTTCTCGAAACACACCATAAAACAATGGAAACAGTTTGTGATGTGTAAATCACAGGATTCTAGAGGAGAAATAGTCAAGAAAAGCCAAGCCGACCTTTAGCTTGGGTCATAGTAGAGAAAAATGCCATAGGCAACAATATAGAAATAAATCAAATTCTAATATTATGTTTAACTAGGAAAAGAAAGAAAGAATGGAGTCAACTGACCCATTAGCTCCTTCTGTGGTTGGTCTGTGCTATGATCAGGTATTTGGGTACAGTAATGAAAAGGTAACATATATTCAAAAGAATATGTAATGTAATAATATGGAGAAGTAAAAACACTTTAGGGTTCAATTCAAATTATTATTTTTAATTTAATATTTATGAAGAGGGGGAAATATAATTTGGGGATGATGGTCATATTGTTTAAACTATAACTATAAACCATTAATCAGTAGAAAAATAAATTCAGACAATAAATAGATGTACATGCTACATATAGACATGCAGAATTAGTGGAAATTAGAGATGAAAGAGGAGGCATGTGAGCATGGTATTTCTCCATAAAACAGCATAATAGCCATTCCATTTAATTCACTTTTATCATTTGAAGTTTTGATCTGTTCTTTGTGGTTATCACTGTAAAAGTCAGATCACCTCCTCCCGGAACACAAGGGTCATCTTTTCTCTTTTACTTCCTGAACTAATTAATACCAAAAAAGCCAGAAGGAAGGAGTTGAGAGGATAGAATAATAGCAGGCAAACGTACAAACAACTGTATTTTTGGTCCATGACTCTCTTGAGCATAGGATGCTTCCTGTTCCGTTGAACTTCCTGTTTGTGTGAAACATGTAATCAATTCTATTGGACGTCATTTGAGCCCCGTGCCTATGAAAAGCCAAATTCTTGTTAGGACATGAGTCACTCAATGACAGTCAGGGGAAAACGCATCAGAGTGTCTAAAGAACAATCGAGAAAAGTTGGTGTTGAATGACTCAGAAATATTGATTTTCTTCAAGCAGCAATATATCAAAGTCCTGGTGTGAACCCTCTGTCTAATTTTAAACCTTCTTTCCTTGGATGAATCATTGAGGACTTGTGGCTGTCGGATCATAGAGCTTGTCCTTGTAAGCCAGCGACTTGCTTCTTTTCTTACAGCTACTGCTCAGAAAGGGATTAATAAAGAATGCAGCCAGTTACCGAGTCCGCGGCAGGGTTGTCTGAGGCATACCCTGTGACCGTCTCACTCTCCTGAGCCATAGACATATTCAACCATGAACAATCGTTTGTTGTTGTTCTCCTTATAGCTTTTATTTGGGTTTTTATGCATGTTAAGCGCACAACTAGGCTTTTTATCAAATTTCTGAGTATCTTCCAATAATTCAAAATTTTTTCTGATAGTCTTTATTTTACATTTTCAAGTAACTTCCATATTAAAAGGTAATTACATTCTTTCTTCCTCTCTATCCTCCTTTGCATCCCTCTTATACCTCCTTCAGATTCACAGCATTCTCTTCTTATCCATTGTTGTTACATACAAAAAAATAAATATAAATACAACCTAGTGAGTTCAGGCAGTCCTGCCTGCGTGTGCATATTTCTATTGCTGACCACTTGGTCTGGAAATCAGACCCGGGGTCTCGTCCCTGGGGAAGACATCCCATTTATATTGGAATATTTAACTATCGCTGGAATTGCTAGAGTAGATGTCTATGGAACGAGAAATTTGAAGAAGTGGGTTGAAAGAAAATGTTCCTCAAGTATTGTGATGCTGTCCAAACTAACCAAATGCAGAAACTGCTGGGCATTATTTCTGAACACGTGCTGAGAGGCAGTGATAAAGTCACCTTGAGAAGTCATCTATAAAAGAATGCTCCCCCAGGAGAACAGAGTGTTAGATTATCTGACTTTTTACAAATATCGGAGTTCATCAAAGACTAAGACTTGATGCATGCCTTTTGTTTTAATAAATAGCATGCTTCCTAGAAGATAAACTTCATAGTCGTCTCTAGCGTTTTTTTCAGGTGTGATAGTTGAAGAGTTATCAAGAATAATGCATGATGGGAAAACAAAATCAATTGAAAATAATAAGAGAATAATTTCAACAAGAAAGCCGTAAACATGGAAACAGATCACAGCCCTGACTGCATAGTTGGCATTTAAGAGACACTGGTTACTGTTGACAGTGGAATTGCTATCCATGGGAGCTTTTCTACACCTATGGATCTTTCTGGTTCAGAAGAGTTGAAAGTTGGAATCCAAGAGCCTACAGTGTTGCTTTTCCTCCAAGATTATCCTCGGGACTGCAGCGTGTAAGAAGTGATATAGACCAATGCCCTCAGACCTCCATGGTAGAGAAGCAAAGTGCTGACAAGCTTGTTGCCATGACCCCTGCCACCAAAGCCCATCTGCTCTTCCATTGCTGAGTGCATGAGCACAGGGTGTTCACTATGGAAGTCCCCCTGCCCAAAGGCACTCCCAGCTCAGTAACCAGTTTCCCAGAAGTAGGATGACCTGGTTGGTCCCAGGCCTGAAGTGGTACCTGATAAGGGAACCATTTCTGTAAGTGTGCTTCCTACAGGTTCTTCCTCACACATTTAAAAGTAACTGCTTCTCACATTATAGGTCCATGTCATAACAAGGTCCACAGGAATAGAATCCTCTTTCTAGAACTGACTTAGTAATTATCATGTCATTTGCAAAGCCAAAAGAAATCATTGTTTTGTGTGATGATCCATTGAAACCTGTAATGTTCTAAGTATGTCTGTAGAATATCATTTTCATAAAATTATAATAGAGATGGTGGGATCAAGGTCAGGCTCAAATCAAGGCTCATGCAGGCTTTTAAAATATAGAAATGACTTCTTCTGGGAACCAAATGATTGAAGTTCCCAGGGAGCCAGTCAGTTTCTGCATTTCCAAACAGTGAGGATAAGAGGAAAATAGGAACACCGTGATCGTTTTGCTGGTCCTATGTTGAGTCAATAACAAATGAAGGTCAGAAAGATCCCGAGCAGATCCTCTCAGTGACGCCGTTTCCGAATCTCCATCCACAGAGATGATGACTGTGAACTGTTCTAAGCCCCTAAGTGTGGGGAGCCTGTTAATGGTAATTAATGGGAGCCGACTACAATGAGCCATGACACCTGCGGATCACAAGACACATGAAGACTTAATCATGAATAGTGTGGAAACCTGATCTGTGAATGTTCAGCCAGATTCTGGCTTTGTGTGTTCCCAGAACTGTCTCACGAGGCACAGCTATAGAGAGACAAGAATGGCTTCCAAGTGCTATCCCCCTCAGATTTTAAATCAGAAGGGCAAGGGGTGTAGGAATCCTCCCCCTCACTGCAGCAATTGATGCCACTTCTCAAACACAGCAGATCACTAGATGACCATGCTTGTTCCCTGGATCATTTTTAATGGCAGCCCCAAAAGGTTTGGCTTGTTTCAAAGGCGACTTGCCTCGTTCTTTAAGTATGTTGGGTAACATACAGTCTATGTTACACAGGTGTCACCTTAATACTCTTAAAGCCCTAGGAAGCAGGTCATATTATTTTTCAATTTTACAGTTAGAAGGTGGTGGCCTAGAGGTGGCCAGTTTTCCAGTGACGGCAGGATGCTCAAACGCACACTGAGATGAGCCTGGGTGACTCAGCCCATTGCAAGTTTTCCCTTAGACCAGTTGATCTGTTTCTCTGCTGAAGACCAGTCTTCCTGAGTTAAGAGTTCCTTATCCCTGAGCATTCTACAGCCTCCCCTGCCGCTGAGTTTCAGTGAACCATTATTGAGTCCTTGAACTCTAGCAAAAATTCTAATTGGTCTTTATAATAAAAACCCGGAGTCAGATAGCAGGTACATGGTGGAAGATCAGAGAAGCGAAGGAGCAGCCACTAGAGAGACTTTATACCTCTACCGAATCCTCAGACCGAAGGGGCAAGGTCCTGTCTCCACCAATCCTCAGACCGAAGGGGGCAAGGTCCTGTCTCCGCCAATCCTCAGACCGAAGGGGCAAGGTCCTGTCTCCGCCAATCCTCAGACCGAAGGGGCAAGGTCCTGTCTCTGCCAATCCTCAGACTGAAGGGGGCAAGGTCCTGTCTCCGCCAATCCTCAGACCGAAGGGGCAAGGTCCTGTCTCCACTAATCCTCAGATTGAATGCCACACCGGGAGCTCCTGTCTCCTCTGCCTTATATTCCTTTCTCTACCCAGCCATATCCCTTCCTGTCTCCACCTCCCTAGTGCTGGGATTAAAGGTGTGTAACTCCCAAGTACTGGGATTTAAGTTGTGAGCCACCACCACCTGACTCTGATTGTCTTTTAGACTGGATTGATCTTGTGTAGCCCAGGGGGGCCTTGAACTCACAGAGTTTCGTCTGCCTCTGCCTTCTGAGTGCTGGGATTAAAAATGTGTGCCACCACTGCCTGGCCTCTATGGCTATCTAGTGGCCAGTTCTGCACACTGGTTGTCAAACAAGCTTTATTTGTTAAGGCAGACAAGATAGCACCACGATGGATAATGAGCTGTGGAAATACAGCACCTACAGAATCGGTGGGAGAAGTTAAATATTTGAAATTTCACTTCTTACACTACAGTCACAGCCTCCGAAGCCATCGCCTTTCTCACCCTTGCCTTCGCCACCCACCCATCACGTTGTTACTCTACACTCCGCTGCAGCAAGTGAGCTTCAGTGCAGGGAAACGCCATCCAGGATCTCAGGATAGACCACAGAGGATGGTCAATTTGTTTAACGTCTTAAAGTGATTGTCTCCCAGAGGCAAAAATTCCACAAAATGCATGCAGAAAAAAGCCTTTCTTATCTTGGCTATTGAATCAGAGTAGTTTAGAACTGTTGTATACGCATGAGAGTTTGGAATTTAAAGTGTGATATACCGGTCTTCCTATGAGCAGCTCTACTCCCAAAACCAAGCTCTGGGAAACAACTTTAGCAACAATGTTAGCAACAATTTTGCCTTTAGAAACAAAGGAACGACCTCTCCTTACTTGGACCCCATGTGACGACTGGTATAGTCCTAGGATCGTCTGGGATATGGGTCCCTGGCCATGTCTGTGAGGATCGTCCTAAATTAACTAGCATGAGAAGACCCCTGTTAACCATGGGTGGGGCCATTCCTGGGCAGGGGATCCTGGACTGTGCAGAGGGAGGGAGGAAGCTGAACACAAGCTCTTCACTCTCTTCTTGACTGTGGGGGAGACGTGACTGCGGCTCCATTCTCACGCTTGAACTCTGAGCTAGGAGAGATTCTTTTCCCTTTAAGCTGTGTTGAGCCAGACTAGTTTATCACAGCAACGAGGAAGAAAAGGAAGATGCCCCACACAACATTTTTGCTTAGTTACAAAGATTCTGTGCTTTCCCTGTGGCTTACAGACTCCAAACAACCATTTCCATCTCATTTTGACTAGGTAGTCTTCATCACCTACCCAAAAGCTGTACTCCCTCCCCTCCTCTGTGCTTAAATGTCTCTTCAATGGTACTGCGGCAGACAGATATGCTTTCCTCTGGGAACAATGTCAGAGCCATTGAATTTTGTACTGAAGCTGAAGGGCACAACCCACCTTCCCCGCTTAAGGCTCCCTTGCTCTCTTGTCCTTAGACTGCTTCGCCCTACAAATCAGTCTTTGTGGTAAGGATGGCACAGCAGACTGTCATGAGCTCAGTGTGCTCACTAAGCACAAGAGTGCATACATGAACAGCTTCGCATGGAAAGCACGGATGATGGCAATTAACATAAAGATCTAGGCTCCCTGTGGCCAGCTGGAACACACGTTTTCTTTCCAGCTCAGAGGTAATGTAGTCTGCTTTCCATATTTATGAACTTCTTTTTATTACTGTAAGAGTTATTGTCATTACCTTTATTTGGTCACCTGTGACAGTCTCAGATTTGTTAGCGGTGGAATTGTCTGGCTCAGCTGGGCCCTCATTCTCACGGCTTACATTTTGCTATTTCAGTATGGATGCTTTATTCTCCACGTGCGTTTTCCTGGGCATAGCATCTTCTTCCCCTCTCTTCACCTTGTTTTCTCATCTTGACTCTGAATTACTGTTCCTTTGCGCACATGTGTCATAACTTGTCACACAGCACAATGGGGCGGTGACAAATTCTCTGAGGTTCCTTGAATTTTGCTTCTCTGTTGTTTTCTCGACCTGCCATTTATATGACAGGCTCCTTTCTCGCAAGTGCTGTGGCAGAGACTTCCCATGGGATCATCTCATCCCGCTCCAGACTCGACATAGAACCAGCATCCGGCTGTGATCTGACGCTGTGACCTTTGCTGTAATCGAGATTCTCCCGACATGTTTGCTTTTCTATTTGACCGCAGCCTGAGGTCTACACGTTCTGTGACATGCGGCAAGAAGGCAGAGGGTTTGATCCATCTGTTGCTGTTACTTCTCTCTCTTTTCCTATGGCCGAGAGTGTTAAGTAGGCAGGCCCACCTGGGGCTTAAGGACAGCTCACGCTAACAGAGAGACGCCCCACAGCTGTGTCATACCTGGCCCCTCTGCTGTCTTCTTTCCCTGGTTTCTTCCCAGCACCTTCTTCCTCACGCCTGCCTGCAGTGGGGGAGGACAGCTCTGGGAGAGACACGGAGAGGAATCATAGGACTTACTAAACTGCCACATTGTCCTTCAGATGGCCAGGAGGGTAGTGGGGAACTGAAGCAAACATTACTTAGAGTCACTTTCCTTTCTTTGCATTTGAAGTGTTTTCTGGTCTTGGCTTTTGAAGTCTGAAGTGTTCCTGAAACCCAGTACTTGGAGCTTTCTTCTGTTTTTATTCTTCATGTCCAAAAGGAAAGAAAATCTCCACCCTCTATGGTCCCGACCTTAGCTGTACCACAAACTCCCACGGCATCTGCTTCCAAGCCTCATTTCTTCTGTGTCTTGGGAAGCTTCCTGGGAGTTCATCATCTAATCAAATGATCCCGTGCTGAGATCGTTAATAGTCACATTGTCCTGCCCAGTGTAAGTAACTAGTTCTATTTTTATACTCCTTTTGTTATTACTATAAATATCACCAGTGCACATTGGAGTTGGGAACAAAATGAAAATATTTCGATTCTGAAGATTGTTTGCGTATTGTCACTGAGAGGAACCCAAAGACTGACAGTCCCTCTTCTGTCCTTATTGAAACTCTGAAATGGCACTAGGATCCTGCCCTTCCCTTAGTGTGAAGGCCTGATTCTGCTGCTTCCCTGATCATTGTGGTTCTTGGGACACAGCCCTGGTCCTGGTCAGCTCCAACAGTTTTAGAGACGCACAGGAAGGGCACAGGCGGCAAGGACAGCCGGAGCCTGTGGTGTCCCGTCTTAGCTAGGGCTGTTGCTGTGACACCATGACCACAGCAGGCATTTTTGTATTGGCTTTTGTTTATTTTGGTTTTTTTTCAAGATGGTGTTTCTTTGTAGCTTTGGAGCCTGTCCTGGAACTAGTTCTTGTAGACCAGGCTGGCCTCAAACTCACAGACATCCACCTACCTCTGCCTCCCGAGTGCTGGGATTAAAGGCATACACCACCACCACCCAGCGACCATGGCAACTCTTATGAAGGGAAATATTTAGTTTGAATGACAGCCTACAGTTTCAGAAGCTTAGTTCATGTTTCAGAGCTTTATCATCATGGCAGGGAGCATGGCGGTGTGCAAGCAGACTTGGTGCTGCAGAAGGAGCTGCTACATGTTGATATGCAGGCAGCAGGAAGTAGACTGAGATGGTGTGGGGGTATTTTGAGCATATATGAGACCCCAAAGCCTGCCTCCACAGTGACACACTTCTTCCAATAAGGCACACTGACCCCAACAAGGCCACACCTCCTAGGAGTGCTATACCCTTTGGGGGCCATTTTCTTTCAAACCACCACATGCTCTAAGCATATATTTCCTGGCCTCTGTTTCACAGTTGGTCTTAAAGCTCTGTTTCGTTCAGTCCTGCAAACCCTTCACTCCTTTCTCTCTTCTCACGAGCCTGTTCCTGGTTCTCCTTGTGCCTCCTATGCTCCTGTCATATAGCACCTCCTCCAGCCTCTTGGGCCATAGCCATATCCTTCTGCAATGGCTTCACATGGATGTACATATATAACCTCTCTGGGCCATGTCTATGTCCTTCTGCAGCAGCTTCCACATGGATGTACATATCTAACCTCTCTGGGGTTGGAGACTGGTCTTGCCTGGTCATATTTTTAACTTAAAATGTTTCATAACCTGAAGTGAATTTCCAAGATATCACTCATGTGTAGCAGATCACTCTTCGGCCTCAGTTTCCTGCCTCACATTCAAGTTGAATTTAATGCCTAACCTTCCTGCACCGTCCTCTCTTGTCAGGGACCCTCTCAATTTCCAAAGGCTTCTCCCAGGCCCCACAACTACTCCTAACAGCCACTCATGTGCAGCTGGTTATCTGCCAACTCTTCCCATCCCTGCCTGTCCCAGCAATCCACTACGAGAGCTACAGAGCTTGTAGATAGTCATGCTGGACTCTGAACCCGACAAGACAGTGATTGGCGACTGATAAGTGAATGGCACGTCAGAGTGGCTCCTGATCGGATTTCAGCTCACACCAGAAGGTGTTTCTGATTACTCTGGAGTGAACTGGTGGTCTGAATGTGACTGAAGGCCTGTAGACAGAGGGCACTATGTTCGGACCTACCCATAGTTCCGTGTCATGCATGTATCCTGATTTCCCCCATCTGATGTAATCCAAACTAACCATCATCTTTAAATATGTCTCCAAATATACTTACAACAAAAACTCTGTGAATAAAATGAAGGTTATGTTTTCCTCTAACCTGTAGCTGTTTCTTTTCAGGACTATGCTGCTATGTAAAAAGAAAACATCACCGATGGCTTCCTTGCTGTTGTGTGGAGTACTGAAATTGCATCCTTTGGATGGTCCTTTCTCCCTCAGAGAGAGACTCTAGAGGTGATGGGAAGATCTCTGTAGCCTGGGGGAACTAACTGTTGTGACAAGGAGAGGGTGTTAGCAAGGAGAAGTACCTGAAAGGGGGACAGATTCTGTCCCTGAATAACAATTTCAGCAGAATGGGGGCCTCCTTTTTTTCCTTTCCTCCATTTGAGCTTGCAAATCTCTTCCTGAAGGGCTGGCTGACTTCACCCCACTGCCCCACATCTCTGCTTGTCTCCAAGAGCTCAGAAGAAAGCCTTCCCTGCCCATCTGTCTGAATCTGTCAGCCTGTGTTCCTGCCAGCAGGAAGTGAACTTCAGAGTGAGGCTCTTGATGGAAAGGGTGAGATCAGGCACAGACAGCGTGGCGTGAGTTCTTGTTCACTGTGCCCGGAGCACCAGGAGCCTCTGCTCTTCTGTCTATGAATCTCAGTTCTGAAGGAAGGCGTTTTTGATGTCTGCTGTAATGTGGGTCTGTGTAGCACCTGGTTCTCCAGCTGATGACCAGAAATGCCTTGTTTCTGTAGCTTTGTCCAGGCAAGGATATGGTCTCAGCACTACGGGAGTTGATAAACACTTTTCAATGTGAGGTTTGGAGGGGACAAGGCACAGATACAGAACACAGAGTTTATGGCATGCTCCTGCTTCTAGTTAGTAGGCTGGACATACAAACAAAAATTTCCATGGCCTTCCCTAGGGAAGAATGTCAGTCAGTAGATGGATGCAAATACCACACAAGAGATTTCAGTCTGAGAGACTCTGTTAGCATCAAAGGGGAATGAATGTCATAATTCTGATATGGTCTACTTAGAACATTGTATACTGTTTGTTATAAAATCTTGCTACTTATAATTTGAATTACCATAACAGAAAAAGGTTCTGTATGAGCTCTTGAAATTGTCATGTCTCTCTCAAACTGGAAGGTTTAGTTTCCTGATTACAAATAAATGACCTCTTAGTCTCAGTTAACCTTGGCAATATTATAGAAGTTAAAGTAAACAAACAAGATCTAAGCAACTGAACTAAAAACAAACAAATTGGAGATTCAGTCGAAGGCAGTTAACTTAGCTAGGCAGGTGGCACATCCCTGTAGTCTCGGCACTCAAAGATAGAGGCAAAAGGATGCAAATTTGATGCCAGCTTGGGATGTATACCAAGACTTGACTCAAAAATCTAAGAACTCGGGGCCAGAAAGCCTGCTCAGTGAGTAAGTCAAAGCCCAAAGACCTGGGTTTGATGCCTGGATCCCATGGAAATGGGGGAGGAGAGAACTGACTTCACATGCGCTTTTCTGACTTACACACACACACACACACACACACACACACACACAGTGATACAGTGCCCCTACACATCACACGCCCATACATGCAAACAATAAATAATAATAATAATAAATCCAAGGGTTAGGGATATAACTCAGCTTTGTATTACCTACCTAGCATGCCCAAGATCCTCAATTTGACTCTGGGCACCCCAAAATCATGCCAAAAAATTACCTCATATCAATCTCTATGATTATGTTCATCATAGGGTATGATTTCCACCTTTGCCTCCTTGTTTGGATTGAGATTTCCAGGTCATTAGCTCACTTGGAAGCCTGTCTGTGAAGAATGACCATAGGAGATTTTTGTGGAGCGTGGGAGCACCATCCTACCAGCTGGGAGTGAAGGGATGAAGGGAGTAGAGAGAGGCCTGGGACAGAGCTGTCCACAGTTCCTTTCTGCTGAAGACATTTTTACAGGTTCACAGGTATGTAGGTATACAAACTAAATACTTACTGGTGACAAATCATAGAGAAATTCATTTTACTTCAATTCTTTGGTATGTTATAGTTTTATCACTTATTGAAGATAAAAGTAAATTTTATGCTAAAGAGATATGTGTTTATCTTTGTATAAATCATTAAATCTTAGAATATTTGATAATACAGAACATAGTCTCTTTAACAGTGTTCAGAACTGACTTAAAATTGCAATTTATAATCATCAAATATCAGAATGCTGTTTTATATACACACATAGTACAAAATGACATAACTGTGTTTAGGTCCATTTCAGAAATTACTGGAAAATCTATCCTAAATCCCATGCCATTTTTTAAATATTTTGTGTATGGGTATTTTACCTTCAAGTATGTATTACCTCAGCTGTTTGCCTGGTGCCCACAGAGGTCAGACTAGGGTGTCACTCCCTCTGGAACAAGAATTAAAGAAGGTCTGAGCCACTATGTAGGTGCTGGGAATCTCACCTGGGTCCTCTGCAAGAATGGTAAGAGCTCCTCTAACTGCTAAGCCAGCTCCCTGCCCCCATACCAAATTTCATTCTATTTTTAAATAAAATTTCTTCAAATCAACAACTCAAATACCTATTTTTTAATCAGATGTTCTAATGCCATACAATCCAAAGATATTTTGATCACTATGTGCAGAAGAACATGTGCACATAGTGCACAGAAGTGCATAGAAGGCAAAGAAAATGTTATCTTTTCTGTAATTAAACTACTATGTTTATATAAGAAAAGACAGCTTTGTTGGTTCTCTAAAGACACTGAGGTCAGAAGACGAAATGGTCTTGAATCTGAGACAAGGTGTTGCAGGTGAACAGCCTTGTCTGTAAAGGGTGTTTGGGGTACCACCAGGGAACAGTCATGTGAAGCATATGCATGTGAAGGTGCTGCAGTGAACAGCCATGTATGCAAACGGTTTTTGGGTACCACCAGGGAACAGCCATGTGAAGGGTATGATTGTAAAGGTGTTGCAGTGAACAGCCTTGTCTGTAAAGGGTGTTTGTGGTACTGCCAGTGAACAGCCATGTGAAGCGTATGTTATATGAAGGTGTTGCAGTGAACAGCCATGTAGGCAAAGGGTGTTTGGGTACCGCCAGGGAACAGCCATGCGAAGCACATGTATGTGAAGGTGATGCAGTGAACAGCCATGGATGTAAAGGGTACATGCATGTGCTCAGAACCATAGCTGCTGTGAAGCTGATCATGTGAAACAGATGAATGCTGTCAGAAGCACCTCATAGTCACTGTGTTTGGTTTTAAATTGTTTTTTGCTACTGTGCCTTCAGAATCCTGTTACTGTTGGCAAATGTGTCACAACGTCGTATTTAACTACAGAGCCCCTGGTGGCCATGGTGGCAGCAACCCCTACATTCAGCTACAAATCCTCTGTCCTCCATGATGAGGATCATCTCCACCACGTCCTCCCCAAGGATTGACCGGAACTCTGAAACTGAGGAAGGACTTTCCCTTCTTTATGTTGTTCCTGTTGGGCACTGTGCTACAGAACAAAGTCTCACACATACATACACACTACTGTAGTCCCTCGTCCAGCATCTTGCTTTTCACAATCATAAACAGTACAAGGTTTAAATTGAGAACTCCAGAAATACCTGAGTTTTAGATGGCATGCCATTCGGAGAATGATAAAGATCCTGAGTGCTGGGGTTATAGCCCTGTGCCTCCATGTACAACTGAGATTTATTTTTCATTGGATGATGACTTGTTAAATTTTTGTTAAACTTGAGTTGATATGGCACTATAACCTTCTTGAAATATTAATTTTCAATGCTCTTTAATTGTGAGGAAGCTACAAGAATAGTAAAGATTTGGTCAGGAGTGGAGAGGCTCTGGGAGGAACTTGGGGAGGGGAAAGGATCTAATCAAATATATTGTATAAAACATTTTTTAAATAATTTTTTAGAAGCCTGGACATGAGCTGAACAGAGCAGCAACATACATGTGCTAATACAAAATGGGGAAATCCTAGAATACCTCAACCCTACACAAAGAACTCCAGAAACCAAGGAATGCTGAGAGAATGGGGAAAACAGTCTTCCTCGGGGAACGGCAGACCAAATGGTTAAACACCAAATGGCCAACCCTGAAAATAAATACATACAGTAACATTGTACAGACTGAGAAGGCTGCATTTATACATTTAGGTTTATATGTATATATACATACGTATGTAACAAGAATTAATGAAAAAGAGGTCAAGAATTTAAAGCAGAGTGATGAAGGGTATATGGGAGGGCTTGTGGGGAAGAAATGGAAGGGAGTGATGATATAATTTTATACTATAATCTCAAAAAATGAAAGGAATAAATTTAAAATGAATAGTGAACATTTTGTGGATCCTTCTTCTTGTTTCTCCCAACAGTGGGAACATACATGAATGCAAGACAATGTCAAGTCTAGTAACTTCACCTTGATGTACTTCTGCTGACTGGACCACACCCAGATCCTTGTTTCCACCAATTTTCACACCCACTAATTACCATGTGTGCATACATGAGCATGCAAATGTGCACATGTAGGTGTTTGAGTGTAATTATTTTCATTTATATAGGTATTGTATAAACAAATACATTGGTATATTTATGAATACACATGTTTCTGTAGATGTTTCTATAAGTATGTGTTTGCATCTGCTAATGTTTGTGAGTTAATCTGTATATCTGAATGTGTTTATGTGCTAATGTATGCATGCATATGTTAGTGTGCTTGTTATACACAGCATCACATATGTGCTTCTGTGTGTTAGTGAGTACATGTGCATATACATTTATGCAACAACTTATGTGCATATGGATTTACATTACAGCTGTCTGTGCAGTTCTTTTCAGTCTGATCATGTGTGCCATCACCAAAGTCAAAGTATATGGTGCCATTCTGCCATCACAAAGGAACCCTTCCAAGCTGCTCCAGCCCAGTATCTGCTCTTGGCACCTGTTGATGTTCTGTTCAGACTTAATTTTAGTATCTGCCTGGCCCACCACCCTGCCTTGAATTTTCTTGATAAAAAGTTTCAGTCAGATTTTGCTTGGCATCCAGATACAGTAAGCATTAAGGACAAATTGAAGATGGACACGGTGACCTTTCAGCAGTCTGAGGAAGATAACTCATTGTCTCTGCATCTCTTCTCATGTAATAAATCTGAATTTGGCCTTCCTGCAAGTTCAATAGGTGGGAAAGATTCAAAATGTGTGAAAGAAAAGCTCAGTTTATAGGAAAAAGTAACACAATGACTTCATTTAATTGTTGATGTGGGCTTTCCCTCTGTATGTTGTGAATAACATTGGTTAATAAAGAATCTGCTTTGGGCTTATTGCATCACAGAATAGTGTAAGGCAGGAATTCCAAGCAGATAGAGGAGGAGAGAGTAGGTAGAGTCCAGGGAGAAGCCATGTAGCCACTGCAGGAGACAGATGCTGGATATTGGATGGAACCTTACTGGTAGACTACAACTACATTACAATACACAGATTAAAAGAAATGGATTAATTTAAGACATAAGAGCTAGCCAATAAGAAGTGTGAGCAAATGGGCTAAGCAGTGTTGGAATAATATAGTTTCACTGTAATTATTTTGAGTCTGGGAAGCCAGAAAACAAATGAGGAACCTCCATGAACAAATTGGAAATAGGGGTTTACAGGAGACTTGATTATATATGGGATCCCAGGTCCAAGGAGAGATCCCCAGATTGTTCTCTGGACAGAGGAGAGGGTGCCTGAACCGGCCTTGGCCCATAACCATACTGATGAATATTTTGCTTATCACCTTAGATCCTTCATCTGGCGAAGGATGGCGATACAGACGAAGACCCACATTGGAGCACCAGACTGAGCCCCCCAAGGTTCAAATGAGGAGCAGAAGGACGAAGAAAATGAAAAAGGAAATAAGGACTGCGAGGGATGCTATCACCCACTGATACAAGGGGATGGATCTAATGAGAGTTTACCAAGGCTAGCTGGACTGGGACTGAACGAGTACGTGATCTAACCAGACTCTCTGAATGTGGCTGGCCCCAAGTCTTTCTGAAAAGTCATTGACTATGACACTGGGACTTGTTTCCTCTGCATATACTGGATTTTGGGGATCCAGTCTGTTTGGATACTCACCTTCCTGGACATGGAGGGAGGGGGGAGGAACTTGAACTTCCCACAGGGCAGGAAACCCTGACTGCCCTAAGGGACGAAGAGGGAGGAGGAGAGGGAGTGGGGGGAGTGGGAGGGGGTTGGGAAGAGGGGCGGAAATGGAAACTTTTATAATTTAATAAAATTACTTTCAAAAAAATAAATAAATACACATGACCACTAAAAAAAAAAATTGGAAATAGGTTTCCCTTCAAATTTACCTAAACATCTCTCAAGGATGATGGCCAAGTCACTTCCCAAACAATCCTTATAAAGTCTTATGCCTGTTAGGAACTCAGTCCTATCCTGACCCACATGTCCTTTCATCTAAGTCAGGAAAAATTTGTTGAAAGATGAAAGGAAAAAGATGTTATCCAACATATTAACATTTGAAAAAACGATATTTTAAAAGTATCCTCACTCATGAATGCTAAACCGACAGCTGTGGAGCCCCCATGGGACCGAACTAGGCTCATATGTGGGAAATAGTGTGAAGCTTGGACTATCTGAGGGGACCCTGGTAGCAGGACCAGGTTCATGAGCTAGCTTGGTGGAGCCCATTCCCCATGGTGGGATGCTGTGCTCAGCCTTAATGCATGGGGGAGGGGCTTGGTTCTGCCCTAACTTAATGTGCCAGACTTTGTTGATTCCCCATGATAGTCTTTACCTGTTGGGAGTAGTAGATGGAGTGAACTTGGTGGGGTGAGGTGGAGGACAGGAGGAGTATGGGGGTGAGAACTGTGGTTAAAATGTAAAATGGAATTAAAAGAAAAGAACAGAATGGGAAATGAACACCCTGGAGAGTGTTCATGTGCTCTTGGAATACCATTAGTAAAACTCATGAAATTTTGTTCTCTGCAAGATGGACTTCTGTATAATGCTCCTTTCCAACGGGAGACTGGTTTCAGGATATATCTTTTTTTTTACTGAACACAATTTAATTTTAAAACAATGAGATGATAATAATAATAATAATAGAATAAAAATCACAACATAATAAAGTAGAAGGTAATGATTGCTAAGATAGAGGATGAAAAATAATCATTCATATTAAAATATGTTTATCATGATTCCATTGTTTGTTTCTTTATATGTTTATATGAATATGAACATGCATGGAAGAATGTATAAGCAATGTAAAAAGGAGGATGAGGATCAAAAATATTTAGCATGACCTTTGGAGTCGTTTTACATTTTTTGTTAACATCATGTACAACTTCTATGTTTAAAGAATTTTAAGACAAATAATTATGAAAGTCTTTAAGATATTTCAATGCAACTGAAGAATCTGTATTTATAAATAAAAGTTCCTCTTAATTTAAAAAAGTATCTTTACTCACATGTTTTGCAAGCTTACATATCTGAAATTGAGTTATTTATATTTATTACAGATGCACATAATACCACAACAGCATAAGTATACATTATAGTTATTTTAGTATAATGTATACTGCACTACATTATTATATCCTACTGCTACACATTTTGTAATATAATAGTACAGATCTGTCCTTTACTGGGATAAGCATACATTTTGTTGTTATTTACAACACTTATTATTGATTGCTATTATGCTTTACATTGTAGTAACTACCTGGACAAGCGAACATGAGAACATCAACCACTATTTAAGTTCTTTTCTTTGAAGTCGGTGAGGGGTGTTCAGAAAGACAGCTTTGTCACGTGGCCCAAGGTGCGCCCTCATCATGAGATCAGACTTTGCCTTTCTCACAGGTTCTTGAACAACTGGATGTTCTAGTTAATATTTGTTCTGACTTCTAGTCTTAAGTGTCTTCGGGACAATGTCTTATAATCCTTTGCATTCAGATACCATCCAATCACAATGCCAATTAAGTGTAAAATAAATGTGCAACTTGAGCACATTTATTTATTAACTCACCTCCAATAGCATGAACCCAGTGTAAAGACTGGGTTATATGTGTTCTCATATAAAGCCAGGCTCTTCCTGAAATATGTCACTTGGAATTAACAATGTAAGTGGTTTGCCTCTTTCCTTGGTGCTGACCACAGCTCAGGCTTCTGATCCAAAGACGAAAGCCTGGTAAAAATCTATTCTTTACATTAACTTTCTTGTGGCAGCGGTTGTTTTTTACAACTGCTTTGGATGTAAACCCATGAACGCTGTCTCTCCCTTTGGCTAGCAATGCTTAGGAAGAAGCCTGTTAATCCACTCTATTTGACTTGAACCTATTCAAACAGAAAGACAGATCAGGAGATGGTATGGGAAACGTTCATATAGATCTATTCTTAAATTCCATCCTTAAGACTATTCTAGGTATATTGGCCATACCACTGGTCAATCATCTATTCATTCTCCTGTCTACCTGTTCTTGCATCATAGTTCATGTACATTCCTAATCAAGTCCTTGACATTGATATGTGCTCCGTTTAAACCTTCAGCTTACATCTCAACTAATATTTAGTTTTCTATAGGCATTTGTATTAGAAGACTGTAATCTGAAGATCTTTGGCTTATAAGTCTTGAAAGAACTATGGCAATGAAGTCTATCTGCTATCACTTTGGCTACTGAATGTGGTTAGTGAACAGCCTGATTGTAACTCCAGACATGCTAGCCTGAGGTCTCTGTGCTTATCTTGCCAAGAGGAAAACCTGCCATACTCTTCTCCAGACTTGCTTGTCACAGCTGCCTGAAATGTGAGGCCATCCTGGGCTTGCAAGGAGTATTGTTCCCTCTCTTTGAGTGGTAGGAGGAGTACTGATGGCCCATGTGCCTTTGTGAGAAGCCCTACACCCATTCCATGCCCTCACATACATTACCCCTACTAAAACGGGCTGTAGACAAAAGTACATTTAGCCCTGCATTTAAACCATGCTCTCACATATAATTTTGCTTGCTTATGTCTCTCTGCCATGTAACACTTGAAATGTCCCTATGACTAATTTATGTGGACTCCCAACAGGAGTCATTAAAATGGGTATTTTGCTAATTTTAAACTGCACAGTATGGATGGAAAGTGTACAGTTCTTCCAAGTCCCCTAGTGAGTCTTTCATTGGATACCACCAAACTGTGTCCATAAGGACACATGGGTCTCCAGATAGGATTTTCACAAACCTCCTAAAGTTCATATATAGGTTCACTGAGGTCTGTGTGTCTTTCTCTAACATTTCAAGTAGGACACAATGCATATTTAATAAACTTCTTGCCCACTGGGATTAGAAAGATGGTATGTTTTGATCTTTAGGAGGGCCTGAAATTGGTTCCCATCACCCACTGTAGAAAGTTCACAAGTACCTTTAACTCAAATTCCAGGGAATCCAATATCCTTGTCTGGCTTTCAAAGGGTACTCACATGTGAGATACACTCACACAGACACAGATACACACACACACACACACACACACACACACACACACATGCACACATGTATGCACATATATACACACCATACATACACAAAAATAAACATTTTAAAGGCTCTTGCCCACTTCTTCTGTATACTGACTTTGAACCATTACTGTTTACAAACCATCTAAAAACATCTAGAGAGTTTATAGGATCAGTAAAATGTTTTTCACAAAAATATTATTTTACTATCAGTGATATTAAAGGCTAACATGCCTAACATTGTCTTACATTAATACTTTTATCAGGCCTCAGTACACTTATCATGGATATTTTACATCCACATCTGAGAAAGCTGAGACAAAGATATTCACAACACTCTGTCTGTGGCAGGATGACAGACAGCAAGTGGCCAGGGTGGTGCTGAATAGAAGCATCCTACTCCAGTTGGCTTTACCTGCTACCCTCCCTCTGAAACTAAGTCCCTTGAAAGACTTCTTTCCTTGCATGAAAATGCCAGGTAAGTTGGGATGGAGTAGGCTACTTGGTAAGTTTTCAGAATATTCCACTCATTCCTTTTCAACTGGCTTTAATTAAAGTCTGGCTCAATGTTTGGTTTGCCAGGTGAATTCTCACTAAGGCTTTTCAGTTTCTGGCCAGTGTCTAGACAGTCCAGTAAGAATACCCACATGAAGATGTTCTTTTTTAACACTGTGGGGGTGCTTTGAAATTCCTCCATATGGGACCTTTTACATAATCCAACTCTGCTTCCACTAAAATAGCCAGACTCACTATTGGTTTGTGTATAAAATTACCAGTATAAATATGGTATAAACAGGTTGATAAATAGGTAGGTAGGTAGATAGATAGATAGATAGATAGATAGATGATAGATAGGTAGATAGATGATAAATAGATAGATAGATAGATAGATAGATAGATAGATAGATAGATGATAGATAGGTAGATAGATGATAAATAGATAGATAGATAGATAGATAGATAGATAGATAGATAGATAGATAGACAGATAGATAGATAATAGATATATAGGTAGGCAGATAGATAGTTAGACAATAGATGATACACTGGGAGGGATTATTGGAGAACTAGCTATTATGAAGGCTGCTAAGTTCACATAAGCTGCTACAATCTAGGGCACTGACACTGTGGCTTAGTACAAGTTTAAAGGTGTAAAGGTTTGAGAATCAAGGATGCTAACAGTGTGACTCTCAGTTAGAGGCTAAAGAGTGGCAACCCATACAAGTCTCTGCTGTAATCTCAGCATCAAGGGAGGACCTGGGAATCTGATGTTTAAGGACAGAGAAGGAAAGATATCCTTAGTCTAGGTAAAGGAGAAGAGTCTTGCCTTCTGCCTTTCCTCTCCTGATCTCTCAGTTGAAGGATGACGCCTGACCACATCATTCTTCCCCACTGCTTCACATCCAGTCTCCTCTGGCCACACCTCAGGACATGCTCAGCAATACTTCCCCAGGTCATGAAGCCATTCTTATCCCTGACAAGTTGGTACATACACATCACCATCACACCCATGGCAGCCCAGACCTCATCAAACTTCCCAGGCATACCAGCCCAGACCTGAGGAAAATGCCTGGACATGCCCAGAAGTCCCTGAGAAGAACAGGAAGTGTTACCTCATGCCATGTGCTGTAGCATAAACCTTAACATCCAAAACAAATTCTGGCTGAGTGACCTCAGCTCTGCAGTGTTCACCAAACATGCAAAAGTTCTGGAACTGACATAATTTTCATGCCTCTATTTTTCCTATTGTCTTCTGTAATTATTTTTAAAGGAATTAAGTAAGGTATACCAAAGAAAAAGGCATAAAGGTTTCCTCTCTCAAGATATCCTTTGATTTTAATTCCCTGAAAATTGCCTTCTTTGACTGAATTATTTCTACACATGTCTCCATACAACCCCTGATGTCTCTCTTCTACTTTGATTTCCAGATTGCCACAGTATCCCTGTGGGCTCCTGAGCAAGCAGTCGAGCCTATCTATGTGTCCATCTCCAAATAAGAGCAGAACAAACCTCAAAGGCTAGTGAACCTGTAAGTGGAGGGCACCATTCCATGACTTAGTCTCATTAGCACAGAAAGGAGAAAGCTGTCTGAGCACTAGCAGTTAAGTTTGTTTCCTATCTACAGACACAAGGTAGCCAGCTTCCCTGAACCCCTGCTATCATGACCTCCCCTTCACCATGGGCTGTACCTCCAAACTGTGAGCCAAACTTACCCTTCATTGTCTTAGCTCCTTCTTTAAGTTGCTTTTGTTGCTGAATCAAGACAAGTGCATGATACACCTGGCTACAGAAACCATGCACGGGACAATATGACTCCCAGAGGATGCTAGGAGCAACAACGGATGGAAACCTAGATTGCATCATAAAATACAGCTGCCTGATTCCATTCACACTCCCCTGCAGGACCACCAGGGCTACCTTCATGCTCTCCATGTCTGCCAGGCAGGCATCACCCTAGATGTTCCTCTTTAAGGTTTCCTACCTGTTGGAAGGAGCAACACTTACCTGCAGGCTCAAGTCAACGGTTGAGAAGCATCTTTACTTCGCTACGGCATTTTGTCAAGTTATGCATTACACGTGTAAAATCTTTCCCCCATATCATAATAGAGTCACTGATGCACAGACATATCTCTTCGTTCTGTGGCCACACACACTCAAAATCCATTTTCCAAAAGCAGTGAGGATGACCCTTCTCAAAAACCCCAACCCTATGGTCATTGCCTATGTGAGTCCTTCTGTGAGTTTAGCAACTTGCTTTAAATAAATCCAATATCTTACTGTACTTTATGCAGGTGTGAATGTTTTCTGATATACTGTCTATGGGGGGTATGCAGATAATTGTATTATCAGTCAATATTATAATGACCAAGGATGAAAACTTTAAAATGATTCTTTTCCTTTAAGCCTTTAATTCTTAAGTTTAAATATGATTAAACTATAAATGAAGCAAACAAAATAAAATCAACCACCTTCTAATAATTATTATAATAATTATCACTGATGAAATAGCCGAAGTCTTTACCGAACTAAACTTTCTTATTATATCACTTGTAGATTTATCTAATTAAAGTTTCTTGTACTATGGCCAAAGGATGCTCAGCTTGGGAGAATGAAGAAATGACTGACACTCATACAGAAAGATGTGGTTGGGTGGATTGTACGTTGTACACTATGAAGGACATGCATTGACAACAGCCTGGAAATTCAGTCCTACACTGTGCACAGTACTAAGAGGAAGATGCAGGTTCATTTGTCTATGTAGGAGGTCTCTGAAAAGAGCAGTCTTAGGTGGCTGTCATCCAGAAGGAGGATGTAGACAGAAGGATTTTTCTCCATCCAGCCCAATAACTGCTTGAGAAATAACCACTCTGAGACTTATTATCAGTTGCAATTGTTTGGCTAATGGCTCAGGCTATTACTGCTTAGCTATCTTATAAATTAACCCATTTCTACTGATCTGTGCATCTCCACGTGGCCATGTCATTACCTCTGTTCTAGTATCATTCTCCTTAGGCTGCTGCTGGCATTTTTCTTCTTTGGCAGCTACATGGCATCTCTCTGACTCCTCCTTCTCTTTCCCTGCAACATGGTTTGGACTTCTTTCCTAGCTATATTTTACCTGTCCATTGGCTGAAACAGCTTTATTCATCAACCAATAAAAGCAACACATATACAGAAGGACATCCCACATCATCTCCCCTTTTCTGTATAATTATAAAGGAAGGTTTTAACTTAAACATAGTAAAATTACACAGAACAGAACAGGTATCAAGCTAGAACTACAGTTACAATGGAAGGACACTGCCATTAATAGTGTCTGCACAAGTTGGTTTTTGCTAAAGGTCAGCCATTTGTAAACATCCAAACTAGGACCAGAGGAAGGCTTTGCCACTCCTCCGAGCTGGTCCCAGGGACATCTTTGTTAGTCCCATGGGTCTGAGACACTGGGGTTTTTTATGTGGTCATGCCCATGTCAAATACACATTCACTTAGGATTTCACCTGCTTCCCACAAACTGTATATTCATAAATTAAATGAATGGTTTATAGCCTGCTTTCTGTTTTCTTGGGAAACCAGCACATCCACTTCGTATGTCAGTTGTGGTTGATTTTGTGTTTGCATGGGAGATGTGGATAGATGAGGCATCTCCCACAAAACATCAAATGCTTACTTTAGATTTATAGAAAAGGTTTGCCCACCCTTGACCTAAGGCATTACCATAAAATATTTTAGGAAATCTGTCCTAAAATATTCTTTGCTTTGTAATACATCAATTCAGATTATCTTAACACTGTTTAGCTTAACATTTATAAGGTCCTGGCCTATATAGACAATTTTCCAAACAGTGAATCATAAAACCTTTCACAGAGAAGTAAATTATTCCACTTCTCATGCTGACTCTGCCTTTACTTCTTGTTATCTTTGTTTTATCATGGTTCGAGCCAATCTTCTATCGTTTTGCCTGCCAACGATACAGCTCTCCCTTTGTTTTTCTGGATGAATTTCAGGATTTGGAGTAGAATATATGACTAAGCACTTGAGGCCAGCCGTCTGCATGGGCGCTGTTTTAGATCTGTGCTTGCACTACCAACTCTTTCTTGTCGCTCAGCTCTCAGTCCACACACGCCCCTCAGAGAGGACTCCCAAGCTCTGGCCATCATAGGCAGCCCCCGGCAATGTTGCTACCCAGTTTCCTTTTGTCCTTCTGGATTTTACACTTCTTTGTTTCCTGGATTCCTCTCCTTCTTGTAGAGAAGCTGTGGAGCCTGTGGATGTTTCCATTTGCTGCCGTATCCCTAGAACCTGGATCAATGCCTGGGACAAAGCAGGTGCACTCTCTATGAATGAATGAACGGAATGAATGAAAAAAACGGGTGATTTGCATTTATTTGACAGAACAATGTTCTAACACCCATTACAACCAAAAAATGTCTCAGGAAAATGACACAAAATACAGGCTGACCTGAATAGCCCATCTGAATCCAAAATCTATTTGAATCATGTCTATTTAAAGAGCCTGCAGTTGAAGTACCCATGCTGGTGTGGGGACTATCTCTTTGCCTTAACTGTTCAGTGCAGTGAATTTGTCACATCCCAGGTGGTTTCATTAACCATATCTTCTCTCTACCTGTTCGTTTGTTTAGACATGTAGACATTCTTAGTCCGTGTGGCTTTAAATGGACATAAAGATGGGTCTGTACAGAGGTCATAAAAGGTAGTGGTAGCCTCAGAAAATTCTGTGAATACTAAGGAAAATAAACAATGCCAATCACAGCCGTCACTAGCCCCTGCCCAAGTCCTGCTGATAGACAGGACAGGGGAGTCTGCCACCAGCCATATGTCTGCTGTCTCACAGCACATTAGCAATGGTGGGAATGAGAGATCAGGATTTTGAAAATCTGAGCGAGAGTCATAACATAGCTGGGAGTAAATAGGGGTGTAAAAAGGAAGGCAGCTGCGGGGAGCTTGAGAGCTGGGCATCATCTGGGGGAGGAAGCAAGAATGTTCGCTAGAGCTCCGAAGCCACAGCTCCCACGAGATGAGGAGCTCACATTTCAGGAATGGTGGAATTTGAAACTCTTGGCCACATTACTCATCCCTAATTTCCATTGAGGCATCTTCATGGATGTAATGGCCAGCTGCAGCCAGCACTCATGCTGGAGAGAGGGAGCTCTGGGACTCGAGGCAATGTTAATCGAGCCTCAATTGCGGGTAGATTGTCATCAGCTTCTGCTGCAGGCAGTGTGTGGGCACTGCAGAGCAATGAAGCACACATGACCAGTTATGTTGAGGACATGACCCTGGAGAGCGTGAGATGATTGCCAATCATTAACCGAATCTGAGAGTAATTACAAGTTCCCACTCCAAAGTAACACTACATCCAAACACTCAGGAAACGCATGTTTAAGGGCATAGCATGTCAAGAAAGAATCTAAACATTTCATTGAAAGCATGGGCATGAAGCATAGGCAAAATCTGGTTACCTTATTACCTGGGTCACAAAATGAGTAGAGGAATTGTGCTGCTCAGAAGGTCCTCTTGCCAGGGTATAATTTAGGGTCAAGCGGAAACTTCCAGACTTGTGTCAAGAATCGCATGTATCATGCACAAGAACCTACTGTAAGAGAAGAGCCTGGGAGCTTGCTTGGTTTATTTAATTACAGGCATTCCTGAAGCTTAACCGCAAACTCAGTGTCTGTAGCCTTGGTCTGCCCCTTGAGTGTAAAGAGGGGGGTGGGTCATTCCCAGTTGTCTTCACCTGTCCCACGCTATTGTCTCGCCAGCAAGAACCACGCGGGACACTAGGATTCTTCTGCAGAAAAGCTTTTAATGCGTCCTGAGAGAGAGAGCATCAGCTAACATGGCCGGGGACCCCTAAATGAGGGAACCCCTCCTTTATATAAGAAATAGTCCTTGCTTCGGACGTGTCACCCTTGGATTGATCCGCTGCCCAATTAGCCCAGGTGAAGCCTTGGGAGTAGGCGGGGACAGTAGTGGAAAGTTACCGAGCACATGTGTGTTCACCTGGCGGTGAAACTGGATGCCAGCGCCATCTTCTAATGGAGCATGTGGATGCGGCCCTTCACATTCACCAACCTTGGAGGAACTGCTATTGGGTGTGCAACAGCAATAAGGGTCAAGTGTGATGTTTTAGGTCCACACGACAAGAGCTGTGACAGTTTGGTGTGTGTGTGTGTGTGTGTGTGTGTGTGTGTGTGTGTGCGCGCGCGCGCGCGTGAGTGTGCGTGTGTGTGAAGAATTGCAGTATTTAAGGATCAATGTGGGTTTTTTTTTGAAAGTAATTTTATTAAATTATAAAATAAAAGCTTCCATTTCCGCCCCTCCTCCCAACACCCTCCCACTCCCCCCACTCCCTCTCCTCCTCCCTCTCCATCCCTAAGAGCAGTCAGGGTTTCCTGCCCTGTGGGAAGTTCAAGTTCCTCCCCCCTTCCTCCAGGTCCAGGAAGGTGAGTGTCCAGACAGACTGGATCCCCAAAATCCAGTATATGCAGAGGAAACAAGTCCCAGTGTCATTGTCAATAGCTTTTCAGAAAGACTCCAGGCCAGTCACATTCAGAGAATCCGGCCACATTCAGAGAATCTGGTTGGATCGCGTCCTCATTCAGTCCCAGTCCAACTGGCCTTGGTGAACTCTCATTAGATCAGTCCCCTTGTATCAGTGGGTGATCGCACCCCTCGCAGTCCTGATTTTCTTTTTCATTTTCTTCCTCCTTCTGCTCCTCATTTGGACCTTGGGGGGCTCAGTTCGGTGCTTCAATGTGGGTCTCTGTCTGTATTGCCATCCATCGTCGGATGAAGGTTCCCTCTGGTCTTGCCTTCTTTGCTCACGTTCTCTTTCCTTCTGCTTCTCGTTTGGACCTAGGGAGTTAAGTCCAGTGTTCCAATGTGGGTCTCTGTCTCTATCTCCATCCATCGCCAGATGAAGGTTCTATGGTGATAAGCAAAATATTCATCAGTATGGTTATGGGCCAAGGCCGTTTCAGGCACCCTCTCCTCTGTCCAGAGAACAATCTGGGGATCTCTCCTTGGACCTGGGATCCCATTTATAACCAAGTCTCCTGTAAACCCTAAAATGACTCCCTTAGTTGAAATATATTCTTCCCTGATCCCATATTCATCCTTCCTCCCTCCCCCCCATCCCAGTCCACCAAACTTTCCCCATTCCTCCCCTACTCCCTTCTCTCTAACCCTCTTCCCTTCCAACAACCCTCCCACCCCCCCATGCACCCGAGGTTACCTGGGACTCTTGTCTGTTTCCAATCTCCAGGAGGATAGCTACATGATTTTCATCAGGTTCACCTTCTTATTTAGCTTCTCTAGGATCACGAATAATAGGCTCAAAGACCTTTAATTATGGTTAGAATCCACTTATGAGTGAATACATACCATATTCCTCTCCCATCAAAATCCCATCAAACTTCTTCACAGACCTTGAGAGAACAATAATCAACTTTATATGGAAAAACAAAAAACCCAGGATAGCCAAAACAATCTTAAACAATAAAGGAACTTCTGGAGGCATTACCATCCCTGACTTCAAACTCTATTACAGAGCAACGGTATTGAAAACAGCTTGGTATTGGCATAACAACAGAGAAGTCGACCTATGGAATCTAATAGAAGACCCGGGTATTAACCCACAAACTTATGAACACCTGATATTTGACAAGGGAGCTAAAGGTATACAATGGAAGAAGGAAAGCATCTTTAACAAATGGTGCTGGCATAACTGGATGTCAACCTGTAAAAGATTGAAAGTAGATCCATATCTATCACCATGCACAAAACTCAGGTCCAAATGGATTAAAGACATCAACATTAATTCGACCACTTTGAACCTGATAGAAGAGAAAGTGGGAAGTAGTCTACAAGATATAGGCACAGGAGACCACTTCCTAAACAGAACCCCAGGAGCACAGACAATAAGAGAAACAATGAATAAATGGGACCTACTGAAACTGAGAAGCTTCTGTAAAGCAAAGGACACTGTCAGTAAGACAAAAAGGCTACCTTCGGACTGGGAGAAGATCTTCACAAACCCCTCATCAGACAAAGGTCTGATCTCCAAAATATACAAAGAACTCAAGAAACTAGACACTAAAACTCTAATTAACCCAATTAAAAAATGGGGTACTGATCTGAACAGAGAATTCACAACAGATGAACTTCGAATGGCCAGAAGACACTTAAGGTCATGCTCAACCTCCTTAGCGATCATGGAAATGCAAATCAAATCAACTTTGAGATATCATCTTACACCTGTCAGAATAGCTAAACTCAAAAACACCAATGATAGCCTATGCTGGAGAGGATGTGGAATGAGGGGAACACTCATCCATTGTTGGTGGGAATGCAAACTTGTGCAGCCACTGTGGAAATCAGGGTGGCGGTTTCTCAGGAAACTGGGAGTCAACCTCCCTCAGGACCCAGCAATTCCACTCTTGGGAATATACCCAAGAGATGCCCTAACATACTACAAAAGCATTTGTTCTACTATGTTCATAGCAGCACTATTTGTAATAGCCAGAACCTGGAAACAACCTAGGTGCCCCTCAATAGAAGAATGGTTAAAAAAGGTGTGGAACATACACACATTAGAGTTTTACTCAGCGGTAAAAAAACAATGACATCTTGAATTTTGCATGCAAATGGATGGAAATAGAAAACGCTTTACTGAGTGAGGTAAGCCAGACCCAAAAAGAGGATCGATGTGGTTTTGATGTAAAGTGTTCCACATATGTTTCTGTGTTTGAACACTTGGTCCTAGCTTGTCTCACTGCTTTGGAAATTTCTAGAACCTTAAGAAGGTAGAGGCTTGGTGGAAGAAATGGGTCACTTAGGGGAAGGAGTGTCGTTTTATAACATGATCACATTTTCTGTAGACTGATGACCAATATGGATATAATGCAACTAGCAGACCCCCAATCTTGCTGGCATGCCTTACTCGCCACGGAGGACCATATTCTCCAAGGACTGTAAGCCCAGACAACCCCTTCCACCCTTAAGTTGCTTCTCATCAGTCATTGGTCACAGCAACGAGACAACAAAGTAATACAAGAACTAAGTGACATAGTTCAATGTCTTCCCTGAGTTCACAATGCCAGGGGTCTCTGCATCAGAACTACATAAGGGAATTTTTCATTGAGAATTTAAGGTCATCATTGACAAGATCTGACCCCTTCTCACTCCCAGGACATTTTGTCTCCATTCCTTCTCAGCCATGGTACTACTTGTGAGTGGTGTGTATGGTGTCCTCCTCAGCCCTCCAAGCTCCCCCGCGACTGGTGACGGGCTCCTTGGTGTTGCGATATGTTTGATCACACAGCTGAAACCTGAGGTTGTGTTAAATAAATCAAACTTGGATCTGAAGTCACTACGAAGGCTCTTGCTTTTTATCACCCCAAAAAATGATGGAATTGCTCTCTTCTGAATGAGAAGCAGTTACATTGTGATGTCGGAGAATTCTCTCAGGATTGTTTTCTTTATGGGGTATTTCTTTCTGTAATGTTGACCCTACAGTCTAGTCGCTGGGCCTGTGCTCTCAGTGTAAAACTGGGCGCAGCAAGGAAGATGGATTTATTGTCCTGCTCTGACTCAAGTGATTCATTCACTGGACAGAGACCTCTGAGCACTCTGCTCCTTCAGGCAAAACCCCCAGCCCATCCGTCATGCCCTGGCATTCAGGGCTTAGCTTACATGTTTGTTTGTTTCAGTTTCTCTATACATATCAGTTTCTGAATGGGTTTAGTCTTAAAAAAAAAAATCCTTATAAACACAAAACGATGGGTTTTCCCTGAAGAAAATATTCTGGAGCCATTCTGAGGGTGCTGCATGGTACTTCACGGTGCCCTTGAAGACAACCTCTGCTCCTGAGCTGCTTGATCCACACTGTCTCACTGAAGTTACACGCAGTTAAAGTAGATGTCCAATTGCTAATCCATCCCCTACCCGCAGTCCGCCACCTCGACACGAGACGTCAACTCTTCATGCCCGCCTCTTCTGCCTCTCTCACTTATTCTCACTGGTAGACCATCCAGGGAGCTGTAAATAATGTGTCGCATGATGAATGACTTTCTTCTTTAACACATAAAGGGGAATTGTCTTATCATTTCTATCTTATGGGTCCTCTAAGGCATTTTTGGAGATAAACAATGTTTATTGCTAATTCCCTTTTTTAATCCCTTACATGTTATCCTGAATCAACAACGGACACTACTTCCCAGAAATCATTTGTTTTCCTAGCAATTTGCACATCTGAACGAACTTGGAACTGCCTGTTCATTATCATCAACCACAGAGCTTGGGCTTCTGAATGACAGAAAACTGAAAGCAAGTGTAGCCTTAACCAAGAGAACACAGCAACCACAGAGAAGACAGCACACACCATCAATGAGCTCATGGGCTCTGAGACAAGAGGTGCCATGAATCCATCAAAGTCCAGAGATGAAGAAAGGAAGCAAAATGAGTGTTGCAAGGAAGTCTGCTCGTTTGGTTCCCGGTTGCTTAGCCCCAAAATAATCACACAGAAACTGTATTAATTAAACCACTGCTTGGCCCATTAGCTCTAACTTCTTATTGGCTAACCCTTACATATTAATTTTAAAAAGTCCTGGTGTCTGTCTCTTTTGGGCTACATGGATTCTCTCTAACTCCAGCTACTTTCTCCCAGCATTCAGTTCAGTTTTCCCTGCCTATGTCTATTCTACCCTATCAACAGGCCAAAGCAGTTAATTTTTTCACCAACGGTATTCACAGCATACAGAGGCACAATCCACATCAGGCAGAGCCTCTTGTGTGCCTAGCTACATCTCTAGCCTGACTTGGTCCACATTTTACCTGTTGGCTGCCTTCCTTCTTATTTTCTGCTATTTAAAATTATGTTTTTTTAAACTTCTTCATACTTACCCCCAAAGAGACCCAGAGTGTTCTCACCCCTCGTGTCAGCCCCAGAGTGTTCTCACCCCTCGTGTCAGCCCCAGAGTGTTCTCACCCCATGTGTCAGCCCCAGAGTGTTCTCATTCCTCGTGCTACACCCAGAGTGTTCTCACCCCTCGTGTCAGCCTCAGAGTGTTCTCATTCCTCGTGCTAGACCCAGAGTGTTCTCACCCCTCATGCTAGACCCAGAGTGTTCTCACCCCTCATGTCAGCCCCAGTGTTCTCACCCCTCATGTCAGCCCCAGAGTGTTCTCACCCCCTGTGTCAGCCCTAGAGTGTTCTCACTCCTCGTGTCAGCCCCAGAGTGTTCTTACTCATGTGTTAGCCCAGCAGGTAATGGCCATTTCAACAACCTCCATAGCTTGGGGTTGACCTGACTGGGCTGAGGAGAAGTGAAGAAATGACATATATAGAAGAGCTGGGATCAGGTCATCCGTACATTCTCAAGGATCGTGTTGGCAGCCTGGAAAACTCAGCATGTGTTATGGAGACTTGGATAAGGAGGTGTATTATCTGGTCTCCATGAGAGTTCTCTAGAGGGAGAAGTATCACTCTCAGGAAGAAGGAAGCTAAGGTTGATGCTTTCTATACACACTGCCAGCATCCATGCTGGACCAGGGGAAGAAGGCCTTGCCATCCCTGTGAGTCTGAGGCATTGGGGCCCTTGACAAGGACATGTTCTTGTCAACACCACATGTTTGCTGAGGACTTCATTCCGGTCCTACACATGCATACTACTGGTCTTCATGGTCTGAACTCCATACCCAGAACTCACATGATAGAAGAGGAGAACAGACTTCTGCAAGTTGTCCTGAGCTCCACATGCATGCATGGGGCACGTGCACACACACACACACACACACACACACACACACACACACACACACACACAAAATACATTTTAATAAAAATAGAAAACTTTCTGGATAAATCCTCATAGACACACACAGAGGTGCTTCTGTCCAGAGATTCTGAATCCAGTCTAGTTGACAGTGACGTTAGCCACCATACTCTTTTGCCTACTCTACTTTTTCTTGGTGTTTTCCCTATGATTGCTAACCCTGGCTTTGCAATGAATTCTTATTCTAGGATAATTTTCCTTGGTTGTGCAATGGCGTCTAGAGAGGCAAACAATATAAGAAAAGCATCAATCGTTTTATTTAAGATTGTCAAAAGAAATTTTAAAAAATGAGGTCAAACTTGTCAGCAATTTTTATTGACATCATAATTGCCTGGAGAAAATCCCTTTCTCTAAGTGAGATTACTTGGCCTGGACTCTTAACCCAGATATGCTGACAGTGCACCAAGGACTGCCAGCAGGATGCTGCAATGGTGCTACTGGGATACAGCCTGGCATCGAGACACACAGCACTGGGTCTTAAACTCCACGGGCAAGGACTGAGCACAAATAATATTTTAAAAATGATATTTTCTACTCAGATCAGCTTCAAAGCAAAAATAATAAATATGATGAAATGAATAATAATCATATGTTTAAGGACATGTGGAAATATGACAGACACGGAACATAACTACTTCCTTGGATAAATACAAGTTTTTAATAATTCTTTTCTTAATAACCCCAGCCATTCTGTCTTGCCACATTTCAAAATTAAATATTTGAAATATGCACTCCAGCCAAACATATACTTAGTCCTGCCTGAAGACCTGTGTTTTCAGTATTTTCTCCTTCATCCCCATGTCCAGAAAAGAATTTGTAGAGCCCTGACAAAACATCACATCTCTATGAGGAACTGGGAATCTGCAGTTAGGGAGAAGAATTAGAAATCCCAGGAGGGCGGAGTCAGGGCAGATGCAGGTCAATGCACCTGCCGTGACAGTGGGAAATGCAGGCTTTCCCTGTGGAGTGTTCTGCCCGCAGAAACCTCAAATGTGTGCATGAAACACCCTGACCAACAGGAAGCCTGATTCCCAGCAGCTGTGACCCTGCTGGGCAAGGGCATCAGAATGGCTGCCAGAACACCTGCCCAGTGCCTGCTGTCTCCACCTCAAGCAACTTCTCCACACTGTAGGAGCCAAGGGAGGAGCGTCAGGCTGGCTCATAGGAAGGTCGCCTCTGTGTAGGCATGAAACAATACGATTTGTGTATGTGTGCTAAGTGGGCACAGGAGATTACACCTATGTTGTATGATATGCTTATTAGTTTACGTGTGTGTGAGTCTATGAACGGATGTAACTGCAGGATGAGCAGACATATATGTGGGGAGGAAAGTCACTGTATACATGTGCACATCTACATGTGCATGAGTGAGGTATGTGTGCGTGTGCACAGGTGTGAGATACTATTCTATCATAATTTCAGGCATTGCTTGTGAGATCTATGCCTGCATCATCTGATTACCTTGAAAGCCGACGACTATCTCTCCCCATGAAGACCGACTGAGGAGATGTTAAGAACTCATAGAACATTCCACACAGGCACGTTTTAAAACTCCTGCTGAGCCACGCCCTGTGGTGGGTGTCTGAACAGAAAATTGTACTGTCTCTACACATGATCCTGATGCACGGCTGGGCTGTTTAAAAGTCATCTGGTGGTCTACTGCACTAGCATCCGCTTACACTCGGCGCCACCCCTTGAGGACCAGAGCCAATCACCACTGCACATGAAGTCTGCACGCAGGGCTGGCAGCACCCTGTTCCCTTAAAAAGAGAAACCCCACCCACTTCTCTCTCTTCTTTCTCTTCCTCGTCCTCTTTCTTTCTCTCTCTCTCTCTCTCTCTCTCTCTCTCTCTCTCTCTCTCTCTCTGTGTGTGTGTGTGTGTGTGTGTGTCTTTTTCTGCTGCTGTCCCCAGAAGCTGGTCTCTTCCTTCCGCGTCCTCTTTTTCCACTCCCTTTGGCTCAATTAAACTTCCCATATAAGCTTTGTCTGCAGGGCGTGTCTGTCACCTTCTATGCAGCCCCTTAGCCTGCCAAGGTCTCTTGCACACAGTATCATAACATACTGGACCTCACAAGTCAAGACCTAAGTCCACCCAGCAGTGATCTTATCTGGGTCAAGATTCAGCAAGCTTTTCAAACCCATCCCAGATAAAGGGGGAGTGCAGTGGAGTCACCCTGGAGGTTCTAGCTTCTGAGGTCAGGCTCACCCTGCCCTGATGTGGGAGGTCCTGTCCTGGACCTGGGAAAGATGCTACAACTTTAGACGATAAGCCATTGTCACATGGCAATACACAGATCAATAGAAATGGGTTAAATTAGGATGTAAGAATTAGCCAACAAGAAGCTAGAGCTAATGGATCAAGCCGTGATTTAAATAATACAGTTTCTGTGTGGTTATTTCGGGTCTAAGCTAGTCGGCCGGCTGGGAACCCACAAGCGCCCTCCTCCAACACCAACGTTAAGGTTGACGCCTTTGGTGGGGTGCACCTGCAGTGCTGTGCTCCATGGGGACAGAACTGATGTGGAAGGATGCTGACCTGGAAGGATTGCTTTGTTCCATCCTGCTGACTGCTGTGCTCCTGCTCTCCAGAAAGCACCCCTGAATGTCATACAGACTCGGCACCCTTCTCTTTACCTGTTCCCTCAGACCCGGATAATGTTGGTTCCCTGTAAAGCATCCCGGTCCTGGAGGAGGAAGCCAGGTCGGAAGGATGCTGGCCCCTGTCTCTGCTTCATCCGCTCAGGGCAGAGTCATTGCTCCTCTCTGTACTTCATGCTCCTCACATCCCCTTGGCCATTAGCATGGGCACTGCAGGAATAACCCGAGGTTCACCCGGCAGAATAAGCCCCTGGTGTCGCAGGCATGGACAGTGCCCATCCGCCTTTGAATGCATTATCCTCCTCACAGATCAAGTAGAGAACAACCTGATACCAAAACAACAGAGTCTCTCTGGAATCTGCATCAGGAGTGCCTGGGCGAGCACGGGCAATTCCACACACCTTTATTCCCTCGGCCCACCCACGCGGCTCTAAAATTACCTTCAGCAATTTTAGCGATTTATTGGTAAGTAAGGTTAATGGTAGGCCATTTTCAGTGGCCACGGGGTATTATAAAACGCATTTTCTGTGAATTCAGACTGACCACAGGAGGTCGTACAGATTTGTGCTGATTTGTTCAAAGGCGTATTTTAAGGGGCTTGAGACTTCAGCTCAGGTTGCCCTATGCCTAATCCGGGACTACGAAGGTTTGCATGCCTATCTGAAACTGCAGCCCACAAAGTTAGTTTTCCAAGGACTAAAAAGTCAGACTCTTCCATTTCCACATACTATGGGAAGTTTGCTCCTCTAGCTCCTCCAGGCAGCAGGAAGAAGACCTGCTTATTTATTCCAATCTCACTGCTGGGAGGGGTTCACTGGTGAGCCATGGGGACTATGGGTGCTTCTCTGTCATCTTAAGTGAGATCAGATCCCGTGATGCCAGTGACACCATATGGTTACGTTTTATTTGAAAAGGTCATGGGATAGCACTGAGAAGGGGCAAAAGCTAGCAGCAGCTTGCTGTGGCAGAAGCGACACGTCACCCTTACAGACATGCTGTCATCTTCCGGTACCAACTTATCTGCGTCAAATATTAAAGCAAGCATTTCAGATAGAAGTACATGGCATTGAGTATTCTCTTTGCTTTTCATTTTTATCAACTAAAATCCAATGCTGCACTGAATTTCCCTGCTTCAATTAAAAAAAAATAAGCAGCTGAAGGGATGAAGGGTTTCTTCTGTCTCACCGTTCAAGGTAACGTTCATTATGGCGGGGAAGCCACAGCAGCAAGAGGCTGCTCACAGTGCACAACAGACCAGGAAGCAGAAAGCGATGAGGATCGTGCTCCGTCAGCTGCCACTTTTCTCTTCAGTCCAGAGAACAGTGCCACCCCTAGTGAGGGTTTTTACCACATTAATTAGCCTCATAAAGGCAATCTTTCACAGGGCTGCCAAAAGATCCATTTCTAGATCTGGTCAAGTTGGCAGCTGAGATTAACCTTAGATATATAGACAGACAGACAGACAGAAAGGATGGAGGGAGGGAGGAACAAAAGAAATGAACTTATAAACAAAGATGAAAAAGTACAAAAGACCAAGACAAGAAAAACCCAATAGGAAGAGTTGCCTGTGACATCCATTGACCCTATTGCCAGGCTCTGAACCAATCAGGTTGACAGACAGGATTAACCATCACAGTATATTAGTCCCTTTTCATGGACCCTGCCCATCAACAGAAGCCAGTGGTCCCCGTCTCCACCTCCATGAAAGCATCCCCTGTCACCTTTGCTAACTGAGCAAACTAGTGAATGCATCTACTAGAATTCTTTACCACTTTCTGGGTGCCATGGTACTGACTGTCACCTGTCCAACAGAAAGCGAGCCCTCCCTGTATGCGGCAGCCATATTAAGCTCTTGAGCTCCCAGACTCTGGGACTCGGAAATACAGTCCTGCTAACCCACCTTCTCTATAGCAGCTGATGCAACAGTCCAAGTGGATGCAGTCATAAGGAAACGTTCAAAGAATCCCGCAGACCTAACCTGACTGTGAGCCAGCCATCCTGGAAGACAGGGTGAGAAGTATTCTATTGAAAATGGGGAGGGGTTTGGGGATCAAGGCTGTGATCCTTAGTGTAACGTCAGTTTGCCTTCAATAACAGATTGGGACTGGTGAGGTACCCAGTCTCAGGCCCTGAGCAACTGCTGTGTTCTCAGCTCCCACGTGCGAGGCATCTCTTATTTCTACTTGATTGATTTAAGTGGATTTAATAAATTATAGATATATTTATAATACTATATGTGTCCATTATATCCATTCTGTTCCTCTAGAGAATCTCAAGACAGTTTATAAATTTCTTTGTGAATATCAGAATCAGAATGCCCTCTGTATTGTTGTTCCTGATAGATAGGCATGTGTGCAAACCAAGCAAGATTTTATAAAGGACTAGAAAGAATAGAAAAAAAACACATGTGAGTGCATTCTCTCTCTTTCTCTCTCTCTCTCTCTCTCTCTCTCTCTCTCTCTCTCACACACACACACACACACACACACACACACACACACACACACTGACTTGAATGGCTTCAAGCTAGTAGAACTGAGTCTTTCAACAATGCCTATCTACATGCTAGAGAAGCTGACACCCCAGGAGTAGCTCAGTCCACAGACTGGATGCCTCTGCAATCCTAGTCTGGTGCTGAAGGCCTGGAGGAGAGACAGGGAAGATGGCTTAGTTGTTTAGAACACTAGTTGCTCTTCGGGGGATTCAGGTTCAATTCCCAGCACCCTTGTCCAATTCTAGGGCATTTGCCACCCTCTTCTGGCTGCTGTAGGTACTGCGTGCACTTGGGACACAGACATACCTGCAGGCAAAACACCCATACATACACAATAATCCAAAAAACTCTTTCGTTTAAACGTTCAGAGGCCTGAGGGATTTCATCCATGTCGTACCCACAGAAGCTCAGATTGACAGAAGCAGAAGGTGGCAATAGAGATGGGCGCATTTACTTGCAAGAGATAGCAGCCATGCGGCCCTGCTTTTCCCTCAGAACTCTTTATATAGGGACTGCCACCAGAAGGGTCTAGAGAAGGGTCTTCTCCTCTTGGTTAACCCTCCCTGGAGATGCCCTCACAGACTCCCTAGAGGCACGCCTCTTAGCTGATTGCAGATCCAGCCATGTTATCAATCAAGGTGAATTATCCAGTTGGTGGTGATGGTGTACACCTTGAATCCCAGCACTCAGGAGACAGGGGCAGGTAGATCTCTGTAACTTTGAGGCCAACCTAGTCTACATAGTAAGTTCCAGAACAGCCATGACTGTGCTTAGAGACCCTGTCTCAAAAAATAGAAAATAAAAAAGTTAACCATCCCAAGGCAATAACACCTCTTCACAGACCTTATCTGTCAGTAGGAACCCGTGACTCCAGTCCCTCGGGCTATCTTTCAACAAAGCAGAGAGCTTCCCAGAGAGGGTGGTGACCTCGCTGACTGGAGAATGGCCCAGCATGCACTTCAGCATCTCTATCTCAGTGGCTTGATAAGTGAGCAGGGGAAGACACCTGTGCATCCCAGGAAGACCTGAGAGCCTTTGACAGGTTCCATGTACAACAGGGTCCAGGACATACCAGGAAAACTATGAGCCACACAGCTTCCACGCAGAGAAAAGACAAGGTTAGCGATTAACACACACCACATCCTGTTTATCTGAGATACTTTAGACTTTATGCATCCTCTATAAGTGAGCATCTGCCTTACTCTGTTAAGGATGAAGGCCTTCAGTCCTCTTCATTTGCCTTTATGAGATGACACATCAAAGGGTCTGCCACAAAATGTCTTCTGAAATTACACAATGTTATATTTTCCCTTCCAAATACTTTTAAACTAACAAACAAAATAAAATAAACCTTGATCTAAGTGAATTTTCCTTATGTGGCCAGCTCCTGTCTCGTTATTCCATTAGCCCAGGTCAGCTTTTCTGTGGTCTGCAGTGAGATTTAGTGAACCTAGGGATATTTTAAAACACTGGTCTTGAAAGTCTGCTGTTTGTCTGTTTGCACGTGCTGTGTTCTTCTGCCAACGTTGCTCTGGTTTCTCCAGGAGGGGCATCCATGTGTCCCCAGACTTTCTTCCTCCCTCTCTCGTTAGGATTCTGTGTTACAGACCACAGCCACAGAAACCTCCATCGTGTGCACAGAACTATGAAACTCCTGACTTATGGACGTTCTTTCCTGCAGTCACTGAACCAAAGTACCAAATTTATTGTCCCTGGCGATACATACAACAGAATGAGAGGCCCCAGTCACTTGTCTGATCCTGCTGGGAAGAAACGTGAAAATCTGTCAACATTTGACTTCTGCGTGCACTTGGAGGAGCTACACTTCTGTCTTTGCCAAACTGCAGGTTGACAAGATCGAAGCCCCAATTTCTCCTCCTTTCCCTCTGCAGGCAGCACTGATGTCTAAAGTCACCGTTCTGTCCGAGAGCATTGGACCATTGGCCTTGGCGGCTTCTCCTGCAACTTCCACAGCCTCCCAGACCAACAAAGCCCTATTTTGCAGCCACTGAAAGGTTTCTAAATGTCATTCCACTGAGTATTTAACTTGCCCTTTCCTGAAGCCATCTAATCCTGGGCAGTATCACGGATGACTTCCCTCCGCCCTGGCAGGCCACGATGCTCTGGCCTGCTTAGACTCGCCCCGAAGCTTCCGCTGATGGTGTCACCTGTGCACAGCAGCTCGGCGCTCCCCTGGAGAAGTCGTGTCATTTGGCTACATAGGATGCAGCAGTTTTCCTCGCCTCTGAGATAGGAGCAAGACATTCTATTCCCAAAGTGCACAGCCCCGGATCGGAGCAACTGAGCAAGTACTCTCGGAGGATTCCCAAACACAGCCTAAGTCTCCCAAGTTTAAAACGCCAAGGGAAATGGCAGGGCTGTGGCGGAGGCTTGGCATGTGGAGAGAAGTGCCTCCAAGCCTGAGAACATGGGTCCAGTCTTAGGAACCCAATGGTAGTAGGACAAAACTGACTCCTGGAAATTGTTCTCCACACACATGCATGGCACGTGCCTCCCACCCACATGTTTGTGTGTGCTGATGCCACACACACACACACACACACACACACACACACACACACAAACACACAAGTAATCAAGTAAGACAGTACTTACTGCAAATGTAATTCTCTCCTCTCCCCATGCATCTGTGTAAGAACATTCTCTCTCATTCACTATAAAAAGACTATAAGTGCAGAAGATCCCTTCACTGCTCTGATTCCCATTGAGCGTTCAACTCTAGGAAAGCTAATTTGCACCAACCACACAGAGATCGGGCACCAGAGCAGCACAAGCTCCACTTAATGCTGGAAACCTGCAATCCCAGCCACCCACTCAAAGAGTCAGATCTGAGATGGTAAGAAACGCTACTCCAGGCAGATCAAGGACCACTGCTATCTCACATTCAAGCCCCAGATCGATTATATAGAAGGTGAATATGTTTGTTTTTCCTTTGAGGTTTGCATTTAACCCCAACAAACTGGCTTGGGGTTAGGTAAACAAGTGAGGGTACAGCCTTGAGCGAGCAAAGACACCACAGCTAAGAAAGTATGCTGGGAAAGCTCCTTCACAGACTCGGGGAGATGGCTGTAGGAGCCAGATCAGCACAGAGTCTGAGAAGGGACAAACAGCCCTGGGGTCTCTGCAGCTCCGCACACTCCACGCAGGTTGGTAAAATCGGATGCAGTGTGGAAGCCAGCCAGTCTGGCTCTGCTCCAAGCAATTAGACAGCGTCTGGTGTGACAGCGAGCTTGGAAGGTTCTGCAGAGAGCAAAACTGAGGAGGATGGATACTGTGCAAAGGGGCAAGGCTACCTAAGAGGCGAGCGCGTGCTGCCAGGCTTCCCACACCGGATCAGCCTCGCCAAGCAGGGTGTACTCGGTGCTCTACCCTTTGGATGCCACAGCTCCACTCTATTCTTCAAGACAAAGTGAGGAATCTGCAGCTGCCTCTGCCGCCTGTGCCCCTGGATGGATCTTCCTAGGACACCATGCTCCTGGGAGACCCTATATGTATTTCCTGTCTCAGCAGTAGGACATTTGGCAGTATAATGACATCACCCTATCTACATTTCAAAGGCATCTTTTTAGGCAGGAGAGAATCTGTTGGTGCCTCAAGGAGGTGACTTTTATTCCCCATCATTAGATGCTCCTACTTGGCTCGAGGCAGAGACAGCACAAGTAGGTGAATTACTGGTCAATGTAAGCCATTCAGTGGTGGTAGAAGCCACAGAGTCTGTGGCTGGATTAAATACTGCATGTGAGCAGTAAGAAATCAATAGCCCTGTATGTGGATGGCCCCATGTTCCTAGTTTTGGAATTGGACCAAGTTGGCTTCATAGAAATGTTAAAATGACAATTTCTTGAGCCTCACACACAGCGGCTCTGATTTATTAGTCCTGGCCAAGAGCCCAGGAACTTATTGTCAGTGTATTTCTTCAGGTATTCTGCAAGGAATGGAGACTTTCAAATCTCCCAGCTGTGCCGTGAGGTCTTGATGGCCATGCGTGTGGAATTTACAGAATGGCAGTCCATAGAGGTGACTGTGGCTATCTCCGAGAAGCAGACTTGGGGGTCCTTTGGGCTCCAGATGCCTTCCTGACAAGTTAATAAGGGACAGCAGTTGTTTCATAATCAGAAAAAAAAATGCACAGTAAAACCAACATGAAATAAAATGGTGCTGGCATTCTTCCAAGCATAGGCTCAGCATAAGTGGCATAGAAAGGCTGCCGGGGCACACAGGGCATTGAGTGGATTTGGTTAGGAGTCTGTTCTCTGGGATTTGTAGGCTGACAGCGTTTTATTTTATTATTTGATTTTTATGTTTGAGATGTAAATTTTCATGGTGATGAACCATTGAGATCCTGATGTTATTTGATTGGCAGAACAAATAATCTTGTAGACAGAATCACAACTCCATCTAAAAGTCAGAAAAACCTTGTTTTTTTCCTCAGACCTTTAAAAATTACCCTATGACCTCAATTTAACGCCTGGAGCAGGGGTCTCTCTTTCGTTTGCTGGCTTTGTGAATTGGAAACACACATAACTTCTTCACAGTGTTCCCTCTTTCTGTTAAGTACATTTTAGCTACGGTTTCTCGTCTGTCGATTTGATTGTATCTGAAATTCCAGCCATAAAATTCTCAGAGATGACCTTGAGTCAAGACTCCCTTCACCTTGCGTTATGCTTCACTTTCAGCTTTATGCAATCTTTTGGAAATGTATTTATTTTATCATTAATTGTGTATGTATGAGTTGCCATCATTACCAGGGCTTCTCCAGATAGTCAGCAATGCTCATGAGTAAAGAATCCAGAGCCGGTTTCAAGGAACAGTGTCTGCTCTATGGCACGAGAGCATTACTTACGCGGTGGAAGCCCATCCGTTGTATTTGGTTAGCACATTACAATTTTCCTAGTGAGTGCTGTACCGCGGGGGGCTCCACGCGGAAGAAGCCATGCAGAATCCAGACTCATCCACAGGCCAGCTACTCACTCTCCTTCAGCATTCAGTGCTCGAACTGGGCCACATTTCTTACTCAGAAGCCCAGTGTGCCAGCAAGGCTGCCTGCCAGGCCATGCCTGTGTTTTCTTCTGCGATGTGCGCATGAGCAGATGTGTGCAGCTGTCTGAGAAGTCCAGAAGAGGGTGTGGGATGCCCTGGAGCTGGAGATGCCAGTGGTTATACCCTGCCTGATATATGCACTGAGAACTGAACTCAGGTCCTCTGAAAGAACAGTATACTCTCTCAACTACTGAGCCAAATCCCCAGTACCCGGCTTTAAACCATCTTTTGTTTTGTTTTTCTTGATTCTAGATTATCTTGCTTTGTGTGTATAAGTTACTAGTGTTGTAGTATTTAGTGATACAACATATCCTAGTAAATATCAGCAAAATGTGTTGACTGCATTATGTGGTTATTATCATCACTTTTATGCAGATTTTTATGCAATGAAAAAGTGCCACTGTGGCAAAGAAAAACACACAACCTACAGTTTAAGGACAAAAGGAAGCCCAGAAATTGTGATTCTGAAGCAAGTCTTGTGTTTAAGGAGATGAAACATTCACTGAAAAACCCGATGCTGAATGGAATAAAGGAAGTGGTGACCTCAGTGCAGGGACCCCACTCAGTTAATCCTGTGACCTGTAAAGGGAAAAGGCCTGAAGAGATATATTTGGCCTAAACAACAGAAAACTCGTGTAAATATGATTCAAGGAGGGGGTCCGGTTCCAGCCCTGGAAAGCAGAGGAACTTGGCAGCTTTGGTCACATGGTTCTGAGTTTAGATCCAGAAGAATACAGGAAAGGGGTTGGGGAACCTCTCTCCAGAGTTAAGGACAGATGTGTGGCAGGAGAGCCCCCTTCATGGAGGCCCGAAGAGGCGATTGCAGGCAGCTCTCAAGCCTGGGTTGTCCTGGAGACCCCAAGATGCTGGAGATGCCAGAGCTGTGGAACACCTACCAAGGAGAGCTGAAGACAGAGAGTGGGACTAGCCGGGGAGAGAGAGAAAGAGAGAGAGAGAGAGAGAGAGAGAGAGAGAGAGAGAGAGAGAGAGAGATTGCAGTCCACAAAGCTGGAAGCAGTGGGAGATCTTAAAAAGGCCTCTTCCTAAGTAGGACCCCAGCAGCACAGACAATAAGAGAAACAATGAATAAATGGGATCTACTGAAACTGAGAAGCTTCTGTAAAGCAAAGGACACTGTCAGTAGGACAAAAAGGCTGCCTTCTGACTGGGAGAAGATCTTCACCAACCCCTCATCAGACAAAGGTCTGATCTCCAAAATATACAAAGAACTCAAGAAACTAGGCACTAAAACTCTAATGAACCCAATTAAAAAATGGGGTACTGAACTTAACAGAGAATTCATAACAGATGAACTTCGAATGGCCAGAAGACACTTAAGGTCATGCTCAACCTCCTTAGCGATCAGGGAAATGCAAATCAAAACCACTTTGAGATACCATCTTACACCTGTCAGAATAGCTAAAGTCAAAAACACCAACGATAGCCTATGCTGGAGAGGATGTGGGGTGAGGGGAACACTCATCCATTGTTGGTGGGAATGCAAACTCGTGCAGCCACTGTGGAAATCAGGGTGGCGGTTTCTCAGGAAACTGGGAGTCAACCTCCCTCAGGACCCAGCAATTCCTCTCTTGGGAATATACCCTAAAGATTCCCTAACATACTACAAAAGCATTTGTTCTACTATGTTCATAGCAGCACTATTTGTAATAGCCAGAACCTGGAAACAGCCTAGGTGCCCCTCAATAGAAGAATGGTTAAAAAAGGTGTGGAACATATACACATTAGAGTTTTACTCAGCTGTAAAAAACAATGACATCTTGAATTTTGCATGCAAATGGATGGAAATAGAAAACGCTTTACTGAGTGAGGTAAGCCAGACCCAAAAAGAGGAACACGGTATGTATTCACTCATAAGTGGATTCTAACCATAATTAAAGGTCTTTGAGCCTATTATTCGTGATCCTAGAGAAGCTAAATAAGAAGATGAACCTGATGAAGATTATTTAGCTATCAACCAGGAGGTAGAAAATAGACAAGAGTCCCAGGTAACCTCGGGTGCATGGGGGGGGTGGGAGGGTTGATGGAAGGGGAGAGGGTTAGAGAGAAGGGAGTAGGGGAGGAATGGGGAAAGCTCGGTGGCCTGGGATGGGGGGGGGGAGGGAGGAAGGATGAATATGGGATCAGGGAAGAATATATTTCAACTAAGGGAGTCATTTTAGAGTTTACAGGAGACTTGATTATATATGGGATCCCAGGTCCAAGGAGAGATCCCCCAGATTGTTCTCTGGACAGAGGAGAGGGTGCCTGAATCGGCCGTGGCCCATAACCATACTGATGTATATTTTGCTTATCACCATAGATCCTTCATCTGGCGAAGGACGGCGATACAGTCGGAGACCCACATTGAAGCACCGGACTGAGCCCCCCGAGGTCCAAATGAGGAGCAGAAGGAGGAAGAACATGAAAAACGAAATCAGTACTGCGAGGGATGCTATCACCCACTGATACAAGGGAACGGATCTAATGAGAGTTTACCAAGGCCAGTTGGACTGGGACTGAACGAGGACGTGATCTAACCAGATTCTCGGAATTTGGCCGGATTCTCTGAATGTGGCTGGCCCGAAGTCTTTCTGAAAAGCCATTGACTATGATACTGGGACCTGTTTCCTCTGCATATACTGGATTTTGGGGATCCAGTCTGTTTGGACACTCACCTTCCTGGACCTGGAGGGAGGGGGGAGGAACTTGAACTTCCCACAGGGCAGGAAACCCTGACTACCCTAAGGGAGGAAGAGGGAGGAGGAGAGGGAGTGGGGGGAGTGGGAAGAGGGGCGGAAATGGAAACTTTTATAATTTAATAAAATTTACTTTTTTTAAAAAAAAAAAGAAAGCTCAGACGTGAAAAGGCAGAATCTGGGGATCCCCTGCTGGTTTGCATCCACTTTGCTCCCCCTTCTCCGTGCTGGGATGATAGTGTGTCTTCTATTATAAAAGTCTTCTGGGTCACTGTTTGTTGGAAGTGTCTGACCTGCTATATTATTTTAGTTTTAGATGAGAGCTACAGTTAAAAGACTGCCAAGACTCTCAGGGGAAACTTGGGGCTTGGGACCTTTAAACTTTCAAACTTTGAGACAACTATTCAAACTGTTCAGATTGTTGGAGCTGGACTGCACAAGTTTTGCGTCATGACATGGCTCTAAGGACATGGCGGCCAGGCAATAGAATGTAGTTTGAATGCAAATGGCGGCCACAGGTCCATGTGTTTCAGTGAGGGCTCCCTGTTGGAACAGGGAACTGTTTAAGGATTGGAAAGTGTGGCCCTGCTGGAGCAGGCGTTTCCAAAGACCACGCCAGGCCCAGTCTCTCTTTATAGCTGCATCCTGTGGACTGGGATCTAAAGGTCTCAGCTGCTGCCCTAGCACCCTGCTCCTCTGCTTCCCATCAGGATCACCTAGAACTGTGAGCAAGTCAACTAAACACTTTCTTTTATAAGAGGTGCCTTGGTCATGGTGTCTCTGCACAGCAACAGAATGTAATTAAGATACCACCTTCCCAGTCACAGAATTCTTCAGCTTTGGGGGCTATTGAAATGCTGTGGAGAGCTGCCTGCCTAGCAAACGGTTAAAACAATGGAGTTTCAGCTCTACTCCACTTCATCCCTCACCTTTATTTCAGACACCAGTTGGTAGCAGATCTTTGGGGGTTAGGGTGGGCAACTTCAACAAGAACACCCCCAAAGCTTCCACTCCCATCTCAGAGAAGTTTCTCTACATTGTTTGCAAGGTTTACGGCAAGCCATCTTCTTTGAGGGCTCTTTTAAGAAGTCAGTATCACATTTTTCTGTCAAAGAATCAATACATAATCTTTGAGAGACTAAAGGGAAAAAAAAGAGAATCACCTATAACTCTCTTTCCAGAAACTGCTGTTTCAAGGGCCTGGGAGAGTGTTTCTATGTTTGTGTTTGCATATTTATCTACCTTTATACTCTCTGTGGGGATATTCTGCATGGTTTTTTTAAATCAATTTCTCATTTTCAGATGTGCTTTATAAGGCATTGCTGGCATCTGCCTTTGTTACATGCCAATTCCACAATGTCACACCAAAAACTTAGAGCTGATTAAACCGTGAATTAATTTCTTGTATGTTCCAGTGACGTGTCTCAAAATATCTGAGTAAGATTTCTGAGAGAGGAGACTGACTCTCGGCGGCTGTGACCTCTCTCTCACCCTCTGTTTGAGGATAAAGGGTTTAATCTTGGCAAGAGTGGTGGTGTACGACTTTAATTCCAGCACTCATAAAGTAGAGGCCAGAGGCTCTCTGCGAGTTCTCTAGTCTACATAGTGAGCTCTGAATTGCCCACAGAGGCGGCAGAACCAGTGGTGTGTGCAAGGCTGTGTAACAGGGCTGGGACTTCCGCACTCCTGATGCTGGTGTGCAGTAGACATGCTTACTGCAGCAGGACTGCTGTGATGTTTTGTCCCTTATTGCTGGTTTCCATACTTAAAATGCCTCTTCTGCTTGATCTTCAGTTGACTAAATCATGACATGGTCCTAAAGTCCTGAGGTTTTGTGGCTTGAATGAGAAATGTCATCCAGAAGGTGGTGTTGTTTGGGAAAATGATGGAACTTATACTTACCAAAGGTCCTTTCCAAACACACACACACACACACCTCCCTTTGTTCGACTAAAAACTTAGAATTTACGACACTTCTGTTCCTTAGGCCGCCCACGGGTTAGCTGAATGCAGTAGTCTGAGGAAGCCCTGTATTCAACGCCCTTCTGGGGTCATGTGACACCTAAGAGTGGACCAGTCTCCCCTGACCACAGGGCTCTTAGCATCAGCTGGAGCCTGCTATGTGTCTCATCAGACTGCCACAGACGACTGACCAATTTAGCATCATCATAACAGCACAGAAGTGTGGGCAAAGATTTGTTAAAAATTAAAATAAGAATTCTGTACTCTATCTTATAGATGCCAGTGGGCTAATATTTTCCCACATTGGAGGTTATAAGAGGATCTAAGGGTGCATCTGGGTGCGGTTGGCATCACAACAGTGAAGTATTTTCTTCCCAAGCTCAACGCACACTACTTTTCTGTTCCCAGCTAGCAGAAATATATATTTATTACTTATCCCCCCTTCTTGAGTTTTGAAAATGTCCCAGATAGTTTTGTGACCAGGTTCCAAATCGAGAACTTTTGAGATTCAGCTTGAATCAATTCTTGCTCTAACTCTAATGCTTTAAGGAAACAGACGCAGTCTCTGCCAAAAAGTCTGCTGGGTAAAAGCAACTACGTGGATCATTCCAGAACCTTTGAGGTTGACCCCAATGGTCCTCAGCTTTCTTCTCGGAAGACAGGCTGCATCCAGTCTACCGTAACCTGAAATATTAACATACAGGGAGTCTGGCTTCTTCAGCTCCGTGAACTTGAAAGGAGGTCCGCTTTGAACCCAGCCTCCCTTGCCGTTTGAGTACTCTCCCGCCTCGAGGCGGCTGGGACTCAGCTATCAGTTTTGATTAGCAAGATGTAAAAAGTTGCCATATGTGCTTAAGAGAAAGTCACTCTTGTCTCTGAAACTCCATTTCCCCCTTTCATTTGAAAGCAGAACTGACCCTTGTGGACCTCGCCTTACTGTAGGGTCCCATCAAAACTCCCAAAAGGTCACTGGCATTGGGTTGGGCCAGGTTCTGCAAAGACACTACAAGAGTATTAGGCATTGGTGGAGAATGGCTTACCCTGGCCTTGCAGTTTCCACTGTGCTTAAAGGCTATTCCCAGTGGGTGTAAAGATTTTCTAAAGGACTGAATGCAGACAGTGTTGTGTTTTTAAGCTTTACTGCTTAAATATAAATGACAGTCCCCAAGGAAATAGTCAAGGTCACTCAGTAAAATTCTAAAAACCCGACTGCAGGCCTTAAAACTTGAATTTCTAGAGAACATAATTTGAACTTTCTGGCATACCTAGAGGATTTGTGCTGAAATTTATCCAATGGACTCCAGATGTGGACAGACAGAACGTGCGTGCTGGCAGAAGAAATGGAAATAGGTATATCCAGCCCGATATTCAAGCATAAAATTCAAGTTAGACGTAGATTATTTACTGGGAGAAAGTCACAGCAGCTTGATGATGTCTTTCGGAGGCAATGATGGTAACTGAAGGCCCGAAGGAGGAGAGTGAACTCCTTCCAAATGACCGGCGAGTCTCTGTGACGTAAGACATTGTGACCTCGAGAGGAGGCGGGCAAGTGTCTGTGCCTCTTATGACCTTTTTCTGGAAGACAGTGTCTGGCTCCAGAGGTTGCTCCCACTGGCCTCCAGTCTCCAAAGATAAACAGAACCATAGGATCCATGAGAGGCCTGAAGTGAATCACATGGCATCAGATACAAATGAGACATTTAAGGCGGCGTCTGAGCGCCTGGAATTCCAAAGTCAAATGCACCCAGGGAGTTAACATAACTAAGAAGAGCAATTGCTTCTACAGGTCAGCATTTCACTCATAGAAGGTAGGGCACATCTATAAACACCCTACAATTACTAAAAGAATGAAAAAGAAGCACCTACTCTTAGTGTCTGTGCACATACTTCACTAACACACTAGTGTCTGTGCACATACTTCACTAATACACTTAGTGTCTGTGCACATACTTCACTAACACACACCTCAGAGAAGTTTTCTATACTTTGGGTTTGCCCATATAATCACTCAGCATTCGATTTCAATGCCAGTGGATATGAACATTATATACTTAACATAATTTGTACATTTTTTTATTTTTCCATTCAAAAATTTACACTTCCTCCCAATCTCCTCCCGCTCCCCCATACTCCCTCCTCCCTCTCCCACCCTGCTTGAGAGAGAGCAGGGAACCGAGCTCTATAGGAAGTCCAAGGCCCTCCCATATCACATCAGGCCTAGGAAACTGTGCATCCAAATAGACTATGGTCCCAAAAAGCCAGAACATGCTGTAAAAACAAGTCCCAGTGTCTTTATCAATGACTTCTCAGTCAGCCCCCATTGTCAGCCTCATTTGGAGAGTCTGGTTTGATCACATGCTCGTTCAGTCCCGGTCCAGCTGGATTTGGTGAGCTCCCATTAGAACAGGCACACTGCCTCAGTGGGTGGACCAATCCCTTGCGGACCTGACTTCCTTGCTCTTCTTCTCCCTCCTTCTGCACTTCAACTGGACCTTGGGAGCTTGTACATTTTTATACACATGTTCTATATACAGTGCTCTCTAAAATGTAACTATTTCTGAGTAGAGGCATATCTCATGAGGGATTAAACATGTAACCTATGCCCTTCCGTACACCCACCTCTGGCTGACAATTGGAGGCAGAGGCTGCTCATTCGTTTCCCGACTGCCCAGACCCAAAACTATCACAGACTCTGTATTAATTACAATACTGCTTGACTTATTAGTTTAGGTTTCTATTAACTAACTCTTACATCTTAAATTAACCCATTTCTATTATTTTATATTTTATGACGAGGCTCGTGGTAAGGATCCAGCAGGTTGGTATCTTTCTCCTTCTGCGGCTACAGACATCTTTCTGACTCCTCCTCTTTTTATCCTCTATCTGCTTAGAATTCCTGCCTTATTCTATTCTGCCCTTCTGTAGGCCAAAGCAGCTTCTTTATTCATTAACCAATAAAAGCAACACATATACAGAAGGACTTCCCACACCAGACAATGTCCCTTAAATGCCATTTTTCTCCTTTCTTTTCAGGAGAGTTCTATTGAGTCACACTCATGCTGTCTTGAGCTCACTCTGCAGCCCAGTGTACCCTGAACTTTCAATCCTCCTGTCTCAGCCTCCAGAGCATCTGAGGCTCCAGGCCTCTGCCTTAGGGCTTGGCACTGTCCTTCTTTGCCAACGTCCCTTGCCTTTACTATTCCTACCAGGGACTATTTCTTGATCCCACCCTTCCGTTCAGTCACTGAGCCCCAGGCAGGCCGGACTCTAGACCACACTGCTGACAGAGGACCGTACAGAGCCATGTTGCCTTCCCAGGGCCCACCCAGTCTTTGGCTCCTCCCAGGTGCCAAGTCCATTGGCTTCTCAACATTTCATCATTACCATCAATAACGACAATATCACAACATTCCTGTTTTCCCTACCAGTTACCCTTGCTTTTATCGACCTCAACGGAGGCCAGATTCGTAGCCGGCTTTACCCGCAACTTTAACCGCTAGTTCTCTCGGGTGACTTTGAATCGTAAAACCGATGCACTAAAATCTAGTTCCAAAAGTAGTTCAACTGTTTCATCTTTCGAGACTATTCACATAATGATTATACTACAGATATTCCTTTTGGAAATGTGATTTTTTATTTCTTATTTTTATAACAGTATTTTTTTCCTTATCGATCTGGAGAAAATCATACAAAGTGATAGCTAGTTGTGCCTTTCCAATGAGGTACACAAATGGATGTTACAAAGGTTAAGTTTTGCTGCAAATTCTATGATGTAGCCTAAACATCTGAACAAAGAGGAGGCAGGAGAGTGCAGCTCCTTTCTCCCGAGTTAGGTTCCCATTTGTCATTTAAAGAAGTGCCTGGCTGTCCTTCAAAACCTGTTTATCCCGCTGACTTCTCTGGGCAGTGAAGTGGATCCCACAGGCTGAAGAGCCTGAGATTTACGGGGCATTCTGGGAGCTAGCTTTACTTTTTCCATGTATCCCATTTCAACGTTTTCCAATATTAGTCTTGGCAGGATGGCCGGGTCTGTCGGCATACGTTGGAAGGCTTGATGGCCATCTCAGCATAGGCTGCCCAGCGACAGCGGCTTGGATATGAATAGCAAGTCCATCAAGCCGCCTCCCCCGCTGTGCCAGGCATAAACGATGAGGCCCATCCTGAAAACAAGCCTGGGGTTGGTGGCCCAGGGTGCTGTGGGAAGGCAGCGTGGGATGGTTTTGCTCTGTTCCCATTGCCAAGGGCATCAAGAGTGGGCCTGATGTCCTCGGGGATTTCCCTGGTAGGTTTGTAATAAACAGCTCTATTGGATTTTTCCCATGATGCAATAAGTCTCCCAACTTTCACATCTATTTTTGTTTGACAGAGACCAACTCTACTTGTGACTGGGGCCAAACCTAATCAGGAAGCAGCTGTTCGAATCATCGAATCATTCACACTCAGGTAGAAAGAACTTGGTGTTTTAAATAAAACGTAGGATTCTGTTTCTCTACACCGGCCCAGGGAAAAAAAAAAAAGACTGGCATTTTCTTAGAAATATGTAATTTGGGTACTTAAAACCCTTAAACAAAAATAGACAATGAAAACAGAAACTCATGTACACTAACGATAGATGTGCAAGCTGGGGGACTGGAGAATGATTGTGAGTCAAGTGTTTGTCACGCAAGAACAAGAGCATTAGTTTGGATGGAGAGACGACTCAGGGGCTAAGAGCCCTGGCAGCTCTTCCAAAGGACCTGGGTTAAATTCCCAGCACCTGCATGCAATTCACACTTGCCTGTAGCTCCAGCCAAAACACGAATAAACACAAAATAAAAATAAACTATAAAAAATAAAAAAAAAAAAACAGAAAACTGTGGTGTGATAGTGCATACACCTAATCCAAGCACGGGGCATGCAGAGACAGATATCTCTGGGTCTTCCTGGCCAGCTAGCCAAAGATCCTGTCGGTCTAGATCAACAACCTGCCAATTCTCTACAGCTGCTCTCAACCAATCAGCCTAACGAAGTCTTTAATCTAGATACGATTTCTTTCTCCAGGGACTTCAGTCCATAAAAACAAGCTCTTCTCGGAGTATCGGGCATAACTGCTGGGATAAACAGAATGCTGAAGGTCCTACTTACCATGCCATTCCAGAACATTCTACCCTGTTCTCAAGAATGTTCCAGTTCCAATGCAGAATGCATATTAAGAACACTTCTTAAGCATCCAGTTCAAGGTCTCCTATTCAGTGACGACTGAAGCTCAAGTGCAGAGTCCCATTTGGTTTCAGAGGTAAACGTCCCTGGGAATGGATGAGCTGTGTGAGCTGTGTCTTCCACAATAGGACCTTACCATAGGTTGTGGAGAGCAACCAAGAGCCTTGGCAAAAGCCTGTGATGTCTGAGGCTCATATGTGACCTCTTTGCCCAAGCACTGAAGAGAGTGTAACCCATTCTTAGAAGTGGACGTAATATTTGGTGGCATAAGATGTTTAGTTGAGGCTTTGTCTTCCTTTACTGACTCCATTTCAAATCCTTTCATCTATGTATAGATTTTAGAATGCTTCTACGGTAATAGGTTTCCATATGGCTTTTTAAGGCCTTTAGTGGTAGCTGTCCCTCCACATCGCCCCCTCTCGTTAGCCCTCTCCCCCCACACCCTCCCTCTTAGTCTAGTTTCCTTTCCTTGGAAGATCGTCTCCTCCCTCCTGGTCACTTATTAGCTATCTAAATTCCCTGGTATGTGAGTTGAAGCACATCTAAAGAAACCAACACATATCTAAAACTTAAAAGCTAGCATCCACATATGAGGGAAAACATATAATCTTTGTCTTGTGAGGTCTGGGTTACATCAGTTATTTTTAGTATCATCCATCTGCCTGAAAATTTCATGATTTCAATTTTCTCAATAGCCAAATATTATTCCACTGTGTAAATGCATCACATTCTCATCATCCATTCATCCACTGACAGACAGCTAGTAGGATTCCAGTGTCTGGATAGTATGAATAGAGCAGCAATGATCACAGTTGAACATGTGTCTATGTAGAAAGATGTAGAATCCTTTGGGTATATGCCCAAGAGTGGTACAGCTGGGTCGTGAGGTAGATGAATTCCCAGTCTCCCTAGGAACCTCCACACTGAATTCCATAGTGCTAGACAAGTTTGTACTCTACCAGCAATAGATGAATGTTCCCCTTACTCCATAGCCTTGACTACATGAGCTTGGCCATTCTGACTTGGGTAAGAGGAAATCTCAACGTAGTTTTAACCTGAATTTCCATGAAGACTAAGGATACTGAACCTTTCTTTAAGAGATTCTCGCCCATTTGTGTTTCATCTTTTGGGAAATCTGTTTAATTCTATGTCTGTCTTTAAATTGGGTGGTTTGTTTGTTGTTTGTTTGTTTTTGACATTGTTTTCTTAATTTTTTTATATTCTTGATACTAAATCAGATGGATAATTGGTAAAGATCTTTTCCCATTCTGCAGGCTGCCACTTTGCTTGAACGATGTCCTTTACTGTACAGAGAGTTTTAACTTCATGGGGTCCTATTTATTGTCTTAGCACCTGTGCTATTGGTATCCTGTTGAGAAAATCTTTTTCCATGCCAATGAGTTCAACCCTCTTCCATACTGTCTTTCTTATCAGGTTCAGTGCATCTGAACATAATTTGAGGTCTTCAACTCATTCATAATTGAGTTTTCTGCAGAATAGTAAATATGGGGCCATTTTCTTTCTTCTACATGTAGATATCCAGTTTGATTAGTACCATTGGTTGAAGATTCTGTCTTTTTAGTATGTCTTTTTGGCTTCTTATCAAAAATAAGATGTCTATAGGTGTGTGGAATTATGTCGGTGTCTTCAATTCTATTTTGTTAACCAACGTGTCTGTGTTTATCCCAACACATTGTTCTTATATAACTTTAAATTTGGGGTGGCTATAACTCCAGCAATTCTTTTATTATTTAGCATTGTTTTAGATATCCTGAATTTTCTGTGTTTCCATATAAAGTTGAAGATTTTTTTTCAATTTCTGTAAAGCATTGTGTTGTAATTTTGATAGTGGAGTTGAATCAAATTCTGTAGATTGCTTTTTGTAGATGGTAATTTTCATTATATTAATTCTACCAATCCATGAGCATAGGGGAATCCCTTCATCTTGTGGTATCTTCTTCAATCAATGTCCTAAAGGTAGGTAGGTAGGTAGGTAGGTAGGTAGGTAGGTAGGTAGGTAGATAAGATAGATAGATGGATGGATGGATGGATAGATAGATAGATAGATAGATAGATAGATAGATAGATAGATAGATAGATAGATAGATAGATAGATAGATAGACAGACAGACAGACAGACAGACAGATAGATAGATAGATAGATAGACAGATAATTGACACACACACAAGTATATATACACAAATCTTTTACTTGTTTGGTTAGAGTTAGTCCACTATATTCTTTAGGCTAATCTATGAAAGGTATTGTCTCCCTAATCCTTGCTCAATATGCTGGTCATCTGTATAAAGGAAGGCGACTTATTTTGTGTGTAAACTTTGTGTTCTACCACTTTGCTAAAAGTGTTTATCAGACATAGAAACTTACTGGTAGAATCTTTAGATTCACAAATCATCTACAAATGAGGATACTTTGACTTCTTCCTTTCCTATTCGCATGTCCTTGCTCTCCTTCGGTTGTCTTATTGCACTAGCTGCGGCTGTAAGTACTGTGTTGAGTAGGTGTGGAAATAGTGGACAACCTTGTCTTATTTCTGATTTTCGTGGAAATGCTTGAGTTTCTCTTCATTTAGGATGATGTTAGCTGTGGGCTTCCTATAAACAGCATTTATTATGCTGAAGAATGTGCCCTGTACCTCTAGTCTCTTCAGGGCTTTTATCACAAAAGGGATGTTGTTAAAGGTCTTGCTGCAGCTAATAAGATAATCATGTGGTTTTTGTCTTTTCAGCTATGTGACAGATTATTTTTATTGATTTACATCTCTGAAACTCTGGGATGAAATAAACTTGATCGTGGTGGATAATATTTTTGATGTATTCTTGAATCCATTTTCAAGTATTTTATTGAGAATTTTTATATTTACGTTCATAAGGGATATATACAATTTTCTTTTTGATGGGTCCTTGTGTAGTTTTGGTATCAGGGTAATGGTGGCTTCACACAAAGAATTGAAAAATGTTTGTTTGGTTTCTAGTTTGTGGAATAATTTGACAAGTGTTGCTATTAGTTCTTCTTTGAAGGAAGGATACACTTCTGAACTAAATCCATTTGCCCCTGGGCATTTTCCTTTGGTGGAGGTAAATATTCCTTCTATCTATTTAATTAAGGAATATGGATCTGTTGAAATGTTGATTTCATCTTGATTTAACTTCAATATGTTTTATATTATCAAGAAATTCATCCCATCTCTTTGAGGTTTTTCAATTTGGTGAAATACAGATTTAATTATGAGTCTGTGACTTTCCTTGGTGTCTATTCCAATACCCCTGTTTTCACCTTCACTTTTATTAATTTGGATTCTCATACACACACACACACACACACACACACACACACACACACACACCATCTGTGTGTGTTTTGGCTAATTTGACCAAAAGTTTATCAATCTCGTAGATTTTGTTAAAGAACTGATTCTCTGTTTCACTGATTCCTTGCATTGTTTACATTGCTGGTGCTACTTCCATTTCAATGAATCTCATCCTTAAATTTGAGTATTTCTTCCTGTCTACCTTTTTATTGTCATTTCTTCTTGCTTTCCTAGAAAGTGACTAACAAGAAATATCTCCATGTTTTAAAATGCAGATACTTAGTGCAATGAATTCACCTTTGAGAACTGTCCTCATGGTAGCATACAGATTTGGATAGATTGTCTTTGCATTTTCCCTCAGATAAAAATTGATTCCTGTCTTAAACCAATTTTCATTCAGTAGCGAGTTGCTCAGCTTCTATGAGTTTGACATTTTTCTGCCCTCTCTACTATGGTGCTACCCAATTTGAATCCATGCTGGTTAGAAAGAAGGCAGGTTGTTATTTCAATTTTTATATCTTTTGAAACCTGCCTTGTGTCATAATACCTGGTCAGTTTTGAGGAAAGCTTTATGGGCTGCTGAGAGGAAAGTATATTCTTTAGTTTGGGGTAAAATTTTCTCTTCTGTCTGCTAGATCCATTTGATTTATGACATTATTCAACTCTCACATTTCTGTTTAGTTTCTGTGTGAATGACCTGTCTGTTGTTGACATAGGGTATTGATGTCACCTGCGATCGCTGTCCACAAGTCAATATATGATTTTAGCTGTAGAAGTGCTTCTATTGTTGACTTAGGTGCCCTTGTGTTTGATGAATAAATGCCTAGAACTATTAAATTTTACTGATGAATTTTTTCCTTTAATGACTATGTAGCATGCATCCATATCTCTTATTAGTTTTGCTTTAAGGTCTATTTTGTTAAGTATTAAAATAGCTATATCTGTTTGCTTCTTGGTTCCATTTTATTGGAATACCTTTTCCATCCTTATACCCTATGGTCATGTCTGCCCTTGATGGTGAGGTGTGTTTCTTGGATACAGCAAAAACATGTATCCTGATTTCTAGTCTAATCTGTTAGTCTGTCTTTTTGAGAATTGAAACCATTAATATTAAGAGTTATTAATAAGCAGTATTTTTGGTTCCTGTAATTTTGTTATTATTATGTGGGGTTTCCCCATCTTTTGACTGATTGTTCTAGGGTTATTTATTCCATGTGTGGTTTTGGTGTAGTTAATTTCTTTAAGACTCAAGTTTTCCTTCAAAGGCCTTATGAAGAGTTGGATTGGTAGATACAAATTCCTTAAACATATTTATCACGAAATGTTCCTTATCCATTAACTTTTATTGACAGCTTTACTATGTATCATAGTCTGCACTGACCTTTGTGGTCTCTCAGAGTTGGTAGGACATCTGTCCATGCCCTTCTGAATTTCAGAGTCAGCTGTCATTCTTATGGGGCTGCCTTTATATGTGACTTGGTCTTTTGCCCTTGTTACTTTCAATAACCTTTCTTTGTTCTATACATTTGGTGTTTTATTACACGTTATGGGAAATATTTTCAGTCTATTTCATATTCTGTATGCATCTTGTACCTTAATAAGAATTTCCTTTAAATTGGGGAATTATTTTCCTATGATTTTTGTTAAAAAATCTTTTCTGTGCTTATGACCTGGCCTTCTTCTCCTTCCTCTATTCTCATCATAGGTTTTTTTCTTTTCATGATATCTCAGATTTCCTGGAGACAGTGCCTGAATATTTTAGAATTAACATTTTCTTTGACGGAACTATGCATTTACTCTACCTTGTTTTCAAGACCTAAAATTGCTTCTTTCATGTCTTTTCATCTGCTTTCAGGCTTATCTCTTAGGTTTCTGCTTGACATCCTGAGTTTTTCGTTTCTAATATTACTTAGTGTGTGCTTTAGTAATTCTATCTCTCTGCTAAATTCTACTCTCACGTCTTGAGTTGCTTTCATTATTCCATTCAGCTGCTTGTCGTCATGGTCTTCATTAAGGCATTTGTTCATATCCTCTTATAGTCTTGGAATGCGACTGCTATTTTGAAGTTCTCACCTTGTAGTTTGACTACATTGCTTTTCTTGTGGCCCAACACAATGGGGTCTCTGGCTTCTGGAAGAGGCATATTACCTTGTCTGTGATTTTGCACTGGGATCTGGTCATCTGGAGTTACAGCGTTTGAGGTGTTCCTTGGAACAGCTATCCGTTCTCACCTTTGTTGGCTGGGTATGTCTTCCTTTGGTTGCTGCTGCCAAAACTGGGATCAAGCCAAATGTGGTGGGTGTGGTGCCCTGGTAGAAAGGTGTTTTGCAGGTCAACAGAGAGTCACAGGGGAATAGAAATGAGCAACATGAAAGTTGTGAGAGATGGCAGGAGAAGACTGAGGGGACACTGGGTCCACACAAAGAGGCCAATTCCTGGGGGGGGCAGAGGTTGGAGGGAGGGCCTTCATGTACAGATTACAGCAGGACTAACAGTAAGTCTGGAGAGGACAAACAGAGGACAGGGAGGACAATGAAGGTCCTCTGCTGGAGATGCTCATTGTAGGGCAGCTTCAGGTGTCCGACAGAGAGTTCATGCATTTTATCTATAAGCTTGTTTTTAAATCCACTTGGTCTAAACTGTGGCACCCATATATTCAGGCATGTGGTGTCACCCACCACTGTAGCATAGTTGACCTACCGGGGACATAGCCCTAAAGACAACTTACTTGCCGTTCCCTTTCAGCTACCAACTATCAATAGCTACTCAGTTAGGGGAAAATGTTAGCTTTCTTTAGGCTTCTGTGCCCCTCCATGGAATTGCTGAAACGACTGGTTTGACCATGTCCAGGTAACTGCAGCTGTTATGAGTTTGTGAGGTCAGCAGTCCTAGCATGGCCAGAAGACAATGTTTCACCCCAATCTTCTCCAACCTCTGGATCTTACAATCTTTCTCTTCCATCGTCTCAATGTGGGGTCATTAGTGACTGAACACTCCACGGGCACTAGCTCTCTATATCCTGACCTATTGGGAGCCTCTGTGTTAACTGCCACCATTCCTCTGCACAAAGAGCATCACTGATGAGGGACCAGAGATGTGTGAAAGTCACTTGATACTGTGTCCTTTCAGCTCACTTCTAACTAAGGTCTATGGACCGCACAGGTTATCAATTCTTCAGCCATGTTTACAGTGCCATGCATGAGTTCCCTCCTGGGAAGTGGGTCTTACATCCAGTCAGAAAGTGGCTGTTTACCCTCACGCCAGTATTGTACTAACGGGCACTATCTCACCAGGCCAGTCATTATTGTATCTCACAGGTGTGCTAGCTGGATAAGACTGTGGTGACTTATCCTGAATCATGGCACCTTCCCACACTATGAAAAGTAGCCACGATGGAAGAAGCTTCTGGGTCAGATAAATTTGATTTTTCTAGGTTATGTGGTGTCTTCAGCAATAGGATCTTAAAGTTCATGTGTATAATCAAGAGCAATGGCCACATCCGGCATTGTTTGTGGGTCTCTGGGAGCCTCCTGACCAACCGCTCAAAGTGTAAGTTGTCCTGCGGTTTTTATTTGGCAACATGTGGCTTCTGTGAGGAGCATTAGTCCTTGATTAGGGAAACCCCAATTATGCAAACAGTGAAGATGATAAGATGACCATGCAGATTGGTTCTTTGGATAGAGTCCAAGGGATGATACCCGTGTGATTAAGTCAAGAGCTTAGTATCCAGAATGTTCCAAACAGTGTTCAGTTCGATGCTATGAGTCTTTCTAAAATAGAGGCAGAGGGGCGATCACACATATAAAGAAGAAGGAACAGTGTAGCCCATGAGGCAGCAATTGAAGTGATGTGACCATAAGCCAAGGAACGTTAAAGCTACACTAAGCAAAGAGTAGCTCTCCTTGGGTCCTTCAGAGAGTGCCAATTGCGTCTTTATTTTGACCTCCAGAACTGTAAGAGACTGCAGTTCTCTCATTTTAAGCAGCCAAATCTGTGACCACGCATGAGGACAGCCCCAGGAAACAGAACAGCCTTAAGATCATCTATGTGGCTACAGTCCTGAGCCCTTGCAGTTCATAACTACCCACTGAAGTGCAAGTACAACAATCTGCTACTAATACTTTCCTCCCCTATTATACAAGTCCACAGGAAAAAATCTTTGCATAAGATCACAATGGAATATCTGGAGCAGGAGAAGAAGCAACCACAGTAAAGCCCATGACTGGGATGAGGTAACAGCTGTTTGAAGTCCATCAATATTGTGATAGGGTGGGCATTCTGTAAACCCCATGAGGAAATCTACTGGTGCACACAAAGGGAATGCACTGAGATCTTGCCTGTACAAAAAGGTGATTCTGGATATTAAACACAGTGTCCTCCTTACTAGCTGTAGAAAGATTATAGCAAATTACAAATATTGACTGTGGTAGTTCATCTTGATGATCAGTTTGACATGGTACAAAAGCATGCAGGAGACAAACCTCTGGGCATGTACATCAGGGAATTTCCAGACTGGGGAACACTGAAGTGGTGATACCCACCCTAACTGTGGGCAGCGCTATTCCCCTGGACTGCAGTCCTAGGTTAAAGAAACCGAGAAAGCAAGCTGGACACCGGGGTCACCTCTGATTCTTGACTGTGGAAGCTGTTTGTGTTCCTGCTGTCACTGGTCCCCAGCATGATGCCCCCAACACCGTGAGCCCAGGCTGTACCTTCCTCGAGCTTCTTTCATCAGGTCGTGTCCAGAGCAGGATTGGTGTCAGGGTTCCATAGGTACCACACAAGCTAGCTTCAGGATGCTCACACAATATCACTTCTAGCCTCCCTTTGCTATGAGGAAGCTGATTTGCCAAAAGGTCAAACAATGAAACAAAGATCACCCTATTCTTAGTTCTACAAAAAAAAAAAAAAAAAAAAAAAAAAGATAAAAAGGAAAGCCAAGAGCTGCACACTTCCAAAACCAGCATTCTCTTCCTGTTTGACGGCTCAGCCTCCATGTCCAACCTGCCTTAGAGCTGTCGGTGCATTTCTCTGTTTGTTGCCACACATATTGCAGCCAAACGGCAAGACCCCTGCATTAAAATGCAGAGCGCCACATGTCCTTAAATAGATACAGTTTTCTAACCCTGATATGGACTCAGAAGAAGAAAGACATCAACTCCAGAACTGATCATGATACCAGATGCCTGCAGCTCAGCATGGTGTCCTTCGGGGCTCTACTCCCACTGGCTGCTCTGCAGAAAGCCACTGCCGCTCCGCATCCCCCGCATTGCCTATCCAGGCTCTGCTTGGTTGTTATACAGTGGAATAGAGCAGATTGGATGCTTCTGTGGCTTGAAACATTTGCGTCTCTAAAGCTTCATTTTCTTTTTTTTTCAAAGTAAATTTTATTAAATTATAAAAGTTTCCATTTCCGCCCCTCTTCCCAACACCCTCCCACTCCCCCCACTCCCTCTCCTCTTCCCTCTTCGTCCCTTAGGGCAGTCAGGGTTTCCTGCCCTGTGGGAAGTTCAAGTTCCTCCCCCCTCCCTCCAGGTCCAGGAAGGTGAGTATCCAAACAGACTGGATCCCCAAAATCCAGAATATGCAGAGGAAACAGGTCCCAGTATCATAGTCAATGGCTTTTCAGAAAGACTTCGGGCCAGCCACATTCAGAGAATCCGGCCAAATTCCGAGAATCTGGTTAGATCACGTCCTCGTTCAGTCCCAGTTCAACTGCCCTTGGTAAACTCTCATTAGATCCGTTTCCTTGTATCAGTGGGTGATAGCATCCCTCGCAGTACTGATTTCGTTTTTCATGTTCTTCCTCCTTCTGCTCCTCATTTGGACCTCGGGGGGCTCAGTCCGGTGCTCCAATGTGGGTCTCCGACTTTATCGCCGTCCTTCGCCAGATGAAGGATCTCCTGGTGGATAGCTAAATAATCTTCATCAGGTTCATCTTCTTATTTAGCTTCTCTAGGATCACGAACAACAGGCTCAAAGACCTTTAATTATGGTTAGAATCCACTTATGAGTGAATACATACCGTGTTCCTCTTTTTGGGTCTGGCTTACCTCACTCAGTAAAGCGTTTTCTATTTCCATCCATTTGCATGCAAAATTCAAGATGTCATTGTTTTTTACCGATGAGTAAAACTCTAATGTGTATATGTTCCACACCTTTTTTAACCATTCTTCTATTGAGGGGCACCTAGGCTGTTTCCAGGTTCTGGCAATTACAAATAGTGCTGCTATGAACATAGTAGAACAAATGCTTTTGTAGTATGTTAGGGAATCTTTAGGGTATATTCCCAAGAGTGGAATTGCTGGGTCCTGAGGGAGGTTTACTCCCAGTTTCCTGAGAAACCGCCACACTGATTTCCACAGTGGCTGCACGAGTTTGCATTCCCACCAACAATGGATGAGTGTTCCCCTCACCCCACATCCTCTCCAGCATAGGCTATCATTGGTGTTTTTGAGTTTGGCTATTCTGACAGGTGTAAGATGGTATCTCAAAGTGGTTTTGATTTGCATTTCCCTGATCGCTAAGGAGGTTGAGCATGACCTTAAATGTCTTCTGGCCATTCGAAGTTCATCTGTTGTGAATTCTCTGTTAAGTTCAGTACCCCATTTTTTAATTGGGTTAATTAGAGTTTTAGTGCCTAGTTTCTTGAGTTCTTTGTATATTTTGGAGATCAGACCTTTGTCTGATGAGGGGTTGGTGAAGATCTTCTCCCAGTCAGAAGGCAGCCTTTTTGTCCTACTGACAGTGTCCTTTGCTTTACAGAAGCTTCTCAGTTTCAGTAGATCCCATTTATTCATTGTTTCTCTTATTGTCTGTGCTGCTGGGGTCCTACTTAGGAAGAGGCCTCCTGTGCCTATATCTTGTAGACTACTTCCCACTTTCTCTTCTATCAGGTTCAAAGTAGACGGATTAATGTTGATGTCTTTAATCCATTTGGACCTGAGTTTTGTGCATGGTGATAGGTATGGATCTACTTTCATCCTTCTACAGGTTGACATCCAGTTATGCCAGCACCATTTGTTAAAGATGCTTTCCTTCTTCCATTGTATACCTTTAGCTCCCTTGTCGAAAATTAGGTGTTCATAAGTTTGTGGGTTAATATCTGGGTCTTCTATTCGATTCCATAGGTCGACTTCTCTGTTCTTATGCCAATACCAAGCTGTTTTCAATACTGTAGCTCTATAATAGAGTTTGAAGTCAGGGATGGTAATGCCTCCAGAAGTTCTTTTATTGTATAAGATTGTTTTGGCTATCCTGGGTTTTTTGTTTTGCCATATAAACTTGATTATTGTTCTCTCAAGGTCTGTGAAGAAGTTTGATGGGATTTTGATGGGGATTGCATTGAATCTATAGATTGTAAAGCTTCATTTTCTTGAACGCAGAAGAAAGCATACTTGTTGTCGAAGCACATCAGAGTTCAAAACGGAACTGCCCACTCCTCTATCCCATCTGCAGCCACCCTGCAGAGTGTGTGCTCCCTTCTGCTGCCTGGAGCTCTCCTTCAGGCCATACAGCCTCTATACCCATCCCAGATCTCCCTCAACAAACATGTGCCCTCATCTTGAACTACCTCACAACCTGCAAGTCAGCTTTCCTCACACTCAGGAGTCCTAGCGTGCAGCCTCTTTCTCCTCACCCCTCTATGAAGATTCCCCTGACTAGTCCAAGCCACTGCTCCATCTTCTGCCCTGATGGTCTCCCCATGGTTCCCCACGAAGTCATTTTCTACACAACTGATGTATCGTTTTCACTTGTCCCACCTTAACTTCAGTTCACCTTCCATGTGAGGACCAGGGAAATTTTACTAAAACAAACCTTTCAGCAGAATTCCTCCGTTTCTATACAAACGGCTCAGCCTTCCGACTACTTCAGGTTCTCTCCACCCCCTACTTTGTTCTTGCTCTTGGCAGGGCACTATGGCAGATGCTCAGGGCTGTCTGCAACCTCTGCTTTAGACTCTCCCCTCCTGTCTTCATATCTGAGCCCAAAGCATGCTGCTTAACAGACCACAGACATCCTGGCCTCTGGTTTCCTCCACAGTTCCACCAAAGCAGCTTCTTGGGAAAGTTCCTGCAGAGCAAGCTGCTCTCTCTCTCCACAGCCAAAGCTCTGCCTGAGCCACAGCATTGCCCCCTGCAGTGTGCTGGCCCCCTGCTCCTGTTCCCACCTCTCCAAGTGGTGCCGCTTCATCTTTGCTCAGGACCCAGAAAGTGAATTCTTAATACACGTGTGTCTCAAATAACATTGCTCCTTCTGAAAGGCTAACAATACGTTTTCCTGTTTATGGCTAGAAGAATAAACCAAGTTAAAGAGGACAGCGTGGTAACGGAAAAAAGAATGGGGGGTGGAGATTACTGCCCCTCCCTTTTAAAGGTATTCATTAAGAAGGGATTCCTGGAAGGGAAAATCAGCTTTGGACTGCAGGGAACTTCATCTCCCTTGGGAAAGGACTGGTTTCGGTGAGCACTGAAGTGGCCTGAAACCGTAGGGCAGCAGGTGGCAGAGAGACAAACAGTTCCATTTGCTGAGCAGCGCAGGGGATGGGTCCTCAACGGCCACAGCACACAGCAATGTCCTTGCTCTTTTCCTACACCCAGAAAGTCATTTCTTCTCCTCATTAAGCCAAATAGACAGCGTTTTTGTGACCGAGATGAATGCAGATGAGCACTTTGTCCTTTCTCCAGTCCAGGCTGGAGGAGAGGGGCCAGCAGCCCTTCAGCAGGGGTGCCCAGCTTGCTCCGGGCAGGGTGTGGCTGATGACAGTTGAAGAGACACAATTTCATATCCTAAGTGCTTTACACCTTTTAACTAAAAGTTGTCTTGGTGTTTATGAAGGAAGGTCTCAGGAGGCGCAGGTTTGACTTGCTTGCTGTGACCGTGGCTCCTGTCTTCACTGGAGCTCAGGTGTGCTGGGTCTTCCTTGTTCTGTTACTGAGAACTCAGGCATTCGCCCCAAGTGGTTCCAATTCTCTTCCAGAAATTCCTCTTCCAAGTCTTCTTTAAAAATGCAGCTGAGATGAGCACAGGCCACAGGTCTACATCCATGCCTTACCATGTAGGGAGCTTCTTCTGCCCCTGGATGTGTGTTCCATGTCAATCCAAAATACCTCCATTAAAAGGAACCCAAATTGCCCTTGCTGCTCAGATGGAATTAGAAAGATGGAGGGCATGAGAAGGAAAACCAGACCCAGTGACCTCTCTGTGACCCTCCTACATCACACATCTTCACATGAGAAGATCAATATTCTCCTCGCAGCTTTTATTCTCAACTTGTCCTTTCGCCTGGAGGTGCAATGACTGCCCTTGCTGCGCGGATATTACCACCCCAGCCTCTAACTCAATAGATGAAATGCCTTCCTTATTGAAGAGCAAGATCTTCCATTCCAAAGATTGATATTGGCAAGTCAATAAATGGTTAACTTGATTTCTGAAATGACCTGCACGGAAAGAGACATTTACATCGCTGCTGTCGATTTTCCCTTTAGAATGTAAACAATAATTAGAGCAATGCAGGGCATCTCTCCAGAGGCCACTGACTCACAGGAAGTGTAAGCAATGACATAAATCCACATACTGAAGACTCCACCGCTGGCTTGCCACAGAGAAGAAAAGCAAGTCCCATTAGGACAGCTGCATCTGTATTCTTTGGAGCAAATTTGATGGACAAATTGCTAAGGCCTATTGTTCACTGTATCAAGTATCCATAATTATTGGAGGTTATTTATGAGAGTTATTTCACAAGAAGTATTCCTAGCTAGTCATAGCACATGGTAAGTGAATATTAAAAGTGGTAGATTAAAGAAGGTGGGAGGAACTTTTGCTAGAAATACATAGTTATTGGAGACCCTACTTTCTCAGACCCTGGGCCTCTAAGACCAGGTGTTGGCGAGTAGTTGGCTTTTGGGATTCCATTCCCCATGCTGGCTTACCTAGCCCAGCCTTGGCGCAGGGGGAGGAGCTCGGTCCTGCCTCAACTTGATGTGTTCTGTTTTGTACAGACCCTGGGAGGCCAGCCGCTTTCTGAGTGGAGGCAGAGGCAGAGGTTATTCGGTTAGTGAGCTATCAATCAAACTTCCAGGACAGAGGAGGAGTGGATGGGGAGGGGTAATTGGGAGGCGGGGGAGGGGCAGGAAGAGAGGAGGGAGGGAAAACTGTGGTCGGTATGTAAAACAAATGGGAAAAATGTTAAATGAAATAAAATTTTAAAAAAATACAGTCATAATCTTTAGAACGAATATTCTCAGCTCTCACTCACCAAGTCAGGATTTCTCAAATTTTCTTTGGTAAATTTTGATTAATAACTTTCATAAAATTTTAGATATGTCCTCTCTCATGAAGATAGCATAGGCTAATATCAAATGAAAAACAGTCCTAAAGGGCTAGGGAGGAGAAAATGGTGGGAAACCAGTCATTTTGCAATCTCATGTTTTGTGGGTGCTCATGCCATGGTGTGTGGTGGACTCTGTAGCACACCTACAGGATCCCTTCCCATGCCTAGCTCCCTCCCCTGCCTCTACCTCAAGAAGATTTCCGTGTCTAAACACCCCCACCCCAGAGTTCACTTATTGGGATTAAACTCCGATTTTCAGATGACCCTTCCTGAACAGAAGCATTCAGCTGTTTACATCGGTTAAAGCAATAATACAGAGGTATGCTCTGTGTCTGTATGATTTCCAAACACTTGCAACACTTCAGTGAACAAAGAGACAGAATCCTTGCTCTAAGGAAGGAGACAGAAAGCGGGGTGAGCACTGAGCAGGGGTTTGAGCAGACCTTCCTGAGCGAATCGTCTTCAGGCAGGTAGAGGGGTGACTATGAGGACACCATTCCTGTCGATGAGTCCTGGAGAAAGCGAGCAAGTGTGTGGTAAAGAGAAATAGCCTAGAACAGTAGCCTACCTGCACTCAGTGTCTACCGTGTGAGCCTGCCTTGACACACAAAGCCGTGGACAATTAAAGATAACAGTCTGTGTGGTGTGCACTGGACAGAGCAGTCGGCTCCGTGCAGATACGGTGCTATTGTACACGCAGTAGGAAACAGTGGTAGTGGTGTGCGTGTGTGTGTGTGTGTGTGTGTGTGTGTGTGTGTGTGTAGGAGGGAGCAATGGTGGTGTGTGTGTGGAGGAAGCAGCGGAGTTCACAGCATGGTAGAACACAGGATATCAGCAGAGGTGGTATCAGAGTTCTTGTGTATCCATGCTCTGGACAAGAGAGTTACCACAGAGGAAAATTACTGTCTGGTGCTAATCACAGATGACTCTCAAGGACCACCACAGTGCAGTGAACTGGACCTCTGAAGAGCATCAAAGAAAAGGTGGATAGATTTTACTCTTGGTTTATCCCAATCTGCTATCATATGAGAGCTGTATAGTTGTCAAAGGATATTGACAAATTCTAGAACCTTGACATCTGACCTTAGGGCTTGGAAACATAATTAAGTTAAAGACAATAAAACAAGAAGGTGCCAGATTAACCAGAAATCCAGGGACAATTATCAATATAAAGATCAGACAAGAACAATGGCCACCAGAAGAGTGGCATGGTGGACACCAGGTGTTGAGAAGACAGACGGGGAAACTACAATGATGTGGTTACACACCAAGGACAGGACCGCCTGAAGCCAAAGAAACTGGAAGGATGCAGGAGGATGCAGGATGTGCTCTTCGCTCGTTCCAGAGGACGTCATGCTGTGAGACTCCAGGTGCACAGAGCATGAGAAGGGGAAGGACGCGGACACTGCAGGTCACCCTGTCTGGAGACGGACTACAGCACCAGGAAACACATGCAGATGTTCCTCAGCTTCTCAGCGTCATCTGGAGAAACTCATTACAGAAGGCCAAGATTCAGTTCCTATCCCGAGTCAGCCAGCATCTTGGCCTAGAACAGCCCACCTTCACCCTGCCCATCACTGGCACAGCCCACCTCAACCTGCTCATCACTAGCAAGGACCCCCGAGCCTACTCATCACTAGCATGGACACACACACACACACACACACACACACACACACACACACACCCGAGCCTGCTCAGCACACTTACATTAGTATATAGCTTGGTAAAACTGTATAGCATGATTCTTACATAGCAGAGGGGTTTTTAATGTCCTTGTGGGATACTTGGGGAGGACTTTGAGCATATCAGCAAAGTTCATAAACTTCCTTAACCATATGGTATCTATGGGTTTAAACCACCCGAACATAAGCTAGATGTGTTTTATTCTCTTAATGAGCTATCAAACTTCCAGGACAGAAATAGGCACCATTCACATCATTAGTGGCTGGCACCTCCCACTGCAGTGTTCTCAGAAGGTCCTGTTTGCCTTACACATTCTTCTGCAGTGAAAAGGCTTCTTCGAGCCAAAGACATAGTCTGCAGTCCAGAAGGAAGTATCTTCCTTTAGGGTAGGTTGTTCTTGTGCTCTGATACAATACCTTGATAAATATAACTTAAGGGAGAAAGGGTTTATTTTGTTTCAAGTTCCGGGGGATAGAGTCCACCACAGTGAAGAAGGCATGGGCATGGGAAGGGGCAGGGGAGGCATGTCAGCAGGACCAGGAGCTGGCTGGTCACATTGCATCCAGATTTAGGAGAGAAGAGTAGGTACGGTCAGGTTACAGTGCCTCGAGGCACACCCCCATGACATATTTCTTTCAGAGGCTCCACCTTAAGGTTCAAGAGCCTTTCCAAGCATCTCTGCCAACTGGGAACTAAGTGTTCAAGCACATGATTCTATAAGGGGTATTTCCTATTCAAACCATGGCATCGTCATAGATTCCTTTGTTTGGTTTTGTGAGACAGGTCTTTCCTGCAGCTCAGACTCTGGCAGGTCAACCTTGCCTCAAATTCACAAGCAATTCTTCTGTCGCAGACTCCGGAGGGCTGAGAATCCAGGTGTGTGCATTCGTGCACAGCTCTGATGGCCCCTCTTCAAACAGTGAAGCATCCTGCTGGGAGTTCATACAGAGGGGTTTCAAGAAGGAGGCAGACATCCTAAGATGCCCATCTTCTTCCTATGTCTCACCTGGTCTCAGTGATGCAAACTATGTGGGGGCCACAGAAGTGACCCACTCCACCTTGACTGAAGGTCAGAGAGCTGAATCCTATTTTTTTTTTTTTTGGTTTTTCAAGACAAGATTTCTCTGTGTAGTAGCCCTGACTGTTCTCAAACTCACAGAGATCTGCCTGACTCTGCCTCCTGAGTGCTTGGATTAAGGTGTGTGCTGCCAGGTTTTGACAAGAAGTCTGACTTAAGGAGCGGCTGCAAACAAGATGTCCTGACCTAGGGTGTGGCTACTCGATGTTTTGGATATTAAGATGGCCCATAGAGGTGGATCTGCTTCACTTTGACCAAAGGTCAGAGAATTTAAGTCTATTTTTGCTCCTTTATTTTTAAGACAGGAGTTTTGACCCAGGGAGTGGCTGCCTACAGGATACTTGGTCTAAGGTGTAGTCACTGCATGTCCTACCTAAACAACAGGATACTTAACTCAGGATACAGTGGCTTCATGTTTTCAGAATTAAAACAAGTAATTGCTCTGTTTGTCCTTTGTGTCATGTTAAAGCTGTCTTTTGCATTCTCCCTTTTTGGATTGGGATATAGAAGTATATAGAAAATAAACACCGGTATAGTCAGTATTCATTGGATAGCCCTCCTGGTTCTAGCCTATCTCTCTGTTTTTCTTCTGTATCTCTGCTTCTCCTACCTAATTTTTCTAATCCACGTGCTCTACCCTGAAATGTGTGAACCCCATTGAGGCTGGACCCCAACAAATTGGGCGCATATGGGAAGCAATGTGTATTAGATCAAAAATGGCATTGACCAAAAACTTGAAAGAGACCTCAGATGAATTGTTCCCAGTGGCTTAGTGGAAATTCTGTTTTAAATCTGTTTTGGCTTCACAGTTGGTAAAAAGAAAATCACATGACAAAAGAAACGACATTATCCATAGACAGGCCTTTAATAGATGATGGTAGCTTTGGGTATAGATGTAGATAAGACATCCAGGAAGTGTTGTACTGCTGAGAGATGTGCTTGCTTTGTGACACTCTATCCCCACCAGTGTGATGTGATGTCAGAGAGAAACAAAGCCTGCAGGGTCGAAGAGAAGCAGAGCAATTTCTGGAAGAATGGTGGTTATTGCTTCTAAACTGTCAATCAAATTTCTGGAGCTCCTCGTTCTTGGGCTTATTAAAGAGAAAGGGACTTAAAGGGGGGTTGGAAATTTTATATTCCAGTGTAGTCGTTGAGGACAACCAGGCCAGACAGCCCATAGATCACTGAAAATGCTTCCTTGGAAACTTCCAGAAAGAACTAGTACAAGAATGAAAGTGGCTGTCAGTAAAATCACATTCAGGAAACATTGCCCAAGTTCAGCAAATCTATCCAAATGTTCTGCACTCTCCATATTGACCACAAGCCAGTGATCAATACACATAGAGATGTTTTACCATAAATCCAGAATAAGCTCTGATTGGAAACACGGTTAGGAGATAGACCATGAAGGGCTAGGTTGCAAGGGCCCGGGCATAAGAAGGTAAGATCTGAAAATGGGAGTTTGAGACATCAATAAACATTTAATATGGTTTATAAAGATTTCTATATAGTGTTAAGATAAGGGGTAGCAGTTGCAACAATGGTGCAGTCCCTCCCCCCTTTAACATGCACCATTGGACTAATAAGGGTTTTTTGTGTGTGTGTTTGAACTTGAACAAGCTAATGGCCTCTGGTGAGAACAGACTTCATTTAAGAAAACACTTCCATAACATCAGCCCATAGCCAAGTCTACAGAGCATTTTTTGATTGATATTTGAAGGGGATGGACCCGACTCTCTGTGGGCAGTGTCACCCCTAGGCAGATGGTCCTGATGATATAAAAGTTCGCAAACTGAGAAACCATGATGAGCTAGCCAGTAAGCAGCACTCCTGATGTGGGATTCCCTCTCTGTATGCTGTGAATACCATTGGTTAATAAAGAAACTGCCTTGGCCTGATAGGGTAGAATATAGGTAGGTAGGGAAAACTAAAGTGAATTCTGGGGGAAAGAAGGGTAGAGTCAGAGAGAAGCCATGAAGCCTCTGCCAGAAACAGACGTGTTGAAACTTTGCCGGTAAGCCACTGCCATATGACGATACACAGACTAATGGAGATGGGTTAAATTAATATGTAAGAGTTAGCCAATAAGAAACTAGAGCTAATGGGCCAAGCAGGGATTTAAATAATACAGTTCCTGTGTGATTATTTTTGGGGCTAAGCGGCTGGAAACTTACTAGTGGTCTCTTTCCAACACACTTCTCTATGGCCTCTGCTTCTACTCCTTTCTTCGGGTCCCTGCCTTGAGTTCCTGCCATGGCTGCTTCCAATGGTGGACTGCAACACTCAAAGCATGTAAACCAAATAAATCCTTTCCTTCCCAAGTTACTTTGGTCACTGCATTTACTGCAACAGTAGACAGCAAACTAGGACACCACTTCCCCTTCTGTCAGACACCTGAAGAGCTTGTTCTGATAGACAAGCGGATAACATTATGCTCGCTGGAATTATGAGGAGGCTGGTCATGAAGCACAGTTTCATATCCACTCCAAAGCTGTTTTAGGCACGAACTTGAAATGAGTCTTGCTTCCTTGGAGCACTTCGGCTTCCCTGGGTAAGGATGCATGTTCTGTATAAACCAATGAACAGAGTCTGAAAGGAGGATGCTTATGACGAGTCAATACTGGTTTATGGATATCTCATTTCTACATCCTCAGAGCTTGTTTTAATTCTAGGGAGGACTGAGCATCACACAGGAGAAGCTGGATTCATCCATAGGAGCAAATGAATCTCTACCCAGAGATCTCTACTACAGGGGGAAGCAGCAGCCACTGCACAGAGGGACTTCACATGCTTCCTTGCGTCTGCTCAGCATCGCTGAGGGTGGAACACCTCTAACCTTCTCTGGGTTATGTCATGGGTCTGACAATGCAACATGGGATGCTTTGTTCCAGCTGCAGAAGGAGCAAGCAGGCAAACACTCCCTGTGCAACATTGCTGCCATTCACTCTACAAATTCCTTTCGCTTTGTAGGTCCCTGACTGCCTTCAAATGAGCCCTGATCCAACTGATGATTCGAGCGCTTTTAATTAAGCAGATTCAGGTCCCTACCTCTGAATAATTTAACGCAACTATACCCCTGAGGGCAATGCTTTCTTAAGTAAACAAGAGCATATGAACCCAAACAACCATTTCCCAATTTTATGCAACACAGCAACTCATAATTTAAAGAGTAGCTGCTTCATGCAACCCAGATATATGCCCCTCACTGGTGCACAATCTGATTGCATAGGGTCTGTGAAACAGCTTTTGGTACCATGCGCAGTTAGCATTGCAGTGACCTCCAGCCTGGACACTCCTCCCCAGTCTATGGTCCCATTTTTCTTCCCCATACAGCAGCTAATGTCCCACCTGAAGGCATCATAGCTGGCACATCATGTCTGCGGACAACCTTGCAGGGACCGAAGCTGCCCTTGGTCTACACTCACAGGGCACAGCACCTTCACTTCCTGGCCTCCCCTGGATGCCAACATTTCATTAAGCCACAGCTCTCTCATCCTCAACTCTCCCCTCCTCCATCCTGGGCTCTTACAGCCTACCCTTTGGTGAACGATTTATAATTCATATTTTGAATCAGAGACTGAAGTTCATGTCCTTGGCAAAGCCTCCTCTGACTCATCCTGATTCCATCCCACCTCTCATTTTCTTCTCTCGGAATGTCTTATACTTTTCTTCAGTGGGGCTTGTCACAATATTTAATCACATATCCTCGTAAAATAACCAGGAAAGCAGGGCCTATTTCTATCCATAGACCTGTTGATAGCCACTGTCCAGCCTTTACCTGCACAAAGAGGGTGTACTCTATTATTTTAAATATAAAGAAGGTTGCTATGTATATAGATCAATTGCAAAAGCTTTTTTTTAAGTTCAAGTTTTCTAGGGCATATTCCATATTTGCTTCAATTTTGCCAATTTCCTGTGTGCAGTCATACAATTCAGTGAAATCCAGTGAAGCAGAATAGTGGGGTTAGATTGGGAATGGAAGCATTGCAGAACCAGAAACACAGACAAGGACATTCTTCCTTCTTCCTTCTTCCTTCTTCCTTCTTCCTTCTTCCTTCTTTCTTCTTCCTTCTTCCTCCTTCCTCCTTCCTCCTTCTTCTTCCTCCTTCCTTCTCCTTCCTCCTCCTTCTTCCTCCTTCCTCCTTCCTCCTTCTTCTTCCTCCTTCCTCCTTCCTCCTTCTTCCTTCTTCCTTCCTCCTCCTTCCTCTTCCTCCTTCTTCCTCCTTCCTCCTTCCTCCTTCTTGCTTCTTCCTTCTTCCTCCTTTCTTCTTCCTTTTTCTTCCTCCTCCTCCTCCTCTTCTTCTTCTTCCTCCTCTTCCTCTTCTTCTTCCTCCTTCTCTCTCTCTCTCTCTCTCCTCTCTCTCTCTCTCTCTCTCTCTCTCTCTCTCTCTCTCTCTCTCTCTCTCTCTCTCTGTTGTGCTTGCTCTCTTTTTCTTTTCCTCTGGTCCACAGGCAGTTGTCACAGAAATATTAGCAGTTTAAGAACTGTTACCAGATAACTTCCCCTTAATGGAACATTACCTGCTCTTGTGTGTTGAATATGAATGATTAAAAAAATCAACTAAGGAGCTTTAAAATCATAGCTGCCCAGAGAATGGAATTAGGAGCCATGTACAGTAAAAGAGGTTTCATGGGATTAAAGAGGCAGGATGCCCCCAAAATACAGTATGCTATCAGAAACAAAGCCTAAGAACAAATTGGCAGGGGATGGGGGTTATTAATATGTTCCCCAAGAGTCAAGAGCCCCTATGTCTGTCTGATGACAGGAGGAGACTAGTATCCCAACATACAAATGAAAGAGCAAAGTCCCCTTTTCAAATCTCTTTGTTCTGCTTAGGACTTAATAGATGTGATACTTCCCGCCCACAGTGGTAAGAGTGGATCCCCTGTGTTCCATCAGACACATCCAGAGAGTGTTTTAGCAACATCCAGAGCATCTCTTAACACAATCACTGTGACCTATAACATTAGCCCTCATGGTAATAAGATGGCCTTCAACTGTGTGAAGGATTTAACAGCAACTCTACCATATAATGTCCGGTGACTCATTCTCTCAAAATACTTCTTAAAAGCTCAAGATACAGGCAATCTGGTCTCTACATAAAGGGCCCATTTCTTGAGAAGCTAAAGCTGTTCGCTTGGGGCTGGTATGCAAAGTAGTGAACCTCTACTCTAAGCCAGGAAGACATCAGAGAAACAATCCCACTCCATGCCCAGTGGGTTACATATCCGCAGTGCTTGAGAGAGCTAGCTATACTTCCTGTCTTTCACTCAATTCTTGAACATTCCTTTGCTGGAACCTCCACTTTGATGACTTGCACCTAGAAGTACTTTTGGTCTCGGAAGAGGGAGGACAGGGTCCAGAACTTCTCTCAGGTTTTCAGGATAACCCAATGAAATATCAACAGATCTAGTCACTCTGTCTTCTCAAGCCTATCCAGTTCACAATTCCACATCTGTAGCCGTGAGACGTACAGTCTTGTCAATTCCCCAGATGCCTTCACGATATCCCAATACAAAGTGTGTGCATTCTTCTTAATCATGCTAGTATCCTAACAACGTGGCTTCCCCGTCTCAATTTTTTTCTTCCTCTTTTTATTGAAAATGCTTTCTTTCCCGCACAGAGTATATTCTGCTTATGGTTTCCCCCTCCTCGACTCCTCATAGTTCCTTCCTCCCCACCTCTCCTCCCATCCAGATCCACGTCCTTTCTATCTCTCACTAGAAAACAGACTTCTATGGGGTAATAAAAAATAAAACATAAGATAAAACAAATTCTAATGAATCGGAATAGGACTTTTTTTTCTTGAATCACCACTTTTTGCAACTGGTTCTTGATGTAAATCAGACTAAAAGCAGTTGGGAGTATTTTGTCGTCCGAATGCTGTTGTTTTGGACTTTCTTCAGCCAAATTAATAATTCTGTGACTTCTAACCTTAGCCTCCCACAAAGCTTCAGGACAAGGACAAAATATAGGTAAGCTATTTATGAGGTGTAACAGGAATGGCTTCTAGTTCAGTTCCTAACAGAGTTCTTGTTCTTAAACAAAATCTCATGCGAGCAGGTCTTGGTGTGCACATTCCTGTAAGCATTCGGACCTGCAATCCCCCTACTTCACCCATTGAGCTCCACCTGCAACACTGCAGGCGGCGTCTCCAGCTCATATCTTCACATTGTTCTGAACCACTCCCACAAACTATCATGAAAAGTCCAAGAACCATGGTCAGAGGGTATCAGAGCAATGCCTCCCTACTCTGCTACCAACTTCCCGTCTTCCTTGTACCACTGTTGTGAAACAATACATCACTTAAAGGACAAAGGGTTTATTTTGTTTGATGGTTTTAAAGGGGGCAGTCTATGGTTGCTTGTCCTCACGGGACTGGGAAAAACATTATATTGATGGTGTCTGTAATGGAACTTGTGACCAACTATTGAGAGATTGGAAATAGACAGAGGAAGGGCCTGGAACAGTATGTCCCCATCCCAACAATTTTCCCCTGGTGACCATTTTCCTCCCACTATTTCTCAAACATCCTCATATAGTTCCACCAACTGGGAGCCAAACTTCTAATGCAGGAGCCTTGGGGTGGTGGGGCACGGGGACAATTCAGGTACAAAGAATAATACATTTGCTTAGAGAGAGATGTTGTAAAGATACACAAAGGTGACACAGAAGATAGACATGAAGATAATAGGTAGGTAGATAGGTCAATGCCATATAGATAATGGATGGATGATAGATATTAATTATCAATTTTGGAGGATCTAAAATCATCAATGATACAAGTTTTTCTGTGAATCTCTGAGGGATTATGGTGATTAGTCTGACTGGATGGGGGAAGACCCATCCTAAATGAGGGTGGCATTGTCCAACTTGAAGTGTATACTACATGAAAAAGTGAGTTGAGGACAATCATCTGTCATCTTTTCTTCCTGAATGGGGATGTGAAGTGCCTAGATGCCCCATTTCCCATCGCTGCATCCCTTGCCATGTTGGACGGTATCTGTTAAACATTCAGCCAAAAGAAACCCTTGCTCCAGCTTCTGTTTGTCAGATAGTTGGTGTGTCCCAGTGTGTCCCGGTGTGTCCCGGTGTGTCCCAGTGTGTCCCTGTTAGTTCTGTTACCTTTACACACATTAGAGTGATCTGGGGAGAAGAACCTCAGTTGGGAAATTTTCTCCGCTAGGTAGGATTGCAGGTAACTGTGTGGTTCATTTTTTTGATTAATGATCAAGGCAAGAGAGTTCAACCCACTATGAATGGTGCCACCCTGAGATAAGTGTTCTTGGGGGTATAAGAAAGCTATGGCTGAACCAGACAGTAAGCAGTAGTCCTCTATGGCCTCTGCCTAGGTTCCTATCTTCACTTTCCTGCCTTAAGGTCTTGCTATGGCTTCCCTTAGTGATGGACTACCCCACAAGCTGAAACAAACACTTCCTCCCCAAAGTGGTTTAGTTAGTGTTTTAGCAACAGAGTAGTGAACAAGGATATTTGGTCACAACAACCAGAAAAATAATAGATGATATGTAGATGAATATATAAAGAGGTAGATATTCGACAGACAGTTTACAGATTGAATGTTCATCATAATGTTCTATAATGCCAGAAAAGATGGTGGAATATGTCTCATTTAATGCCTTGTTATGTGGACTGAAACTTAAGGCACATATGTGGGACAGAGCTGCATGTAGATTGTAACTGTGAACCTCCCCAGTGAACACACTGTATGGCTACCAATATTACAGACCAGGTCATTCTGCACAAAGGAAAAAGAGAGCATACCGTTGTGGAGAAGCAGATCCCTGGAGGAGGAGAATAGAGGCCTGATCAAGGTCTGCCTAGAAGAAGGGACAGTAACAGATGCAGAGATAGAAGATACAAGCTCGTGACATATTCAAAGAACAAGGGGGGACAGGCAAGACTTGGCAGTGAGCTTCGACTTCAATCTGTTTTATAGCTTGGGGTCAATTGGAATAAATCATTAGAAACAAAAAGAAAAAAACAGAATTTGCTGCCAAGCAGCTCTTAGAGATCAGGGTGAAGGATCAAACTGATCTTTGCTCTTCTGTCAAGCAAGTGGAGCGCTGTCTGTGAGCTCATGCTAATGATTAAATAGTACTTCCGAGAAAATAGTTTCTGTCTCACCTTTCTTGACTTGGCCTTCTCCATGTTGCATGTAGCCCTTTCTGGTTAAGTGTCATCTGTCCTGCCTCACTGTGCTGGCCTCTAAGAGGACTGGATGTGTTTCCTGAGGATGAAGAGCATAATGCTGGCCCAGATACCAGCAGACAAGCCATCAACTTTGATGGACAGATGTACTGTTGAGTCAGCCATGTCTGGGGCACGGGATTTGGAAATATAAATAGAATAGAAATAAAAGCCTAGAAGAAAGGAACATAATTGTAGGTCAAGAGCAGGGTGTGGTGAAAGCCTCCATAAAGTGCCATTGGGACTGGTTATGACCATCAAGTCTGCAAAGATGCTCTGTCTCAATCCCAGCATCCATATTTGCATCACATCACAGGGCCATGAGACTTTCCTGGAATGCCCAGACAGGCCTGTTTGACTACATGGCTCATAAAACAGAGAACATGCCAGTCTGATCAGAGAAAAATACGTGTGACAGTCATGGCTTTGAAGATGGAGTCAAGGAAAGTAGCTCACACTTGAGGTACAGACAGTCCTGGAAGCAGGAAAAGCAACGACTCATGCTATGAGAATGCTATTGTACACTGTAAAGATTTGTCACTTATATTGGTTTAGTAAGATGCTGACTAGTAGACAGGCAGGAAGTATAGGCAAGGCAACCAGACTAGGAGAATTCTGGGAAGAGGAAAGGCAGAGAGTCATTCACCAGCCAAATACAGAGGTAGCAAAATGAGAATGCCCCACTAAGAAAAGGTTCCTTACCACATGGCTAAACAAAGACAATAATTATTGGTTAATTTTAGTTGTAAAAGCTAGTTAATAATAATCCTGACCTAATAAGCCAAACAGCTTATAATTAATATAAACCTCTGTGTGCTTCTTTTGGACTGAACTACTGTGGGACTGGGTAAGACAGAAACTTCCATCTATAGACTCAATGTGCTCAATAGAACCCACAGGAGAGAATGCATCTGGGGAAACTCCTTGGTGTTAGTCCAGAGAGGTGTACACAAAACTCTGACCTCAGAATAAATCTATTTCATTTTAAGCTACCTGTTTGTGGTAAATTGTTCTGACAACGCAAACATAAAAATAAAAAACAACAGTCAAACAAAACAATTGACCCAGCGAGGAGAAGCCAGAGTAATTCCTGTCCTGACTGCATCCTCAGACCAATGAGTTGGTCCTGACGACCAGCAGGAAAACAAAGGAGGTGACAAGTCCATGAAGAGGTGACAATTTGAGGCAGTGTTCTCCAATCTCTGTGTAGACGGACATTATCACAGAGTACCATATCTGCAGATTAGCAGCAGAGGTTAATAAGCTAAACATCCACCCAGACAACTAGAAAGAAGCCTGTAGTGAGTCTTTTTCCATCTGGCCAGCCAGCTCCCAAATAATGATACAGAGACTTATCAATCATGAAAGCTCAGTCTATAGTTTAGGCTTGTTCCTAACTAGCTTATCCTTAGATTAACTCATATTTTTATGAATCTATGTCCTGTCACATGGCTTTTGTCTCTGTCCCATTCTGTGTGTCTGACTCATTTCACATCTGACTGGCTTCTCTGCCTCTCTTCTTCCCAGAGGCCTCTCTGTGCCCAGAAATCCCACCTAACCTTTTCCTGCCTAGCTACAGGCAATTCAGCTCTATTCAACCACAGCAATATATTTTCTCACAGTGTAAAAATATCCCACAAGAGTAGGTTGTTGGATAGTGGGCATGTGTACAGTACAAGACAAGATGCAAGTGAAGGCACTGTGACCGACAAGAACATGCATCACCATTGTACTGAGAGACCAATGACACAACAAGACTCATCCAGGTGACATCAACCTGTTTCTCCCATTGGTTAAAGGCAAAATAGATTTCTGTAGAACCTGTCATCTTGCTGACCTTGGGATGCCAGACACATGCATAACACCCAGCAGGGCCTCATACACGCTGATTTCTTGAGCATCTCTGCTCTGGTAGCTTGTCATTTTTCTATTTTCATGCCCTCTTCTACTTGGAAACAAGAGAACAAACTCCCAATGAATGAGCTCCACTGTGAAGCTCCACACTCAAGAATGAAGAGGGTTTTCTCTGCCAAAGTATCATATGACTGGCCAGGCAGGAAGTAGAGGCAGGTCAACCAGACAGGAAGTAGAGGCAGGGCAATGAGAATAGGAGAAGGCTAGGGAGGAGGAAGCTCCCTCCGCCATTCCTGCCCATATCACCGAAGAGGCAACATGTGAGCTGTCACACTGAGAAAGGTACTGAGCCGTGTGGCTAACATAGATAATGATAATGGATTAATATAAGTTACAAGGACTAATAAGTAGCCTGACCTAATGGGTCATTCAGCTTTATAACTTATAGAGATCTCTGTGTGATTGATTTTCTCTGGGACTTGCCGGCTGTGGGGTAGTGGGCAGGAACAGATACCCCAACAAGCCGGCCCTCATGTTACAATATGACCAAGTAGGGTCATGCTTTTTATGGCTTCTCGCTTAAACTTTGAGTCCCAGGAAATGGTGAGCATCTGACGTGCATGGTGACTGTAAGGTAACTGTCTAATGTAACAAGAAAAGGCCTGTTTGTTGGGGGGTTTTCTGTCCTGCATGGCCCCCCAGCTGTTTAGTCCCAGAAAAAAATCACACAAAGGACTCCGTAAGTTATAATGCTGATTGGCCCATTAGATCAGGCTTCTTACTGGCTAACTCTCACATCTTGATTAACCCATTTTTCTAATCTATGTTAGCCATGTGGCTCAGTACCTTTTTCAGTGGGGCAGCTCACATTTTGCTGCTTCGGTGATCTGGGCAGGAGTGGGAGGAATCAACTTCCTCCTCCCTAGAATTCTTCTGCTCTCCCTGCATCATTTCCACTTCCTGTCTGGTTTTCCCACCTACACCTCCTGCCTGGCCAATCAGCGTTTATTTAAAACATGATTGACAGAATACAGACAATTCTCCCGCACCACTTCCCCCTCTTTTAAAAAAAAAAAAAAACAAAACAAACAAACAAAGGAAAATATACATAGTCCATTTTTTGGGAATTTGGGCGTAGTATTCCAGGCTACTTCCAGATGGTTGGGGGCGCTGATAATCTTATGGGGACCTAAAGAAAATTTAGAGTTATGATCAAGTCCTGACTGAAGTATCTTGTGAGTCTTTATCATCTCAGGCAGCAGTCTTGAACCTGCTCTGGATGAAGAACTCAGACATCTGGGCCATCTGTTTCTACCGGAGATTGCTCAGGTGGTCTTCCATTATCAAACCTGATTTTTCTTAACTCAGAATGAATCCACAGCCTCTCATTTTCTGTGGAAACAAAAGCAAAATCTCTTCTCCAAAGTAACATACCTTTTGACTTCAATTTTGAAGCCAAGGTATTTTCAAAATACCTATCTTGGATTAATTCTGCAGCATTTATAAGCAAATACCTTTTAGCAGCTGTTTCTCCTTCCCCAGCATTTAAACAATTCAAAGAGAGCATAATAGCATACAGTATCAAGATTCTCTGTATATTTTCCATCTTTATGCAGCTTTATTTTAACCTCTATTTCTTTTATTTTTACTTTTAACTTTTGGCTTTTTGAGACAGGTTCTCTGCATATCTTTGTCCTGGAACTCCCTCTGTAGACCAGGCTATCCTTGAACTCCCAGAGATCCGTCTGTCTCTGCCTCCCCAGTGCTGGGATTAAAGGTGTGTACCACCACACCCAACTACTCTCTTTCTTCTTTTTTATTTTAAGGCTTTAAACCATTTAGAGGTTTTTTTTTTCTTTGAATCTCTCTTTACTGTATATCTCTCTCTCTTTCTGACCATGTGGGTCTTTAATTTGCTAAGGAATATGGAGAAGACAATATTCAAAAGCTCCTATGGCATTTCAAGGTCCTTGCCAGGAAGCAAGCTGCAACATTGTATCCATCGGGACAGCCTGCTTGAAAGAGTCAGAGTTTTCCCTGGCAGGATGGCCCAGAAAGCCGCCTTTTTAAAACAGCACAGTTTTTTTTTACTGCTATGGCTGAAAACTGAAATGTTTTATCTAGTCTTTCCCAGGCTTTCTCAGGATTTCTGTGGATGCAGTTATCCACCTGGGCACCATTCTGTAACATGAGTGGGCCTGCTTGTTCGGATTTCTGTCCTGCCTGGCCCCCCAGCTGTTTAGTCCCAGAGAAAAATCACACAAGAGATCTCTATAAGTTATAATGCTGATTGGCCCATTAGGTCAGCTACTTATTACCTAACTCTCACATCTTGATTATTCTGATCTATTTTAGCCATGTGGGGCAGCTTTTTCAGTGGGGCAGCTTACATCCTGCTGCTTCGGTGATCTGGGCAGGAGTGGGAGGAATCAACTTGCTCCTCCCAAGAATTCTTCTGCTCTCCCTGCATCATTTTCACTTCCTGCCTGGTTTTCCCACCTACACCTCCTGCCTGGCCAATCAGTGTTTATTTAAAACATGATTGACAGAATATAGACAATTCTCCCGCACCAGTCTAACTGTTCATCCTTCACAAACAACGTTCAGTAAGATAACGGTCTGATTGTTCATCCTTCACAAACAATGTTCAGTAAGATAACTGTCTGATTGTTCATTCTTCACAGTGTTCAGTAAGATATCTGTCTGATTGTTCATCCTCCACAAACAGTGTTCAGGGACATCAAGGACTCAAATTAATATTTATGTTCCAGCAGCAAGAAAACCTATCTTTATTTAACTAATAATTACATCAAGTAAGTTTTGACAGTTGATAGATGTTTCTCTTCCTCCCTGACAAAGTCTTCTCCATAGTGAGAGATAAATACTGGCACAAATGTGTCTAGGCTCCCTGAGCCCACACATGCAGCAAGCTGGTAGTAGCATTCTGTCTGTGAGACAATTGGTACATCTCAATGAAAAGCAAAGAAGAATCAAATTTCTTCCACTTAGTAAATCTAGTCTGTTTGTTCATCTGTCCATCCATCCATCCATCCATCCTTGCATCTCTCTCTCTCCCTCCCTCCCTCCCTCCCTCACACACACACACACCCACACACACATACACTATCTATATTTCTATCTCTATTCTAAAATTTGAACGTAGGACTTTATGAACTAATACAGGTGTCTTATCATTGAGCTCTATCCCCAGCCTAGATTTTCACTCCTTTTGTTTATTTTGATACAGGGTCATTATAACTTACCTAGGCTAGCCTTGAACTCCTTCTGTATCCCAGAAAGACCTAAAATTTATGATTTGCTACCTCAGCATTCTGACTATAAAAACTAAAGACCTGTGCCAGCACATCTTGAAGTCTTCTTTTCAAAAGTAAAAGGTAATTTCTAAGGTTGAACAAAACTTTCTAAAATATTTCTTAGATAATTTTACTTTTGGGAACTCTGATCCATATTCATTTTTAATTCAGTCACTTTTTTAGTTCTTTGTATATTTGGGCTATTAATATTGTCAGATATATAGCTGACAAAGATTCTCTCCTATTCTGTGGGCTTCCTCTTCTCACAGTTTATTTTATTCATTGCTGTATAGAAGCTTTTCAGTTTGATGAGGTCTGATTTGTCAACTGTTGTCATTACGTTCTGAGCAAGAAGAATCCTATTCAGAAAGTCTTTTCCTACAATTATTTATATCTTGTAGAACATGGCTTATGTTTTTTCCTAGAAGTTTCAGGGTTGTGCATCTCATGATGAGGTTTTTTTAAATCTTTTTTTGAGTGATTTTAGAATAAGAGAGTAGATAATGATCTAATTTCAATCTTCTATGTGTGGGCATCTAGTTTCCCTGGCACCATTTGTTGGATATGGTGTCTTTTTTCTAGTCCGTCTCTTTTGGCATCTGTGTCATGTAACAGATGGTCGTAGCTCCATTTCCTCGTGTTTAGGTCTTCTATTTTGTTACATGGGTCTACATGCCTGTTTTGTGCTAGCACCATGTTGTTTTTATTGTTGTAGATCTGTAATATGTCTTGAAACCTGGAATGGTAATTCCTGCAGCATTGTTCTTTTTGCTAAATATTTCCTTTGGATATTCAGAGCCTTTGGGTTTCCATATAAAATTTAGGATTTTTTTCTACTTCTGTGAAGAATGTTGTAGGAGTTTTTATTGCACTTGCATCAAATCAAGAAATGGCATTTGATAGAATGGTCATTTGTTAAAATATTGATTCTACAAATCTGTGAGCATGGGATGTCTTTCTCATTCCTAAAATCTCTTCAAAGATTTTAAGTTTTAATTGTAGGATCTTTTCCCTTCTTAGATTTATCCCTAGAATTTTTTTAAAAGCTATCTTATGGAGGTGTTTCTGGGGTTTGTTTTTTCAGCATGTTTTTTGGTAGTGTGTAGAAAAACTATTGGCTTTTGTAAGTTGATTTTCTGCTCTACCACTTTACTGAAACTTTTGATCATATCTGAGACTTTTTGATATCCTTAACAAATAAGGAAATGTACATTAAAACTGCTCTGAGAGTTTGTCTTACAGAAGTCAAAATAGCTAAGATTAAAAACAATATCTAACAAAAATTACTGTCTAAAATGTGTGGGAAAGAGAGCCCTCAAGCTCCTTGGTCTCCTCCTCCATGTCTCCCATGTTGCTTGAGCTAATTCCATCTGTGTCTTAGTTATGGTTGTATTGCTATGATGAGACACAATGACCACAGCCACTCTTATTTACTTGGAATGGGCTTTTAGTTCAGAGGTTCAGACCATTGTCATCATAATGGGAAGCTTGGTGGCATGCAGACAGACATGGGGTTGGAGTGGTAGCTAAGAGTCTTACATTGGATCCAAAGGCAGCAGGGAGAGACAATATACCACACTGGGCCTAGCTTGAGCACCTGAAACCTCAAAGCCCACTTCCAGTGACACACTTCCTCCAACAACAACACTCCTACTCCAGCAGTGCCACATCTCCTAATTCTGATAGTGCCACTCCCTGTGAGCCTGTGGAGGCCATTTTCTTCCAAACCACCACAATCTGTTACAGACCAAGAATAAACTCCTGGTCTGGCACTTGTCTATAACTGTATCTATGCTGTTTTGCTCTGAATTCCCTCTTGTGTCATTATCAGCTTGTATTCTATTGTTGCTTTCGAATTAAACATTTCAAAGCAAAATATAACCTTCAAATTCTTCTGTTGAAGGAATAGAGAATGATGGTGGAAGATGCAAAATAACTCCACACTAGCTCAGATTTACATATAATAAAGGGTTATTTATTCAGGGGAGACTCCCAGATCACAGTCCTAGATCACAGTCCTCTGCATGAATGGGGAACAGGAACAGAGTCTAGCAGCCAGAAGCGAGAGCTGGAAGGAAGAGAGCAAGCACACAGTGTACAGCTGCATGTATAGTATAAGAGAGCATGCCCAAGTGGGCTAGTATCTTAAAGGCTATTGGCTGAAGGAACAAAGGCGCTCCCACAGCACCTCCCCCTTTTGTTTAAATAAAAGAGTTTCAAACCCAATTAAAAAAAACTAGATACACTAGGAACAGATATCAAGTATAAGATTAAAATTACAACCAGCATAAACAATATTAAGCAATAAATGTATGCTAAATGTTTTACTAAGCATTGTTATCCTAAAGAGTCTAAGTCTTATACTGAAAATAGCTTGGCTAGATCATAAGAGGATAGTAGCTACGACTATCTAATCTTCAACCCCATTGAAGGCCTGAGAAAGGAGATAATATGACTTGGGCAGGCAGGAAGTGCAATCAAGCAGCTTCCAAAATGTGCCATAGATGACAGAGACAACTGGATGCCTGAACAATCACCCAAAGTCTCATTTGCAATGTTGAAGCAACAAACTTTGGCACAGCCTAGAGTAACTTACACACCATTTTCTGAGGCAGGAACATTTTCAGAACCATCTTACCCTGTCTTGGCAAGGTTTAGCAGTCTTTTTTCTTGTATCCTGCTTGTTCAGTCTGGACATTGTGCACTTTGTCAGTGGTCAAGACTTGGGCAGATTCTGGCCCAAAGGTCAGTTATACCAAAAAGAAGACAAACTCCAAGTGGACTGTCTTTGGTACTCAACACTCTCTTGGGAATAGATCAGTGCTGCCAGGAGCAATCATGTCTCATGTCAACAGAATCTTAAATTATTTAAATGCCATGTTCTACAGATCTTTGAAGTGGTTGAAAGTTACATAGCTATGCAGAATACAAACTCTAAATATCTAAATAAGCTAATTAGTCAGAAGAGAAAGACGTGAGCTGCCAGGTAGAACCTTGATGGTAGACTACAAAACTCGTGCTAAAATATAAAATAATAAAAATGGGTTAATTTAAGATGTAAGAGCTAGCTAGAAATACACTTAAGCTATTGGCCAAACAGTATTGCAAATAATATATTTTCTAAGTGATTATTTTGGGTCTAGGCATCTGGAAACAAATGAGCAGGCTCTGACCACAAGTTGCTCTAATAACATTCCCAATTATCAACTGTCCCTTGCTGTTAGTAACTACCATACAGGGCAGTTGGGTGGAGATAGGTCCCGTCACTACACAAAACAACCTGGATAGTCCTGGCCTAATGCTGCACTTCAGACAGAATCCTTTTGACAGCATCCCATCCCAGTCACCTCTTTCCTGCTACTCCTGTAATTGCAAGTGAATTTTCTATCCATGCCCTTTTCGGATTCTGAAAAGTGAGGAGCTTAGCATACTAACATCATAATGTAGTGATGTGATTTAAATTACTTGTATTTCCAATTTGTTCTCAAGTGGGTTAATACTTGAATTCAAGCCTAGACTCAATGAACATTAGATAATATTAGTTTCATTTAATACATAATAATTATATCATATTATTTATAGTGTGTGTGTTAACAGCTTTACTGATGTTTGCTGTTTCAGAATGGTTCATACATATCAGTAATTACAAGGAACTTTTCCTTAAACCGTCTTCAGATAAAGTGGTTTCTCTGAATAAAGCCAAGTCTTCTGTAATTAGCTGTGTCATGAACCAGTGAGCACGTAAGCCAACCTTAATGAAGCACAATCATCCAATATAACTTAGTGTGCAGTGATATAATAAATATAAAAGCAATTACAGAAGTCAGAACCTAATAGAAAATATGCAGCCTATTATGACTTAGACTGAGCATTTTCATAAAATGCCATTTAGTCCTCCCTGAAAAAATATGCACAAGGAAGCTACTTTCATTTACATTTGAAATAAATTGAAAACAACACATGAGCCATAAGATATGTAGGACCCAAACTGTGTATGATAGTAATCGCAAAACGCAATGACAGGACCTAGCCAATACTGCCTCTGTGAGTAGCCGCAGAGACAAAGAATAGAACTATAACACTATAACATGAGGGTCAGTAATGTCACAGTGTTTTTTTTAAAAAAAAATGCCAGGCTTAATATGCAGGAAAGAAAATGGCAGACCCCTCCCTTCCAGCTAGTGAGTAGAAATGGCAACAGAAGACTAGGAAACAGAGTTACCAGGTAATCTCTGTGCTTCCAGGCTGAGATTGGCAAGGGCAGCAGCATCCAGTCATAGTAATTAGGGAAGACTGGGAATGAGGGCTACGGCAGTGCCATCTGATCATGGTAATCAGGTGTTGCAGGGGGCGGATGCTTGTTCATCCCAGCTGCCCAGAACCAAAATAACCACACAGAAACTATATTAATTAAATCACTGCTTGGCCCATTAGCTCTAACTTCTTATTGGCTAACTCATATATTAATTTAACCCATCTCCATTAATCTGTATATCACCACAAGGTTGTGGCCTACCAGCAAAGTTTCAGCATGTCTATCTCTGGCAGTGGATCCATGGCATCTGTCTGACTCCACTTAACATCCTCCCAGCATACTGCCTACCTTTTCTCTGCCTAGTTCTGTTCTTCCCTGCCATAGGCTCAAAGCAATTCTTTATTCATTAACCAACAAAAGAAACACATAGACAGAAGGACCTCCCACACCAATTAGGGAAGACTAGGGCTGAGGGCTATGGCAGTGTCTTGAATAAGAACATGAGAGGTCAGCGTGGAGACCATGATGGACAGGAGAAGTAAAGGAAACAAAGAAAAGAAAATGAAGACAGGGACACTGACCCCTGAAAACATGCCTTTGCATTACTTTTCTTTTAAAAATAAATGTAACTACACACACACACATACACACACACACACACACACACACACACACCTATTGAGTCCGTTTATCATTATGCACATATGCCTGGGTTTAAAGCTAACCAGTTGGGAATGGATAATATATCAGGGGCTCATTCCTGGAGAAAACCAATTTCTCCTTCTCTCAGCAGCCATTGGTTGCCCATAGCTCTTCATTTAGAAGTACGGCCTTGTGAAACTTCCCTATTTTGTTAAGAATGTCAACTGCTGCTGTTGTTGCATAAGTGTGGTTTAGGCAGCTGTATTATTGAGATTCCATGGGTGTAACTTCCTGTTGTGTCTAGAAGACACTGGGCAGCAGGTGTCCTTGTGTTCTGATTCTCACCAGCATTTCATCCCTCCTCTGTGAGGTTCCTTGAGATAGGAGCTACATTATAGCTGGACCAGTTGGCTTTTGGCACCCACGGCCACTTACTCTCTACATTTTGACCTGCTGTGGATCTTTACAATAGTCTCCATCTGCAGCCAAAAAGAAGATTCTTTGATGAGAGGGTGAGGGCTGCACTTATCTGTAGAGTGCAGGTAGAAATTAGGCTGCTTTAGGAGCTAGTCTCTTTGTTATTCATTTCCTTTTACTTAAAAACAATTTTTTATCATTTTGTGTACCAATCCCAGTTCCCCCTCCCTCCCCTCCTCCTGCTTCCCCCGCTCCATCTACTCCTCAGAGACGGTGAGGCCTCCCATGGGAAGTCAACAAAGTCTGGGACATCATTTTGAGGCAGTGCCAAGGCCTCTCCCATGTAGGCTGGGCAAGGTATCCCTCCATTGGGAATGGGTACTAAAAGGTCTGTTTGTGCACTAGGGATAAATCCTGGTCCTACTGTCAGTGACCCCACAAACTGCCCAAACCATACAACTGCCCAAACCATCCAACATTCAGAGGACCTAGTTCAGTTCTATTCAGGTTCCCCAGCAGTCAGTCCAGAGTCAGTGAGCTCCCACTAGCTTGGGCCAGCAGTTTCTGTGCATTTTCCTATCGTGGTCCTGACCCCTTTGCTCATATTATCGCTCCTCCCTCTCTATGACTGGATTCCAGAGGCTTGGCCCAGTGCTCCACTATGGTTCTCCACATCTATTTCCATCAGTTACTGGATGAGGTTCTGTGATGAACCTTCTATTAGGGGAGTCATTCTGTGAGGGTAGTCATCAATCTGAATACAGGGAAGGGCAGTTCAGGTACCATCTCCACTATTGCTTAGATCCTTAGTTGGGGTCATCCTTATGGATTCCTGGGAATTACCCTACTGTCAGATTTCTCACTAATCCTATAATGGATCCCTTTATCAAGATATCTTGCTCTCTCTCTGTGTCCCTCCCTAAACTTGACCATCCCCTTTCTCTCATGTTCTCTTCCCCTCTCCTTCCATCCCCTATGCTTCCAATTTACTCAAGAGATCTTATATTTTCCCTTCCCAGGGGGATCTATGCATGTCTCTCTTAGGGTCCTCTTTGTTGTCTGGGTTCTCTGGGGTTGCGGACTGTAGAATGGTTATTCTTTGCTTTACATCTAATATTCACTTATGAGTAAGTACATACTGTGTTTGCTTTTCTGGGTCTGAGTTACCTCACTCGGGATGTTTTTTTCTAGTTCCATCCATTTGCCTGCAAATTTCAAGATATCATTATTTTTACCACTGAGTAATACTACATTGTGTAAATGTATCACATTTTCTTCATCTATTCTTTGGTTGAGGGGCATCTTGGTTGGTTCCAGGTTTTGACCATTATGAATAATGCTGCTATGAACAAAGTTGAGCACATGTCCTTGTGATATGATTGTGCATCATTTGGGTATATGCCCAAAAGTAGTATTGCTAGGTCTTAAGGTAGATTGATTCTTAATTTTTCTGAGAAACCACCATACTGATTTCCAAGGTGGCTATACAAGTTTGCACTTTTACCAGCAATGGAATGTTCCCCTTACTCCACATCCTCTCCAACATAAGCTGTCATTAGTCTTTTTTATCTTAGTCATTCTAACAGGTGTAAGATGGTATCTCAAGTTCAAATGGATGAAAGACCTTAACATGAATCCAGCTACAGTGAACCTGACAGAAGGGAACGTAGGAAGTAGCCTTAAACACATTGGCACACAAGATCACTTCCTAAATATAACCCCAATAGCACAGACACTAAGAGCAACGATTAATAAATGGAACCTCCTGAAACTGAGAGGCTTCTATAAGGCAAAGGACATGGTCTGCATGTCAGCCTACAGAATAAGAAAAGATCTTCACCAATCCCACAATGGACAGAGGACTGATCTCCAAAATAGACAAAAAACTCAAGAAATTAGACATCAAAATACCAAATAATACAATTGAAAAATGGGATGAAGATTTAAACAGAGAATTCTCAACAGGGGACTCTCAAATGGCTGAAAGACACTTAAGGAAGTGTTCAACATTCTTAGTTATCAGAGAAATACAAATCAAAACAACTCTGAGATTCCATATTATACCTGTAAGTAGTTATTCTTAGAAGTAAACACCTAGTGTCCAGTAGTCACATTGGGGTACACTGACCTTAAGCCTCACAAGTGTGGATTAAGAAACACGTGCTCTCCGCACTATACATGAATGTATTAGGCCTTCTTCTGTTACTTTAATGAAATGCCTGAAATTGGCTAGTTATAAAGAAAAGCAGTTTGGCTTATAGCTTTAGAGGCTGAAAGTGCCAACAGCATTAGACTGGCTTTAATGAGAACGTGTTGGTAGCATTCCCTTGGGGGTGATGGACTGAAGAAAATCTGTAGCAGCTAAGAGGGAAAGTCATATGGTGAGTGAGGGTGACAGAAAGAAGAAAGGAGGCAGTGAGGGCCTCCCACTAGGTGCCACCTTTTAATAGTCCACCATCCCTTAGTGTCACGCTAGAGACCAAGCTCTGACCTGTGAATTTCAGAGGGATGTACTCAAACAATGTATGAACTTAGCAGTCAATGTAAATTTTCAAAGACGTTATCCATCAACATAGGTTCCAGGGATATGAAAATCAAGATTTTTTTTCTTACATTGTCAATAGCAGTAAAAAGTGCCATGGTCATATTGCTGCTTATTCAATCTAATGACAATCTAATAACAAGTATTACGTTTAGCCAATACATTTGGTAATGTGTGATGCTTCCTTGGGCCACCTGCAACCTTTTATTAATCAACGAACATTTTATAATAATCTCACAGGGATCAGGTCCTGAGCTTGTCATGGCAGACAGAGTGGGGAACAAAGCAGGCATAGCATGTCTTCATGGATCTTTACAATACTGCAGGAACCACCACGGATGGTTACCACAATAGGTAAGGTCTTTAACAGAGGCACCTTATCCAGGCCACAGAGAAAGGAACGCTTTCATAAGGAAGCATTACTCTGGCATTATCTAATGAGCAGATTGTGTGAGAAAGAAAAGCTCTCACAATACAAATGGGCGGGGTCTATAAAAGACCACACGCCCGTGGTGGGAGGCTAGGGGGCACTTTCCTCCATACGCTGATCCACTTCCGTTCTCTCGAGTGTTTTCCGGTGCTGCTCTCTCTATTTCTGTTCTAAAGCTAACTTTAAGTGCATGACCTTTCTCCGTCTCTCTTACTGACAGGTACCACAGTATTCGTCCAACTTGTACTATGTTTTCTTTCTTAAACACTAGGGAAAGTTTCCTTGACCTTCAAAAGCTCAGGTGATGTGAAGTCGGATTTGAAAGCGGGTGGGACGCTAACAAGTTCTCACAGCTCAGGCATCAGGCTTCCTCTCTGCCAGCAGCTACTGAGTTCAGCCTCCCCGCGCCTGCTCACGCAATACTATCTTTCTCCTTTTCATGATAGAGATCATGCTGGGCATGCAATGATACAGAGATATGCAGTCTAGAAATATCTACCAATGATGAGTTTTTCCCCAGGCCCTACTGACCATTTGGACATCTCCTTTGCAAAAGTATGAATTCATTTTGCCCATTTTAGAAATTAGTTATGTGTTATTACTGGGTATTGAAATGACTCTCGATGTGTCTTGGACTAAGAATGAGGATTTTTTTCTGCCTTCCCTTTGAACTGTTTTTAGTCTTAGCTGTTTTATTTTGGTCCATGACCCATTTAAACCTAACACTTCTACATGGAAGAAGCAGGTGCCAGCTCCCTTCTCTCACATGTGAATATTCAGTTGCAACAGCACCATTTATGTAAAAGACAATCTAAGATCTTACTCCCTTTCTCAAAAGTTACTCTGTCATCAACATGAAATCTTAATGGTGGATTCACCATTCTGTTCTACTGTTCTGTGTGTGCCACTGTGTCAAACTTATGCCTATTCCACAACAGTCTTGGTTACTGTAACTCTGATAAATATGGAAGTCAAGAAATGTGAGGGTCTGGCATATTCCCATAGTTAAGATCATTTAGGCTACTCAAAGTTTCTTGAATTTTCACGAGCGTTTGGTGACACTGCCAAGTTTTGCACAGAAGCAACTTAGAATTTGGGTAAGATTCATGTTGCATTCACCAATCAATTTGACTTTGCAAAGAGGAGCTTAAAATTCTCAGTTAGCATTAAGAAATAATCTCCTACGAAACCATGAACATGAAGATACACATATAAACGACAGGAAAGTACCACCGTATCCACAAAGTTAAAGCTCAAATAGACAGCATGCCATGTTTTGATGAGGAGAGCTGGAGCATCTAAACTTGGTGTGAAGTGCTAGGGAGCGTAAAAGGTGCTAGTCTTGGACATCCCTGGAAAGCTGAGAGCTCACATATTTTCCATCGTTCAACATCTTCAGCTTTGTGAGATGGAATCGTGTGTCTAAGAGACACATGCAAACTCATGATGCTGGAACATCATCTGACCCTAAGCTGGAAATGATTCAAACTTTATAATTGATGTTTTCTTTTTAAGATTTATTTATTATGTATACAGTATTCTGCTTGTATGCAAGAAGAGGGCACCAGATCTCATTATGGATGGTTTTGAGTCACCATGTGGTTGCTGAGAATTGAACTGAGGACCTCTGGAAGAACAGCCAATGCTCTTAATCTCTGAGCCATCTCTCCATTCCCCAGAAATGATGTTTTCAAATTAAATTTTAATATTATTGAGTTCCACATAGCACTGGAATGAAAACAAATCTCTCAGCATTGCAAGTGAAGTGGAAGCATCCACCATAAGAAGGTGTAGCAGGCGCTGGAGGACTGTGCTGTGCGATTCCGCTTATAGGAAGTCCCAAATCACACAGAATCAACTTACAGCACCAGAAGTCAGTGTGCTGCAGACTAACCGCCTCTCTTCAAAATCCTGAAACATTCTGAGTATTGGCATAATGCCATGGTAATACTGTCCAGTGACTCAACGCACACCAACCTTGCTTGAGATACAGAATTATTTAATATAGAATATAAACATGTCCTCAGGGTATGCGATTAAAGTATGCATGAGAAATATGTGACTTTACTGTTTAGAGTTGAGCCTTATATACAAGTTACATTATTTTGCATACTCTAACACATGCAAAAGAACAGACACAAAGCACTTCCCATCCCAAGCACGTTGACTAATACTCAATCTGTGGCTAACATGGAGGACTATCAAGAAGTCTAAGCAGCTGTCAGGTGGATGGTAAGATTATACACTGTGACTTGAATAGTGGTTATATGGGGTTGGCTCCATGATGGTGTCTGGACATGCCCATAGCTGTGTAATTTTACTTATGTAGCGAGATTGAATGTGAAAGTCAGAAAGGCAGCTTCCTTGTACTTTCATGCAATAAAAACTGAGCTCACAAACAGGAGAGATGGCTAGGTAGTTATTAACACTTGGGGCTCTTGCAGAAGACAAGAGTTCAATTCCCAGCATCCATGTCTGGAAACTTAGAATCACCTATGGCTCCAGATCTAGGGAATCTGATGCCCTCTTCTGGCCTCAGCAGGCACATGCATTCATGTGTACATACACACATACTTTAAAGCAGAATAAATTTGTTTAAAAAGAAAGCTGAGCTCAGCTAACAGCACAGCACAGACACTGAACCAGTCAGACTGTAGAAAATTGGAGAAAGAACATCATTGGTAGACAAGAATGTATTCACTTAAGGACAAATTGGAAAATACTGACACACACATAATGCTTCAGAGAAAAATCCATATTTTAAAACAGAATACTCTCTATATATCTCCAAATTGTCTCTTCCAAATGGCCTAGATTCAGCTGAGGGAAAAACAAAACCTATTTTGGCTTGATAATGTGAAGATTGTGGTGAATGAGGGAAGGAGAAGGAAAACGTGAAGAGAGAAACTCCTCACATGCAGCTTTGAATGAGATGTTTGCTCTATAGCAGAGTCTTCCTGGAGTCCAAGAGCTAAAGGCAATCTGTCAGAATTGATAACATTAATAATTTTAATTTCTGTCTAATAAATTATAGAGGTACCTTATCTCACTCTCACACACTGTAAAACTGCAGAATGAACAGGACTTTACGCCTACAATATTTTAAGGTAACTAGCCCTTGCAAGTCTAATTCAGGAACACAGTTCACAGCTCTATATTCTTCCAATGACAGACAGGTAGCCTTCTTCCTTCATTGTGTCCCCTAAGGGACTGAGGAGTGTCATAATTCCTAGGTATTTTTCTGCCCTAGAAGAGGTTTGCTCATACCTCCTGGGTTGTATGAAGACCCAACCCATGATAATCAGAGAGGCGATCATGTTCCTGTCATCCAAGCCTCCTCATGGCACGGTCCTCCTACCATCAAAACAAGTCTGAAACAAAGTCACAACTCCCTGAGCTGTGTGCTGAAGGGACTGATGAGGAAGGAGGATGTGAGCAGCAGGCAGCAGGCAGGTGCTTGTACTCACTAACAAGCCGTAGGGTTGTCAACCCTCTTTGTGTCTGCCTCGAGTTCCTCTCCTAACACCACATCGTGGTCAACAGCTGTGGGGTCCAGATTATGAAGCATTTACATGTTGAGTATGGCCCCTGCTGTCCTGACAGAAACCCACTGTGTGTGTGAGAGACATTCACATTTGAACTCCCATACTACCATCCTTTGGAAGACTTTCATTTAAGTTTAGGAGTCTGGATTCCACTTGCAAAATCGCAGATGTGTTCTCTGACCCAAGAAAGTCATTGCAGTTAAAACCTTGTCTCTTGAGACTGTGCTCACATCCTTTACCCCTAGGATTGCATGAAGTTTGGCTTCTTTTATTATAGAAACTAATTTAGTAATGACAAAAGAATTGATGTAAAGACACACAAAGTCACACCATTAAGAAAAAAGAGACATACATAGACTTGCTTATACTAAAAATATAAAATATGACCTTGAGGTACAGTTCAATAGAAGAACGCTTTCTTATCATTTCCAAGGTGCTAAATTCCATAGAACTCCACCAAAAACACCTATATGAAACACGTTTAAACTTTGTATTGCTTGTGGCTGTTCACTAGAAGTAATTATACGTTCTCCTCTGACTTAAAAGAGTTAAACTGGCCTTTAAAATACTAAAAATAAAGCCCATGGTTCTCAATGACCAGTCTGTATATACTGTTGTCTTCTCATGAAAGGGAAAAGAATGATTAAATCAGAAAAAGGGAACTTGTCAATTTTCCATCCACACATTTAAACCTAGATTAATGATAAATGCTCCCTCAAGTATGATTCTCGACAGAAAGGACAGCCCTGCCCTACAGAAAGTCAAGAGCAGAATGACTTCTCTTCTGAAGTTTGCACAAATACCACCTGATATTTTAATTGACAACAACATAAACCCTGCTGCTTTAAGACATTGTGTGTGTGGCAAGCTTTGATTTCAGATGTTGGCTGGGCAGGTCTCACATCCTGGATTATCAGCAATGAACCTAGTCAAGCAACTGTTGTCCTTGGCATTCTCCCAGCCGCCCAGGGTGCCACCTTCGAATGCTTGCTTCCTGCGAAATGACTCATTTGCCTTCCAGCTTTTTTTATCCACATAATATTTGGTATAAATGTGTTTGTTAGACTGCTCTCAAAACATAAATTACACTATTCATATACAAAATGTATAATTGCTCATATTCGTCAATGTCACTCCCTAATGAAAAGCTTCTTACTCAAAGCCATGAGGATATAGGAACTCAATGGAAACCCTGGTGGAGGTATCAAGTGTGTGTGCAGCATCTGCTGCTGACAAACGGGTTCTTCTTTTTGGAAAGTCGTTACATTTTAAATTTAGAATTACTTTAACAGAAGTCTTGTTGAGTGTATATCCCAAGCAGATTATTTTCTCTAAAACCATGTTGCCAAAAGGATATTATCCACAGTGAGAACATTAACAATAATCACTCTGGCTAAAAAAGAATGAAAGCAACTCATGGAAATACAATGAGTTCTTGGTTATGGAATTCACAATATAACAGAGCCAGTTTGTAGAAATAAAAACCTTCAAATTCTTGTTCTACTACAAATTTAAATATGTACTCTTGATAAGTGTGTGGATCATGTTAAAAGTAAAGGGAATAAAGATAACTTTTAGATTAAATATATATTAATTATTTTAATGACTAATTAAGTATTCCTAATTTTCTATATCAATGGAGAAAATCAATTTTCCTTAGGTGATTGCATATCTTCTTTATTTATTTACTTTTAGGGTTTTTTCCTTTTAACAAAGATAGAATTTTTTTCACATAATATACACCTGTTTGGGACTGTGGACCCTCAGACCCTGAATTTTCTGTGACCCCCTTGCCTGCCAGAGTAAACAACTTGTTTTCCTGTGTTTGCAGCTGCTCTTAGCATGAGACCCTCATGAGTTCCTCATGGCCGGGGAGTGGTTTCTGGTGGGCTTGCAGCTGAAAATCCCAGGAACTGGAGCATGGTCATCGGTCAGGGAAAGCCCTATATAAGCTGCCCTGGAACACAATAAAGTTGGCATTCTTGTTTCAAGGATGACCTCTCTCGGGCAGGATGGTACATACCCTGGTGTGATTTTCCTCCCTCTATTCCTCCCAGTCCACCACCCCGACCTCTCCTCAAACTCTTATGAGACAGGCCTCTAGATCTTAACAAGTGTCCTCTAGACAATGGATTTCCCTGGGAATGGGGAATTAGATGAGATTTCCCTGGGAATGGGGAATTAGATGAGATTTCCCGGGTTAACTGAGGGGAGGGTATGGAGGATGAGAACATGAGAAAATGCGGTGGCTGATTTGGGGAAGGGATGGAGAAGGGGAGAAATGAAAGAGATAACCTGGTACGGAGCCATTATCCAGTTTGGAGAAGCCTGGTGCTAGGGAACTTACCAGGAATCCACAAGGATGACCCCAGCTAAGACTCCTAGCAATGGTAGAGAAGGTGCCCAAACTGCCCTTCTCCTGTAATCAGACTGTCATCATAGAGCCTTTATCCAGTAACTGATGGAAGCAGATGCAGAGACCTCAGCCAAGCACTGGACTGAACTCTCAGAGTTCTGATGAATAAAGGGAGGAAGACTGTATGAGCCAGGAGGGTCAAGGTCATGGGGGGGTAGTTTGAATGCACAGACACAGCTGGCCAGAACTAGTGGGAGCTCACAGACTCTGAACCAACAGCTGGGAGCCTGCATGGAACTTCCCTAGGACCTCTACATGTGGGTGACAGTTGTGTAACATGGTCTGTTTGTGGGGCCCCAGCAAAGGAATCAGAACCTGTCCCTGGAAATGGCAACAGAAAGGAAGGAGAAGTCACAGCAGGCAGACATCGACAGAGATGGGGGTGAAACAGGAGGATTGGATTTAGAGCACAGGAGGGAGAGGCGAAGATCCACAGTTTGACAATTTCCTCATTGACCACAGTGGCCTGCAGGTTTCCTGTGAATGCCTGCTGGAGCCACAGTTGTACTTTTTAAAATGAGAAGTCATATGTAGAATAAAGACTGGTAAAGGTAGCCTTTACTCTAATACATCAAGGATAATATGGAACAATGGGGCACATGAGCTTTGTTTTGTCTACTGTCTGCGCAGCACTGTTGTAGGCAGAATGAGTCACTTAGAAGGGGTGAACTCCTGTCCCTGACATTCTACACTTGGCAGATAAAATGTTCTTACCAGAAGCAGACAGCATTGGTGGAATCCAAGTGGTTATGTCATCAGTAATTTTAACTTTTGTTTTCTTCTTTGCAATATTTTAATATATATATATATACATATATATATAAGAATTGGTATGTGTCCATTTTGAAATACAGTATCATGATTGCCATTCCACTATTACATTTTTCAAATTAAAAATAGGCATAAAGACCAGAAGAAAAGAATAGGAATCTCAGAAGCACACACAAAGACAACCAACCCTCAATAGGGTGTCAAAAACACGTCATGGAGAAAAGAAAGCCTGTTCTACAAAAGGAATGAAGAAACTAGACCGAGACGGGAAATTGGGTCCTTATCTGTCTTTAACACAAGACAGATCAAAGATTTCAATCTAAGGCCTGAAACTGCAAGGACTTGTAGCAGAAAAGACAAAAGCTTCATAATGTTGGTATTGATAATGATTCCTTGTATATGATATCCAACACTAAAGCCACACATCAAAGCTAAACATGGCTGCATCAATCTTAAGAGCATCTACTTAACAAAGGCTAGCATCAGCAACAGGGTTGCCAAGGCAACCTAAGGACTGGGGAATATATTGACAAACCACTACCTGAGATGGGTTTAAGATCCAAATTATGTAATTCATGTCTACAACCTAACAGCAAAAGCAAAAAACTGATTTGAAAAAATTACTTACAAATGAACAATAATTTGAATCGACATTGACATTTTACTAAAGAACAGAAAGAGAGAAAGAGAGAGAGAGAGAGAGAGAGAGAGAGAGAGAGAGAGAATAGGTATATCATACCTATTACGGTGGGCCCATTACAAAAGGAAGTAAAACCTAAACTCACAGAAAACAGTAGTAAAAATAAAATAAAATAAAAGTTTTGTCAAGAATGCATTAAAATATAAGCCTTTGCACACTACTGAGAAGACTTTGATTTGATGCATTTACCATTTACCATGGAGTTTTTCTTTAAAACCTGGAGGCATATTTACCATCTAATCCCCCAATCTCACTTCTAAATGAATACGCAAAAGAATTAAAATCAGAATGCTGAACAGAGACCACAGCCCACGTGCATGGCCATGCTCTTCGCAAACAGTCAAGACTAGAAACAACCTTAAAGGTCTCCTGAGAACTAAACAAATAAAATGTGGCAGACAAAGTCAGCAGAATGCTATTAACCTTTAAAAGAGGTAAATTCTGCTTAATGTGTTAACATGGATGAACCCGAAAGGCATTGTGCTGAGTAAAATAAACCAGTTACCGGGTGACCCCACTTGTCGAGGTGGCTAAAATTGTAGGATTCACAGAAACTTGGTGCTGCCAGAGACTGGGAAACAGAGAAACAGTGATTTGTTCTGCAGTGGAAAAACATTACTGCGAAACAGGGTGACCACGTTGGGATTATGCTTAGTCCTGCAATGTGCAGTTAAAAATGCTAGGATGCTAGAATGGAAGTCTAGTGTTCTCACACTCACAAGTAAATAGTTAGGCAGGAAACCTCTGTTCTACTGTCAATCACTCATGACAGTCATGTTCCACCAAGATGACACCACTCAAACAAAATATTTAGATTACAAGATACCAAATATATAGATAAGGTCCTGAGGTTTGCGAAGTATACATTGAAAAAGATTCCCTGATCACCTATAGATTTAAAAATCTCTTTAAACTTTTAAGACTTTACTGTAACCTGAATCCAGAAATAGAAGATCATGAACTCTAGAGACAAAACCACTTAAATTCCAGCGTGGAAAGGATCTAAGATCTTAAACAAAGTGTTTAACACCCTCCTCTATAGAAACATTTCCTAGGTGGCTGGGATCTTTGAGGATCAGCATTCATGTGATATCTTCTAGCATGATGCAGGATACCAAACACAAATTTCTGACTGCTCACCTCTCCTTTCTGGTACCCCTTGTGTATACATCTAACATGGCGTAAGCAACAACATGCAATCTGACTGTCTTAGTGTGGTGGTTTTAAAAAGATGGCCCCCAAAAGGAGTACCACTATTAGGAGGTGTGGCCTTGTTGGAGGAAGTGTGTCATTGTAGAGCAAGCTTTGAGGTCTCTTTTTCTCAAGCCTCCCTTAGTGTGACAGTCAGTTGACTTCCTGTTGCCTGGAAGATGCAGCATTCTCAGCTCCAGCACCTCATCTGTCTGCATGCTGCCGTACTCCCCTCTATGATCATAATAGACTGAACCTCTGCAACTGTGAGTCACCCTCAATTAGATGTTTCCTTTAGAAGAGTTACCATGGTCATGGTGTCTCTTGACAGCAATAGTAAATCCTAAAAGGCATGACTCGAGGGTATATGACATCAAAACCCACCTCCACAGTGACACACTTCCTCCAACAAGACCACACCTACTCCAACAAGGTCACACCTCCTAATAGTGTCATTTCCTTTGGGGGCCATTTTCTTTCAAACCACTATACTAATTCTGTCTATGCCAGAGTAAACACAAGTCACTGATCCTGTTAGAGTACCTCCACCTTGGTCCAGAACCCAGGGCAGACAAACCAGCTTCTACAGCTTCAAGTGAGCTGGGACATCTCTGCTGAACATTAATTCTGAAGGGAAAGATGGGAATCTTGAAGCACAACAGGTATTCCTATCTAGCCTCCTTAGTGAAATATCCAGGTCAGCGGCGGAAAATACTGTGCCTTTGTCAAAAGACACAACAACATTCATTTACAGATATGGTTGAGGTTCGTTTGAATTCTAGGATCAGGCCACACCCCACCCTGTAAATTAAGGTGTGTTCCAATGAGCTGGTAGATAAGACTGTCTTTATATAAAATAAAAATTGACTGAAGAAAATAGAAATAAGGAACATAGAGCTATTGATAATCTAAAGTTGCTTGCTTGTAGGGTGAAACAGAAAAAAAATATTTCTTTCCACTGCTAGATAAAATTGTTCCCTGAGGACTGCTGGCTATGACTCTTACTTTGGGGCAGCTGTCCTGTCTCAAATGTCAATTTGATTGTGTGGTGCTTATCACAAGTTAACTGTATCCTCGTTTTGTCTGATTTTCTAGGGTCTAGAGCATAAAACCAGTCCGAATTAATGGCCTCTCATAAACATATTTGACACTTTTAAGCCCCTCACTGCCCCATAATGTAAAAACTCAAAGTGACAGATGAGGGAAGAGAGTCTCACTGCCTGTGGCTCTCAATTACCTGACCCTGATGTTAGATTTTCTCCAGAATTATCTACAGAGAGGAGCCTGTGATTGTGTCTGACCATGCATTGCCCATGGGGTCCATTCGCTCACCCTGTGCTCTACAGTCTGCAGACTGAGGCGTAGCTCTTGTACACTCACCACCCCAAGGTGAGAATTAATACTGGCTGCTCCTTTTCTCTCTCTCAATCTCTATTAATGAGAATTGGATTGTTCTTGTCACATCTCTCAAATCTGTGGCACTGTCTAAGGTGACATTAACAATCTATTGTCACTTATTGGGAAGCATTAAATTTTAATTTTCAAGAAGGAAACAAAATAGACGCAGCCATTCAGTCAAACACTCAGATGTAGAGTGTTGCTATTACTACTTACAGATAAAAAATAGAAAAGTGATAATAGGTTGTTAGCTATTTCAAAAAGAGCATCTAAAAAGTAATGTCTAAATTTATAAAGATAATAGCAAAGACTCCTAAAGACAATGGTTTTCAAAATCTTCTATTAAGAAAAAGGGAAAAATCTTCAACAGAAATCTGTACCTCTACAGGACCCTCCAGCCTACTATTCTGGCTTCTTTCAAATGTTCTGATCCTTTCCAAACCCTTTCTCACCCCCGAACCTTTGAGTGTGTATCAGATTCTTTGCTCTGATTCTTCCCATATGTGTCTCTGGGATCTCAGGTGTAAATCAAAGCCTTGTGTCTGCTCTACTCAATGAGCCCTCGGTCCACCGTCAAGTCTCAATCGCCCCTCTTGGACGTAGTCTTCACATCTTTGCATCCCAGGGGCTAATGTCTTTTGGTTTATGTTTAACTGTAACTACGGCTATCTATTATTTGCTTCCTTATCCCTCTCTCACGTTCAGCACCTAGAACAGCTCCTGAGCTACACTAAATGAAGTGTCTGCGGAGGGGAGGAAGGATACCTCTTATTCAGCTGTCCTCGATGGCAAACACATAACGTGTCTGGGACTTCCGTGTAATGCGAGATTTTAAACAGAAGAATTGTGAGTTCATTGCTTCACATGGACACTTTCTGCTTCTTTCAAGGCTGCATGGAGGAGGCAAGAGGTCATCACTCTCCAAGATCTCATCAAGGAAAGTGACAAGGTCAGTGTCATGAGGAAGTCAGAGGCTGTGCTAACTAGTCTGATGCCAACTTGACACAAGCTAGAGTCGTTTTGGAGGAGGGAACTTCAAATGGAAAAATGCCCCCAGTGGATCGACCTGTGGCGTATTTTCTTGGTTGATGACTAATGTATTGCAGAGTCCAGCTCACAGTGGTTGGTGACAGACATCTCAGGGCCAATGCTCAGATGCTATCAGGGTCCTGGGTGCTATCAGAAAGCTAAGTAGGCAAGCCAGTAAGTAGACTCATCCAAAGCCTCTCCCTCTCCCTGACTCTCAACTCCTGCCCTTACTGCCCTGGATGATGGACTGGTCCCTGGAAGCGTTAGGTGAAGATAGCCCCTTTCCTCCACAGCTACTTTTTGTCATGGTGTCTCATGCAGCAACAGAAACCATACCTAAGACAGAGGCTTTATAACTAGAGTCAGAACTGCCGAGGTAGGAGACCCTCTCACCCACCGTGCTGCCTGCAAGGTGCACAGAGATCTCTAGGGTTACAGATTTCATGAGCTGGCACTGATGCTGGGCCAGGCTTTGGGTGATGGAGCTGACTTTGTGTCTGTCCCTGCTCCTGTAAGTCTCCCCTCACCCACACTCCTGCAACTAGAACCAATAAACACATCGGTTCTCCAACTAGACTATGGGAGTATTGTTCCTTTGATGTCTCCTCAGGTCCCTTTCTGAGGTGAGTACATGTTTCTTTACATTTCCCCAAGAATCATGTCAGAAAACAGCATGTAACCAAGGGCTGTGGCCTCTAGGACTGGCCTTCCAGGGCATGACTGCAGGTTTAATGCACCTCTCTTCTGCACTTTTAGAGACAGGCTCCTCTATACAGGTCCTGCATTGTAGCCAGATGCATGTCCCCATGATGCCTGATAGATGGCATTCACCTTTGAATTACCACTTCATGTGTAGAAAAAAAAACATAATTACTGAAGAAGCCAAGCACACTGTAAGTCATAATTAGTGTGAAGGAAAACCATTTATGCCCGCAATTTGTGTATGTGCATACTCAGATATATACAAACAGCTGTAGAAAATACTTTTGCATAGCAATAACAAATTTAAACTCATTAAATATGCACTAATATAACTGCATGACTCATTTTAAGTTTCCAAAATAAATCTCCAAGCTCTCTATTATCTTAATAGGGGAATAATGGCAGGCAGCCGAGTGTGTGCCATGGAGCTACCCGGTATGCTGCTCAGCTTCCAATTTATTCCTTCTACATGTATGATCTCAGGCAAACACCTTGTCATCTCAGAGCCATGGGGATGGCAAAACTGCCCACTTAATATTTATTTTGAGATTAAAATGGGTTGATATGTTTGTAAACTCAGTGGACGTTATTTGTAATGTACTTACTTTCCAGACAAGTTATATTTATTATATACTTATATATAATACCTATGTTATATATTGTGTATATATATTGTTCCTCAAATCAGGGAGATACTACTCAGGTGTGCATGACAACACGCTAAAGTGAACACACCCATACCATGGTAAATGCCAAGAATCTGCTCGAGGTTTCTGTTAATTTACTCGGGAAAAAATAGAAATAAGTTTTAAAATAAAGGAAATGCATCTTGGAAAAGACATGAATAAAATATCAGCTTTCACAGAATTTAGTTCCTGCAGCTGGCTCCTCAGGCGATCGGCTGACATTCACTTCAGCTCACTGTCTTCCACGCCTTCACCACAATAATCCGCATTCAACCCTGCTTTCTCTTTCCTGGAACCATTTCGTGTTTCCCTAATCTGTGAGTGTGTTACCACTACCTGTGGAGCATCACTCCCTTCCCATGTGGACCAGAGTCACTGAAGGACCTCAAAACAGCTTCCTTGTTATGGGAACTCCCTCAGCCTGCGGCTCTATGCCGTTTCTTTTGCCTTGCATGGCTGGAACACTATGTGAATATTGCTTGAGAGTTGACACCTACAGCACAATGGTGTGTGCGTGTGTGTGTATGTGTGTGTGTGTGTGTGTATGTGTGTGTGTGTGTGTGTATGAGAAAGAGAGAGAGAGAGAGAGAGAGAGAGAGAGAGGATACGCCCATATTCCCTGAAAGACTGTCATATCCTTGAGTTTGAACAATACCCCGCCAATTTCCATATACCTCTCTTCCCCACAGTTCTTATGTCCTGGCATAATGCTTTTCCACTTGCTGGATGCTGGTCAGCTAGAGCCGTGCCTTCCCTAGAGCAGGCTGCTGCAGGACTGGTGGACATTACCTGTCCACTGTCACAATGACAGCAGTGGAAAAACAACCACCTCAAAGGTGTTATTGACAGAAGTTCCATGGCTTGGTCACAAACAAGTGTCCTAATTAGCCATCTAGCTTCAGACTTGTGATGTCCAGGGGTCCAGTCTGCCTTCCCTCAGGAGCCCGCTAGCCTGGCTCAGCACCAACCTGGGGGAGTGAGTGGATAAAGAAAATGACACCTCTAATGAGCAGCCGACTGCAACAAGATCCAATTCATAACTCCGCATGAGCGAGGAGCTAAATCGTTTTCCTGGGTGGTAGAATGATAGGCCATTTCCGAACCAGCCCATGCCCTTGAAGAGTCTACCCCCTCTTCTTTCATTTGTCTGTTTTCTTTAGAGATAGCTGGTATCGGGGTATATAGCAAATCACAGAAGAACAATGTGTATTTTTAAAAAAGATATTTCCTTCATTCTCAGGGCAGGCCAGATACTAGGGCAATAAGGAGCCAGATATAATCAAGACAGAGCAAACCCACAGTGCACAGTACTGCAGAGAAATAAAAGGAAAATTAAACAAGCTTCCGTCCATCATCACCATGGATGCCTGACTCCTCAGAGAAACACATAGGAGCTAGGGTGAGTAGATTCCTCTGTGTTTGGGCTATGGACAAAGAATCCCAGCTCTGTGGTCTGAAAACCTTAGAGGAGAAGCAGACATCTCTGGGCTTGAGGCTATGGTTAAGGTGTTTACTTGGGTGAAGCAAGGTCATAAGGACATCCAGGAAGAAGGAATTACTGTCACCAATGTGTGACCCTAGCGAGGGAGACCACAAAAGCAGGTCACCTAGCAGAGCCCCATGTCTGCCACTGGAGGTCTCCATATTCAGGCACCTGGCAAATCCTAGCTAAGAGTTAGCCCTGGGCTGCTTCTGGGATGTGTTCTCAAGGGACTGGAGAGTGAGCTCACCACACACTCTCTGCTCCTGCTCAGAGCCTGCTGCGGTTCCCCAGGCCTTAGAATCCCAGAGTAAGGCCGCCTGATCCTGCCTAGCACTGTTCCTCTCTCCCACTTAAGCACTGTTTTCTGCAATCCTATTTTCTGCACAAGAATTCCTCCGTCTCAACTGGTTGTCAGTGGAAGCCCCTGTTTTCACAAGACCTGATCTCTGGCTCATGGGGACCCTGGGATGGTTAGATTTTTGTCATCCTGACACAATCTGGCACCATCCGGGAAGAGGGAGCTGCAGCTGAGGAAATGCCTCCTTTAGACCGGCATGTAGGCAAGCCTTTGGTGCAGTTTCTTTTCTTTCTGCTTTTCATTTATTTGCTTTTTGAGACAGGGTCTCAGTATGTTGCCTTGGCTGGCATAGAACTATGTGGTCCAGGCTGGCCTCAAACTCACGTAGCTCCATCTGCCTCTGCTCCCAAGTGCTGGGATTAAAGTTGTATGCCACTATTCCCAGCTGGGCATTTTCTTGATAAGTAATAGATGAGGGGGTGCCCATGACAGGTAATTCCACCCCTGGGCAAATGATCTTGGGATGTACAAGAAAGCAGGCTGTGCAAACCTGATCTCGGCTTCAGTTCCTGCCTCCAAGTTTCTGCCTTAAGTTCTTTCCCTTACATCACTTCATGACGGGTCATGAACCATGATATTAAATAAATCAAATTGCTTTCAGTCAATATACTTATCACAGCAACAGAAAGCAAACTAGGACAGGCCCTTTGTGGCACCCTGACCATCAATTCCTCATCCCAGGTTCGTCCAGTCTTAGTGGTCCTTCTGTTCTGGGATCTATCTGTCTCCTCCTTCAGTCAATTCTACTCTGGAAGATGATTCTCAACTCAGACTGTGCAAGACATTGAGTGAGGATCTGGAAGGGCACATGCGTTCTATACATGTCCACTGGGATACACGAGAAATAGCCTTTGAGAGCAAATGTATCCGTACTACATCCAGACCAAGGAGCCCTGGTTCACCCTCCAACCGAGCCTCCCCAAAATCCTTCACATAAACTTGGCCATACACACAGATTTTTCCAAAGACTTCACTCCCTAGGATGTCTGATGCTTTAATTAGCACAAATGTCCTCCAGGTCTTGGGTGTTGACAGCATTTGCCGATTTCCCTCCCACTTCACTGGCCAATAGAGTTTGAAAGGCTTGCTCTCCAGAAATGCATGTACCCTCGGGATGGCTCCATCTTACATCACTTTTGCCAGTGTGAGTTCCTCGGGGTTGGCATCAAAGTTGACAAGAATGTAGAGGAAGTTCAGCAGTTGTATGTGCAGTTCTGGAGAGCCTGCCTCATTGGCAGTGTGGCCGCACTCCAGGGGAAGCTGGGAAAGCCTGTAGTCCTGCGTCCCCGTGTAGCTCTCTCGGACACATTGTCAAGAGGCACATGGGGAACACTTATAACCTCATATTTCCAACTTGATGTGATAGAAAGAAAAGTCAAAGATAATTCTCAAACACGTGGGCTGAAACATTGTTTTCCTTGTTTCTAAATATGGGACTGCTGAAGGAAAATCAGCGTGTGTGCATGTGTATGCGTGCATGTGTGTGTGCAAGTGTGTGCGTGTGTGTCCATGCATTGCATGCATGTGTGTGCACATATGTGCAAGTGTGCATGCATGTGTGTATACACGTGTGCATGTGTGTTCAAGGTATGTGTGAGTGTCTGTGAGAGTGTGCATGCATGTGTATGTGTGTGTGCGTGCATGTGTGTGCATCAGAGACACAGAGCAAGAGACAAGAGAGACAGAGTCAGAGAGAACAAACCTTCCTTGAGGAAACATTTTATCAGAATGTTTACAAGTGCATCTTTGTTGAGAATGCCCAGAGTCTAAAATTGCAATGTTTGCACTTCATATTTTTGCATTTTTATCTAATTTTGACAACATCCCCTTTACCTCACCAACTTCTTCTCACATCACCCCCATATATGTGCCCTCCTTAAGTAGGAAGCCCTACTTTTGAGATAAACTAACTAAAACTAATTTGATACTGCTGATAAATAAATTGAATCATTAAAGCTAAATTGAGTACAAAACTGACCCTGGATATATAAGAATTTGGCTTAGGATAAAGAAGTCTTTAAATCAATATGAACTGATGAATTATTCAGAAGGTAGTGTTAGTATGGCTATGTTTCTGTTTGACTAGAAGGAAAACATAACCTGTCCTCATCCCACCAAAGATCATTTGAGATTAAAACTCACATCACAAAAGTTCTAGAAGGAAATTTGTAGATAAATAATTTATAATAGTAATTTCAAAAATGCTTTTAAAATTAGCACACACAATCCATAAGTCCCACTAATAAATCTGATATTACAAAATTTTTAGGACCAGCAAGATGGCTCAGCAGGTATAGTCATTTGCCACAAATCCTAATGATTTAAGTTTACTCCCCAGACCCATACAGTAGAAGAATGCAATTGAGTCAAGTATGTCCTCTGACCTTCATGTGCATGCCATGGCATGTGTGTGAACACACGTGTATGCACACACACACACACACACACACACACACACACACTCACACACACAAACTGTATACAAAATTTCTGGCCAATAATTCACCATCTTCTTTCATGATTTAATATTTCACAGCTTAGACTTTTATAAACAATAAAGATGAAACAGGAGTGAATTCTCAGATACGAAAGGGTAGGTAAATAAATAAAGTAATAAAGATCAGTGAAGACAGCAGACACAATTGACCAGTAGGTCAAGGGAGACCTGAAGCATAGGTAACTCATGTGTCAGTATCCAGGGACAGAGCATGCGGGGTGTCTCCCTGAGGTTGGTAGCTTGCTGAAGCCCCTTCCCACCTTCTCTGCTTCCTGCATGTCATGATGTGGGCAGTGTTGCTCTACCACATGCACTTGCAGCCATGATACTCTGCTCCATGCAGGGCCCACAGCGGTGCAGTGAATCAACCATGAAATGAAAACATGAGCCGAGATCACAAGGAGGGTGCTCTTCACGTCTTCTCTTAGCCTCTCGAGCATTTGTCATGACAACACAAAAGCTAATGCACACAGCCAGCAAAAGTGAAACCCCCAAAGCCATATAGGCTATTACCATGGCCCTTAGGGCATCCAGGAAAAGGGGGTAAACTCCTATCGTTGAAGACCCTACACACTTTACACACAGTGTTCGAAGGAATTGATCTGGTTCTGCAATAGGAGCCTCCTCCTCCCCAAGGACTGACTCTCCTAGCTTCAGGAGTTAGTTACATAAGCTGCCTGGGGATACAGTAATCTATATTCCTATCTGGTTGTAATGCCCACAAACCACAGCAATGACCAGTATTTCAAAAGGTGCAATGGTGGTACTTAAGTTCTGGGGTCACCTACTTGGATGTAAGGGACACTTGACTAGACCGTGCTCTTGCCTGCCACTGTAAACTTAGCCAACTAACTACCTGTGTGCCATGGGGTCACTGAACCTAGAGGAGAGCCTGCTTCTGCCACCATCCTAAATCAGGACAATCTCCAACTGCATACTTAAGGCTAATCTTATACCCAGAGATAAGCATAGCTCTCAGCTCTCATCAAAGAAGTTTTGGCAGAAGATAGAGATCATTTTAAAAAACACACAGAAACTGGGGTGCCCACCAACAAATAAACAAACTTATAACCTCTACACCCATGGTTCAAGGAATGCGGGGGAAACAGTGAACATCAGAAAATCAGGGCACCTACTTCAAGATAATCTCTTAGTGCATACCATGGCATGCATGCACCTAAGTGTCCCATGCATATTGTAGCCTGCATGCACCTAAACCTCATATGTATACTGTGGTATACATGCACCTAAACCTCATATGTATACTGTGGTATGCATGCACCTAAACCTCCCATGCATACTGTGACATACAGGTACCTAAACCTCCCATGCATACTGTGGCATGTATGCACCTACGGGTCCCATGCATACTGTAGCATGCATGCACAGAAATTTCCCATGCATACTGGGGCATGCATGCACCTAAACCTCCCATGCATACTGGGGCATGCATGCACCTAATCCTCCCATGCATACTGTGGCATGCATGTACCGAAACCTCCCATACATACTGTGGCATGCATGCACCTAAACCTCCCATACATACTGTGGCATGTGTGCATTTAGACTCATGAACATGAAAATATATATAGCATTTTTTAAAGTAACAATGGTACTACTTTCTAATCTACTGAACAGATTGCCTAAGAGTGCTGTTGTGGGCTTAGGGAAGCAGCACCTTCACGGTGTGCTCTTGAGAATTTGTAGGTATACATTCCTAAGGTTGAATTTGAAATGGCAAATCAAAATTATTAAGCACAATTAAACTTCGTTTTGACAATCTACTGTCAAGGTAATATTATGGTTTTGCTTTTAAAAACATTGCAAAGATGGGCTTGAGAAAGGGCTCAGCAGTTAAGAGCACTGGCTGCTTTTGCAGAGAACCCAGGTTTAACTCCCAGCACCCACATGACAGCTCCCAGCCATCCAGTTCTGACCTCCCGCAGGTCCAACACTCATACATTTGTTGTTGTTTTTTTTTAATATTGCAAAAAGGCTGGAGATGCAGCTCATTGGTAGAGAGTTGGCCTGTAATGTCAGGCCCTGGGTTGGATCTGTAACACAATGATCAATCAATCGAAGTTTGGCAAAGGTTTTCTGCCCAAGTCAATCCCTTATAACACTATCTGCAATCATGATAATCAACACCTAAGAATGCAGGGACTGCAGACAAGGCCACTTATTATGGTGGCAATGGCAGATGTAGTACTGAAGAGAGCGTGAGCGAGAGGGCCTTTGTATGTTCTGATGGTAGACATGCACTGAGACCAGGAAGAGACATGAGCAAGGACCAGGAGCAGATTTTCTACTTTGGGGACATCTGGGAAAATTTTAAGAAGCTAAGAACAGCTTTGTTCAATTAAATTAGGACATGGTATTGCCATGCCCTGATTGTATTAAGGATTCTGCATTAGCTCACTGAAGCTGCTGAAACAAATGCTTGTGTATCTGATCATGATGCAATCACGCATGTAGCAAGGCATCTTACTATGAAGCTGAGGAGATGACTCAATCAATGAGAACCTGAATTTGATCTCTAGAATCCAGGTAGTTTTTAAAAATGACAGATAAGGTTTGTGGGCGAGTGGAAACATGCCAGTCTCTGGGGCTTGCTGGCTGCCAGCCTTGCCTGTTCGAAGGTTCTAGGCCAGTGAGAGACCCTGTTTTGAGAACAAAGCATGAAGTACCCGAAAGAAACTGAGCTTGTCCTCTGCCTTCTACACACTTATGTAGCTGCATGTATTCCCATCTGCATGTGCATGGATACCTGCACACATGCATGTGCGTATGTGCACACACACACACACAATGTCATGTCCTGTACATTTATATAATCACCATGTCAATCTAAAATAAAATAAGAAAGAAAGAGAAGAGGCTCTTGGAAGAGGAAAGAGATTCACTCTTCCTTTCAAGCTGGTTTTAAGTTCTGTAATTTCTAACTTTGCTAAGTATTTCTTCCTTACCTATAATTATGAGGAGCAGTCACAACTGTGATGTTTTTGGTGAGACCTAGGATTAATTCATGTTTTTAGTAAAGTAAATTCAAAAGAAAATAATTAATATCCTCCAAATTCTTTCTTATTCCATTTTCCAGCCAAAAGGTTCAAATCCTATAATATACATCTTTTAATTCAGGGCTGACCACAAATTCTCTCTCCACTTCTTTCCCATGACTGTCCTGTGTACATGAGTGTTGTTTAAGGGGCAAATGTCTCTCTCTACCGCGTAATCTGAGCCTACACAAGACAGTCTGACCAGCAAAATGCAGCCTTATGCTGGCAGGCTGGGCCGGGAGCCTTCGCAGCATAAAATCTCACTCTCGACATTACCATATCAAGAAGAGCCCAGATTGATGGGATTCCTCTGCTTCAACACTTTGTGGTTACCAAATGTCTAAGGAATCGACGGACTTCAAGGACAAAACACTTCTCAGAGGGTCTCCAAGAGCAGTGGAGGAGCAGCCGCTGGAGCTTACATGCAGATCCAAGCCCAGCCCCTCTTCTGCATTCCTTCCATGAGGGACACGAGGCCAGTTATGTGCTGAGTTGCAGCCTGAACCCGTGCAGCCTCGGAATCTCGGAATACAACTGTCATGGAGAAGGTCTTTGCAGAAGTAATCCTGTCAAAATTTGACCATTAGTCTGAGCATGAACCCAGTGTGGTTGGTGAGCTCTCAAGAAACTAGAGCAGGACACAGAGGGCAGAGAAAGGCATGGAGAAGACACGCCCAAAGGCTGTCGGCCACATACAAAGAAGCAAGGCCTGGGAAGAAACATCACTGCTCCTCCCGGCTCTCACCCTGCAGCCTCAGAGCTGAGAGCGCATGTCCACTCTGGTTAGGCCAGCAGACTGCAACATTTTGTCCCAGCAGCTTTAGCAAGCTAATCCAGGATCCTTGTATACACTTTTAACTCAGTCCTGTTCTCTGTTCTTAGTGTCTCTGGCTGTGCCAAGCTTCCCATATAGGAAGCTTCTCTATTTTTATTTTAGTATGATGGATCAGACAGGGTCTCATCCTCCCTAGGACCAGTCTCCACTCGTCTTAAGAAGCATCTCTATTCTGGGCAGACACCTGGAGTTTCATTTGACACACAACCACTGTGCTGAACATTATCATTTTCAGGATGCCCTGACAGGAAGCAATCTGGGGCAGGAGGAACGTTGTTCTAGCTCTGAGATTCATGGAGGGGAAGGTACAGCAGCTGGGGCACTGGCTGTTCTGGAGGAAGCAGATTGCACGGTTTGTTACATTACACAGATCAGGAAGCAAAGGCAGATAGGAAACGGGGTCAGGCTCACACCCCCAGAGATGGACTTCTTCCAGCTAGGCTTCGCTTCCCAAAGCTTCCACATCTCCCAAAACAGAACCACCATCTGGGAACCACGTGTTAGGATAGATGAGGATGTGGGTGACATTTTACATCTGAGCCACAGCACCTGGCATCTGGGGTCTGCTCTTCGGGCATCTACAGCTCATGTTTCTGTTCCTCTCAGACCCGTGCTGTGCCAGTATTAAACCTCAGATCCCTCTTGTCTGGTGATTGTCTAGGGATGATTATAATGAATGTGACCATTAGAACTAACCCAGGGCCTTCAAACAACCGTTGGAATAAAATCCTGGAGCCTCACACTCCCAGAACTACCTCACACTTTATATGTTGACATCTATCCTCAGGTCAGTCCTGGAGACAACAGGCCATACCCCTTGCTATCCCTGTGCCTCGACGGAGGGACAGCCCGCATGTGAGAAAACAGAAGTGGAGCCCATTGGTCTTTACAGTGACCTGCACTTTTCAGGGTGTTTGCTCTCTTCTCTCATGAAAATGTTTTAGAAAAGGCCAAAATATATACATTTCAAACTTGAAGCCACCAGTATGCACATTCCTTAGCCAAAATCCCCCAGGACCTAATGAGGACAGAAGCACAAAGACTGGATGGGCACACCACTCTAAGTCTGGTGTGCTCTCACAGAGGACATTTGGAGACTGTTTGCCCAGGCAGCGCCATCTTCCCCAGGCTTCCCTCTCAGTTTGCAGCTTCTTTAGCTGTGAGGCAGCCAGCATGCCTTTGTTCTTGTTTAAGCCTTTCCGTCCCACGGTGTTGTTCTTCCTCTGTGATTTTCTGTAAACACGTTCGTCTCTAGCACACCCATCCCACGCCATGGTGCACACCTCCTCCTCCGGGGAGTTACCTGCCATCCTTTCCTGTTTTCATCTGACCTGGCTAAGGAATTAAATGCGGTGGCGGCGCTCAGATGCTCAATACTAAAACAGGAAGTGGGATGGAAATGAGACTTTGCTGGCATGCTCGACGAGAAAGACGATTGTGTCCTTGGAAACAGAAATGCCGTTTACTGGGCCCCACTCTTCAGGGCTGCACCGCAGATCAGGAGCTGGAGGTAAACACTGGGGGATTAGCACAACCCCAGCTTTCTTACAATGTCTACTTTGCAAGGAGCATTCTTAGTGGGAGGGAGTCATAAAATGCTGCTACCAGAGGCTCTTTTGTCAGCCTCTAATTATTCTCCTAACTGCTTCCTGTCTTTCTAATGGCATCCATGGAGACGAAGACAGCTACTAGCTCATTCTCCTTGGCTCTCTCCTCCACCGGGGGCTGAGGGGGGGACACATCGCCGGGACTAGGAGCTCACCACATCTGCCCACTGTTTCCATAAACAGTCAAACCATGCCTTCAGCAACTCCAGCAGCTTTGACGGGTCTCAAAGCAAAAGTCAGCACAAACTTCACACATGGTAACAAAAGGTAAGGATTGTGTTGGTATCGGCTCTCAGAGAATCAAAAAAGAAGAAGAAACAAAATTGAGCAACCCCGAAGGGAACTGAGGGTTCACATACTCCAAAGACCTCAACTATCACACCAGGTGGGGGAGGTTCTGGTGTTGTTTCACCGAAAAGAGGGAAGATTGTAATTGACCAGATGGCATTGCATGGCTAGCTAGAATGTTCTCATCATAAAGAAGCGAAGTGTTTGAGATAGTGGATGACCTGAATGTCCTGAACTGATCTTGATGGACCCACATTTTGTAACTGTAAGCACAGAGGAGAACTCTAATAACCTATCAGAAACACAGAAAGACATGGAAGATTTATAACACTTCCCACCCTTGGAATTTCTTCTTCATATGGGAACTCTGGTCTTATTAACTGCAGTGGGATAATCCTCTTGTACACTGTAAAGATATGTCACTCATATTGGTTTAATAAAACACTGATTGGCCAGTAGCCAGGCAGGAAGTATAGATGGGGCAACCCAACTAGGAGAATTCTGGGAAGAGGAAAGGCGGAGTCAGCCACCAGCCAGATGCAGAGGAAACAAGATGAGAATGCCTTTCTGAGAAAAAGTACCAAGCCATGTGGCTAAACATAGACAAGAATTATGGGTTAATTTAAGTTTGAAGAGCTAGTTAATAATTAGCTGAGCTAGTAGGCCAAACATCATATAATTACTACAAGCCTCTGTATGTTTATTTGGGACTGAATGACTGCGGGACAGGGTGGGACAGAAACTTCTGCTTACAATTAACCACAGACCATATGATGGCATCTTCCAGAAACATGAGAACCTGGTACCACGGGCTGTCACCTGTGAGCAGGTGCTGGAATGATGCATGAGGAAGGTCATCTGTGATCACGGCTTTTTCCTCAGTGTACAATTAAAGAAATGCGCACAAGGTTATCAGTTATTCCCTTAATTTGTAATCTGAGGAGCCAGATATGGGTTCTTGCAGGTGGTACCGTGTCTCTGTTCTGGCCTTTCCTGTTGCTCTAAGCCTTCTGGTTTCATCTGACTTGTCCCAGAAGTTATTTCCAGGGGACTTGTCTTCTGTGGTTTGTGATTCAAAGGAGCCCATGTCTCAGGAGAGTGAATGTGTCCTTTGGGGTTATGCTAAAAGCTAATTTTAGCTCCAGATATGCTGAGTTCTCTGGCAGATAGGGCTGAGATAGAGCCGATATTGCCAATCTCTCCCTGGGGCCGAGCAGGATGGTGAGTGTCGATGACTCAGACCGCCCTCCTGGCCACCAGAGAGAAACACACAGAGTCCAGAGTCTGCCGAAGCAGGATCTCATTTAATTGTATCAGGCAGGGACTTATATAGGGTTATGATGGGTGTGGGAGTCTTGGGATGGGGTGACATGGAATAAGGAATAAGGGTCAATAATATTCTGCCATGTTAGCGGTGGCTGGGCAGAGGCGAGCTTAGGTCGGGCTGTGCTGAGACACTCACATGCAGTAGTCACGGCCAGAGACAGGTCACCAAACTCGAGTTCAGCTCAGGAAGTTACACTGGTCTCATGCCCAGGCCACAGACAGAAAGGGAAAACTATCTAAACTAATTACCAAAAAATTGAAAGGAAAAAGGGAAAGTTTTCTATTGAAGAACCACATTTTCTATCTTCTACAATATATATTTATATACACATATATATCCAAATATATATTATATATGATTGTACATATAATCCATTATTTTCTAATATAATGTATATTATATTAAATATCTAAGTATATTAGGAAATAGTGGACTTTACCATGATATTTTATATGTAAATAATATTTCTGCATCATATAACCTACAATACCATCTTTTGCTCCCCAGAACTGTAGTTTTGATGAGCGCCTCTCTGGAACTTGAGGTTAAATTTATTGAATAGAGTAAGTTAGCTGTTTCCTCCAAAGCACTGCTTCAGCTACTAAGTTATTAAGGGAACCTCTTTCAGTCTTCTCCGTGTATTATGACTTTTTATCTAGGTCCCTAACCGAAGGTTAAACTCCTCTGATACTGGCCATTCCTGTATCTTTCCATCCTACTAGGGCAAGTACCAGTGCAAACACTACCTGTGAGCTCTCAGAATTCAATTTAAACTCATTCATATGGTAAGAATTTAGTGTATGAACTCACTTCTGACACTGGCTTATCAAAAACAAGGTACGTGGAGGTCAAATGAGTTTTTAAAAACAAGAATCATGTACCTGTTCTCTCTGCTTCTAGAGGGGTGAAGGTCTGTAAGGGTGACAGGGGTGACATTTTAAATCAGAAACTTGCTCACGAGCACAGAAGGACACATAGGACAATTGCTATGTGATGAATTGCCGTCACGGGGCTATGCCAGGCTGGACAGTAGACTGGCAATTTAACTAGAGCTATCTCTGAGCTGCCAATCACCCCTTTGTGCCGCCTGACCTTTTCTCCTTAGCGCCCTTCACCTCACAGCAACAGGAAGGCCGCTTGCCTGAGTAGTTCAACTGCATCAGCCCACTCTAGGCACTGAGAGGAGTTTCCTAATTTGAGACATCTTAAGTGCTAACCCTGATGTCAATTTCTGTGTGTCTGTCTTGATAATGAGTATAAAAATATAACTCATCAAATTAACTGGAAGATTTTGATTGATCTAAATATTTACCTTTGTTACACATGAATTCTATACTCTACAGTATGTATTTTCTAGATTAAAATCATCCCATTTGTAGAATTTAAGAACAAGGCAAATTTTTCATGTTTTGGCACACGGTTAAATTAAAAAGTAGAAATAAAGCAACCCTTAGCAGTCATTCTACTGGAACCAATCAGATGCTTCATCCAGGGGAAACTTTTTCAAATCAATTAAAACTGTTAAGTCATGCTTCACACTAATCAAGGGAGAAAGCTTTTCAATCAATATATTTCAAGTACTAAGTAATATAAATTTCAAGGAGCAATTGGACTCCTATTCAAAGATATTAAAAGGAATGCATAGATCAATGTGCCAGAAAGAATCACTAAAAGCCTGGATAAAGCATCACTTGACATATCAGCACAAGGAGAAGAAACTTCACGTGGCAGCGCACCAGATGGGAGTTATAAGGGGTTCATGACTTTTGAGAGAGAGGGTCAGTTTCCCCAGGACAAGCTCTCGAGTATGCTGTTCAAGAGGCGAGACCAAGACACATACACATAAGAGAAACATTAAGTAGATTCAGTAGGTTGTATATATGTGTGTGCTTGTGTCTAACAATAACAAAACAGAGATTGTAGATTTGGGAAGGCGCACATGGGAAGAGTCTGACAGGAAGAGGAAGTGACACAGAGACAGCGCATACATAAAGTTCTAATGTCTTATTTTTTAAAAAGTTAAAGTAATCCATGTGAAGCTTGTTTTCTTCTTGGCAAAACTGGCCTATTGGGCAAAGAACTGCCGTTGCCTTGATTATTGACAGTAAGTACACTGTCTGATCCAGACAAGCAGGATACAGTGAAAAATGACTGCTTAATCCAAGACAGTGTAGGACAGTCTTGCAAATTGTCCTGCCTCTGAAAATGGTCTGTCAGATATTCTAGGCCTATAGCCAAAGTTGCTAACCCCAACATTACAGAGAAACATTGGGCGACTGTCCAGGCAGCCAGTTTCTGTCATTTCTTGCATTTTTTTTTGAAGTCGTTTGTTTGCACTTTCTGCTTACTCAGGTGATATTATTTTCCTTCTCAGGTCTTTGATAGAATTAAAGATTAGATTACAGTTACAATCTTCTCATTATCTTAGCCAGAGCATATTAAGTACAAGACTTAGCCTTTCCAGGATAGGACAGCTATTGGAATAATATCTGTTATTTGTCAATTACCCATGGCCTGGACATTTAGTATGTATTTCTGGCTTAATGTTGTTCCTGTTGGTTGTAGTTTCATTTTTGCTTGTACTATTACCTTTTCTTTCTTCTACACAATACTTGATAGTTGTCCTTATTGTAGATAGTTTTATGTTAGGACTAGAACCTTCTTATTTAGAAAAAAGGGGGAGAAGTGTGGTGGAATTTTGACCCATTTAGCCAATGACTTTTGAGAGAGCACTCCCTAAGGCATAATTTTGTCTGTTTACAAGCTGAGGGCGACGTCATGTGCTCTCTTGCTCTCATGCTCTCGTGGGTGGCTGGAGCAGAGCAGGTGGCAGAGAGATGGCTTGCAGTTGGTTCTCTTCACCCCTGGGCAGAACGACTGGACAAAGGCAGCCGGACCAGCGGCAGTGTCTAATTGGTTCTGCATCGCTGAGTGCTTGTCCCTGTCCCATACCTAAATAAATTAATGAGACCCTTTAACAGACTTCCGGGTTTTCATATAACAAGGACCTGACTGATACTGAAAAGTCCAAATAGTAACTTCAGACATCTGACATCTGTTGCGGCCTGAAAGCCTCACCAACGCTGGAAGAAGGGTATGCTCACCGGGGCTGGAAGCAGCCCGCGAGGCAAAAGACAAGGTTATAGGGTTGACAGAGCTGCAGCTGAAGCGAAGACACCAAGAAGAAGCATCCACCATCCGTGGAGCTACAAAGACAGAGAAGGAGAGAGGAGTGGATGGGCCCTTGTGAGCCATGAGAGGCAGAGACTAGAGTGGGCTCCTGGGGAGGTTTGTCCTCAAGACATTTTTAGAAATTGTATGTAGCTTTGAGGGTGAGATTGAGCACCCAAACAGAACAGCAATTGAATGCTTGTACAACTGTGTACTGGGATGGAACAGAGGGAGAGAACAGCCACGGGCACCCAGGTTATCACACGGGACCAGAGGTGGCTGACCCTTAACCTCAGGCCTGCAGCACAAGTGAGCAAAGACTTGTGGGAATCTCAACTCTGACCCAGTTCCTGCCTAGCTGTCACCAGTCCCCAGGCCATTGCCTGTTGTGGAAAATGACCTCTCCCTAGGAGAAGGCAGCATCATGGCAGCTCTCTGATTCTCAACAGAACACCCAGCACTGAGGCACAAGTTAGGTGAATGAGACCCTAAGTCTCAAATTTGAGAAACAGATACACAAATTATCAGTAGTGTAGATCTTTACAAAGGATGTCAAAATGGGCTTGGGTATACAGACAGAAAAAAATACAGGGAAATTTATAAAATATAACTAAACTAGCAAAATACTTTCACTTTATAAAAAAAGTCAATATCTTAAAACTGAAAAACTAAAGTAACTAAAACTCAGAACATAATGCTTGATCTGAAGAACAGGCAAGACAGATGGAGAAGGATCTGTAGGGTGAAGACAGTGAGCAGGAGAAACAGCTGAAGTCATGGGCAACGAGGAAAGGAATGGAAACGTGAAAGGGAAATGTACTGGAGCTGCAAGTGACACAGGGGACAGGTCGAGAGAGATGCAGAAGAAACATCTCAGGAGAGTTAGCGGAAGACTTTGCCAATGCTTCTAAAAGATGCCGTCCAACAGGTCAAGGAGCTGTGCACACACCAAGCAGAGGAAATACAGAGAAAACGACGCCCCGGCAGACCATAGCCAAACAGCCTTTGAAAAGGAAGAAATCCGAGATCCTGGAGCAGCTGGCCTGGGGGTGGAGCGACACCCCTCCCCTCATCACGTTCAAATGAGCAGCGAGAAGTCGGATACCGGCTTTTCAGTGAGATAAGGAGAAGACAGAAGACACTGAGGGGCTTTAAAGAACAGGTGCTGGACTCAGACTCTAAGCCCAGCGAAAGTAGACTTAAAATCACATTCAAGAGAGAGAGGAGGAGACGGGGGGGGGGGGAGGAGGGAGGGAGGGAGAGAGAGAGAAACATGTGTGTATGTGTTGATGGTGGTCAGAGAGTCAGAGTCCACCTGAGATGTGCCTTCTGGAGCCATCCATCTTTGTTTTAGGGCATGGTGACTTATTGGTCTGGAGTTCTCCAAGCAGGCTAGGCTGACCAGCTGACCAAAGAGTTCCAGGGAGTTGCTGCCTCTGCCTCCCCAGAGCTGGGATTATAAGCATGCCCACCATATCAGACTTCCTCACATGGCGTGGCTGGGGATCCAACTCTGGTCCTTTTTCTGCACAGAAAGAAAGAGGAGAGTTTTGTCAAAAGGGAAGTTGTCCTAGACATGCGCACAGAAAGGACAGTGAGATGAAATGGCGCAGGGGCATGTGGGTGTAAATCCGGGTTAAAATAAAACAAAGGTCGGGAAACTTCTCTGCAAAGGACCAGACAGTAAATACTCTAGGCTTTCAGGTAGGTGGCCTCTGCCACAGATGTTCTGTTCCCACAGTTGTGCAAAAGAAGGCAGACCATATAAAATATTAGGCCTGGCTGAGATCTCGCAAATTCTCATTTACAATTCAGACATCAGGGTAGATTTCACTCAGGAACTGTTATTCACAGACTGGGGACATAAGACAACATTAATGTGACATGAGGACTAAATCTCTATGTATGGCTATGGACAGAAAGACATCCATGTAACTCTATATATGCTTGGACATTAATTATAAAGAGGTACACATATTTCTATGCAACCCTACGTTTACCGATACTATATGTATATGCAAGAACATATATAGCCATACATTAAACCCATAATTCTATATATCTAATTACTACTAAGTAACTACAACCTCTGACACCAAGAAAAAAGTCAGTAGTGAGGGGCTAATGACTTTAAAGTCTCCTGAGATGCCAACACTAGGATCAACGGACACAGCCTCCATGTGTAGACTCATGTCAGTGTGGGCATGGCTTCGGCTGTGTGTTTATTTCTGTCTCTGGGGAGAGAACAGAACAGAGGTCTGTTCTGGAGAATGCTTATTTTCGTGACTTGGGATTCACAGTTGCTTTCATATATGCAACGAGCTAATGCCATGAACACTTCTGCCTTTTTAATATAAATGCTGCCTGCATGATTAGTCACTTAAAATAATAACAAACACTTTTCTTCACTTGGCATCTTAAAGGAACAAACACCTGCACAAGATTATCTGAGTCACACACACCACACACACATGCATACACTCACACAAATACACATGCCTACACCCACACACTCACATACATATACACATGCAGAGACATACACACACTGCACAAATATACACACAAACATACCACAAGTACAAATATATACACATACACACCACACATGTATGTACACAGACACAAACACACCACAGACCCATACATGAATACATATGCACATATATACTACAAATGCGTACACAGCATACTATAACTTAACAAATACACACACCCCACACACATGTATACATGCTAACAATGCACACACCCATAAACACGCACACAAAACACACACTACACAGATACACATACATACACTTGGGAGAAACTGCAGGAAAAAGTCAGGTGATTTCCTTGACCCCGCCCAGGTGGGATACAATCCCAGCACCATGTGCAGCTTTGCTGCAGAGAGTATCTCAGCGGCGGCTAAGCACGAGGAGACTCACACACCTGGCTGCAGACCAACATTTAACACTGCTTGAATGTCAGCTTTCTCTGCAGTCTAAATCCGGGGAAAGCATCTGTTGCTCTTTTCCTTCCTCGCACATCATTTGAAGAGACAAAACCTCATGACGCTCCCATGGGCCAGCAGGGAAGAGGCCATCATTACCAGATGAAATGCCTACTTGTGGGTTACTCCAGCACAGGGGCCCCCACAGGATTCAAACTGCATCAAAAACAAAATTGTCTACTGAAATGAGTTATGGCTCCAATAAGTTTTCTAGATTGGTCCATGTTTGATCAATACTGGTGCAAATGTGATAAATGAGCTTTAGTAAGCAATGAGCATGAATTGTTCCTCTTTCTACTGCTCAGTCCCCATTATGGTGAACTCTTCAGTCAGATGGGTACCCAGCTTCAATTGCATCCCGCAGTATCACCAAATCAAAGTCCAACAAATTGTCAGACATCACAATACAAAGTGACTACACACTAAGAAAAGTCTCTTTCTCCTAAGGGAGAAGCACTTTATAAACTGATCTTTCAAAAGTGACTAAAATAAAATAAAAACAAATGCATGCATTAATTTCCTGAATAGACCTGTGAGTCACTCAAATATAAGGGATTTTGCTATGAAAAAGTATTTTACAAATAATGAAATTGGACCTTGTGTTTTAAATGCGCTTGGCTCGTTGTTTGGATGTTATGGAATTAACCTGAGTTCAGTGCCCAGCAGAAACCAAAGTGAACATTCACAATGAGGTATTTATGCCCAGTGATTAAACCTCACCTGCTCATTGCTGCTCAGGCAGTGAGAGAACTGGCAGCTCTTCCTCTAAACTCTGTTGACACACCTTGGTCTCTCTGTTCTACTTAACAATTCCCCATTAACCGATAAGAAGCCTACTTAGCCAGGCTTTCCACGTATAACTGAGTCCTTTGACTCATTTAAAGAAAACTGCCTTACATTTCCATTGATCTAATCTTTAACCAAAGCAACTTACAATGAATAGCTAAACTTTATCATAAACTAGTCTGTAGTGGTGTTTTAATTGTATGTTAGTAAATAAAAGACTGCCTGAAGATCTGAGAGAGAAACAGCCCCACTGGCTAACCTTACAGACCAGGTTATAGTAATATGCACCTTTAATCCCAGTAATCATAGTGACACACACCTTTAATCCCAGTAGCCACACTAGTTACCATTTATATCGTAAATGTTAAAGTTATCACTCCTGCTGCAAGTGATGTGTGCCAGTCATGGCTCTCCAAATAAATTAGCTGAGCTAACGCATATTAGACCGTTTGTTAATCAGAGCGTGCGAGTTTTAGAGAATCAACTCACACAGCTTAGGTTGGTGAGTCTAAAATCTGCAGAACAGCCCCGCTGGCTGAGGCTCAGGGAGACTCTGTGTTACAGACTTAAGGCAGAGTTCTTCCTCTCCAGGAATCTTCAGTTCTACTCCAAAGCTTTAAGGAACCCAGAGAGGTCATTCGTAATATCAAAGGCAGAATCTTTTTCTCAAACTCAAGTGAATGTGGGCTGCAGTCTACGGGAATCATGCAGTGAGATTTCAGCTGATGTAGCAGAAGGCAACCCACCAGAAAAAAATGTGTTCTGATGGAGACAAACCCAGTTTGCAAGGTGCCGGCTGGGTCTACCACTTTTTGCATATTGACTGATTCTCACAGTGATGCTCTTGTGAAACCATGAGCACTCTCCCTCGGTGCTACGTTCAGCAGAGTATGTGTGTGTTGGCACAACTTTTTCCCATGTACTGGGATATTGGGTCATTCCCCACACTCTATAGGACTTCCAGTGGGAAATTTAGTGTGGTTCCCACACTCTAATCTCCGCTTCGTTCTCTGAGATACATTAGAGGCCACCTCCCTGAAACTATCTTCCACTTGGCAGGACATACTGTCAGGAAAGGAGTTTCTCATATAAATCACACTTGGGACCTTCAAAGATAAGGGACGCCCCAGCTCAGAGAACAGTGTTTGCTTTGTGTGTGTGTGTGTATAAACTGGAAACTTTACAGAATAAGAGAGGGGCAAAGGGAGAAGAATAAAGAAACTGATGCAAAAAAATACAGAATGCAGAGTTCATTTCGCCCTCAGATCTAAGTCCTGTGCTTGCTGTAAGTCTTCTGAGCACCGAAGGGGACACTGAAGCTGGCGCTCAGGTCTCCAATAATTGCGTTACCTACATTTATAAAACCTTCCTGCCTATGTGCAAATTAGTATCTGACTGAAAATGGGGTGTGACAGCACAGCCAAGCTGACACTGACGTTCAACCATCACAGGACAGTGTGACCGAAGGGAGACAGAGAGGAGGAGATGAGGAAGAGGGACCGGAGAAGAGGGCAAGACAGGAAGGGGAGTGGGAGGAGGGGAAGACGGGAAGGGGCAAGAAACAACCTGCTAAAGGTAAAGTTTAGTAAAAATACCGTCCTGGTGTGCCTTCTGTTGCTGTGATAAACATCACGATCACAAGCAACTCGTGGAAGAAAGGATTTATTTCCTCTTAAAGCTGACAGTCCGTTATGCAAGGAAGTTCAGGAAGTAATTTAAGGCAGGAAACTGGAGCAGAGGTCATGGAGGAACGCTGGTACATGTGTGGTCTCTACAGCTTGCTCATCCTGCTTTCTTATGCCACCCAGGAGCACCTGTTGAGGCTGGTACTCCCCACAGAAGGCCGGGCCTTCCTGCAGCAATCATTCATCAATCAAATGCCACACAGACTTGCCTGTTGGCCAATCAGATGGGGGCGTTTTTCTCAGCTGAAGTTCTCTCATCTCAGATGACGCTAGCTTGGATAGAGTTGAGAAAACAAACTAACACACGTGCAAATGTTCAGATCTGGCGTCCATCAGACTTGCTTCAGGAGCACTTACAAGCTCGGCTCCAAAGCATTACCTGCTGGGCATTCTCATTCAGGATCCAGGGATGACAGATTCAAGGCCCAGAAAATTTCTAACCGTGCACCATCCTGTCTAGAAGTGACCTATAGACAGGCCCTTAACCTATGGAGATTGTGACACGGGCCAGAAAAAAAATTTTTTTAATCTTAGATGTCTATTTTTTTATAATATATTTGTCTGTTTAAAAGAAAGAGAGAGCACAATTTGAGATCTGGATACTATTTAGTATGTTAAGTGGTATATGTGCCCCTTGTCAGCCTTTTATTAGCTAGTCACCTACAACACATAACAGACCTAAACATCAACCATGAAGACAAAATCAGGCCTACAGTTTGATGCATTAACACATTCCTTTAGCTCCTGCTCTCGTCCTCAGCGAGTGCTGCTGTGGAGGCCATCGTGAAGGATCAGCTTACACAGAGCTGTGAGAAGCATGGCTGTAACTGAGACTCAAATAGTTTGCTTTATAAATACTCAACCAGCTTTGAAGAATCCATTAAACGTGGTGTTTATTGAATGTAAGACGCGTGGTGATCAATCGAGGAAAGGCAGGGCTTCTGCACTCTCCTCAGCTTTGGAGGAGGTGAGGACCATCAGTGAGGGCCTGGCACACAGGCAACTCAAGTCATCAGAACTCCCTGGAAGAACATTAGCAGAGAAGATGCATGTCGCCACATTCACAGTGTTAACACTGCACACTAACAAAAGATCAGTTGAGGCACACGATTAACAAGAGTGATGGAGATGGGTTTGCATTTCTGGGGTTCACTCTGGCAAGAGTCTTCACCACTCCTGAGAAACAAAGAAACCCGGTAAGCCAGGAAGAAAGAGGGAAGCGCTGGGAACTTTAACTGCCTGCTCCAGCTGCTGTAAAGGACTATCACAGACAAGAGGCTTAGAGACCCATTAACAGCTCACAGTATGCAGGCTGGAAGCAGGAGATTGGGAAGCCAGCAAGGTGCAGGCTCTGGTGAGAGGGTTCTATCTGACCTGTAGATGGTCACTTTGTCATTAGGTCCACACAGGGCAAGCAGAGGAACAGTTCTCTGAGACTTGTCAGCTCAGAGCCCTGGCTTTATGGTCTCATTTAACCTCAACGACATCTGAAAAGGTCCTACCTCCAAATCCAGGCACATGGATAGGGGACTTGAGAAATAAAGGAGGAGGTGTGGTTCATGTCACAGCAGGAATCATTGGAACAAAGGTATATAAGGATTATCTTAAAACGTGCCTTGTGAGTCTATATCAAGCTTGTCTGCAATTATTTTATATTTATATTTGTATTGTGGTGTTTCAACAATAGCAACTAGATACATAAGCAAACTTAAAGTATTTCTAATGGATGCTACTTACCTCCTGTGTCCACTCCAGTCATATGACTCTGAACTAAGATATCAGGAGGAGTCAACTTGCTCAAGATTTATTCATTTATGTATGCCTTCGTTCTGTTATTCAACACATATTTATTGAACTGGTCTTGTGAACGAGTCATTGTTTTAGCTCTGAAAATCTAACAGTAAGCAGAATGGGCACAGCTTCTTGGATTTGTAGGGGTTCTGTTTTAGTGTCAGAGAGAGATAGACATATCGGTGGTAAGCGGACACTGAAAGAGCTTCCTGTTGGATTGGAATGTGTGGTCTTGCATCTGAGTGAAGCTGCAGGTAGAAGGTCAGGGTTGACCAACTCCCAATCCATGCAGACCTTTAGAGAATCTGCTGAAAATACACTAGAACAAAAGGCCTGCAGGGATGGAGAAAACTCAGCAGAAACACAGGAAAAGGGGTCTGCAAGTGTCTTCAGTAGCTTCTCTGTTACTGTGTGAAAAACTATGTTGGATAGAAACTTGGAGAAGAAAGGGCTTATTTGGCCTGCAGGCTATCTAGTTCATCATGAGAGGAAACCAAGAAATAACTCATGGCAGGAACCCTGAGGCAGGAACTGCAGCAGAGACCACAGGAGAATACTATTTACTGTCTTGCCTCTCACGGCTTGCTCGGCTTGCTCGGCTTGCTTCGTCACAGCACCCGGGACTATTTGTCCAGGAGTGGCACCACCCACAGTAGGCTGGGGTCTTCCACATTAATCATCAACCAAGAAATTGCCCACAGACATACTCAGAGGCCAGTCTGAAGGAGGAAATTCCTCAGCTGATGCTTCCAGCTTTCAGTTGACTCCAACTTGGGTGCAATTGACAAAAATTAGCCATCACAGACAAGGAGAAAGAAAGAGTCTCTCAAATGCTGCTGGGAAAAAGATTGGACCATGGGACCTGGAGAATGAAAGTTGTGGGTAGCCTTGCTAGAGCCAATGCCAACGAGATTCCTGGTCAAAGTGGTACTTGATTTGTACCCAAGAGAGGAAGAGGGGTGAGAACGTGGTGGCAGAAATAGAACTCCTTTTCAGGAAACTGACTTTAAAGGGAGCTGTGGAATGGGTAGCAGCTGGGAGTGGTTCCGTTTCGGAGGGATATTTAAGTGAGAACAGATACAGCACTCTTATACACTGATGCAAATGGACCTAGAGAAATTTAACATTTGATTATGTAAGTTCTCAGAGGAGTAAGTTCAGGAGCAACGTTCCGGAAGAGAGTAGAAAGGGGGCCATCCAGTACACACATGGATAGTTGGGGTCCAGACTTTGCTAGGACAAGAATTCAATTCCTGTCACCAGAAAGATGATGGAGTTTCTGGGTTCAGAGCAAGTAAATTGGAAGGAGGAGGGTGGAACAGGAGACCAAGTTCTCTGAAATCAGAAGCAAGGCTGTCCTGGAGGAAACCTGCACATATAGGCAACTGTCCTTCAGCATATACCGAAGTCCTTCAGCAGGCTACCTTGAGAGGTTTCACAGTGAGCCATGACCTGCATTGTAAGCCTACAGTTGACCCTCAGTATCCTGAAACACATCGAACACCATACCGACTCCCAATCTTGCTTTATTATGGAACTGGAAGAACCTGTGGTCATCTCTTCTGGGCTAACCTGTCTCAGGTCTGGTTCCTTCCAGCTCTTGTTCCACTGTGGTCTAACCCAGTACTATTCCTCCTTCCTGGGTTCTCAAAACCATTTCAAAAGCAACCCCATCTTGCTCAGTGTTCTAAGGTAATGGATTTAACCTCAACTGCTTTATGAAACACTGTGAAATGTGTTGTCCCACCTGAATTCTCTCTGTGTAAGGAAACATATCCCAGCATGTCAGCTGTGTGCTTCTTCTAGATACCCACTTCATGGGCCATGGGAAGGAAATCCTCTTAGAGCGAATGAAATCTGGAAACCAAGCTTTCCTTGAGCTGGAAAGCTGAACACTAGGATCATGACTATTCCTCTGGAACGTTCGCCTCTGGCTGCCAGGCTGGAGCTGACCACGTGGCTCAGTATGTCAACGGAAATGAGCTCTGTGGTAGCAAAGCCTGAGGTGAGGACATCGTGAAACCTTCACCGTGACAACAGACGGCACTTACGAGGGGAATAGAATGCCCAAAGCCCCGTTCCCCTTTCTCCTCAGGTCGCGGACTGTACACCACGTTCCCTTCATGAGAATGAGAATTTCACACGGCATGTTTTTATCATATTCCTTCCCATCCCCCAATTCCTCCCCATCCCTACTCATCCAAATTCACATTCTCTTTTAAAATAAAAACAAAAAATGACATTTAAAAAAGCGTGTGGTGTCTGATTTGTTTTGACCGTCTACTCCTGAGAGCAGGGCCTGCGCTGGAGTGTAGCTGGTGCACCCAGTGCCACTGAAGGAAACTGACTTAACCTGATATCGTTCATGAGTTCCAGAGCGAGCATGTGCAAATACGTTCTCAGGTAGGGGTCAGACTCTGTGCTCACTCCCCTTTCTTCATGCTGTTGGTCTGATCCAAAGCACACCACCACAGAATCTGTGAGTCTTCACAGTCTTCCTACCCCTTCTCCCATATAGGTCCCTGAGCCTTGAAGAAAGGGGTAGGATAAAGACACCCCATTTAGGACTGATCACTGCAAAGCCCCTCACCAACTGCACATGTCCTGGCTGTGGATCTAGATGATAATTGCCATCTACTGGGAAATGGAACTTCACTGTTAACTATTCAGTGATATAGTATTATGTCATCAGAAGCACTGGTCTCTGGGTATAGTATCATGTCATTAGGAGCACTGGTCTCCGGGTATAGTATCATGTCATCAGAAGCACTGGTCTCCGGGTATAGTATCATGTCATTAGGAGCTCTGGTTTCCAGGTATAGTATTATGTCATCAGGAGCACTGGTCTCCGGGTATAGTATTACGTCATCAGGAGCACTGGTCTCCAGGTATAATATTACGTCATCAGGAGCACTGGTCTCCGGGTATAATATTACGTCATCAGGAGCACTGGTCTCTGGGTATAGTATTACATCATTAGGAGCACTGGTCTCCGGGTATAGTATTACGTCATCAGGAGCACTGGTCTCCGGGTATAGTATTACGTCATCAGGAGCACTGGTCTCTGGGTATAGTATTATGTCCTTAGAAGCACTGGTCTCTGGGTATAGTATTACTTCATCAGGAGTTGTTTCATTTCTCCATTCACGTAGTAGAAAAACTGTAGTGAGTTTTCACCAGCCCCATGATCTTTGTAATCTCAGACTGTTGGAGTCATAAACAATATCAGGCTAAGAACGGTGGCATACATCTTTAATTCCAACAGTCAAGAGGCAGAGGCAAATGGGTCTTTGCAAGTTTGAGGGCAGCCTGGTCTACATAGTAAGTTCCAGGCCAGCCAGAGCTACATAGAGGAGCCTGTCTCAGTTACCAGTTATATTTCTACATGTTCTATGTCAGCAACAGGATCTTACCATGTTGGAGAGGGCAACCAATACCATTCTCAATAGTCTACAGTGTTCAGGAGGGGCATCCCATTTGGTGGCTAAATATATATATAAACTATCCCTACTATTGAGGTTTTATTTGGTGGCATAAGATATATAGGTGAGTTATTGTCTTTTCCATTATATGGTGGCTCCACTTAGCTATATATATTTAGGGAGTATCTACAGTATTGCATTCTTTTAGGTCTTTCCAAAAGCCCACTGGCACTACTCATCTCTCCCCATCTTCCTTCTCATCTCTACCTCTCCATTCTCCACCCCTGTGGTTTGAAATAAGGTTATGTGAGGATACAATGAATTTGCAACTTGGCATGGGAATATCGGATGTTGATATTTCTTGAGAGTTTGGAATGCCAACAAATGTGAGAAGGAACACAGGAATGCCTGTGACTTCCTCAATTTCTAGAGAATAGCTAAAGTCGATGGTGTTCCCATACTCAGGCATATTTCTGGAGAAAAATAACATTTTTGTGCTTTATATAACCTTGAACATACTTTTCTGTGAGTCAGGCTTCTCTATTGAACCATAAACTCATAACTCTGTTATCAAAAGAGCTGTAATAATAAAAACGAGTCTTGTGTAAATTGCACTCAAGTGTTCAGCTGCCTCAGGTCTCCCAATTTCCCACTTTGTTTTCCAGCATTTGTCAGGAAAGAGAATTTGGTCAACTTCTCACAACCCCCTTTAACCTCTGTCTCCCTTTATAACACTGTATTTCCCCTCCTTGAGAGATTCCTTCCTCCCCTTTGGTCCCTTTCTTGCTTGGTTAGGGTCACTATTGCTATGATGAAACACCATAACCAAAGCAACTTGGAGAGGAAAGGATTCATTCAGCTTACACTTCCACATCACTGCTCATCATCAAACTAAGTCAGAAAAGGAGCTCAAGCAGGGCAGGAACCTGGTGGCAGGAGCTGATCCAGAGGCCATGGAGGGTGCTTCTCATTGGCTTACCCATCTGCTTTGGTATATAACCCAGGACCATCAGCCCAGGAATGAGTAGGACCTTCCCAATCAATCACTAATTAAGAAAATGCCCTACATGCTTGCCTACAGCTTGCTCTTACGGAAGGTTTTCTCAACTGATGTGCGAATCCCCTCTGTATGCTGTGAATATCACAGAAACTGCTTTGAGCCTATAGCAGTTAGGTAGGTGGAGAAAAACTAAACTGAACACTGGGAGGAGGAAGAAGGCAGAGTCAGGGAGAAGCCATGGAGCCACCGCCAGAAACAGACAGCTGAAACTTTGACAATAAGTCACTGACATGTAGCAATACACAGATTAATGGAGATGGGTTAAATTTTGTAAGAGTTAGCCAATAAGAAGCTAGAGCCAATGGGCCAAGCAGTGATGTAATTAATACAGTTTCTGTGTGGTTATTTCACGTCTGAGCTGCCACGCAGCCGAGAACAAACTAGCGGCCTCCTTGCAACACTCAACTAAGACATCCTCCTCTCTAATGACTCCAGCTTGTGTCAAGTTGACATAAAACTGGCCATCATACTGCCTCTGCCCTGTAGTTATTCTAAATGGAACACAGATATCTCTATCTTAAATGCTAACATCCATGTATAATAGAGCAGTGTTTACTTTTCTCAGTCTGGGTTATCTAACTCAAGATGATTGCTTCTAACCCCATCCATTTATCTGACAGTTGAATAGTATTCCATCGTATAAACATACCATGCTCTCATTATCCATTCATCAACTGATGAACAACCTAAATGTTTCTAAATTCTTGTGACTATGAACAGAGCAGAAATGAACACAGATAAACAAATGTCTCCACAGATGTAGAGTTCTTTGGGTACATACCCAAGAGTGCTATAGTGGATCTTGGGGTAAATCAGTTCCCAGGTTCCTGAGGAAACTATCCTTCATTTTATTGATCTTGGCCATTCTGACTGAGGAAAAATGAAATCTCAAAGTAGCTTTAATTTGAATTTCCCTGATGGCTAAGGATTTCTTTTTGTGTTCCTTGGACATTTGTGTTTTGTCTTCTGGGAACTCTTATCTAGTTCTATCCTCTGTGTTTAATTGGATTGTTTGTTTTCTTGAAGTTGAGTTTTTTGAGCTCTTTGTATATTTCTGATATTAACCTCTGTTATTCATATTGGTAAAGAGTTTTACTAATTACATAGGCTGCCTCTTTGCTCAAATAATGGTGTCCTTTGTTGAATAAAAGCTCTTTAGCTTCATGAAGTCCCATGTATTAGTTTGTATCCTTAGAGCCCGCACTATCAGGATTCTATTCAGAAAGTCTTTCCTGTGCCAATGAGTTTAAGTTTGCTTCATACTTTCTCTTTATCAGATTTTGGGCATCTGGACTTAAGCTGAGGGTCTTTGATTCATTTGGAGTTGAGTGGTAGGCAGGGTGGTAAATATGTCTATTTTTATTCTTCTACATGCAGACATCTAATTTGACCAGAACCATTTGTTGAAGATGTCGTCTTTAATTCATTACTCATTTTTTTTTAACTTCTTTGGAAACGCTTGGGTATTCATGGATTTGTGAGCTTATGTCTTGGTTTCCAATTCAATTTCCTTGATCAATATGTCCCTTTTTTATGCCAGTATCATGTAGTGTTTTATTACTATAGTACAACTTGAAATGTGGGATGGTGATACCCCTGAGAAGTTTTTTGTTGTTGTTCAGAACAACTTAACTACTCTGTTTTTGTGGGTTTATGTGTGTTTCCATATGACATTTAAGATTTTCTTTTCAATTTCTGTGAAGATTTCAGTTGGAATGTTGGTGTGGTTTGTGTTGAATCTGTAGAAGCCTATTGGTGGGATTCTTTTAAATCTCTTCACAAACACACTGAGTCATGGAAAGTAAAAATGTGTCTAGGAATAGACACACAAAATGTGAATATTCATTTTTGAACAGTGCTGTTAGACCATGCTAGAGATATTAATCATGTCAGGGAATAGCTCAGAGTTGGGTAACAGGAACAGGTCTGCACAGTATGGGTTTGATTATTATCATGAATTACACCACCTGAATAAAAGCTAAATTTTAGAGGTATCATTTCTTAAGGAAAAGGCCTAACAAATTCCATCAGAATAAGTATACACAGCTTCACAGAAACTCAGGAAAGTAAATATGCAATAGATAAAACCTCTTACGTATGCGAAAAGAATGTAGAACCAAGACTTGAGTGATGAGGAGGACTAGGGGAGGAGGGAGAGGGGAGGGCTAAGAGAGGAGTAAGGGTGGAGGAGGGAGAGGGAAGAAAGGAGGAAGAAGGCAGAAAGAGGCCGAAAGGAGAGGGTAAATATGGGCAAAGTACATGATCTTGTACAAGAGAAAATGTCTTCATGAAACACATCATCATGTGTTATGAGCACAGTCAAATAGACGTATCTGAAGCAGATAAACAAAAATTTAGAACAAGGCTAAGATGGTGGGCTTCATTTTGCTAAAAGTGGATCTCGACTGGGCCATAGTAATGTGATCCCTGGCATCATAATGTCATAAGATGTCCAATAAGAGAAGATAAAATGTGTCTGCTCCCTGATGGCAGTGTCTCTGGCTTTCAGATGAAAGTCCCAGTGTTAGGCTGGATCTTCTGTACCTTCCCACCTCTAGATTTCTGTAATGGGAACACCACCCGAGCCAAACTAAAATCTGGCCACAATGCAAGTCAGTTGGTTGTAGGCAAGGAAAGAATGGGTTTTTAAAAATAAAAATACTTCTGCACTATTCTGGTTGGAAATTTTTTCCTCTTTCATAAGCTTCCAGAGAGAAGTCTCTTACGATGTTGAGTAGAGTGTCCTGCACTGTCTAACACACAGGAGTTGCTGTTTGAATGACAGCACTGATTTAGAGAAATGTGAAACTTTTGCCAAGGAGAACAGGCAGCTAAAGGTGATGGCTTACCCGGAAAGAAGTCGTATTCCTACCCATCATGCAATGGAAGTTTTTACATTGGTCATGTGAACACCACTTCAAGCCCAGTCAAGTGAGGCCTGCAAGCAACAAGCAGACCTTGGTGACAGAGTCCAGTCACCTCTTCAGCTGGCACCATGGAGAGGAAAGAGCTTCATGCAGAATAAAGGAAATTGTACCTTGGTCACTTAGCTACATTTGCTCAGAACTAGTAGAGGAATTTTGTAGCAGCAGGCCGCTTGTTTGTTTCCCAGGTGCTCAGACTCCCAAAATAATCGCACAGAAACTGTAATATATAAAACACTGCTTGGCCCATCAGCTCTAGCTTCTTATTGGCTAACTCTTACATCTTAATTTAACCCATGTCTAGTAATCTGTGTATCACCACATGGCTGGCAGTCAGTGGCTTATTGGGTAAAGTTCCATTTGGTTCCAGCAGGGCTACATGACTTCTCCCTGACTCTGCCTCCTTCCTCCCAGCATTCCGTTTAGTTTTCCCCACCTAGCTCTGTTCCCCTACAGCTCTGCTATAGGCCCAAAGAAGTTTCTTTATAAATTAACCAATAAAAGTAGCACATAGACAGAAGGGCCTCCGACACCAGAATTTTTTTTTAAAGTAATTTTATTAAATTATAAAAGTTTCCATTTACGCCCCTCTTCCCAACACCCTCCCACTCCCCCCACTCCCTCTCCTCCTCCCTCTTCGTCCCTAAGGGCAGTCAGGGTTTCCTGCCCTGTGGGAAGTTCAAGTTCCTCCCCCCTCCCTCCAGGTCAGAATTTTTTTTTAATTCAATTGTTAGTTTCCTTGAGGAAAACAAAATTATGTGAAAATGAGTTTACAAAATAAAGCCAACCTACAAGAGTCTTGCTAACTTTGTTCATCTTAACACAATCTGCCCTTGACATTATTCATGCATTTGTTCACATTCCAAAGAGATGTGTGTCTTAAGGAATAAATCAAATTTAAAACTAGCAGTATTAAACCTTCTCCACCTGATCCTATTAGTGATTTTAGAGCTATATTTTAGATAAAGTGAAAATTTATTGGTTGTTTTATTGCCTGGTACATTTGATTTGTTTGGTTCCACTCAAAACTGTCAGTAAATTCTCGCTGGCTCATATATTTGATTTGCCCGAGGACAAGCACAGAAACATGAATCTTCACTCAGAGTCTAAGGATTTAAAAATCTAGTCCCAGTTTCCTTGGCAAAAAGAAATTTAGAATCAAATAGTTCATGCTGAAAAGGAGAATAGAGAAGAAATGAAAAACTATCCCATGACACGGGAAGGAAGGGAATATGTATCCTGAGATGGAGGAGGAAGGGCCACTGAGGGCTTCAGAAGCTGGGGAGGATCCTCGGCATAGGAATCAGTGAAAATAGGAAAATCATATCAGACTGGGAAAAGAGAATCAACAGTTCAGAGGCTTGGGAAAACCTGGAGCAACATTAGAGGTGGTACACAGGATATTACAGCCATGGAAGGATGGAGGACTCAGGATGAGGCTGGAGTGAGCTGTGGGGAGCCTGAAGCACATTACATGGCATTGCTCCTTATATGGACAAGAGGGAATTGCTAACATTTTAGGCTTAGATAATGTCTTCATAAAGCATCAATGTAAAGGGATCATTGACATATGTTGTGGGAGGTGGAGTCACTGTGACCTGTGCTGAAAAGGAAGGAAAAGGCAGAAGGCAGTAACGAGACTTGATGGCAGGAAACAAGGAGGCAGGAGAATCAAAAGTAACAAACTTTTAACCTGGAAAAGACCAAGAAAGTGGCAGCAACAGAGGGGCCTTTGAAAAGCTAAGGATGGAGGTCAGCTGGAACACAAAGGTCACCTGTGCAGCATTAGCTGTTCCTGGGGAAGGATCACGGGAAGGAGATAGTGTTAGAGACAGAAGCAGAAGGTGGAAGGAGGAGCCGAAAGGAGTTACAGGGAGGATCTAGAATCTAGAACCAAGGTAAGAACGCTACAGTAATCACAAGGGAGGGTGGAGTCTCAGTGGACAGAGGGAGGCAGAGGTGAGCTTGCAGGGTGAGAATGAGGCTGAGAGGAAAGCAAGGCACAGCAGTATCTCAAGGAAACAGAGGGTAAGCGTGGGCAATAACGACACTGGAGGGTTGAGGGGTGGGGTCCTGGAGCGGAGAGCCCCGGGACAAGATTCCCTGCTTCCCTCTGACTTTCAGTGTTTCCATCTGTAGGTGCAGAAGAGAGCAGTGGGCAGTGGCAGAGTAAATCCCCTGTAGAGGCCAAAGACAACTCTGTAACTTCCCACCTTCCAGAAGCCAGGCTGAGAGGGAGCAAGAGGAGGAAGGAAGGAAAGGTGGAGGGAGAGGGAGGAAAAGAATATGGATGCCTTGAAGAACTCCACACTAGACGGTGCTGAGTGCAGAGGTAAGATGCAGGAAGGAAGTGACCGAGGGCAGACGTGGAAGTCCTAGAGGAAAGGTCTTTGTGAGGTTTGAGTCGTTTCAGACCGGCTCATCCACACTTCATGTTTACGCCCTGCTTTAATGATGTTTACTCAGTGTCGAAAAAGAGCACAGAGAATTGTGCAAACGTGTAAGTAAATAGATCATTGTAAGGAAACTTTCTGCTCCCAGACTAAGACAATTTCAGGTGCTTTCAGCGCCACATTGGTTATTTTATGACATATGGGCCTGAAACATACAAGTGGCTCGATAAATGTCTAGAACAGGCTAGACCAGTCCTTACGGTACACTCCCCAAACTAATCAGGGTGGCGGGCCTCTGAGACCTGAGTTCTAAGGGCACTGAATGGGCAATCTAAGCAAGACATGGTGAAGTTAAGGCGCTACCAAGGAGCCCCCTCCACCCCCTGGGGAAAGTAATACTCAGAATGGGAACACCAGGAGCTCTGTGGAGGAGCACAGACTCACCTGCACCCTCCCCCCACATGACTGCCATTGTCTTTCTGGAGAGCATGGACAAGGCATATTTGACTCACAAGGCTCTAGTCTCAGCCAGTGCCACGCTGCCTTCCTGGAAATGACACAAAAGTCTAGACCCGTGCTTTCTGATGACGCTTCTGAGGCGATGGATGGGCGGCTGCAACTCGGCAGACTATCCTACAGACTACCGCGACCTGCGGATGCTTGAGATGCTGCTGATGCAGCTGAGAAACCGATTTGTATCTCGGTCCATTTTAAACACTTGAGCTGCACATCACTGCCTGTGGCTGAGGGCTACAGCTCTGGAACACAGAGGTCCACAAACTGCAAACCTGTATCCTGAGCCTTGACCACACCCAGATGCCAGAGCAACACCACCACCTTAGGGTCAGGCAAGCAAATGTGTCCTAGGAAGAGCAAGAGTGAGAGAGACAGGTGTGGATTCTCAGACCAAACAGTGCAGTCCCTTAAAGCGCAGCAGCACAGCCTTCCACATGGAATGTGCAGCAACCTTCACAAGACTTTGGGGAAAAGCCTCTAGCACTTTATAACAATATCAAATGGGGGGGGGGTAAGAATGAGAGAGAAATATGAACAACAGCAACTCAGAAGCTAACTAAACAAAAGGTGCAGGTGACCTAAAACTGCAGAGATGCTCGCCCAGAGAGAGGAGCACACTGCATCTAGAAGGGTTAGGAATCACAAAGGTTGGGAGAAGCTACAAACTGCGGGCAGAACGAAGGCACGGAGGATAGGTAAACCACCCACGTGGCATTGCGCCTTCCATCTTAAGGCCTTGTTTTGTAGAAAAAGTCAAACCATGAGATCAAGAAAACCACAGCCTGCCAGGTTTCCTAGAAGTTCCCAAGACTCTCATGGACAGCCAGTCCTGCTAGGTACTGCGTAACTTCTTGGTATGGCAAGTGGATCAGAAGAGCCAAGGCTGACTCCAGGGTGAGACCTGGAGATGACTCAGGAGTCTCATTAGGATGTGCAGCCTGTTAGTTTAGGAGTTGGGCACTGCAGCAGCCACCGAGGTAGTCCTCAGGATGACAGAAGACAGAACAGGGGACCCCAGAGGGGGGGAGGGATGTGTTATACACACTGCCTCAGGAAGCAGATGTCTGACTAGGAAAACTGTTTAATTCAGAGCAGCCCTGAACAAACATTGATCTAGAACAAACACAAGAGCGATATTGTCATTTCTAGGATGGATGTTCATTAGCCTGTGTCAAACAGGAGCGATATCCTTTCATGTCTGTGAACCCACTTTTGAAAATTCTCAGGGGTTCATTTGAGCAGAACCGGAGGACTTCATAGCTTGGTTCAGAAGTATATTGGAGCATCTATGGGAGGATGTGGAGGGAGGAGGGACGCTCACCGAGACTCTGCATCTGCATGCTGGCTCGGTAGCCACAGTCCTTTCATCCACCCCGAAAATCAATAGAATGCTTTTCATTGATTTTCCCCCAGGGTTTGCTTTTTGTAAAATGTGTCTCAAGTTGAGTAAAACACATTTTAAAACTCTCGAAACATGACATCACCTGCATTCCAGAATTCACTGGTTCGTCAGTAGAGCCAAAATTCAGAGGAGTCGCTAAAGATTTCATTCAGATGTCAGGCGTAATAGGCGTGAGCTCCACGACCTTGGGTGAGCCACCGACCCTGTGTGAGCTTTGGCTTCATCAACTATATAAATACTCAGAAAATTGCGTCTTTTGACAGAGCGTGTCTGTAACTATTAACCAAGAATGAATAGTCTGAGATAAATACATGTGAGTTTCTTGTTTAATCCATCAGGTTACATTTACCACAGCACGGTTAGTACTGCTCTGAAAAGTCATGGTTTGAGAGAACCCAGGAACTTCGTTTCCAACAAGTCCTCTGATGGTATCAAACTACCGTAGCAGAGATGGCATTTACCGTAGCAGGGATCAAGAGTCTTGGGTAAAAGTCTCAGTAAAGAAAAACAGAATCGATGTTAAAGATTGCCTTAACTTATGGCAATTGCCAGGTAAGTGCTTGCTGAAGGATGAATGAGTAGATGGTGTCAGTTTAAAGAGACAAGGGATAATCAGCTCTTCCAATACAGAAAGTCTATTCAGTAAACAGGAAGTACGGTCACACCCAGCTGTGGTGAGCACAGGGAGGGATGTGGAGGGTGGAGTGGGGAAGATTTTCTCCTCAGAAAAGAAGTTCGAGCAAACTGCCAAACTGCGTAGAAATGAAGGCGTGCATGCGTGCATGTGTGTTAGCAAGAGTTGGCCTCAGCTGGCTGGTAGAGGTAGGGCAACTGTCCCCTCAGGAGAATCTCCTCTGACTTGCCACAGTCTTGAAGATGTCCTCCCAGGAGTGTGCCCTCTAGGAGGCAAGGAATGATGAGGTGTGGTGAGGACCTGCAAAGTCCTTGAGATGCTTTGTCTCAGACAAGCAGAACACAAATTCCCCTGGCCCTGGACTTCCTAGACATAATTTCTCTGGTTCTGATGAGCAATTTCATCTTGGTATCAGCAGGTTTGTGGATGAATTGACAAACAACAACAGTATAACATGATGCTCCTTGTGAATGTCAGCCTCTTTTCTGTAAGTATAAGCAACCCTGACTCACAGGCAAGGGTGGAAATCTAAAGTCATAAGGAGTTCTATGCCAAGGGCCATGGCTCAGCCTTGAGGCCAGCTCCGCCCATCTCCTGTCCTCCCACGCCTCCCCTCCCGCCCTCAGGCTTGCCTCGGGCTTCCAGCCAGGTCTCTGCCTTATGAAATATTTTACACAAAAGAGAACAAGGATGAATGTTAACAAAACACCAAAATGGAACTATTCGCCATCCAACCATCTGTGAAATAATCTCCTGATTTCATAGCTTAAAACTGCGACAATTAGGTCAAATGAAGATGAAGGCTAACCTGGTAACAGAGTATGAGGGTCTTACCGAACAGCCAGGGCTGAAAGAGCATGCATTACCCAAGCACTGAGGACGGTCACCGTGGTATCCCACCATGGCCACATGGCTAACACATGGAGATTCTGAAAGCAAGTCAAAACAAACATCTAGGAATTCCAGGAGGGGAGCCCAGACCCTGACATAATACTGTCTGTGATGGCTAATACTGTCAGCACAGGGTCTAGAGTGCGCTAGGGGACAAACCTCTGGGAACTGGAACTGCGGGAGAGGGAGTTCCTAGACTGTGCTAATTGAGATAGGAAGATCCGCCCTAAATACAGATTGAACCATTTCATGGGCTGAGTCCTGGACTGAAGCAAAAGGAAGAGTGGTCAGCATCCCAGCATGCATCTCTCTCCGATTCCTGAGGGAGAAGGCAATGTCAGCATATGTGTCAAGCTTCCTGCGAAGCCCATCTCTCACTACTGTCCCATAAGTGAGGACGGAGGTTTGCAGCTATCCAAGGCTGTGCCGTGGTTGGGTCGAATCCCTAGTCCAGCCCCAGGTCCCAGGCCCCACTGCTCCATCCAGAGCTGTGGCCAGAATTGTGTCTCAGGTATTGGCCTCAGATCAGACCTCAACATTCTGGAACAGACACAGCACCTCCGCCACAGTTGATTCCCCAGTTCTCTGGTTTTATAGTTTAATGTCTCGTGGTGCTTTGGGACATAAGAGGTCTTGAATTATTCACTAGGAAATAAGAAAGTAAATGCTTTTGCAAAATCCTTGTGATTTGTTTTGTTAGTTTTGAGGGAATCTCTGTCAGGGATTTCATTCTTTGGAAGTGGCTGTGGGAAGACATCGACAAGGCTGACTAACTCCGCACCACGCTCGTCTGCATAAACCACACACCCACGAAGGCAGCGACGGCAAAGTTGGTGCCAGCACAGTGGCAGAAAAGCAAGGACCTGGATGGGAGTTGAAAAGAGCTAAAGATATGTTTACCACAAATCCCTCCCAGGCGCACTGCAGTTGTTATGGCCTGTCCTTTCCAGTGTTAAACTATCTACTCTCACACTGCGAAGAGAGACCCACAGCTGGTCTCGTTCGCGTTCATCCACGTCAGGATACACTCTTCAAAAACAAGCTTTTAAAATGACTATTTGTCAAAAGCATGCATGCTCTCAGCAACAAAGGACGATTGTAATACACCGAGTAGTGAATTCAACATACACACAAAAAATGCCGAGAAATTAATTTGAGGAGCCACGGAAGCTGTGGGCCATGTTTCTCCACAAAATGCTAGTGAGGAGAGGACACTGGCGCTACGCAAATGGAGTTGCCCACGTTATATGAAGCGCAGATGCAGAACAAGCATGGCGCATCGTGTCCATCATCAGCAAGACGACACTCATCTTAGGCAAATATTCAGGGAATGACACAAAGGGATGCTTAGTTCAAGCCCCTTTCAGCAGGGAGAGATCGTCTGAGGAGCTCCCCTGACATCTCCTGAGCCACTGTTCGTGGTTAACAGCTCCATCCTGAGAGCAAAGTGAGAACATTCCGCAATAACAAAGTCTCCAAAACTAACTGAGCAAGTGATGTGGAAAATCTCTGTAGGGGAAAGGAAAGCTAAAACAGCAAAGCTGAAGGCTGGCGGTGGACAAAGGATGGCTGGGAAATTATTGATAGATGTCTTCAGACCCGTTCAAAATCTCAACGGTATGCTTTATAACACTGTAGAATGGGCTTCGAATTCTTCTGAAAAATACATCAACATAAATAATTAAGACAACACTACAAGATTAATGAAGAGTATTCTCCCTACTCCATATTAAAACCGAATGTGGAACTGTACTAAAGAAAGCAGAATGGAATCAGTAAATCATTAAAATAAAAATTTCATGAGTGATTAATTCCTGCTGTTCGGGATTTATTGCTTTCTGTTTTTTCTGTGTTTTCTATAACAACCGTGAGTGTCTGTTCCAGACGTTTAACATTTCAGGAAGCGTCCCTGCTGACTCGCTCATGCTCATTTCATTGTTTAATGCCTGCTTCATCTCTCAATTTTCAGAGCATCACTTTCTTTCCTCTCCTGTTTTCTGTGTGTCTGTGCACATCCGTCTACATCAAATGCGCCTTTCTCTGAGCCCGCCCACCCCCAGCCTTCTCTCTCTCTCTCTCTCTCTCTCTCTCTCTCTCTCTCTCTCTCTCTCGCACTTAGAGCATCTGATCCTCTTCACCTCTCTCTCATTTCTGCCCCCAGCTCTATGACTCGTCTCTGACCCTGACTTGGCTATACTGCACTGACACGCAGCAGGAAAGGTCACCAATGACTCCCATGTCACACAGGCCACCTGTCACACCTCTCCCTCAACAGAATGTCCTACAGCTGACCCATTCACCTTTCCATCTTGATTTCTATAATTCCACAAACGCTTACTTTACTCTTCCACGGACTCTATATCTCACTGCACAAGTTTCTCTTCTTTGTGCAGCCATCCCTTGATCCAGTGAGTTCTAGAACAGACGACAAGTCAATCACATGTGGCCATTTCAAGATAAAGATATCATAGCAAATCAGTATTCAGTGTATTATACATCTGGCATGGGTCTTGGGTGGCATTACAGTCTGCATACAGACGACACTGATCAGTATAGTGGATGGAAGACAGCAGTAAAACAAATCACGTGTTTAGTGAGTAAGTGCCCAATGGTGCACTACCAGGGTCTAAGATGTCAGGAAGATTACGCACTCCAGAAGTCTGCCTTGTTTACAGCTAAAACATCCTTTATAGGGGCTGGTAAGATGGTTCAGCCATGTCAAGCATGAGGGTCTGAGTTTTAATCCCTAACACCCCTGTCAAAATCTGAGTTCAGAGGTGTGGCCTGCAATCCCAGCACAGAAGTAGCAGAGACGGGACAGTCCTGTCAGCTGGCTGGACACTTAGCATAGCAGAATCAGCAAGCTCCGGGTTCAGGGAGGGAGACCTTGTCTCAAAATAGAAGGTGGAAAGTGATTAATAAACAGCGAAAGAGAGACAGACAGACAGACATGTAGTGAGGAGCTGCAGGCAGGCCTGCTTTTCGCCTCACCCAGCTCCCACACAGCTAGCTTAGTCCCAGAAATAACAACACACAAATTGTATTCATTTAAGCACTGCCTGGCCCATTATCTCTAGAGAGTTAGTTACTGACTAACTCTCATATCTTGATATTAGCCCATTTCTAATAATCTGTGTAGCACCACGAGGTGGTGGCTTACCGGAAAAGATTCAGCATGTCTGACCTGGTGGCTGGCTCCATGGCTTCTGCCTCACAGCCCTCTTCCCAGCATTCTGTTCTGTTTACTCCGCCTACCTAATTTTCTATCCTATCAAAGGGCCAAGGCAGTCTCTTTATTGACCAATGAAAATAACACAGTAGACAGATAACCCTCCTCCATCACAGACAGAGACATATACATAGTGAGAGACAGAGATACAGACACACACAGAGACGGGCAGACAGAGAGACAGACACACACACACACACAGAGACATACACACTACATAAATTACAATAAAATCCTAGAGAACTGGGATGGAAGGGATACTACACACCCCATAGAACTATTTAATTTTGTTGGCTATACTGAGTTCATCATACAGAATTCATAATTCATTTGTCAACAGCATTCCTTTGATTCCTGGTCTTGAAGGACGCTTGCTGGGTACAAGGGATCATTGCTGCCATCTGGTTCCCTTTACAGTCTTTGGACCAGGTACTGCATTTCACTATGTTACAGGTTACAATTCAACACACGCCTCACTTTGTGTTCATTGTGACTTGATGCTCTGGCTGAGAACAGAGATTCTGCATCTTTGGGGAACAGAGAAGAGCATTCTATGAAGTATGAGCTCCAGGAGAGATTGGAAGATTCTTTGCACATGCAAATACAGACTCAAAAAAAAAGCCATCTTATCTTTATGTCATCCTAGAAAGCAATGAGTACAGAGGAAAGTGCAGACCAGCTTCTTTACTCCTACATAAGCAACTTCCTGCATCATGATCAGCTAAGGAATGTCTTATGGGGAATAAGAATACATAATAAAGAATAAAGAGAGCATTCTAAGTCTGCCTATAAAATTCAGAGCAAACTATCAACAACTTCACTTTTGTAATATCTGTAATTAAAGTACATGGATGGCACAAGAATTATATAAATAATGTTAAATAAAAAGTACACACAGGAAAAAATGACATATTGTCCAAATTATCACTGAAAATGTTTGGAGTTAATTAAACATCAAGATTACTAGTTCCCTGTAAGACTAGTAATAACTGACAAAAAATAAAACTGGAATCCTTCCACGCCATTTCCCTTCCTCTCATCTACCCACTGCTCTGAGAAGAGCCGAGTCTGTAGTAATGAGCCCAGACCATTTTCACTGATAGCTTTTGTTATGTAATTCATGTATCATATAACGGCTGATTGAACCATATGTTAACTTATTGAAATTCTTCTTTAAAGTAGTCAGAAATTTAATCGGCACATGTCTTAAGAATCCACAAAATTATATGCATGACAAGGACACCTGGACTATTGCTTCTTACAGCACCAACGGCAGGAAAGCCATGTTCAATACCAACCGCTGAATCATTAAAGAGTTATCGAAAACCTCGTGAACCAAAACCTCTGAGCTCTGCATGTTATGATGAGAACCATGGAGACATTTGGAGAGGAATATTCTGGCTCATAATCTACGTGACCCAAAGGACCCCTTTCTCAGCTGTGTGAGACACCACAGAAACCCACCTGTGTGGGCCAACAGTACTCAACTCACTCACAGCAGGTGGGAGGCACCTGACGCCTGGTGGTCGGTATGTACCCAACCTGATCCCGCTGTCGGTAAGGAAATCAACTACTAAGCACCATAGATTTTTTTCAGATATATCAAATCAATGAACAAATCACCATTATGAACGATGTCACCGAGCAGTTCAAAGCCTGTGCCCAGATTTCAGTAAGACAAGCAAAAGACAAGCACAATGGCCTTCACTCTACATTGTATCTATGAATGTTGAAGGAATTCCAGCTCATAGCCAGAAAAAAAAATATGTTTATCATCTTGTTGATGTATTCGTCCGGAAGCTTCAACCCTAATAGCTAGCTTCCACAGTGCTGAAAAACGCTCTACCACACGGGGATTGGGGCAAGCATCCATCTTACCCAGCTGTGAGCACTGCAAGCTACAACAATGACCAGACTAGAAAAGCACGTCCACCAGAACAGCAGTGAGGACCATGGGAATAATCCATCACTTTCTGGTTAGATCTCAGTCCCGCTCCACAGGTGAGACTTACACCTGGCACCATATGTAAGAACCTGAGGCTACACGTGTTATGCCCTAAGGGGAAAAAAAAACCACTGCTATTATTCTATGAAACGGACATAGTATTAAACAGACCCCTACTTTACATTTTACCTTTATGTAAAAAATGTATCTTTATAACAGAGAAGTTTCTGTTTGTAGCAGGGGGCAATTAACACTGAGACCCATAGCTGGTCAAGGTGCAGAGAGTAAGACTGCAGAGTGTTCAGCCCTAAACAGGACATCTGCATCATGTCCCTTCCTCACAGGCTCGAGGATCGCTGCAGAAGAGGAGGTATGGAATTCATAAGCACTGGAGGCCGTGTATGACTACAAAGGAAGTGTTTTCTAGACCCAGGATGTCAATATCACATAAGAGTTCGCAATAGGAATGATAGCATTCACAAAGCTGTAGAAACTCAAAGTATAGAGAGGAAATGTGGGCACAAAGTCCCACACCTAAGTGAGGAGCTATTGGCCATTGATAGCTACTGGGGAGGGGCAGTTTTAAGAATATTATTGCCCCTGGAAGATCAATCAAGTCTAGCAGATGGCCATACACTCAAGATTATATGGGCAGTAGAAACTGAACTTTGTGGTCAAAAAAGTACACAAAGTAGTGCTGGTAGACAAGTGATGTGAATTTAGGAGAAGCTGGAAGGATGGGGGTGAATTTGACCAAAATATACTGTAGAAAATTCTCAAAGAACTAAAAAGAAAAAAATGAGGAAAAATACCACACACGCACACGTGCACACGCGCGCGCACACACACACACACACACACACACACACACCAATGCCATTCGAGAGCTTGTCATCACTTATAAAGATCCTGTATGCAGGAAGAGATAAAAATTGTGGCACTAACATTGAACCCCCCCTTAGTTTCAAATACAAAGTCTGGGGCTGACAAGATAGCTCAGTGGTAAAGGTACTCATGGCCAAATCTAACGATCTAGCCATATCCCTGGGACTCACACACTGGGAAGAACACACAGGTGTGCATGCATTCCCACACACAAACTAAATAAATGCAATATTTTTAAAAAGGATTTTAAGATTAAAAGCCCAACTGTTCTTCTAGAGGACCCAGCTTTGATTCCCAGCATCCACATGGCAGCTTACAGCTATCTGTAACTCAAGTTCCAGGGCACCAGACACCCACTTCTGGCCTCCATGGGCACTATACACTTGTGATGCCAGGTGTACATGCAGGTAAAATGTCCATATACATTACATAAAATGTTTTTAGCATAAGGATTTTTAATGAAACAAGAGACAAAGACAGGCAAACACTTTTTCCTTTAACTGGACTTAAACAAATGCAGTCAGTCTATCTGCCACACTCCATTGAAGTTTGACAACTCGTTCATAAAGACAAATGACACATGGCACGTAATATTACAGACTAACTTACTGCAGAACACCTTCATTCACCCTCTGCTCAGCTGCTGACAGCAGGATACAGAACTGAATAATCTCTAGGCATCCTGGCAGCAGGGACCGAAATGGAGACGTTGGCGTGGCAGACGTGGATCGTGACAGATGTGGAGCGTGGCAGACATGGAGCGTGGCAGTTGGAAGTCTCACTGAGTTACTGATCATCCACTTTTCACTAACAAATTTCTAGGTAGCATCAGGCTACAGAACCTCACGGCCATAGCAGAAAAACATTCTGGGTCTTTTCAGCCTAGAAAATGGACTTTTCCATCTTAATGGTAAAAAATGTACATTTCTAGCTCAGCCTAGACACAGGTGCAGGGGTGGTAGGGGGGGCTTGGTCCTGCCTTGTTGAGGAGATTGGACAAACTTAGTTGACTTCCCAAGGGAAGCCTTAACCTCTCTGAGCAGCGGATGTGGAGGGTGGGGGAAAGGTGGGAGGTGGGAAGAGATAAGAGAGGGGAAATGGAATTTGTATGAAAAAGATAGATAGATAGATAGATAGATAGATAGATAGATAGATAGATGATAGACAGACAGATAGATGATAGATGGGTAGATAGATATGCAGATTGATAGATGATAGGCAGATGGATAGATAGGCAGGCAGATAGATAGATAGATAGACAGACAGATGATTGATCAATGGATAGATAATAGACAGGCAGAAAGATATATGATAGACAGATAATAGACAGTTACTCTCATTGGGACATTGTCAAAATAGTGAGAAAAGTAGCAAATACACTAACAAAGTCCAATCTTTGACCTTAGAAGACAATGGCAATTGTTCTCCACGATAGCTGGAGTCAGGGCACAGACTGCACATTCTGCAGAGAACATGGGCCAAAGTCTATTCAGGTGGTTTTGTTATGTATCCAGAGCTAGGTTTAAGGGCTGCAAATTTGCATTCCCAGTTGCTTGTTCCTTTTTTTCCCCCTTCTTTTCTCTGGAAACCAATCACGAATCCCTGTAGGGAACTCAGAAGGTTCTCAGACTTCCTAATGAGGCACACTTGTGGATGTTGCCAAGACTGAGGAAATAAAAAGGGGGGCGTTTCCAGCTCTTTCCACTGAATTCCCTAATGATACTTATCAGATGGAGTTAGGAAAGAATCCATCAGTAAGATCTCATTGGCACCTTCAGGTCTATTTCATCTTTTCATTAATTATCAGAGTCCAGTTTTAATGGCGAATCAATCCCACACCAGTTAGGTTTTAAAGGGGTATTTATATTTGGGGGGTAAAACTTACATACACACAAACCGTCAGGAAAGGAGCCTAGTCGCTGGAACAGGAGCTGGAACCAAGCGCTGGAACCAAGAGAGGCCAAGCCGAGACTTGCAGCTCTTTTTAAGAGAGAAATATACCACGCCCCAGTGGGCTGGTATTTCAGCGGCTATTGGCTGAAGGAGTGGAAGGTACTCCCACAGCACAGTTTACTGCCCAAACTCTTTTGGCTTTGATTTTTAAAAATGTATTCTTTCATTTTTCTGTATTTTTTATTCTTCTCACATATATTGCATCCCGACTACAATTTTTCCTCCCCCACCTCCCTCTTCTCCCAAATCCACCTCCTCTCAGAAAAGAACAGGCCTCCCAGGGCCTTTAACCAAGCATGGCACAATGTTCTACCATGAGACCAGGCACAAACTAGGCAACCCAGTAGGAGGAAAAGGGACCCACAAGCAGGTGAAAAAGTCAGAGACAGTCCCTGCTCCCATTGTCAAAGATCCCACATGAGCCAGGCGGTGGTAGTGCACGCCTTTAATCCCAGCACTGGGGAGGCAGAGGCAGGTGGATCTCTGTGAGCTCGAGGCCAGCCTGGTCTACAAAGTGAGTTCCAGGACAGTCAGGGCTAAACAGTAAAACTCTGTCTCAAAACACAAAACAAAACAAAACAAAAACAATTCCCCATGAACACCAAGCTACTCAGACAAAACATACATGCAGAGGATCTAGGGCAGAACCATGCAGGCTCCCTGAGCTCCATGAGCCCCATGCATCCCAGTGGGTTCAGGGCCTTAGGTTGGTGGAGAGGGAAACAGAATCAGAGTTTTCAAAGCAACAGCCTTTCCTAGCAGCGACTATTCTTCATGCCCTGATGTCTCTGTGTGGACCCTGGGCTCCGGCCCCAGCGTATCCCCTACAGCTCAAGGGCCCAGTGTTGCTCACCCACTTGCTTAATGAGCCAGCACATCGCCTTTCTGTTGGAGTTAGAGTTTCTGTCACTCTACGACCGGAATTTTCTGTGACAGACTTTTCCCAACAGCTTTGAACCACACTTCGGTTCTTCTGCAGTAAATAGACAATAGAGACTGGGGCAGTTATTTTAAGTTACATTTTCATTATCTATAAAATTGATGATAGCTGGCCAGGTGGTAGTGGCGCATGCCTTTAATCCCCGCACTCAGGAGGCGGAGGCAGGCGGATCTCTGTGAGTTTGGGACCAGCCTGGTCTACAAGAGCTAGTTCCAGGACAGGCTCCAAAGCTACAGAGATACCCTGTCTCGAAAAACCAAAATAAAAATAAAAAATTAATGATAATTGAATTTAACTCAGAATGGGTATTATGGTTCCCGTATCAGTCAGGGGCAAGAAACCATATCAGATAATATCATAGAAGATCAAAATGCAGAATCATTTCTAGATACACAGAAAAATAAAAAGAGAGCACCAAGGTTTCCTAAAAGAAAGCAGCCATCTACCCCCAGAATTTTAGGGGAACACAGATACAGGCTAGAACTATTAAAGCATGGGAGCCTGGCATGGCACTGTCCCATCCCCCTGTCTCATTGCGGAAAGCAGAGCTCCTTCTGCCCATCAGCTGCATGACAGCCCACTGTGTTCATAAGGCGCTGTGCGCTGGCTGTACTGTGTGTTAGCTCTACAAACTGATGTTCCATTAGGACATTTTCCTCCATGCATCCTACACCCTGAGAACTCACCTCCTCTACTCCCTTCTGAATCTCTTCTTCATATCCCTCCACTTTTATCCTTGTGACTTTTTAAGACCACACGAGGGAGGAAGCACGAGGTTTTTCACTTCCTGTCTCTGGCTTTATTTCACTTATTTCATTTATTTTCCTGAAAATACAATTTTTCCCTTCCTTATGTCTGAATAACACAGCCCATTGTGTTCACATACCAGGAAGCTTGGGGAAAATGTCTCACACGACTGCAGCTGTGACTCCAGATGAGGTCGAGGCACACAGAGGGGTCTTTCGTGGACCACAGTCTAGACCTCCATGGTGCTAGGGTCTCTGCAAAGGGCATGCTAAAGCACACCCAAGCACTATAAGGAAACAGAAAGCTGTGGTATGACATGCTCTTTCTATGGGAAGACAGAAGTCCTAACATGCTATGCTGGCTTGAACACGACAGGGCTGAAGGTGACAGAGAAGAATGAGCCTTGCCTTCTTCCCATCTCTGCTCTCTTTCTCTTTCTCTGGAACCTTCTATTGTTGACAAAGGATCACCATGACTTCATGGTGTCAAGCAGAGGTGTAGGCATAAAACTGGGCATCTGTGGTTTAATGATTGTCAAAGTGCTATCACCCAATGGATTTATCGATTGCTGAACTAGATCGGGGCAGAAGAAATGGGTGCTGTGTTGGAACCCAGATTTCCCCAGCCCTCTTCTCTGAAGACCATGACGGCAACCAGACCACAGGACCACCATTGTTTATGATGCAAACTAGGCATCATTTCCTGCTAGGTTCAAAATCAAGTGAAGGCCATTCTCACAGTTTAAGCAAAACCATGTATAATTAATTAATGTCTTTATCTTCTGTTAGCTCAAGCAGAGCACTAATATTCTATATCGCTTAATTTATTGCTTTTATGTTCATAAAATTTTAAAAGCCTATCTGTACTCAATTTTGAAGCCTGAAGTGAAAGGGTTTGGTTTTTTTTAATGTTGTTTTGTTTCTTGTACCTCAAAGGACCCATTTATCACATTTGGGGAGGCAGCGTGACTCACCTCGTGTGTGGGCTTTTAGATAACTAAACCTGTGCTGTTTAGATAAATTTAAATTGTTTTATAAAAAGGCAACTTAATTTAGCAACTGAATTTGGACTTGTCCCCTGTGGATGCCAATGGATGACAGAGTATCTATCCAGAGCACACTGGTGACCTGGGCACAGTGGGGACATTGTGCCCGTGAACTTAGATCTACATGGGTCCTGAGAGCCAGCGAAATCATGACAGCCTCACTAAAATCCATCTGCTTGGCCTGGTGTCCCTTAAGCATACAGATGAACTAGCTAGCTTGGGAAGGTAACCCCAGACACAGGAAACAATAGCATTTCTCTGTCAATTACCAGTTTTCATGCTGAAGTATCTTTTCAGGGACAAGGGCTCTAGCTCTAATCCATGCTCCAGGGATCAGTTTTGCTAAGACATTAGTTATCTCAAGAATGTTATCTGGAGAGTTCTGTTGACCTTCATTCCATCACAGCAGGGAAGAAAATATTGCTTTCTTGGTTTCTGAAGTTCAGTCTCTAAACATTGAAATTTTATTTCACAGAACTCAGAGGGTTATGAACTTTAATCTCCTCTGTGCAGAAGGCTGGTAATACCAAGGTTGCTTGCTCAATACTGTGGGGACTTAGAGTGATTTGTCTCCCTATGTTTCAAAAACTGGAGCTTTCATTTTGATTTTCTCCTGGTTCAAATGTCTCTTTATTTTAAAATCATAAGGTTCTGCAGACACTCCTGGGGGACTCAGATACATTGCTCACAAATACATTTTGAAACAAAGAAATAACAGTACTGAGTACCGTCCCTAAAGATCCACAACCAGAGGTTGTTGAGTCTGCATTCCAGGTACGCCAATCAGCTAACTCTGGGGACCCAGGGTAGATGGCACGGCTTCCACCCTGGAGATAAAGCCATCTATTGATGACCTGAGATAATGAGTTCATACTCAAGGCTGCAGGGACTTTTACACTAACCCAAGAGTGGCTCCTAGAGCATCTGTGACCAGATCCCTTCCCTTGGTGACTTCGGGAGTCAACCTTGAACAAGCCGAACATCTTGAGATGTTCTATTGTGACTGAAAACACAGTGAGATTATCTTGATTAGATCACCAGATTGCAAACTTAAAAATATTAGAAAGAGTGGGAGATGGAGAGTGCTGGAGGTGGGACTGTGGAGTATCATCAACATGAAGACGACATGTTCTCAAGCCTCTTAACCTTTGTTCCACAGACTACTGCATCAGAAACTGCTGAACGACATTTCCGTTGCTGTGGCAAAGGTCCTCACATAGCAGCTTCAAGGAGAAAGTGTTTGCATAGGCTCATGGTTTCAGAGGTGTCAGGTTACCATGGTGCAGCATGTGTGGTAGAATAAAAGCAGTTCTTAGCATGAAGGACCAGGAAACACACAAACGAAGAATACTAGCACTCACTTGTCTCCTTTCCCCACTTTTATTCAGAAGGCAACCTCTTTAGTAACCCATGCAGAAGAGAATCTGCCTCCCCAAAGTCACTCAAGCGATCAGAGCTCAGAGCAAAGCCTTCCCGAGTCTTGTTGGAAAGATGGCTCAGTGGTTAAGAACACATGATGGCTCTTCCGGAGGACCAGATTTCTACTCCCAGCACCCACATGGTGGTCCACAACCATCTGTCACTCCAACCCAGTGGACCTGATGCTCTCTTACAGCCTCTGCAGGCACTGCATGCACGAGGTGCATAGACACACATGCAATACACTTAATAAACATTAAATACACTTTTAAAGCAGCCATCAGGAAGGAAACTCCAAGAGCCACAACTAAAAATCAGTGTGGCATGGGACCAGTCTGGAAGTGACCTGGAAGCCTCCTTCCTGCACTCTCCTAGCATTTGGGGGAGCTGTACCAGTTGCCAAAGGAGAAAAGCAGTCAATAGCATCTCAGTCGTAAATCCTATAAACCACAGCAACAACCAGCACAGCAATGTGTACCCAAGAATAAAACAGTGGCAATTACATCTCCAGGAAGCGTAAGAACCACAGTACTGGACCCAAGGCCCACTTAAGAGTTGAGAATTCATGTTGGGTACTGCAAATCTAGCCAACTGCCCGTGGCTGGTGGGACCCTGGGACCCAGAGAAGAATCTCCTACTGCTTCTTCCTAAGCCAGTACAATTCCCAAGTCCATTCTGCATCTCTAGCCTCTCATATTTTTTCTTATTACAGAACATAGATGCCATCTCTGAAATCCACAGCTGGTAAAAATGCAGAAAACAGTAGTAGTATATTGTTTGCATTCTGATAAATGAATCTTGCCTGAAGACCAGAGGTAAAACTAAAGCCATTAGAGGTCAGGCAATCACCTTTAACCCCATGATATGGAAGACAGAGGCAGATGGATCTCTGTGAGATCCCTGGCCACCCTGGGCTACACAAGATCAGCAGAAACAAATCCAGGTAGTGGTGGCCTGCACCTTTAATCCCAGTACTAGGGAGTCACACGCTTTTAATCCCAGCATAAGAGGGAATATAACATGAGAGGAGAGAGGCTTAGGTTGCTTAGTTGGCGGTCACCCAGCCTTGGTAGAGGTACTACTTCTTTACTGACTTGGCTGTTTTACTTTTCTGGTTTTCAGATTGAACCCCAATTTCTGTCTCTGGGGTTTTATTATTTGTGCTACAGAAAACAAACAATTGCAGCCCCAACCTATATATCTATTATATATATATATATATATATATATATATATATATATATATATATATATTATATATACATCTATGTATACCAATTCCTTCGCTAAGGCTCAGGGACCATGGGGGAAAGGGAGATGGAAAGTTCCTAAGAGCCAGAGAACCAGGCCATCTGCTATGAGACAGTGTGGCCTATATATGACAGTGAGCAGCAACCACGAAATCTCAACAAAAAGTTAACCTAAAAAGAACTGCCCAATCACAGCAACGGTTAACAAGCCAAAATAGATGGGAAGCTCTCAAGGCCCCACCCCTAGATAATGAGCTATAGATAATTAATGACTGCTAAGAGTAGGGGATCAGTTTTCCCCAAGAACAAGTCCCCTAATAGAGTACCAGATTCTCAGTGGTCAGCCCTAAAAGATCAATGTGTCATAGCCTACTGTCAGAACTCCTTCAGCCAATAGCCTTTAAGATACCAGCCCACTTGGGGTGGTCTCTTGTACTATAAATGTAGACATAAAGCTTGCATGACTTCTCTCTCTAGGCCACTGGATTCGGTTCCTGATCCCCGCCTGTGCAGAGGTCTGTGATCTGTGAGTCTACCCCTAAATAAAGAACCCTTTATTGTACTCAATTCTGAGCCAGTGTGGGACTACTTTATAGCATCCATCTACAATAGCCTGTTAGAAACAACCTCTGCTCCTGCCACAAAGGTCAGAACCAAACAGCTATTGACCCACCAATGGTGGGTATGGGGGTAAACACATCTTCTTAGCCCCTGTGGACTAGATGCTGTAGTAACATCTGCCAGTGAGGGTAAAACACAGAAACTGAACTGGAGTGTTCACATTTCTGGGTCCACTGGTCTAGCCTGTGTATGTGCTGTTCCTCTCAGTCACTGTAAGGGCAGGGACTTGGGGGGTCTCCTTTGGACACAGTATGAAATAATATAAATTCATGTGAAGGCATTCACAATGTGAAAAGATATTTTCACGTTCTTCTTCCATGAACATTTTATTAGCTGTCAAGGTGACCTTGTGTGGGAACACTCTTCCTTCTGACGGAGGAAGAGAAACAGAGGAAATATTAAAAACCAGAAGCATCAATTAAATTCCTGGATGAGGCCAAGAAAATCAAGATGTCATTGAGTGGTGGTTGCTATGAAATCTGCCTTGACCACTCGTTTGGCTTACCCACCTGTGTGATGACTCAGAGCACAAAATGTCTAAGTCCTTGGACAGAAATCATAAAGCAGCCTGCGTCCACAGCATTCCTGCTCTGTAATTCAGTAAATAAATATTAAAAAATAAATGTAAACTTCATGTGCCATGAAGACAGAAAGAAGACTGAAGGAAGGGAGGACAAAAGACGAGGAAAGTGCGGAGAGGCTGGGGGGGAGCAGAAGTAATGGGGCGGAGGAAAAGAGTGGAGATGACAGAGAGAAGGAGGGGCCGGCGGGAAAGGGAGAAGAGCTGAAAGAACGGAGAGGAGGATATACAAAGCATAGCTTGAAAATTCCATAATTATATCTAATACTTAATGTTAATTTTTTAAATTAAAATAAATAATAAAAAAGGATTTGGAGTGACAGATGAGTTAGAACAATCAGTTTCAGCTTCATCAATGGCAACCAATCCTGAACAATATGCATGAAGAAGGCTTAGAAATGACTCTTTAAATGAGGTTCCCAACCTAGATACAAATGTCTTATGGAAGACAGAGATTGTCACCCACTGAGAGATGGCTTTTGAGTCAAAGAAAGAAAGGAAGGAAGGAAGAAAACATGTCTTCTAGTCCACTATCCATCCAGACAGCCAGGTCAGTGACCTTTACCAATTCAAAGTATGAAAAAGACTGGGTACCACTTTCTGCCCAAGGTGAGGAACAGTGGATACCTGACTCCTACCTCTTTCTATACTCGTTGGCTGGAAGAAGAGGACCATGCGATGAACAGAGCTCAGAATCCTGATGGTTTCCATAACAAATACAAACCAAACATCACGATGACCATCTGAGCCACAGTCTGCAATCCATCACCACCATCCCTAACCAACCACAGTAGAATCTGAGCCCGACAACTTGATGTGTTCCCGTCCTTCAGTTGTACCAAAAGTCCTTTCCTGTTTCTGAACTCCTTTTGGGGTCAAAAGGTATGAGTCAGCCAGAAAAGCTGCTGAGAGCCAGAGCTGAGGCTCACAGGGACAACCTTCCAAGAACCAGCACATGGTTCTGTCCTCGGCGCTCACCTCTGGAACTCTGACTACTGCAGGCCAGAATCCTGCTCTGTATATCTTCCTCTGGATCGTGTTTCATTCCTTGCACCAAGGTTTGATCTCCCACAGCTCTACACAGCAACTCAAGACCTGTTTAACCTAAAGCCAACCTCCCCTCTCCTGAAGCTGAAGAGCTGTGCAGTTCAGTGGGTAGACCTCAGTTTCAAATCAGAGTCTTCTGCTTGGGATCCTAGCTATTCACTCTCTGAGGGACTTCAGTCTGAGGCTCAGTGGACTTAGAAAGTCGTCTACTAGATTACCCACACCTGGAGTCAGCACAGTTCAAACGAGCTCTTAGCTTGTGCCCATGGGATGACTGCAGTGACCTGGGTGATACGGACTCATCAGGTGACCCCCTCACTGAACCAGAAACCTCAATGTTTCTCTTCGTGCGCCTCTCCATACAAGTTTCTGAGCTTCCTCAGAACATGAAAGAGACTGTCTCAAAGGAAAGGTCCCAGGAATGCACATTGGGAGAATGGAAAACAAAGGCACCCATCCTTCTGTGATCAATGGCCCAAGACACTGCATTCTGTCAGTCAAGAACATAAATAAATTCAATTTATAAAGGAGGGAAATAAAAAATTGGTTCCACCTCTCAAAGGGATGATTAGGGAGGATTTATTAGAGTCTAGAATAGGTGGAAGGAAAGGAACAGCTTTAGAATAACAAGTTCTGGCTTTCCGTGGACTATGTCGCAATAGCCTGTCACAGTCTAGTGGAGACCTGAAAGAGAGCTCAGAGGAGCTCTCAGGCTGAATCATAGAAGAGGAGAGGGAGAGGGGAAGCCGAAATACAGCTCTGAAAACCACTAATGTGTACGCACTATAAATACTAATCAAAAAAATCTGAAGGATGAGGAAAGCTGGCTGAAATTATATATGCACATACATTTGCATATGCACAACACATGCAGAAATACATCTTGCGTATATCTGCCTTGACAGCCAAAACGTCCAGGAAGGAACACTCCTAGGCCTCTTAGAGCAGAAGCCACCACTGTGCCCTTGGCCTATGTTGTCAGATTACATTTTAACAAAATGTCAGCTTTTCTTTATTGTTTGTTTGTTTGTTGAGACAGGGTTTCTCTGTAGTTTTGGAGCCTGTCCTGGAACTAACTCTTGTAGACCAGGCTGGCCTGGAACTCACAGAGATCTGTCTGCCTCTGCCTCCCGAGTACTGGGATTAAAGGCGTGCACCACTACCAGTAGCCTGGCAATTAATATGATTTAAACAGTTGTTTAATATATATACATACTTGAAAGCACCATCAAGTCAATAAAATTTAGGGGTGGGAAAATTTTTATCAGTTTCCTAGAAATTCAATAGAAATTTTTAAGCAAAATCCCAATAGTGAGATTCCCTCAACAGCATTTGCCTTGTGACTTCCTGTGAGCCCAAGAGACTTGGGAATTTGTCTATGCTATGGCTAGAGATGGCAGATTGGGTTTGTAAAGGAAGGTGACTAAATTGGAGTCTTAGAAGCTTAGAGTCTTAGCATAGCCCATGACTATACATCCTGTTGAAGCCCCAGCCTTGAAGCCAATCACTCCACAGTACCCAGTGAAGCTGGATTGAGTGCAGTCACACATATCAAAACCATAAAATACTTTTTGGATATAACACCACAAAGCAGGGAATTTACTCTCTAGGAGAAAGCGTGTCTATAGATATTTCAAAAGGCAGAATCAATAGCATAAATGGCAAAGTAATTTTGTTCTGGGAAAGACAAGGGAAGGAAGCAATGCGGTGTTAACTCAAGCATTGCAGATGCTGGGTAATTTTAGATCTCATTTATTCACAGAGAAAACAAATGTGCGAGATTGCCATCGGGTAGGGGGTTAGCTGAGGCCAGCGGCTGTGTCAACTCAGGAAATGCAACCAGGCAGTGCAGAGCATGCATAAAATACGGAGTTATCAAAAAATAAAAGTCAGGAGGTCTTCCCTCGTGTGTCCATGCTCACAGGAAAAGTGGGTGATCCACCTAACCTATAAGTGCACCACTGTGGGTGATAGACACAGGCAGGGAGTGTGTCTGGGCCGTGGACACATAGGCCAGAGCTGTGTGCCACAGTCAGGAAGCTGAGGAGAAATGGATGATAGCGCTCATCTCATTTTCTCCATTTACTCAGCCCCAGACCCCTGAGCAAGAAAGAGTGCCATCTGCATGCCAGGTGGTTCTTCCTGCTTCGACAGACTCAGTCTAGGAATTCCATCACAGGCATGGCCAGAGGTTTGTTTCCATGGTGACAGTAGAGCCTGTGAAGTTGACAATCAATATTAGCCATCCCAAGCCTCTTACAAGAAAAATGCCAAAACCACTTACTTTCTACAGAATAAAGCATCACTGAGTGGGAATGAATGGAATCGTCCTATGTGACTATCACTATGGCCATGCCGGCTTCACTCTGGGTACTTCATGGCTCCATGTGAACACAGGGCTGAGCTGGCAGCCCTATATCACTGTGCTGACAAAGAAGCTGGCACATGTCAACAGCTTGAGACGCTGATGGGGCTGGGGGGTGTTGCTTGCACTTTTCTGTGAATTCCCAAACCCGAAACAGGCGCACACTTTCCCGAATCGAACCCATGAGAATGGATGACTATCCTAAGGGTTGAAACAGACAGACACAAAGGACCATGCTCATTCACCAAAAGAGTAAATGGCAACTTTATTAAACACAAGTCGGGTATATATACTAGGGGGCAAAGGGAAAATAGCCCCTACCATCCGGAACAGGGGAAGAGGATGTCAGGTGTCCGACACCCAGGGCCAGACAGCAGCTGCAGTGGCAGACATACAGGGCCTATGGCGGGATCCTTGCTTGCAGGTGGAATTACCATAACAAAAGAGGGTCAAGTTCTTTCTAAGCTAAACCCTCAGGCCAGTGCAAGAGCAGAGAAGCCAGGAAGCCAGAGGTAAAACGGCCCTGCATAGCGCCACGAGAAAAGGGGAAAAGACCTGGGTACCTACAAGTCTCCTCTTAAATATATAAAATATGATGACAGTAACCTGGCTTAGGTGCCACCGGGATCCAGGTCAAATCCTGACCCGTCGTCAGGATGACGCCTCAGGTCCAGACGTATCCCATGTCTTAGGTTGGAAAAGCCTGCCCTTGTGGTCTAGACCCGTCTCTGGTTAAAGTCATACTCCAACACGTTCAGCTGGTTTTATGCTGAAAGATACTCCGAGGCGAATGCCTACTAGGGCCAGGCCGTGGCGGACCTGAAAGCCACTGGTCAAGTGAAGATGCTCCAGCATACACATAAGCATTCCTGGAAGGGACTGTGCTTGCATAATATCTGAAACGTTTGCTCAGAATAGAGCCCCTTGAGTAGGGCGACAGCACCGGCGAATGGAGCCCCTGGAATGACTAGTCAGACTAGATGAGAGCCAATTAGCAAATTTTGTATTCCAGGGTCCGAGAAAAAGCAGCAAAATCTTTTTCTGCGACTAGCAGAGGTCAAAATCCACACCCAGTTTGTAAAGATTAACTACAGCGTCCAATTGTGAATTTTAGATTAATTTGAATAGCTATGGTAATTTTGTCTGTCTGGCAAGGTTTCCACCGTGAGAACCCAAGGCTGCAAATAGGGTAGGGGAAGCAGCTGTCTCCCCTCAGGGGGTCAAGCAGCCTTGGCTAAAACAGGCAGATCAAGGCAGAGCAAGGGTAGGAAGCTGGGAAAAGGGCAAAAGCAGGCGCTGGATCATCTCTCAGGAATCTGCCATCTCCGCCACCGCCTCCACCGCGTCAGCGGGGTCTCTTGATCTTGTCTCGTCCTCAGGTCTCTGAATAGAGGAATCCACAGTCCGCACCAGTCGCTCAGGGACCCAGACGGAGTGATCTGCATCCTGTGAAAACACACAAACCGCTCCTCTACCCCAAATAAAAACCCAGTCCGGACCACACCAAGTGCCGTCTGCCAGATTTTTCCACTTAACTAGGGGCCTCCCGGGGGAGCTAGGCTGCCAGTGATTTTCGGCGGCCGTACGGGAGCTAGCATCCACGGTCAGAAAGTTTAAAATGTATAAAATGAACGATAGATGCTCTCTGGGGGTAGAACTGTAATCCCCTTTTTTAGTTTTGTGCAGATAAGCCCTAAGTGTGCAGTGTGTCCTTTCCACGACCGCCTGCCCCTGGGGGTTGTGGGGTATACCGGTTTTGTGAGAAATATGAAACTCATGGCAGAACTTAGCAAAACCAGCACTGGTATAGGCTGGTCCATTGTCCGTTTTGAGAGATTTAGGGACCCCCATGTAGGCAAAGGCCTGCAGACAGTGGCTTTTAACATCCCGTAATTTTTCTCCTGTATGAGCTGAGGCAAAGATAAGGTGTGAATATGTGTCCACAGTTACGTGAACATACTGCAAATGTCCAAAAGAAGGAACGTGGATAACATCCATCTGCCACAAATGGTTGGGAGCCAGCCCACGAGGGTTAATTCCCAAATGGGGAGCAGTTAAAAGTTCTACACATAAAGGGCACTTCTTAACAATATCAGTGGCTTGCTCCCAAGATATCTTATAATGAAATCTCAAAGACCCAGCATTGAGATGAAAGCGATTATGAGCTTTCTTAGCAGCTTCATAAGATTCTTGACTAACTGTATAAACCTGGCGAGTGAGTTCATCAGCCAAGGCATTGCCTTCACTCAAGGGGCCAGGAAGATCGCTATGTGCCCGTAAATGTCCCACGTATATGGGAACAGACCTGACCCAAAGCAATGTCTGAATAGTCAGAAGCTGCATCTGGACTTGAGATACAGAAGCAATATAAGCTGCAGTTTCCAAAGGTGCAAGAATTTTGCTAATATACTGACTGTCAGTATAAAGGTTAAATGGAATGTCAGCATATTTTTCCAGGGCCAATTGTACTGCAGTTAATTCAGTTACCTGAGCTGAGTTAGTATCAATGATCTGAGTTAGTGCAAATATCAGGCGGGGAGAACACCACAGCTCTTCCGGTGGAGGAGCCGTCAGTAAATACATTTCTAGCCCCAGCCAAAGGCTTGAAGGAAATAACTTTAGGGAAACACACCAGATGATTCTTGAAAAAGGTGACTAGCTTATTAGAAGGGTAATGATTATCAAACTTACAGGGATTGGTGCATAGAAATAAGGTCCAATCCTCAGCAAAATTCTGCAGCCAAGTTATTTCTGACTGGGTATACGGTGTAATAACTTTATCAGGTAACATACCAAAGGTCTGCAGACCCAACTTATATCCTTTATGAATAACGCACAGCACGGCTGATGAATAAGATATAACAATTTTTACAGGTGACACGTGTTCATGCACCCATAGGATTGGCTCTGTTTGCCAAAAAACTCCAGTAGGACTATGCTGAGAAGGAAAAATTATTAAGAACAGAGGTTGATTATAGTCTATATAGCGGACAGGAGCAGAGGCAAGCTTTTCTTCAATCAGTGTAATGCACTGGCTTGCCTGGGGAGTTAACTCTCGAGGGGAAGTTGGGTCTGAGTTTCCCTGCAGGATGTCAAAAAGCGGCTTTAGGGTTCCAGTAGGGATACCCAAACAAGGCCGGACCCAATTGAGGTCCCCAAGTAGCTTTTGAAAATCATTTAAAGTTTGTAATTTATCTAGGCGGAGAGTGACCTTTTGAGGTTTTACTCCTGTTTGCAACAGCTGATGCCCCAAATATTGATAAGGGAATTGCTGCTGTACCTTATCAGCAACAATCACCAACCCAGTGCGTGCTAGACACTCCTGCAGGTCGGCAAAAGCCTCAAGAACTTCTTTTGGCTCCTGTCCAGCGAGGAGAATGTCATCAATGTAGTAGATCATATACAATTGAGGATATTTTTGTCTGATTGGGGCAATAACCCGTGTCACAAACACCTGACATATAGCCAGACTACATGACATTCCTTGTGGCAAAGTTTTCCACTGGTAGCGTTTGAACGGCTCTACGAGATTTGTGGAAGGCACACTGAAAGCAAATTTATCAGAGTCTTTAGGATGCAGGGGAATGATGAAAAAACAATCCTTCAGGTCAATAACTAACAGATGGTATCCTGCAGGGATACCCACTGGCTGTGGCAAACCTGGTTGGGTGCTACCCATTATTTCCATGCAATCATTCACGGCTCTAAGATCCTGCAACAATCTCCAACTACCTGATTCTTTTTAACTACAAAAATAGGCGTGTTCCAGGGGGAGGTGGAGGGCACTATACGCCCCACCTCCAGCTGTTCCTGGACCAAGGTCTGAGCAGCCAGTAGCTTCTCCTTACTCAGGGGCCATTGCTCAATCCACACAGGTTATTCAGTTTTCCATTTAGTAAGTATATAATCTGGCTGCTCTGCAATGGCCCCTAAGAAAAATCTCCTAACCCTGCATGCTGTCCAGGCAGTTGCTGGATCAAGTTCTTGTCGGCTAAGGCCTGTATATCTCCCTGGAGATTTTTTCCCAGGCCTCGGCCGGGACAAAGCCCTGATTAACTAGCATGCGCCGCACGGGTTCCGTGGTCAGCACCGCTCCCATAGCCTGTAACACATCTCTTCCCCACAAGTTAAGAGGAAGGTGTTCTAGAACATAAGGTTTAAAAACGCCAGCGGGGCCCTCATCGTCCTCCCAATCAAGGTATTGTGTGCTGCGCTCCGGGGAGCTGGCTACACCGACCCCCTGTAATGCAGTGCAGGCCAGGTGAAGGGGCCAGGTAGTGGGTCAATGTTTCTTAGCAACCATGGATGAGTCAGCCCTGGTGTCAGGAAGCCCCGTGAATTTCTTTCCACGGATGGTTAAAGTGAGAGTGGGGCGGTCCTTAAGGCTAGCGACCCAGAACGCCCCAGGGGATTTACCGGAGTCAAGCCCTTTGTCTTCCCATACTTGTTTATTTAAAGGTTTAGCAGAGTGAAAACTGCACAGGAGAACCAGTTGGGCTATCCTCTCCCCACGGGGGATGACAAGGACCCCCACGGTGGCTTCCATCATAATTTTGATCTCTCCCGAATGACTGCCATCTATAATACCTGGCAAAACTTTAATTCCCTTAAGCACAGAACTGCTTCTGCCCAGCACTAACCCTATAGAGTTCTCTGGAATGGGTCCAAATACTTCAGTCCCTAATGCTTGCGCCCCCATCTGTGGTGTTAACACTGCCCGGGCAGAGGCACAGAGAGCTAATCCTGCACCTCCTGGGGTGCTTCGGGCAAGGTCGCAGACAGTGAGACGCTTCTTTGAGGGATGAATCTGATCTGTGCATTTGCCGCGCTCATAGCCCCGTATGCTTGCGTTTTCGGGGCCCGAGGCTGGCCCCTCCTCCCATTTTTTGACACGGGTAGGGGAATGCCCTGACTGTCGGTTTTAGACCAGCAGTTGCTTGCCCAGTGTGTTCCTCTCTGGCATCTGGGGCAGAGACCAGGGCTACTCCTGGAAGGAACAACCACTCCTTTAATAGCTGGGCAGTCTTTTCTAAAATGCCCGGGCTTCCCACACTGAAAGCAATTTTTTGATCCAGTTCTGGCTGGAACCTCCCTGGGGGCAGAAGCGACCACCTGTCCCACCACAGGAGAAGGAACTACGCCTCTGCACAGATGAATAAAATCATCCAGGTCCTTGTTTCTATGCAGGCGCAAAACTTCCTGGCAAGACCTGTTAGCATTTTCATAGGCTAATAGCTTTACTGCTGGCAAGTAAGAATTAATATCCCCAAGAGTTCGACTGCCCACCTCTAAGAGGCGGTTTATAAATGCAGAATAAGACTCTGTAGGTCCTTGAACAATTTTTGAGAGTAGTTCTCCTGATCCTTCAACTGGTAGAGATTTCCAGGCCTTAATCGCCATGGCAGCCACTACAGCGCAAACTGTGGGATCGTAAGTGGTTTGCGCTGTGAGGCCAGAATATTGGCCCTCACCAAGTAACACATCAAGGTCATGATGGGAGAAACTGACCCACGTGGTCTCCTTGCAAACTTTTCGCAAATCACCCTTCCACAGTAAAAAAAAAATCCCCCCCAGAGAGACAGGCCTTGCAAAGTTGTATCCAATCGCTGGGTGTAAGGTTGAGTTTAACGAAGGACTCCAGCAATGTCACGGTGAAGGAAGCATGAGCACTGTAAGCAACGACCACCTCCTTTAATTGCTTGACCATCTTAAAGGTCAGAGAGTCAGGCTGTCTGATACTAAGTACTTGCTGGCCAGGAGTTCCTTCAGTAGGATAGACCGACCTATCTCTACCGAGATTATCAGGCCTGTTTGAAAACTCTCGAGCTCCCACCTCCAGATTAACAGGGGCGAAAGCTGTAGCACAACGGTTTGGGGTAGCAGAAAATGCTCTTTGCGGAGGAGGCCTAATGGGGGCATCTCTGCTAGTGGCCCCGCCTTCCTCCTTCTCTAGCTGTTTGGTTAGAAGTGCGATTTCGCCTTCTAATATTTCCTCTTCTTCATCTAAATTATCAATGCTTTTGACTTCTTGATCCTCAAAACTCCTGATAGAGCCCACAGATTCTACTTTCTGAATTTCCTCAAGGGTTTTGTTCAAAACCTCTAACTGTTCCTTCACTAAAACATCTTCACTAAGGAGGGCATCTCTGATAAGACGCCATAGCGAATAGATCGCCAGGGGGACGGCTTTAGTTCCCCGTTCTCTCTGTGCAACACGCAGATCAGCCCTAACTTGTTCCCAGTCTGCAATATTAAGATTTCCTGTTAGAGAGAACCAAGGACTGAGCTCTGAAATTGTCTTAATGGTCCCTTGTGCTGTGTCACCTTTGATCCTGGTGCCTAGCTTTTTCACGAGCTGCAGTAGCTGATCTACTAACTGCCCTTCTAACTCCGGAGTGGACATTTCAGCACCCATTTTCCTAAAAATCAAGCTTATTCACCCCCTTATCACACTTGCACAATTGCACACTACGAAACTGGCCAGTGTTTTTTTTTTCCGTGGGGTGACCCTTACCTCCCGTGGTTCTCATGGTGGGTCCACAGACGGCAGATCGCACTGTCCTTCTTCAGAATCCCAGCGGGGCCTCCATCTGTTGCCTGCACTTTTCTGTGAATTCCCACACCCAAAACAGGCACAGGCTTTCCCGAATTGAGTCAACGAGAATGAATGACTATCCTAAGGGTTGAAACAGACAGACTCAAAGGACCATGCTCATTCACCAAAAGAGTAAATGTCAACTCTATTAAACACAAGTCGGGTATATATACTAGGGGGCAAAGGGAAAATAGCCCCTACCATCCGGAACAGGGGAAGAGGATGTCAGGTGTCCGGCACCCAAGGCCAGACAGCAGCTGCGGTGGCAGACATATAGGGCCTACGGTGGGATCCTTGCTTGCAGGTGGAATTACCATAACAAAAGAGGGCCAAGTTCTTTCTAAGCTAAACCCTCAGGCCGGTGCAAGAGCAGAGAAGCCAGGAAGCCAGAGGTAAAACAGCCCTGCATAGCGCCACGAACAAAAGGGGAAGAAACCTGGGTACCTACAGGGGGGTGGGATTCAAATGCTCAGAATGGCAGCCCCCCAGCTCCACATCTGCAGGCTGCGCGATAGGGCTGCTGGTAGCTTTCCACACACTGTGACTACCTCGGAGCATCTCACTGCTTCATCCTGCTCTTTCTCCGGCCAACCTCTCTTCAGCCATGCAACTGAAGCTAACAGTGAAAAAGACTGTGAAAGAGGATGTGAGGCCAGGCGTTGGGTCTCAAGGAACCAATTAAGGAGAGGGTTGTTAAGGGAAGCTTGCCAGGTGTGGGTCCTTCTGTCTCTGCCTCCTCATCACTGCATCTAGGGGATCTCTTCAAACAGAGTGAGAGTCTCACCAGCCTCATTAACTGAGAGCATGGGTAGATAGAAAAAACTGAGCTGTTTCCTCTGGTCCCCTAGACCCAAGGAGCTTGTATTTAGACAGGCAGCCATTCCTTAGATTTTTCATCACAGAATCCACCATAAATAGGAAGGAAATATCAGTAAAAGGAATGGAGATGGGGTAGTGATGGGAAAGAGTGGATGGGAAATAGGTGAAAGAAAATAGAAAATCAAGAAAAAGAGGGAAGGAAGGAGTGAGGGAAGGAAGGAGTGAGGGGAGGGACAGGATGAAGGAAGGAAGGAGGGAAAGAGTGAGGGAGCAAGGAAGGGGGGAAGAAAAGGTGAAGGGAAGGATAAACAGGGAGAGAGAGAAAAGAAGGAAGAGAAAGGGAGGAAGGAATGGGAAATGAGAAGACAGGAAAGATAAAAGAAAATGAAGAAAAGGAGGAATAGGAAAGGAAAAACAAAAAAGAAAGCCTTAGGTGACTCCAGGGCAAGGCTTCTCTTTAGACTTAGACATGTAAAGACAGTGGTTGGATCTAGAAACAAACAAGAACGCTCAGGCATGATGCCTGGACAAGAACCCCAGGCCCTGGAGAAGGCGCTGAGCCTCCCCCTCTCATCTCCTGGAGTCTCCTTTGCGCTCACTGAACACATGAGTGTCTGTCACATGAGTGAACACTTTACAGTGGCTTTATATAAAGTCTCTCAAAGAGATAGGCAGACAACTCCCAGTAGTCCTTTCAACTTCCTCGTAGCTACTTTATCTTCATCCTTTCTGGGCACCGATGCCAGTGGCTGCAGTTGGAAGAGATGGGTTAAATAAGACTGTGCTAGACGTCCAGCCGTAAACTCTGCCACTCCTCGGCAGCCATTGCCGAGAGCCCCTCTATGGCAGCCATTGCCGAGCGCCCTCTACTGCAGCCATTGCCGAGCGCCCCTCTACGGCCACAGACTAATCAGAGCGTGGCTTTCCCTGGAAGCTGTGAGGTCTCCTTAGGCAAGCCAGACCCATGAATTGCTAATGCTCCTCCCATATTAATCCCCACAGACTTCCTTCCTCCCGTGACGGATCATGAAGGATCTTCTGTCTTCAAAACCTCTTCTAAAATCCGGGAGTTAGTGTGGCAGTGGGACCCTGTATTTTCTCATCTGTTCTGATTCACCTCCCTTGTAATGCACAGTCATGGGGAACAGTTTTCAGTGCAGCTCTGTGCACTTCACACACGTGAACTTGTGGCACTTCATATACGTGGACCTGTGGCACAGGCCACGGTGTGCTATGTTCAGACTTCAAGTTCGCCATCACCATCAAGGAAGAAAGGACAACCAGAAACAAGCTACTGGGGAGACTATGGGCACAAACAAGGAAAGAATCTTTGTGGACCAAAAAAGAAATCCAAGGGGAACTGGAGGGGGAGGGGCTGGCCCTGTGCTGGTTACTGGCTGAGTGTGGCTGGAGGTAGAGTTGTGCAAGGAGGGACTTTAGAGACCAAGGTCCTCAGTCAAAGCTCACCCGGCTCAGCCCTCACTTTTCCGATGTGCTGCATGGAGCAAGAAGGCAAAGGGAGCAATCTACTGCAGCAGGAATCTAGGCCTGGTGACCCACGCTGTTTCACGGCAGCACAGGGAAATTCAGGGTATGCTAAGGACAGCTCCAGAGTCTTAACTGTGTGCTGTGGCCATCTGATGGTAGAGAGCAGGATGTGCCCAGAAGGGCTGGCTCAGAAGGGAGGGGGCGTGGAAGGAATGGCCACATGGTCAAGGATGACCCCAGATAAGACTCCTAGCAAGAGTGGAGAGGGTGCCTAAACTGACTATCTACTGTAATCAGATTGGTGACTACCCTAATTGTCATCAGAGATACTCTATCCAGTAACTGATGGAAGCAGAGGCAGAGATCCACAGTCTAATGTAGATGGAAGTTTTTGACCCACATGGTCACGCAGTAGTTGAGTCCTAAAGAAACACACAGAGGCTTATATTAATTATGAACTGTTTGACCTCTTAGCTCAGGCTTATTATTAATTAGCTCTTGCAACTTAAATTAACCCATAATTCTTGTCTGTGTTTAGCCACATGACTTAGTACCTTTTCTCAGTGCGTCATTCTCATCTTGCTTCCTCTGCTTCTGGATGATGACGACTTCTCTGCCTTTTCTCTTCCCAGAACTCTCCTACTCTGTTTGCCCCATCTGTGCTTCCTGCCTGGCTACTGGACAATCAACTAAAAAGAATGATAAATCTTTATACTATACAAGAGCAATATCCCACAGCAGCCTAGCACCGGGGCTGAGCTGGGGAGTCTTGCTGAAGAAGGGAGGAGAGATTGTATAAGCTGGAACAGGGGGTGGTATCGTGATAGGGGAACCCCTAGAGACAGTTGGCCTGAGCTCGTAGGAGCTCATGGACTCTGAGCCAATAGTTAGGGAGCCTCCATGGGACGGACTTGCATGTGTGTGATAGTTGTATAGCTTGGTCTCTTTGTAGGGCTCCTAACAGTGAGATCAGGACCTGTCCCTGGAGCTTAGCTGACTTTGGGGAACCTCTTTCCCATGCTGGATACCTTTCCTAGCCTTAATGTGAGGGGAAGAGCTTGGTCCTGCCTCAACTTGATGTGCCATGCTTTGCTGGAGCCCATGCCCCTTTCTGAATGGTGATGGAGGAGAAGAGGAAGTGGGGGATGGTAGATGGGAAGCAGGGGGACACAATGACTGGGAGAGGAGGGAGGGGAAACTGTGGTCAGTATGTAAAATAAATAGAAAGTTATTTAAACAAAATTAAATTTCAGAAAATAATTTAGAATATGGGTTATTTTCAAAGACCTAATATACATGTATCATACACTGTTCCATTAAACCCCACATGCCTAAAAGAATTAAAGTCATACTGGGTTTGGGGGCACCTCCAACCATCCTCAACCCATGAGAGCTGAGAGGGATACCACAAGTTTGAGGCCAGCCTCTACTAAATTCTGAATTCCAGGTCAGTTTGAGCTACCGTGTCTCCTGAAACCAAACAAACAACAAAAACAAAATAACAACAACAAAAATACCTTGAAACCACTAGAGTACCTATTCTCTAACCACAGTGGAATCAAAACACATTGTGAATAACATGAAAATCACGGGCGTTACACTGACTAAAAGTCAGTTTCCAGAGGTCACACAGCACAATTCTTGTCTTGATGTTCCTGAAATTGTAGTCTCACACAGATGAACTCCGGAAGCAATAGCCAGAGAAGGGCAGCAATGAGCGGTACTTGACTATCGTGGAGTAGGAGCAATAGAAGTCTAGGTGCCATGGTTAACTTTGACTGCAAACTTGAAATCACCTAGGAAACCTTCTTCCAGGTTACCTGTGGGAGTGTCTCTAAAGACATTTAACTGAAAAGGGGAGACCTATGCTGAGTGTTCACACCACCATCCTACAGGCCAGGGTCTCACGACTGAAGAAAACAGGAAATGAGTTGGATATTAGCATCCACTTTTCTGTGCCCTGAGCAATGTGACCAGACGTGTCACTCTCCTGTCGCCATGATGATGTGGGATTCCCCTCTGTGTGCTGTGAATATGTTTTATTACCATTGGTTAATCAAGAAGCTGCTTCAGCCTATGGCAAGGCAGAATATAGACAGGTTGGAAGAGAGAGAGAGACAGACAGACAGACAGACAGACAGACAGAGTCAAGGAGATGCCATGTAACTTCCAAAGGAGGCAGACACTATGTAATTGCCCAAGAAGCAAGATGTAATAAACCATGAGCCTCGGGGTAACACATAAATTAATAGAAATGGATTAATTTAACATGTAAGAGTTAGTTAATGTCAATACTGCTTCCTGTCAGGCATTTTGTCAGAGCAGAGAGACAATACCGGAACCTTTGGGTGAGGGAGTAGTTTGTCTTCGCTGGAGGGGCAGTCACCCGAACCTGTCCATGTAAGAAAATGATGCAGCACTACCCTTGGCAGTGTGTCAATGTAAGGTTATCGGTCTGCACACTGTGCAAAAACAATGAAGGTGTAGCTCTTAGAGGAAAGGGGGGTGGTCTGCACCTTCTCACACTGTGACTTTCTGAGTGCTTGCATTTAAAATAAGAAGTAGAAGCCTATCACGGGGGCTGATGCCTGGAATCCCAACACTTGGGAAGTTGAGGCAGAAGAATTGCCATGAAACCAGAGCCAACAGGGCTACATACTAAGTTCTAAGCCAGCAGGGGCGGAAGAATGAGATCTTGTCTCAGAGCAACAATTTTTTTAAGTCAGAAAATTTAATTTGAATATCCTTCAGCTGCTGAAGAGACAGGCCACAGAACATTCATACTATGAAATATTGCTCAGAAATAGAGCAATAAATCAGAAGCGAAGCCTGTCACTGGGAATGGTGTAGCTCTTACATCATTGTATGCTGGTCCCCTGTCCCTGTCACAGCAGGGAACACACCCCTTAAGAAAGTATAGTCACAATAATGAGAAACGAAGAAGGTTCCTGCTAATTCAGTGCTCGGTGAATGCTAAGCCTTGTTCTAAATGCCTTGTATGTACTTTTCAAGCCTCCTGACTTCTCTGGGAAGGAAGCCCTAAATAGATAAGAAAATTTCCGTTTAGAAAAGCGATTGACTTGGACAAGGTCACACAGCCAGTAAGCAGCATAGGTAGAAGGGGATGTGAGTGCCACCAGCTCTGCCCCCAGTCTGCCCAGAGCTGCTTACAGATCAGGCTTCCTTTATTCTGAAAAGTGTCCCTCGGTTGCAACAGAACGTCACTGGGATCAACCCTGCTCCAAATTTTTAAATCTTTTCTTGGTAGACATTCTCCAGAAAACATAGGCTAATGGAACTGGAGTGGCCTCTTGGTTTGCATGAATTAAAGTTCATTCCTTACACACGGTTAAAGGAGTAAGAAAATGGGGACAAGGAGAAGGGAAGAAAGAAGTAAGGAATGAATGAACAAAGAAGGGAGGGGGAAAGAAACGAGGAAGAAAGAAAAGAGCAAGGATGAAGTGAGAGATGGGGTAAAGATTGTTTATTTCAAACATGCTAGTTTTCTATCAGTCTGCCACACACACTTCCATACAAATATGCCATTGTATCCAAATCCACTCAACCAATCCATGTTTTGACTGGGGTGTTGTGAGAGAATTCCTACAGTTGACTTCATTCTCACTGGGTACAGGCCTCACACTGGCAAGTTCCAGCTAACAGTGTCACCTCAAGTGGGGCATGTCTCCATGTGCAAGAGTCTAGAAGGTCAGTGAGAACAGGCCAACATTGTTGAAGAAGGACCAGGGCCAGGAGGCCAGGCACATGCTTCCAAACCCCTTCAACCACTTAAGGAACTGTATGTCACAGAGCACAATGAAGTCAGAGAACACAGGAGTACAATCTAGGGTACTTTCCATCAAGTCAGACCTCTTACCTTCACATGCGGCTTTTATGTTAAATGACAATCAGAACCAACAGGGGAACTGAAAGGCTCTAAAAACTCCACAGGATAAAATAAAAAAGAATTGACTGACTTTAGTGTTTCCAAAATTATGTTTCTTAGGCTCCCAGAATGAATCTGAGTCCAGACCTTTGCTTTGCAAATGAGAAAAACACAGGAGGGGGACCTCACTCATCTGCAAAAGCCACACAAGGAGGTAGCTGTTGGATAAACCGTATTCAAATAAAACTTAGTGCAAACAATATTTGTGCAAATGTATATGCAGATAAGTGGAGGTTGACAGAGAGGAATATTGAACCCACATGCAATTCAAACAACTACACCAAAAAGCGAAATTCTTGACTCTTGGGTAGGTTCAGAGGACAAAGGATGGGTTTGCTGGTTCCACCACGCTCCCTGGAAGAAAAGGGGGTGCTTCAAGTCATGGTTGGAAAAGCACAGTTCCTAACTTTCGGAGTCCCAGCTCCTCTTCATCAGGGTCACTAACAAGTTAGTTTAGTAATGACTCTAACTGGCCATTTTTCAGTCATTTCAAACACCCAATATCAACATATGCTGGGGGTTCTAATACGAACGCTCGCTTCTATTCCTATCGGGAGAGTTATCACCAAATACTCAATGAGGATACCTCAGAAATAAGTTGCAAATATTATATACGGTTGAGGTTGAATATAAGTGTGTCAATAAAGCAGAAGAACAATTACACTCCTTGGAAATTTTTTCTCTTCTCATCCATTCTCTCTCTTTCTTCTTTAAGGTTGGCCCCAAGGAGCACAGAATTTAGTTGCTCCCAATCCTTGAGTTAAGAAAAATGGGCAAACACTGGCTTAATTTTAGCACATTACTGTCCCGTTTAAACTAATCCTCAATATCATTGTATAACCATCTATCCATAGGAGTCATTCTCATTGCTAAATCCTTCCAAATCAGCCATACATTCATCATATAGTTGGCTGTGCGTTTTAGTTTATAAACATGTGCAACATAACTGGGCTCCCTGGGTTTAAAAATGGAGAGAGAGAAACATGAAGTTGAGTGAGTAAGGGAGAGCTGGATCTGGGAAGAATTAGGAGGAGGGAAATATGACCAAAATACACTGTATATAGCTCTCAAAGAATAAATATATTTTTAAAAATATATATATAATATAAATGTCTGGCTTGCATGCTATCCTAGACACACCTATCCCCTTATAGCAGAGTTTCTGGACCCCTCCCCTTCTTTACTGCAGAGAACAAGTTCTTGATAATCTGCTCAGATTTCTCGAAGGTTGGAAAAGGAGAAAGTCACACGGCATGCAATGCCTATATATTCTATTCCAGTCAGCAGGTTTTGCTTCTTTTTTATGTATTTTGTCTTATTATTTAATCAATTTTGCCAGAAGTCTATGTTAAATCTTTGTAAAGAACCAGTTTTTGACATTTTTACTCAGTTCAATTTTTCAAATCTACTGTTTTCTTTGGCAGTGGGACGGTTCTGCTCTGGCTCTATCACATAGATCTGCCGTGTTAAGATACAGGTTGGTCCAGCTATTTACCCATTCTTCCCGGGAACTCTCATGCATCTAAGGCCCTATGACCTGACTTCGACAGTCTTGTGATTTTGTTCTCGAGATTCTCTGCAGCAGCGTAACTGAAGACCAGTTGTGAAGAGTCTCCTAACTCTCACTAGCCTCTGTCTTCCCTCCGTGCTGTCTTTCTCTTTAGATACCACCTATGTTGGACGCGAGACCTAGAGTGTAGGGGCACCACAATGAATCTCTGAGGGAGGATGACTCTATATTCATTTCCAAGGCATTGTCTGGGTGAGGTGCTGCCCCTGGAAGAGTGAGAATATAAACACTATAGTCACTGGCTTCCATTACTTTTATAATTCTATTATCAATAAATTTTCTATCTTCAAATTTTTTTAAAAAAAAAACTTCTTTGAAATAAAATGTAATTATACCAATCTTCTCTCCCCTTTTCCAACCCTTCCCATGCAATGGTCCCTTGCTCTCTCAAATTCATGGTCTCTATTTCTTTAATGTTAATATATATATATATATATATATATATATATATATATATATATATATATATATATATATACACACAACCTGCTCAGTGCATGCAATGTTACTTGTATATATGATTTCAGGGCCCAGCCCCAACTAATATATCCACAATACAACTGCACCTAAGGTCCAGAGATCATGGTGGAAGAGGGGGCAGAAAGACTGTAAGAGCCAGAGGAACAAGGATTTTGTGTGAGGTTGCACCTTCTGGAAATATCAGAGAAGCTACATCCATGAAATCTCACCCACGTGACAGTCTCCATCAGGCCTGAATCTGGAAGGCACAATAACATGCTTACGAGGACGGGGGAATCTCCTGGGGCCTCAGCCCTAGACAAAAAGCTGCAACCAGTTAAATCCTACAAAATGAGGGGAAAGTGGGCACACACCTTTAATCCCAGCTCTCAGGAAGCAGAGGCGGGAGACCCTCTCTAAACATGAGGCAAGCATGGTCTACATCATGTCCAAAATAAAATATAACGAGGAAGAGAATTATAAGGTGGCATCACAGAAACAGCCAGTCCGGGCTAAGGGCCACACCAAGCCCGGGGTTTTCTGTGCACTCTCTCCCTGAGAAGTTGGATCCCTCTGTGGGTTTCTGTGCTTCTCTGAGACTCAGTCCGGGGAATGTGTTAGCCATGTGATTGCTTACGGAATAAACATTGCAGCGGCAGCAATAACAGTATACTTGTTCAATTGCTTTTCCATCCCATAGCCACGAGAGCAGAGGCAGCATCCTGCAGTCCTTCCCTGGTGCTGCTACCCCAGGGCTTGCCCACACCCAGATTGAGCGATTTCCTTTTCCTTCACATTTCATGGTTTTACACACACTGCATCTCACTCTCCAATTCCACACTTTGGTTGATGATTTGATCTTACAGGTTCAGCGGAATTACATGGATCTTGGCATTGTTTTTCTCTATTTTCTCAGTTTAATCCTTCAGTCACGTTTTGTTTAGGACACTCTATTTTTTCCATAAATACTTATTTACTCTGTTAGAGGAATGGATGGAAAAATTGGTTCGTTGGTATTTCATCAGAATGAACCATTAGTTAGTTTCAACTTTGACAAAGTAAGGAGAGAAAAATCCCTGGCAGTCACTTCCCCACTGCAGAAGCTATGACCACAGGCCACGGCAGAAGCGGGAAGGTTAATGCCAGTTTCTCACCTGCTAGAGAATCTGAAGGGCAACCACCACACATCGGGTTCTACTTCCCTTGACACCAGTTCTGTCATTTTGGGAAATGAGGGACCCCTCACGCATCGGATTCCCCAGCTATTGGGGACAACAACGTCCCTATCCTTGGGTAGCTTCCAAAATTAAACCACTCTGTAAGCGACAGTGATGACATCGGAACCGATACACACCTACTGAGCACTGGGTGTTGGCAATCTCATCTTGGTTATTATTGCTATTACTGAATGTCAAGTATTTGTTTTTTTATTTTTATTGAGCTATATATTTTTCTATGCTCTCCTCCCTTCTCCCCTCTCCTTTTACCCTCTCCCATGGACCCCATGCTCCCAATTCACTCAGGAGAGCTTGTCTTTTTCTACTTCCCATGTAGATTAGATCCATATATGCCTCTCATAGGGTCCTCTTGTTGTCTAAATTCTCTGGAATTGTGAATTATAGGCTGGTGGGGTTTTTTTGCTTTATGTTTAAAAACCACTTATGAGTGAGTACATATGATAATTGTGTTTCTGTGTCTGGGTTACCTCACTCAATATGATGTTTTCTAGATTCATCCTTTTGCCCAAAAATTTTAAGATATCATTTTTCTCTGCTGTGTAGTATTCCATTATGTAAATGTATCACATTTTCCTTATCTATTCTTCAGTTGAGGGACACATGTTGTTTCCAGGTTCTGACTATGACCAACAATGCTGCTATGAACACAGTTGAGCACATGTTCTTGTGTCACGATTGAGCATCCTTTGGATATATACCCAAAAGTGGTATTACTGGGTCTTGAGGAAGGTTGTTTCCTAATTTTCTGAGAAATCACCACACTGACAACCAAAGGGGCTGTACCAGCTTGCATTCCCACCAGCAATTCAGGAGTGTTCCCTTTTCCCCACAACCTCTCCAGCATATGCTGTCATCAGTGTTTTTGATCTTGGCCATTCTTACAGGTGTAAGATGGAATCTCAGAGTTGTTTTGATTTGCATTTCTCTGATGGCTAAAGATGTTGAACATTTCTGCAAGTGTCTTTCAGTCATTTTAGATTCCTTTGTTGAGAGTTCTCTGTTTAGGTATGTACTCCATTTTTTATTGGATTATTTGTTCTTTTGATGACCAATTTCTTGAGTTCTTTGTATATTTTGGAGATCAGACCTCTGTCTGATGTGGGGTTAGTGAAGATCTTTTCCCATTCTGTAGGCTTTCATTATGTCTTGTTGACCATGTCCTTTGCTTTACAGAAGCTTTTCAGTTTCAGAAGGTCCCATTTATTAATTGTTTCTCTCAGTGTCTGTGATACTGGGCTTATACTTAGGAAGTGGTCTCCTGTGCCAATGCATTCAAGTGTACTTCCCACTTTCTCTTCTATGAGGTTCAGTGTGGCTGGCTTTATGTTGAGGTTTTTGATCCATTTGGACTTGAATTTGTGCATGACAATAGATTTGAATCTATATTCATTCTTCTATATGTTGATACCCAGTTACACCAGTGCCATTTGTTGAACATACTTTCTTTTTTTCCATTTTATATTTTTTGGTTTATTGCCAAAAGTCAGGTGTTTGTAGGTATATGAATTGATATCTTGGTCTTTGATTAGGTTCCATTGGTCCTCCTGTCTGTTTTTATGCCGATACCAGGCCACTTTCAGTGCTGTAGTTCTGTAGTAGAGTATGAAGTCAGGGATAGTGAGGCCTCCAGAAGTTCCTTTATTGTACAGAATTGTTTTGGTTACCCTGGGTTTTTTGTTTTTCCATATGAAGTTGACTATTGTTCTTTTGAAGTCTGTGAAGATTTTACTGGGATTTTGATGGGTATTGCATTGAATCTGTAGATTGCATTTGGTAAGATTGCTATTTTTACTATGTTAATTCTACCTACTCAAGAGCACGGGAGATCTTTCCATTTTCTGGTGTCCTCTTCAATTTCATTCTTCAAAGATTTAAAGTTCTTGTTACACAAGTCTTCGACTTGTTCAGTTAGAGTCACTCCAAGATAGTTTGTTATTTGTGGCTATTGTGGAGGGTGATGTTTCTCTGATTTCTTTCTCAGCCCATTTATCATCTGTATAAAGGAGGGTTACTGATTATTTTTTTTAGTTAATCTGGTATCCTACTACATTACTAAAAGTGTTTATGAGTTGTAGAAGTTTTTTGGTAGAATTTTCAGGGTCACTTATGTAAACTATCTTATCATCGGCAAATAGTGAGAATTTGATTTCTTTTCTGATTCGTGTCTGCTTAATCTCCCTCAGTGGTTGCTCCCTTGTACCTGCACCTATAGAGATCATTGCCTCAGGCCTACTCCCAAGAGCTAAATTCTCCACTGCAGTCTGAAATGGTGATCCTTTCTCCAGAAGTCTGAGAATGAGACTCACGTCAAGTATTTCTACAGGAGAGATTTGGGGATTTGGTCCTTTTTAGAAATTTCAAATCATATCATAAAAATTCCTGCTTGGTCCTATTAGCATGAAATGGCAAGAAAATTACATGTCATCATTAAGCACGGGTTATTATGGAAATAATTCTTTTAGGGTAGAAGGAAATCACTGTGTTATGGTAGTGATGAAGTAATGTCAGCTTATTCTTGTAGCTCACTGCCTGTTTGAAGCAGAATCTTTTTTTCAGAGAAAAGAAAGCATTAGCAATAATGATGAATAGAGGCACTAGGACAAGTGAGAATGCTGTCCTGGTCAAAGCAGATACGTGGCATCTGCGTAGCCACCTTGACCCGGGTCCCTCCTGACTCTCTAGGGGCAGATCTTGACCTGAAACAACAGACCACTTGCTAGCTTGACCTGTTGTCACTGCCTTCCCTAAAGAGGTCTTTGTAGGCTGCACCCCAGATAACTCACACAGTGAATCTCAACTGGGGAGTCGCATAGCAGAGGTCCTGCATAGCAGATATCTACATTGTAATTCATAACAGAAGCAAAATTACAGTTATGACGTAGCAATGAAGTGATTTTATGGTTGGGGGGGGGGTCACCACAACATGAGGATCTTAAAGGCTTTTAATACTAGTTAACTAATTAGCTCTGCCCACATACAGAAAGTGATCAGGTTTAGGGGAAGTTTCTCAACCGAAGTTTTCACTGCCCAGTATATACACAGGCACAGGCACACACACAGCTGCCAGAAAGCACGCTCGAATGTTCCAAGCCATGGAACCCACACACTTCAATTTGGCTCCTATAGTGAGAAAGGCTTGCTCTTCTGTGGCAACCAGGAGGAGGCCCCTTGCCAATTTTAAGAGTCTTCTGTGTTAACAGAGACACTGTGTTGTGATTGCCTGGACAAAGAATTCCATCTCAGAGACAATGGGAGGCACAATCTGAGAAACCGGGAATGCAAATGGAATCAACGTGTGTCTCCCATTCTGGTGTCTTCAAAGATCGCATGGGCAACTCCAGCTCTCCGTGGGTGGAAGAAAAACAGAATGCTGTAAAACCTGGAGGGAGCTGAATATCTGAGCAATGAGAAAACCCTTTCAAGAGACATACAGTATGTAGGCAATGCCACCTGAGGTGAATGGTAGTGGGCAATCACAAGTCCCATAGTGTTGTGGCTAGGACAGTTCCCCATCCCTCTTGTGCTCTGAGAAGTCCAGGGTTACTCACTCACTGACAGACCTCAGAGCCCTAGCCAACACGTTCAAGTTCCACTGTTTCCCACCTCTGAGTCCACTCCCAGCTCACCACTCCATCCAGAGCCCCGTATCTTCACCTGTGCCTGTGGTGTCCACCTCTGACATGGGACAGGGCTCTCTTAGCCTTTGAGATGGCTATCCCCTGGGGCACCCTTCCCAAGCGTCACTTGCAGAGACATGGCCTCTGCTTTATTTTTTTAAGGGAGCCTAAGTAGCCTTCACCCAGGAGGAGACACGCATCTGCGCTGGGATCCTGCTGGCCACCAGCAGCGTGACCTCAGGCCCAGAGGTCACCCCACCACCCCTAACATCATGACTGACTGTATCTCTCACTTCAGATATGCACTTGGTCCTGAGTGACCATCCTAATGTTTCAATGAGATCAAGTCAGGAGGTAAATGAATGACTTCAATAAAACGACTCCTCAGACAGCATACCAGGACCCAGAAGCCCCCATATGTGCTATCATCTAAGGACCTCTAGCTAATGAGAGCTGGGAAGTACTGAGGACTCCCCAGTTCAATGGTGTGGTGGTACTCAGGCTCGGTGATGGATGGTTTTTGTTGTTGTTGACGTCATCTTAGTTTTGGTTTTTTGAGACAGGGTTTTTCTGTGTAATAGCCCTGGCTGTCCTGGAACTAGCTCTTGTCGACCAGGCTGGCCTCAAACTCACAAAGATCTGCCTGCTTCTGCTTCCCAAGGGCTGGGATTAAAGTTGTGCACCACTTCTCAGCCTAGATGGTTCTTATTACTACACTGCTACCTCTGGTCTTTGGCCCCTTGGTCATCAGCAATCCAACTCTTCGCTAAGCCTTTGGATATACCCCACAGTCTAGCATGTGGCTGTGTGGGTCTCAGTGTCCTCTCTCTTACTCTCCAAGGTAATTTGACCCTTCCCATAAACTCAGATTATGATTTTCTGTCCAGTATTGAGTTCTAAAGGGCTTTTGTCCAACTCAACCCCCACCCATCTCACCCTTTTTAGATCTCCCTACCCCCAGCTCTTCTTACCCCAGACACCATAATGCTTCAAGAGCTCTGGTTTCTGAGCTGAGATCTGACTCAGTCTCACCTGATTTGCATCTCTGCCCACTGAGTTAAATAGCACAATGATTGTACCTTTTGTTTAGAATCTCAGTCCCAGAAGCACTATGGAATAATCCTCCTGTACACTGTTAATGTGTATTACTTAGTTGATTAATAAAGAAGCTGATTGGCCTATTGCAGGGCAAGAAAAAGTTAGGCGGGACAATCAAACTAAGCATACTGGGATGAAAGAAGGTGGAGTTAAGGAGAAGCCTGTCAGTCACCAAAGAAACAAGACATGTAGAGAATGAGAACAAGCCATGAGTCAATTAGCAAAGCATGGATAAGAATATGGATTAATTTAAGCGTTAATTAGTAACAAGCCTGAGCTATTGACTGAACATTGGTAAGTAATATTAAGCCTCTGTGTTAGTTATTTGGAAACTGGCTGACAGAAGAGAAACGTCCAACTACACAGTATACCATCCAAATGGGATGAACAAAGCCTCCTTCGGGGCTCATGAAAGCAGACTCTCCAATACCCATACTGGCATGCACACCTTCTTTCTGGGAGATTAACAGGGCCTCCATCCAAGACCTCCCTAGTGTGTATGGACGCCATCAGTATCTCGCGAGAGACATCCTGGCTCCACTTGGGTCTTACACTGCTGACAAATCTACCAAGACACCATTGGGGTGCCTACTCTGAACCTCCATGTTGAGATGGTCTCATAACAGAAGAGCTTTCAACAACCCCTATCACTACTGTCAAATAAAAATCCCAGTGTCAGCCAGAGGATACTTCCCCTTGGATTGTTTGTCAGAGGAATCTCAGAGGCATGCAAAAAATAAAGGCCGTGGTCATTGCTCTTGGTTTCTCTCTAGAACTTGATGGTAAGATCCAATTGCTAAAGACACTATACACCTTGGTCATAGGACATGGAGAAGCCAGTAATGATTAGGAAGCTCCCTCCACACTGGCTAGCCCTCATAGTACTGGAAGGTTCTATACACGCTTCTATGCCCAGCTGTGAACACCGTGGACTGCAATAAATGACCAGGGTGCAAGATATGCCATGGTTGAAACAGCAGCAGGAATGTGATGAAGATTACCAACTATTTTCTGACTTCATTAGAGAAGGAAGCTCATGCCTGGTACTACAAACATAGCCAAGAACTGGTGGGTGGAGAATGCATAGGCCTTGGGGTGAAGCTGTTACTACAATTCTGCTAAATGGATATCAAACTGCCTTCTAAGTCTACATCTCCCTAGTGCAGCTCTCAGGCCTCCCCTGAGAAGTTCCTGCGCGCGGTGAATATCAGAGAGTGCAGGAACTCAGAACTGATCAGAGTGCAGAGAATCCTGTGAAGTACAAACTAGACATCTAAACCACAGCCCTCCCCAAGGCTCATGCAGAAGAGGGGCTGGGAAGACTGTAAGAGCCGGAGGTGAGGGGGTGGGCAGAGTGAAGCCGGTGAAACACACTCTTCTGGACGTGAAGGCCACTACACTCAGGAGCTCCCATTTGCCTGCCCAAGATCAAGCTGGTCAGCATCCAGCATGGGGTGGGAGACGGTCCAGAAACTCCTGCCCATACTGAGCAGCTGTGGAAAAGAAGAGCCCCTGGGAGAGGCAGGGTCGGGTGTCCCTAGAGCCCCTGGGAGAGGCAGGGTCGGGTGTCCCTAGAGCCCCTGGGAAAGGCAGGGTCGGGTGTCCCTAGACCTGGCTTACAACCAGCCGCCAGATGCTGGCCCCCAACCAGGAGTATACACAGCACAGACTGAAGTTAATGGGTTATCAGATTTAGGATAGTTTTTTAAAGGAAACAAAACATTGTACAGAGGTCACAGAGTACCTGGCAGGGCTGGGCGATGCCTGCAGAGCCCACGGCCCTGATGCTGCGGTGGGGAACGCTGCTGTTTTTCTTCTGCGCAGGGCTTACAATGATATTTTTAGAATTCCAGAGGTCATCTTTCATATTAGAAATGAAATAGAATCAGATCTGTTATAGATCGGCTTCAAATACCACAACTTACCTAGATGGAAATATTTTTATTGTAGTATTTTATGATAAAAACAAATTAACCTTTAAAATAGAGAAGTTGACTGCAATTAATAAGTGATATTTTAGGTGTGTAGGATATTTCAATAGATGAAAACCTAATATTTCTTCTAAGAGATAAAACATACTAATTAGATAAAATGCATTATGTATTATTGCAGTAGATATATGTATTTTAGAATCAAATGACTTTTAAAAATACAATCAGCTTTACATATACATATATATCCCGATAAAGATGACACTGCTGGGAACAGTGGTGCATGCCTTTAATCCCAATATTTGGGAGGCAGAGGCATGTGGATCTCTGAGTCCAAAGCCAGCCTGGTCTACACAGTGAGTTCCAGTACAGACAGGACTATGTAAAAAGATTCTGTCTCAAAAAATAAATAAATAAATAAAATAGAATAGAATAGAACAAAAACCACTAAACCATGAGTTTAAAAAAAACACTAATGCTCACCCCCAAAGATAAGAAAATCTCATTGACTTAATTTTAAGTTCCTAGTGATGAACCATGTCTGAATAACAATGTTTCATATCTGGTGTTGTTCAAGTGGTTGTATGCAGAAGAGATCCTACGTCCAATTATAAATTTGGATTTCTTCCTAAATTAGAAACGTGGGGTTCAGTGTTCTCTCTCCTGCTGGACAGCAGCAGGGAACTGCAGAGCCCAGGGGACCAGATGGGGATAGACACCATAGTGAACAGGACTTGCCTGCTGGGCTGCGATGTTTATTCTTGCTTGATATTTTCAGCTGCTGATATACCTGCTTCTGAAGAAAAGGCCTGCTACAGTTTGTGGTATCTGCTCCACTCGAGCCAGAAACAAAGGACCACTGGCTTCACTCCATATCTGAGCCCAGGGCTGGTCAAATCTCAGGAGTAAGAATCACCAAAGAAAGAGCTTGCATGGCCCAGCAAAGTGACAGACTGGGAGGGATATGCTTAAGCTGAGGATGACAGAGGGTGACATCACACTGGGGACCACTACAGTGCAGAGCCAGCTTGTCCTGACCTTCCTTCTGTCCCACCCCGGGTCTGCCAGGTCTCTAGAACTCTCCTGTGTTCCTTTACTTTCTTCCCGAGTTTTCAGAATTATTTCTAAGCCACTGAACCCAAATGTGTTTTCATAAGCCCATACTTCATCATCCCTGGTGACGAGGAAATGAAATTTCCACATATAACACACACACACACACACACACACACACACACACACACTCTAGTTCCTCTTTGTGTTAGTTATTAATCTTACCACTACAACAAAACCCCAGCAAAACAGCATAAGGAAGAGGGATCTATTGGGGTCATATTTGAGGGCATTAATCCATTACAAGAGTAAAAACTACCAACCCTCATATAGGTTATGTTTTCTTGCTGTGCTTGTATCTATGAAAAAAAAAAACCTTCTAAATTAGGCTCAGGACCAGACAGAGAACAAGAATAAAAGAGAAAAATTGCAACAATGAAACTTTAATAACAGCATATGAATATTCTCTCTCACATCCTCCTCCCTTCTTCCTCCCCCCCACCCTCAATGTCTTAGTAAGTACTTGCTTTCCGCCGACTGTGGGTAACTGAGAAAGGCGTGAACAAGGCAGACCACCACAACAGGAGCCAACCGCAACAACAGCCTCACATACCTCCTTCTCCTTACAGTGTGTCTCTCTAAAGCCTATGTGAAGCTTCACATATGGGGCACACTCAGAATTCCGCATTACCTCCTGTAGACGTATGCAAACCTTGATTCATTCCTTCCCAAGGTTATAGCACAGGTATCACTCAGTACTGATGAATACACCCCAGAAAAGTTCTTCAAGAGCAAAAAAAAAAATTATGTCTCTTTGCTTTTCTATTACAAAACGTATTCTAATAAAAATGTCAATGTTGTGTTATGCACATAGCACTTAATAAATTTTACTACATCACTAATATATCACTAAGTAGGCCACTATTTCTGGGAAGATGAGGGTAAGATAGAGGCTCCACTCCTACAGGTATCAAATGAATTTAATATAGTAGGATATAAGTTATGCCCAAATAGTAACTGACATCTTGATAAATGGGTTTACCAGGACAAGCGAGGCTGACTAATTTTTAAGCAACCGAGCCTTTAAAGAAGTCAGGGTTTGTTTCAAACTCTCTAGGCTGAAAGAGAAGGTGTGCACATTTGATAGGCTTTTTACTGATGAAATACGAAGCACGTGATCTTCCACAGATTTGGATAGAAGCCTCACCAGGAACCAATGAGATTATAATTTAACTACATCTGTATCAAAAAAAAAAAAAAACAATTGACCTTAAAGAACAAGGCCCCTTGCGAGACTCATCACCCTAAGAAAAAAGCAAGGATTTCTAACAAGAGCTCCCTATTTGGAGAACTCCAGAAACTGAAGATAAAATGGGGTCGAAACCCAAACACTTGTGTTTCTCACTATCAGGCTCCAAAACCACCATGCCAAACCATGTTTTCTTAGATGTTTGATGGATAGAAAACCATGGAGCCCGTGAAATGGAAAACTGATGTATACATTAGAAATTTGACTTGGTAGTTAGCAGAGGAGCACACTATGCTCTGTGAAAATACAGCATTTATGCTGTCAAAGACTTTGTCCACCTCTGACGACCATCCCAAATCCCTTGCCAACAGGATGGAAATCCAAAGGACAGTCTGCCTTCCTGTCCTGTCCTGGAAGTCCCCAAGGAGCAAAAGTGGCTCTGCCACTCCAGGGGAGCCACACCCAGAGGCTCCACAGTTGACTGATGCCTTCCTGACAGTAACCATCCTTGGTAACTAAGTGATGAAAACGGGATGCAAAGGGATGGCGGTACAAAACCATGAATGTTTGCAATGCCAGTGGCATGTGAATTTCAAACATGAATTTAACGGTAAATTTTATGTTAGGTGGATGCATATATGCATATATAACCCCCAATAAAAAGATAAAGTCAGTCACAACAGAGGCAGCAAGATGGCTCAGTATTTAGAGCCTGATACCCTGAATTCAATCTGCATATCCCACATACGCAAAGGAGACAACCCGCTCCAGAAAACTGCCTTTCAGCCTACACACACACACACACACACACACACACACACATCCTTTGGCACACATTAAAATACATACATGTGCAAATATACACACACAAAAGTTAATTAAAATATGTTAAAAAAAAAAAAAGAAAACCAGGCCACAGCAATAAGAGAACGTAATAATTGAAAATCTAACCCTCAGAAATGAGTTGCCCCCAGTCTGAGGAAGACGCACACTCTATGTGAAAACAGGCATCCATGCTGATTGCACATCAGAACGAGTATAAATTAGACATCAAATAAACAGCAACACACACAACAACAAAAAAAAGACTATTTTTCTAACAAGACTCTGTTCCCCCGAGGGCCATAAGAGCTGTCAGCATTCTTTAAGATGACAAATCTTTCCTCCCTTAATTAGCTCTTCTGCAGACAAACTGGCCCCGAACAGATGGCTACAAAGCCAGCTGTACATAATATTTTTTAAAGAAGAAAAAAGAAGAAGAAATAGCAATGGCAAGAATTGATCCTATTAAATTGCTTTAAATTTTATTGCCGGTTAAACAGATACTTTATTCTAACCTTCAAGCCACAGTCAACCTTCCAGGCCAGAAAAAGGCACAGTGTACAAAGGGGCTTGTGCACGTCTGAGCCTCACCACGGCCGTGTATGCGTGATCAGATTCCAGCAATGGCCATGCCGATACTTCATGTCTTATTTCCTAAATTTTCCCAATTGCTATAGCTTCTTACAGACCCAGAACACTTTTCCCCACATAAGAACATATAAAAGCTCTCAAAACTGTGTCATCCCATGACATTCCCAATTCCTGTCTATGAAGTCAGACAATGTACCCTCTCACATAATCCAAATGCAACCTCACAGCCAGCCAGGACGTAAAGCAGAGATGCGCTTTAAGGAAACAGGCACTCCACACAGCCCTACCCTGAGAGCGTAGACAGCAGACCGTGAACAGGTAAAACACAGCATCTACGCCTGGCAACTGAGAGAGCCGACTTGGGCAAACACAACAATGTGCCCTTCATAGTAACTCATGGCTCTTCACACCAGTCCTGATAGACAACATTGACACTACACACAACAATGTGATGGTCATGTTACCTCTCAGGTCATACAGTCACGCAGTGGGGACCGGCAATGCTGACCTTGACATGTTCTGAATCACTCCTTGGTGTCATATGGTTAAGGAAATCCAAGTTTTGCTTCCATTGTGACCTCAGCAGACTGATTTCATGAAGGTTCTAGAACGTTCTTACTTAGGATTCTTCAAAGACACTAGAGCTTTGGGTTTCACCTCCCAAAGAAACCTTTATTATGTTATAGCGTGGTATTTTATAATGTAGCAGATTACAAAACTCCAATGGGTACTGTATGGACTGCATTTATAGCTATGCAGCACACCACATGTGCATTTATTTTGTGAATATTGATTATATATTGCATATAAATATCATAGGTGGCTATGTGCATACACATGAATGTGGAAGTCGAAAGACAGTATTTCACGTCTTCATCAACCTTTCTCTCTGCCTGTCCTTTGTTATTTTGAGGGGAATTGGGTCTGTTTTGTGGTTGGTTGGTTGATTGGTTGGTTGTTTCCTGAGACAGGGTCTCATTATGTAACCCTGATTGGTGTGGGTTCACTGTGTAGACCTTTGAAGAGGTCCAATTGCCTCTGCCTCCCAAGTGGTGTGGTAAAATGCCTGTTCCACCTTATTTGGTGACACAGCACTTCTTGCTGAATCTAGATCTCTCTGGTTAGCTAAGCTGACTGACTAGCTATCCAATTATCCCTGTCTCTACATATCGAGTACTGGGATGCCAGGCACTTGCCACGTGCCAGCTTTTCCACATAGACCAAACTCAGATCCCCGTGCACAGCAAGGGCTAGACCTGTGGAGTCATCTCCCAGTCTCTTTGTGGAGTGAGGAGGGTGTCACAGCCTCTCGCGTGTGGCTGTTCTGGAGTTAAGTAGCCTGGAATACTTGGTCTCTCAAGTGTTGGGACTACAGGTGAGAGCCACCATGTTTGGCTATCGGGTATGTTTCAACACGATTAAAGACATGCTAAGGTTTTTGTTTCCATTTGTTTCTTCTCTCATGCCCTGGTCATAAAAGATCAGAGTGTCCACTTTATAGCTGTCCCAAAGTATCTCTGCAACTTCACTCAGCCTTATGCTGCATCGTTTCTGATGTGTGAACGGACTGAAGTCAGGAAGACAGGAGATGCATCCTGTTCATCTCTCAAGGGAGGAAAACAAAAGATGCGCCCTGTTCATCTCTCAAGGGTTTTTTGTTGTTGTTGTTTGTTTTGTTTTTACACTCTCTTCACTATGGTAGAATGCCTGGAAGTAGCATAGTGGATGGTGTGTGCTCAGCTCCTCAAAGGTTGGTACTTACTAGAGAACAGCCAATCAAGATACCCTCAGCTTGTGTTAAATACATCCCCTGGGCCTGTTCTGACTGCACTCGGCTCCCGGCATCCACTTCCCCGGAGCAGATGAGAAAAGCCCAGCCAGGAGGGCGAGTGTCCAGGGCATCAGCTAAGAAAGGTTCCAGTGGTGATCTAGACACATTCTACTCTAGTGTCTGCCCCAGCAAGATGGCCACACAAGCCCACTGATTGAGTTCAATCCCCCAGAGTCACACAGAGGTGGGAGGACAGAACTGACTCCAGAGAGTTGCTGTCTGCCTCCCACAGACTGTGGCACGCACACACCCACACACACCATAGACATATGCACGCTCACACACAATAAAATTATGTTCAAAAAGAAACAGATATGGCCGTGATTCTACAGTAGAATTTGTCAAAGGAGTTGACAAGATATATCAGTTCCACTGGCTGCAATCTGCCAGCTCATTCTGATTTTGCCAATAGCTTGCCGTTGGCGATCACGATTTCTTTTATTCCAGTCTAACTCTCGGGTCATACATCACAGTTCATACAATCACAGAATGGCTGAGGAATGGTTAAAAGGGTGCGGAGTTCAGAGTCTAACCTGACACAGGCAGAGAGAAAGGCCTGCTGGGGGCAAGGTAAGAAGGCTTGGGAGTCAGATCTGCGGGAGGTACAGGGCCATGTGACAGGCTTGGGTGTCACTGGCAGGAGAAACTGCATTTGAGCTGGAGTCTGGGGGCAAAGGCAGGAATCACCTCTGGCCATCTTCCTGGCTGAGGCTCAGACTAGGTTGCATGTCTTGCCACCCTTTAGTTGAAGAGATCCCTCTTTAGCCACCTCAGGTCTTGGGGCCACATCTGGTGCAGCTGATAAATCCATTTGTCTGGTGTTTCTGATGGGATTTGATGTATTTTCAGGTGCCGCTATTTAGTGGTATAAATAGATTATCAGCCCGTGCTTGCTCCTCCACTGGCAGATGGCCGCTGTTGACTTATGAAGACGGGATGCAGGTATCATTCTTTCGTCGCATTTAGGCTGCAGATGGAGTCACTGAGGTCAAGGCTGTTGCTTCACTCAAACTGTTGAAGTAAATACGAAGCTGCATATCTTTTCCAGGCTTGGAGACAAATCTGACCCCGCAGTTCACATCCTTACTCTGTCCCATGATGGACGTGAGCGAGGGTGTGACTACCGCACAATGGCACAGTCATGATCGCAAAATGGGTTGGAGGCGTCTCCTGAGTTCCCGGTCTTCCACAGCTCACTCTCCTTACTAGCTCTCACCCAACAGCCTATGTATTGTATATTTAGTCAAGAAAAGGCAAGTCAGGGCTAAACATTGCAACAGAGGCCTGGGGAAAGCACAAGGAGATGACTCGGAAGCAGATTTTGAGCCCATGGTAGCAACTTGGCAGAAACAGTGACAATGGAAAGGGAGTGGATACAAACGGAGAAGGAGCAGGAAGGCAGGGGATGGGAACGTTTGTGGGCCCCACACTTGTGCTATGGTCCCCATCTTGTAGTTCTTGATTTGAGAGATTTTCAATTTTCTGTCAGGTCCCCAAAGTCGTGGAGCGAGATCTGAAGAGGAATGAGTCAGGAGACACTAAACGATGAGGAGAGAGGGATTACGGATGGTGCTCCACGCTGAGGGGCTGAGTCACTCACTCGGGTGGCTCTGTGATAGCTGACCTTCCACAGCAGCTCCTGCCTACTGCCTGTGACCCTGAATGAACTGTGTTGGAGTCAAGATCCTTGCCCAGTCTGGACCAGCGGCCTATTTATCATAGATGTCCTGACGCTCACACTCCTCCCAGTAGTTTCTAGACAGCCCGTGCTACACTGCTCAGCTGCTACCCTCGAACTGCTGAGCACTGATGGGTAGAGGCAGAGATGTGTGAGTTAGGGCCCCAAGTCAGCCATGATTCCTGATCTCCAGGACAGTGCCGATTCTCCTGTAAGCATGCCCTAGCTCATAATCTGTCACTCTCTTTGCACATTGTTGCCCCGACCTATCAGATGCTAATATGCCTCCCCTCCATTATTTTATTATCCAGAAAGTTCCTCGATTTTCCATACCCCACAGCCAATATCTTCACTTGTAGCAGCAGGGGGCTGGGCCACTTGTTTGTCCCTGCCACCCAGAACCGAAATAATCACACAGAAACTGTATTAATTAAATCACTGCGTGGCCCATTAGCTCTAGTTTCTTATTGGCTAACTCTTACATATTGATTTAACCCATTTCTACTAATCTGTGTATCACCATGTGGCTGTGGCTTACTGGATAAAGTTCTGGGCGCCTGTCTCCAGTCGGGCTACATGGCTTCTCTCTGACTCCGTCCTCCTTTCTCCCAGCACTCCATTTAGTTTTCCCTGCCTAGCTCTATTCTCGGCTCAAAGCAGTTCCTTTATTTATCAATGGTAAGCACATTGATAAATGTAATGGTAACAGAGGGAAATCCTACAACTCCCACCTCCCATCAGGAGACTTTCTCTGAGCCTCCTCACAGCTTACCCCTGCCACCTCTCACACATGGGACAACCTCCTCGATGTCCTCTAAGCTACACAGAGATGTACGTACAAATACACAGACCCACACCCCGCCAACTTCTGGCTCTTCTCCTTCATGAACTGCTTAGACTTCCACACTCGAAAGTGTCTCTCTGTCCCATTCCTGGGGCTCCTTTGTGTAGAATTCTACTCCCTTCCCCATGACATCTCCTGACAATTTCTCTTGCTATTTGCAGTCGTGACTCAAGAATCACCTAGGTCATGTCTGGACAGTGAGAATTCAAGCCTGGTGCTGACCCCAGAGACAGAGGGAAGCAACTGAGGTGAGGAGGGGGACCACCCAGTGCATCCCTGGCCGGCTTCCTCTCCTACCTTCTCAGCTCCATCGCTGATATATTCCTCCATTGTAACCCACTGATACTGGGAACTACTTAAAGCATAGGGTTGTCACAGAAAATCCTACTATGTTAGGGCCATCAAAGAATAAAATACAGCTGCCAGGCTAGAGGAGAAAGAGGGATGGGAAATGAGTGATATCAGAGGCGCCACAGGCTGAATGAACTAAGAAGCAGGAAAAGCTTGTGTATGGACAACGGCTGCCCAAACTGCTTTTGAAAACACACCAGTGACCAGACAGCTCCTCAACAGTCTGAGGCTATCACAAGGACCTTCTCAGGCCTAGAATCTGTGTTTGCCAACAGCGAATGTGGAGCCTGGGGAAATCCCCCTACTCTGTCCATGCAGGATAGAACGTGGCTTCTCCCTCAGGTGAGTTATGGGCTGGAAAGTCCCTCCTCTCCCTGACTTGGTGCCCTACTGTCCAGAACACGTGACCCCTCTTCTGTATCATCTGGAAGAGGATTCTGGGTAGAGGAAGATTTATTCTCAAAATAAGGCAGGAGAATAAAAGTGAGCATGTGTGCTTCTAGGTCATACCATCCCAGCCCCAAAGGTGTTCTCGTAATAAAAGTTTGTTCTCTGACTGCTAGGGTCCCAACTGACATCCTATTCAGGCAAGAAGCAAACAGATTTCATTACTGTTCTCTAAAACTTCAGGTCAACTTTATTTTGCCTAATTTAAAGTGAATCAATTAAGTTGAGGGTCACTTTGTCCCTTTGTGTTAGAATTGTGATCAGTTTTAGCATAAAGTATAGTTTGGACCTTAAAGAGAACTATCAATGACTCTAAAATATTAATGAGGCCAAACGCCTAGGAGAGATAACAAATCACTGCCATTTAGACGAAGTTGGTCCATCCACAGCATCATCTCTCACTGAGAAGATAGGCATTAACGAGCCATGGAGGCTTCCAGAGCAGACACACAAAAATAGCTGATAATTGAAGCACTGAGGAATTAATGAATCAATTAATGAAACCACTCACTGTTATTCTAATGTCTTAGGCTTGGGCCACAGTTCCACCTCTAGTTGTGCCCGGTGGCCTCAGTGCCATGTGAGGCTTTGCGAAGATGCAGTCTGTATGGCAAGGACATTTCCTAATATCTTTCTCTAGCTTCTCAGGCTGGTCCACAGAAAAGACTGCACACGTGGGGGCCTCTACCTCATCTACCCACATATTGTTTGGGGAATACAAAGATTAGCAAAATTTTAGTAAGTCATCAGACCTCATTTCCTGTTTGTGTTTGTCATAGATAAATATCAAGTGCCCTGCCCAGACACTGAAGCTAATTTAAGTACCGAATCGCTGTGATTCCAGCAGCAGTGAGAATTCTGTTTGCAGGATCCCCATGCTTTGATCAAAGAACATGTGTGCTGGCTCACTTCATGCATCATTACATACGAGAATGTCTGCCAATTAGCCGTCACTGAGTCCAGGAGCCTGCCAACTGCAGCCCAGTCTCCGACAGAGCTGAAGGAAGACAGCAGAACTCTGTCATGCGGATGAGTCTGCCTTAAAGACAACACTCTGCCTGTAACTGAGCGTTTCCAGGTTCGTATCCCTTAAACCACTGGGGGAAGACCTTCCCGATCCTCCCAAGATGTATCTGGAAAACTACAAGCCCGTGGGGAAGGAATGGAGAAGGGTGTTGAACCTAAGTGCGCACAGTGATTGCAGACTAGGCTTGCTGAGGTCCCGTCACCACTCCAAGGGTGCGCAGCAATGACCAGGAAACAGGTGACTCCGGCCTGGTGAAAGATGCTAGAATCATGGGTTTTAGGCATCCCATTATTTAGTGAACTCCTTCCATCACGATCCCAGTGGTTTGATGAGCAATCATATGTGGTAGGGCTCATTGCAGCTGGGATTTGTAGGGATGGCTGTGATGGTTAGTTTTAAGTATCAGCTCGTCACAGACTGGAACAACCTGAGAGGAGAGCCTGAAGAAGGAGGTGCCTGAATCAGGATGGCCCATGGTTCTGTCTGCGAGGGACTGCCTTCATTAATTGGACTGCAAGACCCAACCACTATGGTTGGAACCATTCCCTATTCAGGCAGTCCTGGACAGTAAAAGAGCAGAGAAAACTAGCAGCTAACAAGGTAAGGGTGTATATATTCTCTCTTTGTCATTGACTATGGATTTGATAAAACCAGCTACTTGATTTCCTGCCTTGACGTCCCCCAAATGCTAGAATGTGACCATGAGTCGTAAACAAAGTAAACCTTCCTCACCTGTGTTGCTTTCTGCCTGGGCATCAGTCATGGCGGCAAAAACAAAACCAGGACGATAATTTAGAAATGAGTTTCCTCCTTTTAGGAAAGAAAGGGGGAAGGCTAGGATATTCCGTGTATTACTTCAATATACCATGTCCAGAAGCAACTTGAGAAGGAAAAGGTTTATCACAGATAACAGTAAATAATCCAACTGAAGGAAAGACAGGGCAGAAACTCACACAGGGACCTGGAGGCAGGAACTGAAGCAGAGACAATGGAGGAGGGCTTGCTCCCTGTGTCTTGCTCATTCGACTTTCTAAAATCTAGGGCCACCTGCCCAGGGCGACAGCACCTACAGTGAGCTGGGCCCTCCCATCAATCATTCCCTAAGACAATGTTCCCACAGACTTGCCTATAGGCAATCTTATGGAGGCATTTTTTTTTCAAGGCTTCTCTTGCCAGATAACTCTAGCCTGTGTCCATTTGACTAATGATGATGATAACCAGCCTATGTTTCACCTTCATGTTTTCCTACTTAAGACTGAGATACTGAAGAGGGAAAAGAAATAAAGGGAGGGAGAACGAGGAAGGGGAAGGAAGCAGGGGAAGGAGGAGGAGAGAGGTGACATTCTGCTGTTGCGGGTACAAATAATGAAATCATTTTGAGGCTTGTATCCACTTCTAGCAAAATCTCATAAGGAAATAATCACAAATCTTAGCAGGGTTTGAAATCTCTTACTCGGCCAATATTAAAGCATCAGTTCTAGCTCGCCATGCAGCTGCTGGCAATTATTACTGCAGAGATAATGTAGTAGGGAATTGTTATGAAATTCAAAAGAATGTGCAGCTACGAACACATTAAATAACACGGATGATAAAACCATAGATGAAAAATATTAATAGGGATAATATGATGAGCTTTTCTTATTTCCTTCTGCAGTTTTTCTCTTTGTAACCACTTAGTCAGCGATGAACAAACGTGACTTCACTGTCTCCTTTGTAAGGGAGAACGCTAGGCTGGTCCACCAGGATTGCTGACCTGAAGGCCCAGGACAGTAGTGTACTGAGCTGGCTCATTGTGGCTGTGCGTGTGGCCGAAGGAATACACCGTGGGTGTAATTAAGGCAAGTTCACTTTGAACAACTCAGGTAGGACATTCTGCAGGTGTGCCTGCCATAGACACAGGCACGCTGGACAGCAAAGTGCTCTGAGACTCGTGACCGGACACTGTAGGCCTCCTGCAGCGTGAGAGCGGCTCATGGATGGCGGCTGAGCCGGAGGAAATGGCACTAGCCTGTCCTGGTGTTTCATTTCTGTGCTGTGTCCTGATGCTGCAGATCTGGGGACTTTGCTGGTGACCCTGGAGGACCTGGCCCTACCGGGACTAACTAGTTCCCAAAGGCCTTGCTGGAGCGTGACTTTCAAAGGCACACTCACCAATTCTGAGCTGACACACCAAGCGCATCTTTTATTGACCCTTCACACAACAGGTCACTGTGCACCTGCCCTAATCACCCAAGTCCAGGAAAACAGGGACAGTTCCTATTCCTGGAAACTTACTGAAATGCCTCAAGGCCATCCCCTTCTGCAGGTGCCCAGTCAGCTTCTCTCCCTTTTCCATGGAACCAGCATTGGGGGTCCTGTCCACAGCTGCCTCACCCTTTCTGCCTCCTCAAGTTCCTCTATGTGGGGCATGGCTAGTTCTCTCCTTTGGGAAACGGGGGAACAAACCACCTTTCCATTGACAGCTGGTTTCTGATTGGTTGGCCTGATCAAATCTCAAATTTTCTATTAGTAAGTTAAATGTTAGATGAGGGGGTTGCTGTAAGGGAGAAGAATCAGCCTCTAACCGCTGAGGAGAATGCCAGAAACTGAGAAAAAAAAAAACCCTGTCTGACACCCAAGAAGGAGAGAGAAACTTAATCATACAGCTTTAAAGAACTGAACTTGGCTGACAACCTGAAAAAATTCCTCCCTGGGCCTCCAGACCTCACTGGACCAATCCCATGGCTTCAACCTTTTACATCTCCAAGCACAGTCAAAATGAGCCTGATACTGCCATTTGGATATGAAGTGTCCCCGACACAAGGCTCCTCAGATGAAGGCTTTAGTCCTCAACACAACCATGTTCAGAGGAAGAACCTTCAGAGAAAACTGGATCCTGAAAACTCTGACCTCATCCATGAATTCATCAACTGATCAGCTGGACAGGTAAGACATGGGGCCTGGCTTTATCAATGAATTCAACTACTTATAACCTGGAAAATTAAGACATGGGGTCTAGTTGAAGACTATAGGCTACTAAGGGCACACATTTGAAGAACCACACACACACACCCTGTAGGTACACAGGTCTTTCCCTCTCTTCTTCCTGGCGATTCACAGGGCCGTTTGACCTCTGGCTCCCTGGAGACTCTGCACTAGCACTGGCTTGAGGGTATAGTTTAGAAAGAACTTGGCTCTCTTTTGTTATGGTGATTCCACCTATAAACAAGGTTGCAGCTGCGGGCCCTATACGCCTGCCACGCCTGCCCCTCCCAGCTGATTCTGCCTGAGGCACTGGGCACCTGTATCTTCTTCTACTGCTCCTGATGGGAGGGGGCCGTGCCCTTTTGAACCCTCTTGCCCACTGGTATAAATACCCGACTTGCGTTTAATAAAGTGGCCATTTACTCTTTGGTAAGTGAGCAGGTCTCTTGTGTCTGTGTCTGTTTAAACCCTTAGGACAATCGTCCATTCTCGTGGACTCGAGTTCAGGAAAGCACGCGCCTGAATCGGGCCTGGGTATCCACAGAAAAGTGCAGAGGTTAACAACACCCCACACACGTGAGCACCTTACTGCCCACACACTCCCCACCCGTGTTCTACTTCACTTGTCCCAGAAGCAACATGGCCAAATGACCTCTGAAAGGAGAGTCAAAGTAAATCTTTCTGCTTTCTTTCTGTCAGGATGACAGGAAAGCTGACGCCTGCTTAGGCTTCTGTGTTGGGCAATTAAAGGAAAATGCTTGATTGCTGATAAAATATAAATGAAGACTCTTTACCAGCTTACTAATTATAGAGGCTGTCTTTAAATGTATGCAACATTTTTAGTGTATTTCTCATACCTCCATAAACTAAAGTTTGGGAGATGGGAGCTAGTTTCAGACTTGTTAGTAGAATCAGACATGGGGAAAAGCAGTAAACGCAACACCCAGCCAAGTTCAGCCCACAACAGTCCAGGTTTTATCAGCAGCTGTGAAACAGTAGGGACTCAGCCCTGCCAATCATCAGGGCTCTGGGGTCAGGTGTAAATGGTCCACCCTCTACAGTCACTACTTCAGCGGAAGCACCACAGGCCTCCTCACATCATGGCAGGTCACATACCACATACAGAGCAACCCTTGACATCCTCATAGCACTAAGGGAGGCAGCTCTGGGGAAGTTCAGTGTGGTGTGCTTCTCTGAACTGATGACCACAACCAGGTCACCTGAAAACCCTGTCTCAGAAAATAAGATGGAGAAAGACTGAGAAACACATCTGATGGCCTTTACCTCTGGCTGTGTGTGAACACATACCAACACACACACACACACACACATACACACACACACACACACAACAAAATACTTTATACAATTTAATATGAATGCTTTCAAGCATCATTAACCTATAACTTCAGAATAAAACAAATATAGTTTCTTATAAGATTGTCATATGACTCAACTTTTATCACAGACTAAAGATTTTAACCCAATGATCATTTTTAAGTATTTTCTTTAATGTGATGAGGAATATAGCTATTAAACTAATGGTCAAAACTATGTCTAACACAAGCAGCATCCCTACAGAGATCAGTAGTAAAACCATCATGGCCAGTAAGTGTGTAGCATTCGGCATGCTGGGAAACAGAATGAAAGAGAACATAAGGCTCACACCAAGAAGAGAAGGAAACCCCCACAGACAGGTAAAGGTGGTTGTGGCTGAAGTTGGCTCAAGAGTCAGAGGGAAAGCTACCAAAGGAAGGCAAGTCAGAGGAACTCACAAAGGCAGTTTACTTTTGAAATCACGGCAAGCAAGGATGATGGGTAAGGAGCCTGTGTCTACTGAGAATTCTGGCGCAGCCATTGATATTAGAACACAAAATACTAAATTTTTTTTAGATATTTTGCCCATCCAAAGCTCACTTTAAATCTCAGGCATATCAATAATCCTTCCCACACAGTGAAACCACAGCCAGTGGTTCCTCAAGTTCAGAAAAGAGAAGTCAATCTAGAAAGGCCACAGAGACACCACACTCAGAATTGCATTAGGAAGCCTGCCGACGGGGCCTCCAACTAAGGAGCCACAAATCTCCTTTCTCAAACAGAAGTGACACCAGCATTCGGGAGGTGGACTCGGGAGAACCAGAGTGTAAGGTCGTTTGGGCTGCACAGCAAGCTCCAGGCTGTCCTGGGCTACTCTGTCGCTCAACAAAAAGGGAAGGATGGACAGATGGAAATGATGGGGGGAAAAAGGCATGGGGGCGGGAAGAGAAGCCGTGAGATGAAGCAAAGGAAAAGAGAGGATGAGAAGCAAAAGGAAATCTCATCCACTCAGGTGGATTTGAGTCCAAGAGGCACCGCTGAGATTTCCAGGCTCCTGTGCTGATGCAAATACCAATGTGGAAACACAGCTTTCACCTCAGAGGGGTCAGATGTAGCTTATTCTGGAGCCAGACATGAGCAACCAACACCTTAGAACGCTGACTCAGCTCACACCAAATTCCATGTTCCTATGTAGGAGCAGTGTGATGGAATTTCTATAGTAGCAGAACAAAGGAAGTCATGGCTAAGAGACACTTCCAAGTGCATGGGTGTAAACATGAGTCAGGAGTGTCAAAGCAAAGAGGAGGGTCTCTGCTCTAGGCCTCGGACACTGCCTGATGGCACGCTTAGTCTCCTGGTGGGGGAAGCTAACAGTCTGTTCAGTTAATAGTTTTTACCAGTTAGTCACAAGGGTGGGAGGTCAGACACATGAGTGACCATGGATAGGTTGGGACCCGCAACATCCCAGCCTTTCCATGGTTACTCATCTGCTAATCGACAAACCAGCTTTGCAGAGGGGTCAAGGAAGGTTCTGCTCTTTTCAGGGGCTCTTGCTCTCCAGGGTCACATGGGTCACAACTGGAATAAAGAAAAGTGCTCTTGAGGATGGAACCAGGCTCTGAGCTAGGTTCTGTGACCTTCGTGTCCAATGTTATAGGTTCTTTACACAGCTCCTCCTTCTCTGACATGCTCACGCTCTTGCTGGGTCATGCTGTTTTCTAACATGTAACTCTGGTCGGGAACAATCTACATTCTATCTGCCAACTGATTATCAATGCTGATCCTGCTAGCTCTGTCTCTACCCGTTCTCCAGTCACGGGAGGGAGGGAGGGAGGGAGGGAGAAAGCCACCAGCCCACACTGCATCTCCATCAAGTCATAGAAGGGGACAGGCTTCAGAGCAAAGTCTACCTCCACATCCAAAGCCTGTCAAAAAGCCGCCGAGGTACTAACACATATATTAAGGAAAACGAAAAAGCACACGTGGCGTGAGATAAAGGGATGTTTTGTCTCCACTAATTAGGGCCTACTTTTCTAAGACACATCAAAAACACACTACCATTTTGCATGCATGTATGTGTAGACACCCTCATATGATCCATTGCCTAGAGCTCCAAATACCTGGGCTTGGGTACCAGATTTGCTTAATCCCTGTCTGTGGTTCCGCTTTCAGTCTTCTCCATTGTTAAGAGAGGGACCAGGAGCTGGAGCGATGATGTCTCAGCAGTGAAGAGAGCTGGCTGCTCTTTAGAGAACCCAAGCTCAGATCCCAGGATGTGCATTGTAGTCTACAGATACCTCTAGGTCCAGCTCCAGAGTCCAACCCCCCAGCCTGAGGACAGCTGTACTCAAATGCATATGCCACGTAATTACACCTACACATCAAGAAAGGTACAGAAGTCAATATTTTTTAATGAATAGGTATGTGTGAGTGAGTGTGTGTGGATGTATGTGCATGCATGCCTGTGAGTGTTGGGGGCGGTAGATGTAACATGGCCTGGGGACATCAGTGATTTCAGGGCTTTCATTTTCCTGCAAGCATGAAGATCAAAGTTTGGATTCCTAGAACCCACATACGTGTTAAACAACAGGTGACATGAGGTGTCTGGCCTGTAATTCCAGCCTAGGAAGGTGGAGACAGAGGCTCTTTAGAGCAAGCTCTGGGCTCCTCTGAGAAACCCTGCCTCAAAGAGTAATGTGAAGGAATTGTGTGTATGTTACACACACAAAGGATGATGTCCAGCAATAAGCCTCCATGTGTACATGTACCTACATGCATACACACCTACACATGTGTGATGACGCACATGCAAACATGCTACACACACACACACACACACACACACACACATAAAAATGACAAAATATTTCAGACCTGGTCTAAGGCAAACCCACTTTGTACTAGGTACAAAATTAACAGTGACGGGAAGCAAAGCTTCTACGCATCCATCAGAGGATGGTTTAAGTAAGAGTAAAGCCAGTGCATCGGCAGGAACCAATGGCAGAACGCCTCTTCCAGGCCTGCACAAATGAGTAGTTGCCCATGCGAATCCACACCGCCACCAGTCAAGACCCTCCACATCCTGCCCCGGACCCTGGACTCTGTCTGCCTTTCCTGAAACACCCTCAGCCAGGTCACAGTCTGCAAGGTTGCAGCAACGCAAGCAGGGCCAGGGCACAAGATCATGACTCTAGGGGAAGTAGTCCCCTTCCCTGCACTACAGACCCAAGGAGGACAAGTGGGGAACTGGCCAGGCTCCACACCACAAAAGAAACAGGACGGTAATGCCCACCACCCCTTTGGTTTGACTGGGATCATCTTGTTATGCTCATCGGAATGAGTACTCCGCCCACCGTGGCAGCCACTCCTGCATCACTAGACAAAAGGCAGAGGCAAACAGGCTGTGTGAGAAGCAGGCGAGGAGATAAACAGCCTAGATCAACAGTTGTTCAATTATCAAAACTGGGTCATCTCAACTCAGGCAGAAGTGCTGTGCCAACCACAGCGCAGACAAACAACAGAGCCTCTAAGAGGTCCACGCCCCAGGGCAGCCTCCTCAGCTGCCTGGCCAAATTTGGCAGATTTGGGGGAAAGACAGCTGTTAGCCATGTGAATTAGCTGCTGGCCTCAGAACCTGCTGAGAAGGCTGGGCACAGAGAGAGCATCCCAAAGCCAGGCCATGCCTCGTGTTGCTTCTTGCAAAACTGTCACAATGTGGCATCCAAATTTTCTGCACCGCAAAATAAAACACAGGCACACAGACACACACACACACACACACAGCACAGCACAGCACACAACTCATTCTTTCAGGCCCTAAGTGAGTTTCTTTTGTGTTGCAACAAGAATAATGGCTTATTGACTCTTCACAGTTCTCTCAGACTCAAAACTTGACCACATATACTAACCTACTCATGCATGTATGTGTTCAGACCTGTGCACACATGCACACTCATACATGTGTGTCCAGGCAGGCACACAAACTCGCACAATCATTTATGCAGAAACACACACCAATACACACTCCCTCGTGTACAGACTTGCATACACACTCTCACGTGCCCAAACACATGCACTTGTGTAAATGCACATGTACTGAGACACAATCCTGAGATGTGCATGCATTAATATGCAGACATGCCTAGGCATGTACATGCACATACATGTAAGACTAGGCGGTACACACCCACACAAGCCCCGAAGCACACCCATGCTCACACTCACAGTCTCAGATTCACCTGCATTCACACATATCTGCTACAGTGCTTCCCAAATGCCACACAACAGGCCAGTCCCTGCTGATCTCACAAGCAGATTGGCAGCTGAGGAGTTCAAAAATCTGGCTTCTACATTGAGTTGATTTCCCTGTGAAACCTGCCCTTTTCAGAAGAGAAAGGAGGAAGAGAGGATGTTGGATAGGGGAGTTCTGGGAAGAATTAATTTATGTCCCCATAAAGGAGAGCTCAGGTTGGGGACTTCCAGTCCAGGGTTCTTCCTCTAGACCACTAAAGCTCACTGACCCCTTACCCATTTAATCTACTTTCTGAGTCCCATGTGTGTTATCTGTCTTTAAACTTTCTGTGTCCGTAGAGCGACAAGACCAGCATGGATGCCTTCAGGATGCTCTCATTTGCATGGAGGAGACAGATGCCAAGGAACAGAAGTGACATTCAGGAAACCACCTTATTTCTCCACAGGACAGACTCCTCTCTGGTGGCCCTGGGGGTGTCCCAAGGCCAAGGAAGAGAAGTCCATTCCTATGGACATAGAGCAGAAGAGAGGGGAACTTGGCCCTGGTACTGTGAAGCCTGGAACCAGCCCTGGCTCCTCGCTCTTGCTGCCTGTTATATAACAAGCATTAAAGCTCATTGATTAAACTGCTGCCCTTGATTGTTAGCCTCCTGCAGCCAAGCCCTCCCCTGAACTGCGCTGTAGGCTCCTAGTAGCTCATGAAAAGCGATTGATGGTTTATTCACAAAGACCCTGCCACACTGAAGGAGAATGAAACTCTAGAGCCAGAGGAAATATCGGCACAGTCAGGAGAGAATCTTGCCCACCAAGACGGTACAGTCCAGCGGAATCCGAGGCTACCAAGTGAGGGATGGAGTGCTAGAGGCGTGGCGTCAGATTGCAAGGCATGCTGGGAAGACAACAATGGAGGTTCAGCTGATCTCCAGCAGTAGAAACTACTCCATTGATATGTCACGGATATGCATAGGAAGCAGACCAATTCCATCCCACGCTACTCCGCTCCAGAGCTGAACTCAACGCAAAGCTCAGACTCGTGTTTCCCTTTGGCCGTACTCATCCATTACAAGCACCTCTAGCATTTCTTAAACCCGGATTCCAAGAAATTGCTTTCTGTGAACTCATTAGGGCTGCAAGAAGTGGGTGAGTGATGAGCCCCAGATCCTGATCTGTTCTCACTCAACCCCCAGGGCATCCAATTCCCTGAGCTCCTCCAGCCAAAATTGCAGACTTTTTCTGGAGGGAATCTCATTAGTGCTACTGTCTGGCTCTGATAAGTCAGCAGTGGCCTGGAGTCAGGATCATATATCACAGGCCAGAGGCAGACACAGGGACCAGCTGGATACGGGGGCAGGGGATGTGAAGCCTGGTCATGCCACTGCCCCTGCCCTTGCCGCTGCAAGCTGGGTTACAAATGCCCTGAGTGCTACCGGGCCATCTTAAGCTACCTCCTCTCTGGTATTTCCCCAGAGAATTCTCCAGATCTCCCTGCCCTACTTCACATTCCGTTATCCTAATAAACACCATAACCAAAGAAACTTGGGTAGGAAAGTTTATTTTAGCTTACCCTTCAGGGTCACAGCTTGTCACTGGAGGAAGTCAGGACAGGTCCTTGAGGCTGGAAGATGGAGGCTGGAAGATGGAGGCCGAAAAAGAAGAGGAAACCACAGAGAAACTCAGCTTACTAATAGGCTCCCCTGGACTTGCTTGGATACTTTTGTTTTCTTTATGTTTTAATTGAGATAGAATTACATCGCTTTCCTCTTCCTTTCCCTCCTTCCAGCCCCTCCTAGGTGCCCTCCCTCCAACCCTGTCCATTGACTGCGGCTCATGTTGATAGCCTCTTTCTCTATTATCATTGCTATGTATATATTTATATAGACAAGAATTACAGACAAATAATTACTGCTGGGAGAAGGAGAACTAACCTCACCTTATCAATTGTCCAATAAGAATGGTCAGCCATTAAACCATATAAATGCCAACAACAAAAACAGACTCCATAGGCACGCGCGCACACACACCAGTAATAAAAGTCTGGCTTATATTTTACTCTTATTTTTGAGATTATAATACAATTACCTCATGTCCCCCCTTCCCTTTCCTCCCTTCAAACCCTCTCATACACACCCTCCTTGCTCTTTCAAACTCATGGCCTCTCTGTGTTAACTGTTGCTACAGTCATCTTGTTTATATATTCCAGAATCACCTGCCCAAGGGTGGCACTGCCCACAGTGGGCTGGGCCCTCCCATGTGAATCAGAGATTAAGAAAATGCCCTACAGAAATGGCCACAGGGTAATCTGACAGAGACAGTCCCTCAAGTTAGACTCCTTCCCAGGGATGTCTAGGTCCATGTCAAATCAACAGAAACTGTGACACTATCTTAACGTCTTCAAACCAATCTTCATAATTGCTCTGGGCTTACATGTGTTCTAAAGTCCCCTAATTCAAATGCCAATCTTTCCAGAGAGACACATGCCACCACCTAGCTGCTCCTAGGAACTCTCTGTCCCCAGGCGAGTGCATGTGTCACTGCAGTCTTGCTCTGATCCTTAGGGAGTCTTCTCTTGTACAAATTGCCTCTGCTCCCAGCACACCAGGCACTGCGCTCCGCCCTGCTCCCAGGCCCAATCTCACATGGCCTCATCTTGCCATGGTTACATCTATAAAGACTCCGTTTTGAAATAAGGTCACAATGACAGTTCTGGCAGAACCTTAATATATATTACTGCAGAGAACAACTCAACTGTAATAAATCCAGGACAAAGAAGATGAGAGGTCCATTATCTTCCTCTTGCTTCATTTCTCGTCCCAGTTGAAGAAATCCTTTTGGTCCAAGAGGGTTTCTTCACTTCTTTCCTGCTGCTAGGATAAAGCACCCTGACAAGGGCCTCTCAAGAGAGGTGTTTGCTTGGCTCACAGTTCAGGGTACAGCCCATCACAGCAGAGCAGGCAGAGCAACATCAGGACTTGAGATGACTTGTCCATCACATCCACAGCCAGGGAGTAGAGAGCAAGGCACACTCACACACCAATCCTCAACTCATTGTCTCTGTTTAACACAGCCCATGAGCCCATTCATAGCTAAGAGGGGACATTTGCACGTCAATGAATCAAGACAACCCCCAGGAGTGCCCAGAGGTCCACTTCCCAGGTGGGTCTAGGTCTGGGCAGGTTGACTGATCACTCAACCATCATGGGGATTAGGGGCTTACATCTGTGAGTGTGTTTTAACACAGAGACTCGTGTAGGTAGCCTGGGCTACTCAAATATACCCCAGGTTACCTCAAAAACTCATGACATAGACTAGGCTAGCCTTAAACTTCTAATCCTCTGCTTCTACCTCCAGAGTAACAGGGTTAGACATATGCATGACCATTCTTGGCTGGAGACATGGGTCTCTTATCATAGAACAAGTATGAATTCATAGAGGTTACAGGCTCAGAGCATTGCCAAGAAAATGAGAGAACACAACTGGAGCACTCGGGGTGTCGTGGTCGGAAGTTAGAGTTATTGAAACATGAAGTTCCTCCTCCTGCAGCCTGTTCCTGATAAGCCAGTTGCAAGGCAGAGAGGAGTCTGTCCTTTCTGTGACCCCCCCCACACACACACACACACACTCAAACCTCTTTTTGGCATAGCAGTGTGAGTCGACTTTAGGTCCCCGATACAAATCACCCAGGAATGAGCACTCACAACACACGTGCACAACTCATTCGGGAATCCGTGCTGCAGCGAAAGCATGTACTGCATAAAGTCCTGCGTCACTTACATGTGAACTAACTCATCTCCTCTCCAGTTCTGAGCAGCGTAAACCACAGAGAACCAACTTTCACGCTCAAGAAAACTAGGATTTGTACAAACAAATACGGAAGGCTCGTAATTACGAACATCGGGAGGTGGGTGAGGGCCCTTGTGAATGTTGTCCAGTGAAAAAGCGTTCACTTGCTTAAAACATTAGGAAAGTTTGGGTTTGTATGATTGTGCGTGTGTGTGTGTGTGCGTGTGTGTGTGACCCGACTATACGGCTCCTTGTGGATGATGAGATTGAGTTGCAATGTCAGAAGGCTGAACGTACCTTGAAGCTCAGCACAGAAAAGCAGCAGTCATTCCTGAATTGCTGGGCACCCAGGGGGTCTGTCATTTGGGCAGACTGAAGAGGGAACACCCTTCTTTCTTTGGGTGTCTGGAGTCCCAACTAGAAAGACCCAAAGGCCAGGAGAAACCTGAGATCAAGGCTAAAGTCACCCAGAGACCCTTTCCTCAGATGCTACTCTAAGAGTGACCTGAAGGCTGACCCCAGGAGCCCAGAGACCCTTTCCTCAGATGCTACTCTAAGAGTGACCTGAAGGCTGACCCCAGGAGCCCAGAGACTCTTTCCTCAGATGCTACTCTAAGAGTGACCTGAAGGCTGACCCCAGGAGCCCAGAGACTCTTTCCTCAGATGCTACTCTAAGAGTGACCTGAAGGCTGACCCCAGGAGCCCAGAGACTCTTTCCTCAGATGTTACTCTAAGAGTGACCTGAAGTCTGACCCCAGGAGCCCAGAGACTCTTTCCTCAGATGTTACTCTAAGAGTGACCTGAAGGCTGACCCCAGGAGCAACAGCTGAGCAGAGGAGCCCCGAGACCTCCTGAGTCCCTGCCCCTCCTGCTAGGGCAAACGTCGGGGTCATCATTCCTAGAGCACACATCCTAGGAGTGCCTGACCGAGCTTCAGGAAGAGTTCATAGTCTGATCTCTAAGCAGCCATACAGCTCTCCCAGAGGACCCAAGAATGCTGTATTTGAAGGCACCTGTGGGCTGAGTTTCCCTTTCCCCAAAGACCTCAGTCTATTAAGACTCAGTCTCTTGAGGCTATTAAAACCACAACTGATGAGTTTAGGCCTATCCAAATGGAGAGAGAACAGAAATCTCAGGTAACAGAAGAAATATACAGACAAATGAGCAAACCTCATGAATAAGGGGGCTCCAATTTGAGACTTTAATGACCTATTGACCTATTTACACAGATACATCAGAACACAGATATCTAATAGACCGGCTAGAGCAGTGTGATTGTGGACACGTGGGGAGTCAGGCACTGCCAGAGCATAACCTGGGGTGCCAGCTCTTCAGAGAACAACTTAAAAATGTATAGCATTGCCCAAATTGTGAAGTAACTTTGATCCAGAAGGTGTGTCTCTGGGGATGTGTCCTGGAGGCATGCTTCTATGTGTGCAGAGATATTCACAGTGGCCCTCGAGAGCAACACATGCAGAGACTCTTTGTCACGAAGTGCCGAACAGGGTGATAGGTTCCTGCTATACGGTGTGCACAGTGCGAGAGAGAATGTGGCCGTGTGCATCTCAGAGAACCATAGAGTAAAAGTCCAAGATTCATACAGCACGTTCAGAACTGTGAGTGTGCTGCGCCCCTGACAGTTACAGGGCATAAAATGTCTCCAGGAGGACAGAGGGAAAGCGCAGCAGGTAAGATCAATCTGGGGATGCGAAGTGGGGGAGGCTGGTAGCCAGGGAGGAAAGAGGATGGTGTTTGTTGTTAAGCTTACTAATTCAGAAGCTTGGAATGTCACACTGTGTGCACCATGTAACCATTGAAAGAGACCAGGCATACGATTTGAAAACAAAGGTAAAAGCTAGAGACAGATTTTCTTTAATATCATCAGTGAAGCACAGTCGCAAAGGTTTGGGATTTTTTTTCCACTTATCTCAGTGCAGAAAAAAGTACAGTCTGAACAGTGTATGGACAGCTGGGATGAAGGGGGACCTCTGTCGTGTCTCCTATGGGGAGCTGTGCATGAATGTCACAGCCGCCGTCACCAGTGCTGCTTTCTCTGGACCGCATTCAGGGCATGATGGAAATGTACAAGTTTCTTCTAGTCCATACTGGGATCATTAAGTCACTATATCGTCTACTAGTTGGTTTCTCACTATGTAGCAGCAAGCAATGTAAGTCCGAAAGAAGGTAATTCACCAGGAGGATGCATGTCAAGCTAAACAAAGATATATAGAGAATGAAATATATCCACCCCAAAATAAGTGCAAAAGTCAGCAAAGAAATACAAAAACTATTAAGACCGCAGCCAGTGATAAGCTGTGCCGGCTCCCAACTCCTCAGTACTAAAAGCCAAAGATAATGAGATGGCAGAAATGCCAGAAAAAAATATATGTAGCAGCCTACTTGAAAAAGGCGAAGCCGAACAGTGGTGGTGCAAGCCTTTAATCCCAGCACACAGAAGGCAGAGGCAGGTGGATCTCTGTGAGTTCAAGGTCAGCCTGGTCTATAAGAGCTAGTTCCAGGACAGGCTGCAAAGCTACAGCAAAACCATGTTTGAAAACAAAGCAGAGGCAGGGCTGGAGAGATGGCTCAAAGGTTAAGCGAGCAAGGACTGCTCTTTCAAAGGACCTGGGTTCAATTCCCAGCACCCACATGGGGTTCACAACTATACCAGTGCACATAAAATAAGAATAAATATTTTTTTAAAAATTCAGAAGCAATGGCATAATAGACAGAAACTGAAAAGAGCCTAGATGTCTGTCAACAGAAGAATGGACAGAGAAAATGTGGTATATTTATACAATGCACTGTTACTCCGATATTTAAAGACATAAAATTTTCAGGTAAATGGATTTTTCAGCCAGAAAAAATCATCCTGAGTGAGATGTTCCAGACCCCAAAAGACAAATATGGTTATGTATTCATTTGTATGTGATTGTTATTTGTTTAGTCTTTCATAAGCAGGCTACCACTGGTATAACCACAGAGGTTAGGTATACAGTAAGGGACCAGTGGGAAGGGAGGAGGTCTCCCTAGGAAGTGGAAATAAGAGTATAGCTATGGATGAATGGGGTGGGGGCTTAGCCTGGTGGGATCAGACAGAGAGGGGAAAGGGTGGGGAATACAGGGAGGGAGAGCTAAAACTAAGGGCCATTTGAGGGGGTCATATGGAAACCTAATACAGTAGAGTAATATATATGTATATATAATACACATACCTAATAGAGTAAAATATATATGATACATACCTAATACAATAAAATATATATATGATACATACCTAATAAAGCAGAATATCTATCTATAATATATGTATATTTAATACAGCAAAATTATGTACCTAATGGAGAGATGGCTCGGAGGGTAAGAGCATTACCTGCTCTTCCAAAGGTCCTGAGTTCAATTCCCAGCAATCATATGGTGGCTCACAACCATCTGTAATGAGGTCTGGTGCCCTCTTCTGGCCTGCAGGCATACGTGGAAGGAATGCTGTATACAGAATAAATAAATATTTGAAAATTGACTATGCTATTGATCCATATGTCTCATCTGCTGAGTGTCCCTAATTATAAAATTGAAAGGGACACCCAGTGGCATCGTAACTGTCAAACCATTATTGATGGAATGCTGTTTTTCTAAGTCTTGATATGAGCTGCGCTAACAACAAACTGGCATGCAATTGAACACAAAATTAAATATGTTTCATTTACTAAGTAAAAAAAAATATGTACCTAATAGATTAGCATATATACCCATAACATATGCATACCTAACACAGTAAAATAATATATATATATATATACAATAAATATATATATACATGTATAGGTATTATATTCCATCCAACAAACACAGCCGACACTCTCCTCAGCAGCCCACAGAACACTCTCTAAAGTTGGTCACATTATAGGCCGCAAAGCATGAAAAACTGAAATAATTACTTGTGTTTTTTTAGATCATAGTAGAATAATGGATTTAGAAACCAGCATCAAAAGGAACCCCAGAATCATACAAAATCTTGGGAACTGAATGACATAATTTTGCATGAATTTTGGGTCACTGTAAAAAATCAGGAAATAAACTTTAAAATTCCTAAAGTGAAATAAAAATGGAAACACAATCCACCAGAACTTCTGGGATACAACTAAGACAACAGGTACAGATGTAAGGAATCATGTTAAAATCCAGCAAAGCAAAGAACCAAACCCAGTTCAACAAATAGTAAATGGACGTACATAAATTGATGAAGTGGAAAATACATATGCTGTACATTAGACAGTTAAATGATAGATACATAGCACGATTAGATTGATAGATCTAGGATAGACAAATGATAGATAGATAGATAGATAGATAGATAGATAGATAGATAGATAGATAGATAGATGATCAATCGATCTTTTTGGAGGTTTTCTTCATCCACTTTGTTAGGTAGAATAAGAAAGACGCATTTAAATGGATTTCATGTGCGCTTTTTGACCTACAGAGTTGCATGAAGTTATTCAAGGACAAAGACACGCACTTTCAAAAGGAAATCAGAAGCCATTCCTGGTAGTAGTTACCAAATGGCTTTCTCTCTTCAGAGACCTTCAGGAATCTTGGCAGTAAATGAGTGTCACACTCACCCCCTCTTCTGTGTCTCGCTGTCATGGTGAGTCCTGGGAACTGGTTCCCCACGTCAGGTGACCCCTTTGCTTCCCAGCAGCTGCTGCAGACACCACATCTCAGGTCCAGGTTCAGGAAACCATCCCGGTGAGTGGAGATGGAACAATGTATTTCTAAAAGAAATAGAACTCAGCTGTAGAGAACTACAACTGAGACTCTGGATGGGGCTGTGCAGAGAGCCTTATGCATACATGGCAGCAAACACTGTATGACCCTCGCCGGGACTGACTCTGAGATCAGGGTACTGCACTTCTGTTTGTACTTGTCCAACAACCCTGTGGGTAGAAACTAGCATCCCCTTCCTAGGGAAGTGACAGCTGAGATGCAGGGAGATTGAGGGGGACACCAGCATGATCCCCATGGCTCTAAAGCCCACTGCACACAGTCAGCCCTTTGTTTACTGTGAGACAGAGACATTCCATACAAGCTTCTCTCTTTCCTTTTAGCCAGGAACAGACATGTTTGTTTAGTAGACTCCAGACCACAAAGGCTTCAAGGTGATTTAAACAAGAAGCAGAGGTGTGTTGTGTGTTGTGTGTGTTGTGTGCATGTGTGTGTGTGTCATCTGTGACCTCTCAATGTTCACACCAACTCACAAGTGGGGCTGCAGCTGATGTATAAGCACGACCCATTTCCAGGTGACTCACAAGACGGGTCACCCGCTGGGCATATGGTGGCTTCATCACTTCCTAGCTGGAAGTGAGAGCTTTCACTTCTTTGCTGCAGATGCCTCATCAGCAGAGTGTGCGACAGGCTCAGTGACTTCCACAATCACCGAGGGTCACCCGGGTTTCGTGGAGTACATGCAGGAGAGGTCAAGGCATAGATGTATGTGGTATAACATTCACCAATTAATGATCTTAGAATCAGATGCTCTGAGGAGGTGGGCTGATGCAGGCAGGCCCTGAGGCGCCACTGTGTATTACAGTATCACCCAACCGCAGAGGCTTCCGTGGTACCAAAGGAAATCCAAAGAAGGAACAGGCACTCCCTCTCACGATCCGTTCCTCATTCCATCGGCTCTATGCTGGATGCACACTGAAGCACCCTTCTGCTTCCCTGCATCACACTGAGGTAAAAGGTCTCTTTCTCCTCTACTGAGCACTAATGATTTGTGGGTGTGATCACATTCCCGAGGCTCTTGGAGCCTCTATCGGTTAGGAGTCTTATCAGTGCCTGTGTGAAAACTGAGCACAAATCCCAAAGACAGAAGCCGTGAGCTAGCACAAGCTGGAGCAGTCTCCACGATGGCTGTTGACCTGGTGGAAGTTTGGTTTCTCCAGGACGGTCTGTGCTGTCGTCAGCAGTGATTCCTCCCATCCAGCTGGCACAAGGACAAACTAATAAAACAGATCACTAAGTGGAAAAAGCTGGAGCTTCCTCAGCCTGCTTAAGCCAATGCAATATGATTGAGCTGTGCACAGACCTGGCTCCAAAAGGAGAGTGGATAAAAAAAAATTGAATATCAGCTGCTCAAGATGAAGTTGGGGGTAAAGATGGAAGGTTTCAGAGGTCCTGCTTCCTTGGGTCTAAGTAAAACACTGGACATCTCTGGTGGATCTTCTACAAACTCCTTTCTCAGAGATTGGCAAAATTAGGAGCATTTGCTTGCTTACACAAGATGACTCCTGGCAAAATATTTGTAGAACATGGGCACAGAAACAGAAGGAATGGAGTTGGTGGGTCCAGCAGGTGGGTGAGGGGCTGGGTAGGGGGCAGAAAGCAGGAAAGCATCCCTGGACTGGAACTGCAAGTGTAAGCATGTAGATGGCATGCTCTTCTTACCATCGTAAGGAAGCAACGATGACATACATGTGTTCTGTGTTGTGTGTATCAGCTGAAGACACAGGGTCAGTTCAGGATGAACTTTAGACTCTCTAGCAACAAGGAGGAACGGTTTCTATGAGCTGAACCTCCAACGGTCATGCAAAAAGCTTATTAGTCCATAAAAGTTTATTTTTTTGCATAAACAAGTAAAGCATACCAAGGCATACCCCCATCTAATCTATATGCTTTCTGAAGGAAAGCACCACACCCCTTAAAATTACCTGGTGCGAGTGAGAAGGAAACACGGAACACAGAACAAACCGGCTTAGGAGTTTATGGGGTGGTACACGCCTGGTGAAGTTGGTGTGCAGAGAGGGGGCTTGAAGATGGTACATCCAGCATTTAAGGGCTGCCTAGCGCATGAGCACAGGTGAATGATGTGGTTACATCATATGCAGATGACGGAGCTCACGCACGTGCATAAGGGCTCACGTAGTTGTGTCCGATATAGGTGATGCAACCATGCCGACGTGGGTCACGCAGGGTCCTTTAAGATCCCCGGGGCCATTAGGCACTTCTATCTGAGGGCTTGTCTGCGCGTGTGTGGCCCTGGAACCCAGAAGTGTCAGCCATGTTGGTTTGGCTGAAGTCCTAACACCCCTGCTACTGTAGCCCTTATTGGACACTGTTTGCTGGACCCAATAACTCAAGATGTCCGTGTGCGCCTGGATAGTCTTGTGACCAAAGTCATTCAGAAGCCATAAAACTGCTTCAGAAAAACAACTCCGTGGATAACGGAAAACAATCGCGGTTTTCCCCAGTGAACTCAGGTGGAAGTACTTCTAGAGAACGATCCATTCTGACGTTTGCCTAGACACACTGGAAACAAGTATTTCATCTGGGTAATGTTTACCACAGATACAACAGTTCTACTACTAATTTTTCCTCCACGCAACAGAATTCACCTCCAGGAGAAATGCTGGTCTATGTATGGAGCCCAGGGTGGAGGTGAGGAGAAGGCTTTCATTTTTGCCTGGTCTGGAAAAGCGCCAATGGGACTTTTTGCTTATGTAGTTTCACAAGGATTTAAAGTCCATGCCCCTTCATTCAGGTGTTGAAGCCTGAGCCTCTCAGGAAATGGTGTCGGGTAATTAAATACTTAGACTATGAGAAACAGAGACCAGGAGTCGGGTAAGAACTATCATGAAAAGGTGTGAGAAGGGCCAGGAATCTGGTTAGTGCCATCATGAGAAGGTGTGACTAGGGCCAGGAGTCAGGTGAGCACCATCATGAGATGATATGAGTAGGGCCAGGTATCGGGTTAGCACCATCATGAGAAGGTGTGGCTAGGGACAGGAGTCAGGTTAGCGCCATCATAAGAAGGTGTGACTAGAGTCAGGAATCGGGTAAGCGCCATCATGAGAAGGTGTGACTAGGGCTGGACTCTTCCCTCAACAATTTCTGCTCTACAAAGACAAGAAGACAGTCCTTGGCAAACCCACAAGGGAGCCTTGCCAGACACAACATCTGCTGGTGCCTTGACCTGGGACTTTCCGGCTAATTTTAACTGTCAAATTGATCAGCTAGGAGAAATACCTGAGTGAGTCTGGGAGCATGTTTCCACAGTAAGAAATTGGAAAGCCATCCTGGACATGGGCAGTACCCACATGGGTGGGGGCCCAGCAGTCATCTCTGACCAGTAGCTTTAGCTCCCCCTGCCATCCCCTCCTAACACGCGGACTCTATCTTCAAACTTTAAGTCAAAATAAGCCATACCTTCTAAACTTCTAAACCACTTTAGTCGGGAATTTTCCCACAGCAATGAGAAAAATTAACACCTTGACTAAAAGGCCCCAGGCCATAGCGACAAATTCTATCTCCACAGGAGCACAGGCCGGAAGTCATCCCTGCTCTAGCATGGCTCCCAGTGTGGATACAAACAGATGATGTCTTAATTAGATTTCTATTGCTGTGGAGACAGGCTATGACCACAGCAATTCTTATAAAGGAAAACATTGAACTGGGCCTGGCTTACAGTTTCAGAGGTTTAGTCCATTATCATCAGGGCGGAAAGCAAGGCAGCATGCAGGCAGACATGGTGCTGGAGAAGGAGCTGAGAGTTCTACATCTTGACACACAGGCAACAGGAAGTGGTCTGAGATACTGGGCATGGCTTAAGCATATTGAGACCTCAGAGCCCACCTCCACCCTCCACAGTGACACACTTCCTCCAACAAGGCCACGCCCTCTCCAACAAAGCCACACCTCCTAATAGTGCAATTCCCAAGAGTTTATGGGGCCAATGATACTCAAACTACTACAGATGTGCACACATAAATAAAAGTTCAATTAAATTTAAACTTAAAAATAAAATCAGACCAGTCCATTGATGGCAAGAGTCCTCATTGTGTCTGCCACCACTAGACATGGAGAAGAGAAGATGCTGGCCTGAAAAGCAGTACTGAGTCACTGTGATTTCACAGGTGCTGCATGCCAACAGCAGGAGCTGGACGAAGACAGTAACAAAGGTGATCTCATCATGGCTTGGGCCCACAGCTCTCAGGAAACACTGGAAAGCCACAGCTGGGTTCTCAAGTTGAAGTTTCTTATCCTCTCTGTGCTTCCTGTGAATTATGCTAGAGACAGTTTTGAGGGACAGTTCCCATGGGTCACTTTACTGCAGAAGCAGAGTCCTCTCTATAGAGGTGTCTAAGCTTCCTGAAGCTTCTGGAATGAATCATAGACTGGCTGAAGCAGCAGAGGCTTCTCCTCCCCAGGTTCTATGGGCTAGAAGTCAAGAATCTACCCACAGGGCATGTCCCTAGCCCTGGAGGGAACGATCCCAGACACTCACAAACCCCTTGACTTGTGGCTGCATCACTCCAGTCCCTGTTTTGTCTACACACAGCTCTTCTGTGTCTATGCCCTCCTAAGAAGATATTTTCCTTGGATGGAAGATCCACCAAGACCAAGAATACTCTGATGGTCTGCAGAGTTCCTTCTCCCTCCTTGGGTCCTGATGTGTCAACAACACCAGTTCGCTGCTGGAACCAGAAAATTGCTGGACCCCTCCCCAACATGCTACACAGATAACAACCATATGCTAACCACTTCGAGGAGTCAGATATACAAAACGAGTTCCAGGCCAGCTAAGGCCGTGTGTGTGTGTGTGTGTGTGTGTGTGTGTGTGTGCACGTGCGTGCGTGTATGAATAGGCATGTGTATGTATGTATGTGTATGCATGGCATGTGCATGTGTATATATGCATTTGTATGTGGACATATATGTGCATGTGTGTGTCTGTATGTGCATGTGTGTGTCTGTCTGTTATGTGCTATAATCTTGTTTTCAGGTCAGAGGATAACTTGGTCATTTGGTCTTCTGGGTTAATGGTTGGTCGATCTCTCCAGTCCAACAGGGGATACTTGTGAAGTCGGTTTTCTTTTCAGGTCACTGTGCTTTTGTGGCAAGCATTTTAGCCACTAAGTTGTCTCACTGGCCCGGCCAAGTGCTTTTTTAATAGCAAGACTGTCTCAAACAAAAAGAATCCCACTAGCCCTGGATTCTTCTGTGTCTACTGTGACTTGACTCCCGGGCTCAGCCGTGTGGTGATGACTCAGCAGAAGAGAGCCTGCTGGGCTCAGGCCCACTCACTGCTCCCTTCCTGACTCTGGCTCAGTCACCATTGCTTGCCCAGACCTTGTCTGATGTTGATCCTAACATGTGGCCCTGCCTCTTTCCTTCTGGGTCACCACCATCTTCACCAGTTTAACAAGCTTCAAGCCTCCCTCAAGCTCTATGCGCAGCTCATCTCCGTGGACCCAAACAAACCCAGCAAAAGCTACTAATATCAGCCAAAGGTGCGGCTCAGTGTGCGGCACCACATTCACCCATGATTTCACACACTAAATGTCCATCACTCTAGAATCCCAAGGCCTCAGTGTGGTATTATCATCTTAGAAACAAGGGACAGAGATGGCTTTGGAGGTCCCAGAGCCCCAAGGGAGATCACTTTGGGCAAGCTAAAGAGAAGGAGACCCTGACCAAACCCATGGTGTCCACCAGGTTGGCCTGCCACGCCCATGCCCACTGCCTTCTTACAATGTTTCTCCCGGCCACTCACCCCGCTCTTCTAATGGCTGGCAGCTCATACCCATCCTTTGTGCCTGGAATTTCCTTTTCCAGATTTTTCCCAGTATTTTCCAAATGCCCCCATGGACCTCATTCCTCAAGATCTACTGAAGACCCTTCTACCAGAAGAGTCTGGCAGAGAGCCCCTCTCTCCAGCAGGCCATCAGCCACACATGACACTTAATAACACATAAACAAGCCTTCTCTCCCAGCAGGATGAAGCCTCTGCAGACCCAGCATCTCCCCAGGCTGTAGCATGTGTGCCATGGAGAGAGAAATGCACACTCCAAGTCCTCGATTACTGCATCCCTGGGATGTAAAGATCACTCACATTCTCCCAACTCATTTTATCTCCTGAATTATTCCCACCAGCAATGAGTTGCTTCTCACAAGTCAACGCCCGTGCCCGCTGCAGCCGAACCCTGATGAATATGGAGAAGACACAGCCTCAGCTTCGGGCCTGACAAGCAGACCGAGAGGGAGTGTTCAAGAAGCACTTCTCAGGAATAAATCAGCATTAACAGCATGTTAATCTACCCCTCTGCTAATGTATTCTACTGTGCTCTGGTGACCCCACCATTATGTCAGGGGTTCCAGTGAGTTATGTTCTGCACCAGCCCGCAAACATTCCCCTGACCTTAGCGTAAATCAGGGAGCTATGAAACTCCCAAGGGAGAAAAAAGGGAAATGCAATTGGAATCATTTGCAGGGAGGACTGAAAAATGGGACGCCGCTGAATTAAACATAATGGAGAGCCCACGTGGCCTTCTGTCACCCTGTCATTTAGGAAACAAATCTTTCTTAAGGAAAAGATCAAGACACAGGTAGAGTTTGAAGAAGATAATCTGCTAAATGGCTTTTACTGAAAATAAAGAGAAATGACCTTGGAAGTGAACTCCCATTTGGCTCCGGAGTGGCAGCTGAGCCTCCCACTCCCGTGTGGATGTAGACAGATTATACAGCAAGCATTCGCATCCTGTAAACTCAGCCATGGGGTGGAGATGTTGAGCTGTTGGGGTCTTTAAAGGGTTGGGGGCTGGTGGACACTGGGGACCCCCTTCCAGGGATTGGTACAGTTCTCCCAAGACTCCAGTTGCTTCCCAGGAATTGTTATAACAAGAGTAAGTGGGACCTTGAGTCCCTCAGACGTCTTGTGATCTCCCCCACCATGGTGACTCCACCATGCTGCCACGTAGCCAGCGAGCCCTCAGCAGAGATTCAACCGACAGGCAGACCAACTTTCCACCTCAGCCTTAAGACGTTACCAGTCTCAAAGGATTTTGCTCCTGCAACAGAATATTAATCACTATACCCCCAGACACACACTAATAAATATTTCTGTGGGTCTAATATTTCCCTGGATCCATTACATCTTTTGCCACAAGTACCTGGGAGGTCACCTACCAGGATAGTTGTGTTTTCTTTGTGAAACAAAAGCATTGAGGATTTTTCCTCATCCTCTCGACCCAATACTAGAAAACATGCTCTCCGGCTTCCTGACCACCCAGTCTCTCCAACTCCTCACCTCCCCTTCCTCTCTGGTTCCTCTTGCTGTTGCTTAACTATGATCTCTAGAGAATAAATTGTGAGGCCTCCTGTGCAGACATTAGTAAGGACCTCATGACAGTGAAGGGTCCTTGTGACCTCTTCAGGGATCATGTGTCTAGGATCAACCTGTGCACAGTATTTTTTCCCTCCGTGTATTAAGGCCATCAGCAGGGGCCTCCTGTTCTTCCACCAATCTACCAAACACGTCTCCAGAGCATTACCACAGACCCTCTTCAGAGAAAGGCAACATGCTACTTCTGTTGATCAACTGGTTGGTTGATCTGTGTGTGTGTGTGTGTGTGTGTGTGTGTGTGTGTGTGTGTGTGTACGGGCACAAGTATACAGATCCAGGCCTCACATATGCTAGTCAATTGCTCTAATGTGTGTGTGTGTGTGTACGCATGCACACACACGCGCGCTGATCCAGGCCTCACATATGCTAGTTAATTGCTCCACCACTGAGCCACATCCCCAGCCCTCACCCATTCTTTAATATGAACAATGGCTTTCTGCCCGTATTGCTGTACTTGTGGGGATGTCTCGGCTCTTGTGGTGGTCAGTACTGATTGCTAACTTGATTGACACCTCTGGGCAGGTCTGGGGAGGTGTCTTCTGAAAGAATCCACTGAGATAGGAGGACCCTCCCCAGAGCTAACAGCATCAGCAGGTAGAGGGAGGTCCGAGGAAAAAACTGTTGGGTTTGCCTGCTAATGAGTGCATCTGCTTTGTCATTGCTCCACTGCCACCCACCACGGACACTGAACTCAGTGTCCCCAGCCTTTGCGGGGGGGGGGGGGAGGTGGATTATAACATAGGCTAGTCAGTCTACTTTTCAGCCTTCACACTGCCTGGAAGAAAAGGGCCTTCAGACTCTGCCCCTGGCAAGCTGACCTTTAAAAATTCCAACACCGGTATTTCACCTAAAAGAGTTTTATGTCCCTATTACCAGAACAGACACAACCTACGTGGCGTCACCATGGCCAGCCCAGCACCACCTCAGCCTCTGGAGCAGCTGGGCTTCCAGGATGCAGAAGCCGAGAGGATGAGGAGAAAAGGACAAAACAGTGCCAGGGATGGCTGCAGAGCTCTCAGATAGGGCAGGGCAGGTCAGAGCTTTCACACACGGGCACACCCAGCAGGTGGTTCCAACTCAGCACAGGAATGCAGGGAAGCCCTGATTCCAAGTGGCACGCAAGACCCCTTTAGCATCACACCAAAGGCTGGGACCAGCACTGAGAACAGACTCAAGACCTGGGGAAGCTAGCCACAGATCCACAAGGTGGCTCAGCTCCCTGGAGTTCAGGCTATCTGCAGGGAAGGCCTGGCGATTTGCTTGGTATCGGAGCCCAACAGGCAGCCACATGCCTCCTCTCTCACTGAGCCCAGTTTAACTGGCTCTTTTATAGAGTCCTGTTGATGCAAGCTTTCCTTCCATTACCTATTTTTCTGTAACAAACTAAACCCTACAGATTCAGAAGTGCAACTGAACCGCCACTGCCACCCTGGGTCCCTCTCTGCAATAGACTAGAGATTTACCCTTAAACAGACATCAGTCTATCACAAACATTTACTGCAAACAGCCCCCGGGAGACTGCAGAAGGGTGCAGCACAGCTACTTTTAACAGAGAGAGAGAGAGAGAGAGAGAGAGAGAGAGAGAGAGAGAGAACAAGAACAGCAGCATCTAATTTGGGACTGCTCCTCAGTATTGATGATGGGGGCTGACTGTGAATGGAAGGAAAACAAAGGGACGCAGCCACCCACTGCCTCTGTGAAGTAGGGTCAGAGAGAGTGGTCATGGGATGGTGTCTCTTGTGCCCTATCCCAGGAGGTCATGACTGGGGATGTTGAAGGCTACCCACCCCACCTTCTCCATAGGTGACAGGGAAAACAAAGTGTGCATGTGTGATTGTGGCACCTGCACCCCCTGGAACTGCGCTATGTAGTGCCCTCCTTAACTAGTGACCACGCCCTAGCTCTCAGGATTTTCAGCTGCAAGCCCGCCAGAAACCACTTCCTTGTTATCAGGAACTCATGAGGGTCTCGTGCTCAGAGCAGCTGCAAGCATAGGAAAACAAGTTGTTTACTCCGGCAGGCAAGGGGTCATAAAAGTTCAGGATCTGAAGGTCTGCAGTCCCCAACATATGATGACACTTGTGTGGGGGGAACACTCAGCCCATTAAAAGGAAGAACCTTGCCAGAAAGAAGAGCTTGAAGCCAGAATTGTGGAAGAAATGTGTCCACGGTTAGGTGAAACAAGGCTTTGAAAATGCCTTACAGGCATGCTGTGACATGCAAATGCTCGGTTGCTTTGGGAGGATATAAATAGATGACATTGCCAGCCACGCAAGTATAATGAAAACTGTTCTTTCACAAAGACAAATCCCCAAATGAGCAACTGTCCACAGAGACCAGTGATGCCTTCTACAGCATCAGATAAGTGCCGAGCTCACTCCTCCTGCTGCTGACCGCTTCCTGGAAGGCCATGGCACAGGTAAACATCCATGAGCACTGGATCAATGACAAACTGAGGAAACTGGAGCTGTAAACACCTTCCAGCTTTACCCGCTCTTACGGTATTCTGAAGATCCCAGGGTATATGATCCACTGGCCAATCTCCAAAGGAAGTAAAGTCACTCCAAAATGCCCTGGCTCTGGCTTTCCTCCCTGCAAGCTGACCTGCAAGCTGCAGGCAGGACAACAACTTGAGCTGACAGTTTGGATGATTCTACTTAAGGCTACTACTGCCGTGATAAAGTACCTTCAGCCAAGCAACCTCTTCCTGGGGAGGAAAGGGTTTATTTGGCTGTGTTTCCACGCCACTGTTCACGGAAGGAAGTCAGGGCAGAAACTCAAACAGGGCAGGAACCTGAGTCAGGACTTGATGCAAAGAGCATGGGGGATGCTGCTTACTGACTTGCTCTTCGTGGTTTGCTCCGCCTGCTTTAAAGAACCCAGGGCCGGCAGCCCAGAGGTTGCACCACCCACGATGGGCTGGACCCTCCCCCATCAATCACTAATAAAATAAATGCCCCACAGGCTTACCTACAGCCTGATCTTTTAAGAAAACGGAAGCATTTCCTTAAATGAGGTTCCTTCCTTTAGCTTGACATAAAGCTACACCACAAGGACACTGTTTTCTCAAGTCTATGACTGACACTCCGACATTAATTCTCAGGCAACAATTCCAAACAGCCGTCCTTTAGAACCTCTGCCAGAATCAGAACCAGGCATTGTTCAGCCAGAACAGAAACTTCATTGTCCAGGTCAATGTGGTAGGCTGTGCTCCTGTCAATTACGGAAAATGGATCGAGTAGAGCCTCGAGAGGACGTCCCATGATCCTCCCGGTAGAGCTGCCGTGGGTGCTGGTGGCTTCGGCACACCTCCACCCTCTCTCCTGGGTCTGGCTGTTGTGACTGAAGCTGCCCGCCAGCCATGAGCACTGGGGCCTGCTGTGCGAATGAGCCATAAGTGGCGTGTGCTTACGTATGCAGCAGGAACACTCCAGGTGGAAATGCTCAACCAAAGAGGGGTGGAAGAGAATGGGGAAAAAACCTAAAGAAGTTACCCTAAGGAAGGGCATACAAAAAGCCACGTGGAAATCTATCTTACAACCCAGCTAAAACTAAAGTTGGAGGGATGGTGGACTACCATGTAGTCTGAAAGAAGGGAAGGGAGACTGGGGAGTAAAGATTTCAGCAGAGATGGGGAGATAGAGGAGTGTGTTGTCTGCCTTTCCCAGTCAGCCACAGAAACTTCGCCGCCACCAGCAGTGGCTAGAAGAACCGCAGACTGAAGACATTCTGTTCCCTCGGCACCAACTCTTTCAAAGCTACTAAGAGAACTTACCAAAATCTCTGTCTCACTGAAGAACTCAAGATTCAAAGGCTGATGTAGAATCCTGCTCCCCAGAGAGGCCGAATAGCAGGCAGCTCACCCAGCTTGTCTCCTCAGTCTCCCAAGTCCCCCAAGCCCCTGTGCTCTTCCTCGCCCCTCTTTATAAACCCTTCTCCACCTGGCTCCGCCCTACTGCTTCCTGTCAGCGCGAGCTGACGTAGCCTCCGGACCACAGGTGAATTTTATTTAATCAAACACATCTTTGCACCACCAAACAAATGTTCCAGAGCATAAACAAAAGTAGCACACCTTACACTAATATTCTACAACATGAGTTAACTAAAGGACATGTGAACAAGCTTTATAGATGCCCACCAGTTAATAAACTAACTTCGAACTATATTTCTTTTTCCAAAAAAAGTTTGAACGGTGGTACCAGAGACTATCAAAACCATGGTTCATTAAATGAAATTATCAGTGCAAGGCACGCAATATCTCCCTATAAGTATTGATCAGGGAGACCCCAGAGGCTGCCAAAGTAGCACAGGCCATTGCCATTGCTTCTGGTTACCCTCTAGAGCTACATAGTGAGACCCTGTTGCCAAAGACACCACACACGTTGGCTGCAGGATGGAGAGACACCAGTCGCAAACCCATATGTCCTCCATGCTGACTGGCTTTCCTAGTGGTGAAAGGTGTGTGCAGGTTGTTAGGGGAAACGGCCATCAGCGGTCTCACTTGGCACTGGACCCTGCGTGCCACAACACCAAACTGCCATGCACAATGTGCCCACTGGTGCTGCAGTGGTAGGAATGTTGTGGGGTAACTAACAGCTTTTTTATTGGGTCAGAGGCCTCGTTAACAGGATGGAAATCATGCCTGCTATAAACCTGGCCAAAAGTCCATGGTGGGGAGATCATGGACCCTAGGGTAGAGCCCATTATTGTTACTCTGCTAAGTGGTCATATTGCCAGACTGCTTTCTAAATACACATGCTTAAACGCCTAGATCCATGCAGCTTTCCACCTGGTCAGAGAGGCTTCTCTGGCTGTTGTCAGAAGTCAGTGCTGAGACACACAGCTGCCCAAAGAGCTAAGACTACCGGCTCAGCCCTAAATAAGATACCTTTATCAATACCACGACCCTCCACCAAGACTCGGGCAACACTGAAAAGGGGAAGACAGAAAAGATGTAAGCTTCTGAGAAAGGGGAGGGGTGCTCTGAAGTGTTTTCTTTTGGAAACACCATGGTAGTCACATTCAACAACTGCTTTGGTTACATGAACAAGGCCTGCATAACATCAAGCCTGTCAAGCCAGTCAAAATTTCAGGATTGGGGGTGGAGGGGGGACAAGGCCCCGCCACCAACTATGGAACTATAGGCGGTTAATAGCTGCTAGAGGAGGGAGAACCATTCTTTTGGAGATATGTCCTAAGTAGATTCTTCCATGTTCTGGCGGACAAGTATATGCACATGGAGACAGCACCAGATGAACTTAGCAGTTAAGCATGTACTGTCTACCCCACCTAAGTTAATGGTAACGCATCACACAGCAGGGCTACTATGAAGTCACAGGGCCCCAAGGCAAGGCAATAGAATGGCTGCCTCACCTTCACTTGAGTCTTCTCCCTGCCTGGCCCCGATTGTCTCCAGGTTTGCTTGCTGCGGAGAAGCTGCCTGAAGTATTACAGACACAGTCAAGCCCCATACAGGAAGCTGTCTCTAAGCCACATGCTCTCAGGGAGGTTGGTACACACAAAGGACAACCACACAGTCCTCTGGGCTAGTGCTAACACAGAGAGTGGGACGGAAAGGTAACTGAACCGTCAGAGGCCATCTGCTGGGCTCTTACCCCAAAGCCCTTTGTCTAAGACAGACTAGAGTCCTGCTGGGATTGAGGGAGTGGGAAGAGAGGGGTGGAATGACTTCTGATGAACAAATTTATATAACAGAGAATTTAAAACTTAGAGTTAAAAACAAACGAAGCCCCCAAGCCCCTCTGGTCAGTAGCGAAGCGGACCGTACACACAGCACTGCACGCACGCGTGCCTCGGCACACTCTGGAAACAAGGCGGAAGTTGCAGGTGTGTGCTTAGCTTGTCCATCCCGGTGGGGTGCTCTGCTTTTCAAAACTAAACAGACCTTCTTTTTACTGTGATTTGGAATCCCCACAATACTAAAGCTATAGGCAAGTCAGTGCCTTTGGGGAAATATACCCAGAGCAGGGTTGGTACTCTTAGTCTATCAAAGTCATCGAGTGATTGGCATAAAATATTCAATAATTCCATAAGAAATTATAGCAACTGATTTTCAATTTTAAAATGCTGAGGTCTTGAAAAATGGGAATATCCTGGGGGATCAGGCAACCCAACTATAAAGGACGTGGAGAGAGCAGGATGAATTCCCGAGCAAAGCTATGACTTGTGGGACGCTCGAATAATGGAGGCGGAGGGTCAGAAAACGCTGAGTCCAGGTTGCCTGTAGAATTAGTCCAGCCACACTAGAGAGCTCTCCTTGGAGAACTGGGCTGACAGAGGTGTCCCTAGGCCTGAGACTGAGCAGCTGAAGTCACAACCAGCCACTGTCAGCGTTCTCCCAAGCTCAGGGTGTCAGCACCTCGGCTCCTCCCTGCCTTTGTCCAGGGAAATCTCAGAACTCCGTCAGCAACCAACCCAGGGGACTTTTTCCATACTGAAAAGACAGCTCAGTGAGTAAGACGGCCAGAATACCCAGTTCAGATCCCTACACCCGTAACAGTAGCTCTCAACCACCTGGAATTCCAGCTCCAGCAGACCCAACACCCTGCTCTGGCTTCGACGTGCAGGTGTACACACACGGCAGAGACACAGACACACAAACACACACAGAAGAACACGAAATGACTCTGAGAGCCAAGTTGGGCAAAGCATTTAATAAATAAAATTATTTTTTAGAACACTATACTATTAACATAAAATGTAAAATATTTAAAGGGGGAACTTTTAATCAATGAATAGAGGGTCAACAGAAGAGTGAGCTCTGAGAAAGAAGAGTTGGAAAATAAGAATCCAAGTTCCTATGCCTAAGAGAAATGACCAGTTTGGGGGCTTGTTTTCAGAAAAATCCTTCTGAACAGTGGTTTCCAGGGTGTTTGTGTTCCTTCTCGGCAGATCAAAAGCAGCCCCAGACACTGACAAACATTATCCCAGAAGATGGGTCAGAGGGGGCTGGCTCACAGGGCCTCAGCAAATAGGGTCTTCCTAATTAGCAACCGTGACCGCCAGAGCAGTTAACACTAGTTATTCTTGTCCACGAGGACAGGCTGAGAAAACATCCACCACCCAAAACAAGCGACTGAGGATTTCCTTAATGCTTTTATCAGCACTAATTAGTAGCAGTTCTTGGCTTCTGCGGTTAGTCTGAAAGCTTGACAAAGCTTCATTAGGCAGGAGAGTCAAAGGGCTCCTCTCTAAGGCCCCCATGACCCCAGCGCCCTGCCTAGCCAGGCTCCCTCCCAGACTGAACAGTATTCAAACCAAGGAGCTGGGAGGCTCCTGGAGTTGCCTAGGCTCTCACTGCCATATTTCATTCTCTGGGCACCAGCACTGGGAACCAACAGGACGTGCAGAATTGAGCTAATACAGTCCGTCAGGTCAGTAAATCACTGTGGCCCTCACACAAAGAAAGCCTGTGTTCGTACCGCAGGAGCAACCAGACACAGAGCGAAGTCATCTGGGTCTCCTGGGAAGCCAGAGAAGACAGAAAGGATTTTTTTAAATGAGTTTTTAACTGGCATAGAACTACATCACTCTCTGCCCTCTCTTTCCTTCCACTCACAAGTTGATAACTTCTTTTCCTTAGACTAGTTTTGCTACAGGCATATTTGTGTGTGTATGTATTATGTATATATGTATGTGTGTATTATGTGTGTATGTGCACAAATACATATAAATACAACCTTCCAGGCCTACCCTGATTGGAATATTGTATGCAGTAGACATGTATCAGAGCACTGTGATGACACATAGTGGCTCACGCCTGTATTCACAGTACCCAGGAGTCTGAGGCAGAGGGATGCCCACAAGTCCAAGGCTAGGCTGGGCTACACACCTTGTTCCAGGCCAGCTAGTGATGCCGAGTGAAGTGTTGACTCGGAAAAAAGAAAGATAGGGGAGGGCCAGGCAGTGGTTGGTGCACGCCTTTAATCCCAGCATCTGGGAGGCAGTCTGAGGCCGGCCTGACCTACAGAGGCCCAGGACGGCCAGGGCTACACAGAGAAACTTTGTAAAAAAAAAAGCAACATAAATGCATGTTATTTCATGTGTCAACTCAAAGAAAAACTTCTTCTTTCAGCCCTTTTCTCAGGAATAAGAGGCACTCTGGCAGTCTGAAGACAGAAACATGCTTCCTAAACCATTTTTTAAAACATGAACATAAATGCCGCAATTTTTCAATTATCTCCACTAATGCCAGCGAAGAGAGGCAGGTATTCAAAATCAGATATGCTAAAAGGTTGCCTCAACTGGGCCAGGAAAGGCAATTTGCATTTGCATTTGAATAAAAGCCAGTCCTGCTGTCTGAGAATATTTAATTATTGGGACCAAACAATGGAGGGCTCATTTGAGGACACCACTCTGAGTGTCCCTTCCTGCCCTCAGTGTCTCAGGATGGACCATTTCCTTGTCAGTGGAACAACTGGCATCATGGTCCTGAGCCCCATGGGCCGATGCCAGGACTGAGCCAGCAAGAGTCAGGGACAGGGACTGGGGAGAGAGACAACGGTCATTTGTTCAATAGAACAGAAGTGTCCACAGCTCACAGCGCGTGTGTCAGAGAACATCTCGGTACACCTGCTGTGGAGAGGAGTTCTTACCCCTCTCCTGGCACTTAGAACTGTTGTTGAGTGCTTTTGCTCTTTTTTAGACCATCAGGTATCTAAGATAGGCAAAAATCACAGCTTCACAGAGTTAAAAAAAAAAAGCAGCATAAACAAAAGCCACACCTCTTTACATCATTAAACAAATGTTCCACAGTGTAAACAAAAGTCAGACACCTGAAAATAATATTCCCCAACAGAGCCCCTTTTTTTCTTTCTAAACAAAAATAAAGCTTTAGCTTTAACATAGTAAGACAGCCAGGCTCAGGCAGTGATGGTAATCATCAAAACCTGAAAGTTGGTGAAGATGAAATGGAGGGGGCCATGTTCCAGCCTCAGCAAGCAGCAGAACTTTGCAGCTTCGGCCACGTGATTCTGGATTTAGCAGTAAGGATAGAATAAAATGGTTGGGGGATCTCCCTCCTAGACTAAGGAAAGCTGCAAAGGTATGTCATGTGTCAGGGGTGTCCCTGAATGGTGGCCTAGAGAGGTCATTGCATAAATCTCTGAACTTGAAGCCTAGACTAACCTGGAGACCCTAAGTTGTTGGCAATGCCGAAGTCATGGGACACCTGCTGAGGAGAGCTGCTAACAGGGAGTGGAACAAACCCTGGGGAAAGAAGTGTGTTGCAGTCAACAAAGCTAAACAGACTTGGAGTTCTGAAGAGTATTTTGACATCAGACATGGAGGTGCAGAGTTTGGAGTTGCCCCCCTGGTTTTCAGTCTTGCTTTGGTGTAGTGTGTGTGTGTTTGTGTGTGTTTGTGTGTGTGTAATTTCCTAATATGTATATTAGGAAATATATAGTATTTTCTCACTATGCTCCCTTCCTTACATTTTAGAACCATAATGTATATCCTGTGCCATTTTATGTTGGAAGTATGTGACCTTTTTTAATTTTGATTTTATGGGGGATTACAGTTAAGAGATTGAGTGAACCTCAGAAAAGACTGTGAACTTCGGACTTTTAAACATTGTTAAGACTGTGATAGATTTTTGAAGTTGGACTTGATGCATTCTGCATTATGATATTTTTACAAGTTTCTGGGGGCCAGGGAGTGGAATGCTGTAGTTTGAACATAATTGGCCCCCATAAGCTCATAGGGAATGGCACTATTAGAAGGTGTGGCTTTGTTGAAGTAGGTGTGGCTTTGTTGGAGGAAGTGTGCCGTGGTGGGGGTGGGCTTATGAGGCCTCATGCATGCTGAAGTGATTCAGACCGTTTCCTGTTGCCTTCTGATCAAGATGTAGCCAGCACCACATCTGCCTGCATGCTGCAATGCTTCCCACCATGATGATAATGGACTGAACCTCTGAACTCTAAGTGAGCCACCTCAATTAAATGATTTTCCTTTATAAGAGTTGCCGTAGTCATGGCATCTCTTCACAGCAATAACAACCCCAACTAAGACACCCATAAACCTGGGCTGCTCTCAACCTTGGACAGAAGAGTGTCTTTTCACGGTGGGCAGCAGTCAACAGAGAGACACATAACTGGTCAATGTCTGAGGATAGGAGACTGAGTTATTTGCCTCTAAATGGGACAATTATGTCAGCAGCCTCCCATGAGACTCATCACTGAAGAAGAGGTGGAAAGAATGCAAGAGCCAGAGGATTGGGATGTGGGGGAGCATGAAGTACTGTCCTCTAGACATGATGGGCTATTGCAGTTATGAACTCACAGCAGCTGTGATCCCCTGCTCAAGACTTTCCCAAGATCAAATCAACCAAAATCCTACCATAGGTGGGGAGAAGATCGTCAGGAGATCTTCAGGCCTCGCCCTTCCTTAACTGAGGAGATGTGCTTTGTTGTTCAGGGCCAAGCTCTGCCCCAGACATGGCCTTCCACGGAGAGTCTCTGGTCACCTTCACTTCAGGCAGCTTTAGGCTGCTCCTCAGGGGCCCAGTTTCTAGAGAGAGTAAAGTGCTTGCTAGTACTCCACCTTCTCAGTGCACCTCTGTCAGTTCAGTGCGGAGAGAAGCCAGCTGCTTGCTGCTGTGGCGTCCTTGTCCCTGAGCTACGCTAAACACCGTGTGCACACTCAGCCCCTTCTCCTGTGCTCATTCCCCTCTGCTCGCATCCCTTCTCTATACCTCTAGCCCGGGGCACACTGAGACCGTCCGTTATGCAAGGCTCTCCTCAGAGTTCCACTTTCTCAGCTACTAAGAAATTGAGCAAACACAGAACAACTCCCTAAAACTTCCTGGAGTTTTTCCACAATTTTTCCAGCTGTGCTTAAAAGCATGGCCACGGAACTTATCCTTTGTCCATCTAGAAGCCTCCATTACTCCGCAGTAGGAGGGCATTCTGGGTGATATGTTGGGGACAGGAAGTTCTGCAGCAACATGAAGATAAGACATGAAATCAGGTATGCACTACCCAGAGTATTACCATTCGTTGAATCATAACCAAATCTCTCTCTGACAAACAAAATATTTAGACTTTACAGAAACCCTAGCCCTGGTCTTAAAATTCTTTAATAAATGTGTCTAACAATACTGCTTTCTGAAAACAACAAATCAACAACCCATCCTCCGTCCATGCCCTTCACCACAGGCCGTCTTTTTCTAGTCATCCGACAGAGACGCGCTCCTGCCCAAAGCCGCCCAGTGCTTGCCCAGGGGCACCTGTGTCAGGGTGCTCTGATGCTGAGCACCAGGGAATTTCATTTTAGGCCTGCGAGAAAGACCCAACGAAGAGAACATTGGCTGCAGATGTGAATTCTCAGAGGAATGGCCTCTGGAGCTCTGGAAATGTTAAACAAGATTTTACAACATCCCTCTGAAGAAAAATTTCTAATGCCAAGAAATGTGGGACCAGCAATTCAGACAATGTGAGGGAGGGGCTTGGCGTTCAGAGAGCCAGAGAGCGTTAGGAACACGAAAGGCATGTTATCAACCCTCAGCATCCTCACCTGCACAGCCATGGGCTCATGTTTTCCTCCTCCCTCTCCCCGGCCTGGGGAAATTTAAATCTGGGGGTTTAAGGTGATTTAAGTGACTCACCTTGGATCCTTACTCGGAAAGAACCAAGCATCACTGTTGCTCCGTGACTGGCATGTGCAGCCAATTCAGGGATACTGAATACTTTTGGAATGAATGAAGGTCATGGACCCGTAAAGTGCCTCAGTGGGGTGGAAGAGCAGCTCACTAGAAACACGGCAGCGCAGAGTCAAGTTTCCACAGCAGCCAAAGACACAAATCCACTGGAGTCCAGCCTGGTCCCCACAGAGTTCGCTGGAGCGGCTTACCTGACGGACAGAGCCCGGCAGCCCCAAGGTAGTATCCCTTCTAAGATGCCCTGCTATGGTAATGACTCAAGGAAGCTGCATCCTAAGAACTCCCCACTCAGCTTTCGGGCAGCTCCACTAGGGAAGAGTCTCCTTTCCCCAGCAATTAGTCTCTGTTTGTAAAACTTTGTGAACCGTGTGACTTGTGCTTCCTAAGCCTTACACATGTGTCCGCTTGGCTTCGTGAGTCTTACGAACCTTTTGTACCTTTTTCTAAGAGAGAACGTTTCGGTTTAGAGGAAGCAGCCACCCGACAGGGACCACTGCCTGCTGTTTGGAAGGACTCCCCGCTTTCCTGACCCCGGCTGTTCAACACAGCAGCAAACGGCAGGAAGGCCTGCCGGTCACAGTCCAGGGAACATTGCATAAGCGTCCAGGCATCTTCTAGCTGAGTGACAGAGCCCCCCATTAGCCAACAAAGTGACAGAAGGGACCGTTCAGCTCAGCTAACTGTGACACCTGTGGAGAAGCTAATGAGTTGACTCTAGAGGCTAAAACCTTGATGTTAGGGCATGGTCTCTCTTCCCCAGACCCCGTCATCTCTCTTCCGCTTTCCCTGCTGGCAATGTCTCTAGCTCCAGGGAAGCAGGGACACGAGGGTAGGAAAGTGTGCACCGATTGTCCAGATGCCCACCCTGAATGTGGTTCACTAGCGAGCCCCCTTCCTGCCCACATCCAGAAAACTCCAGGAAGCTGCTTCTGCTATGCTACTTTGGTAAGATTCCACGGGGCAGGAAGCTGTCAGTGTCTTAGCACCTTCCTGATGATGCGCTTGGGCAGGAGGGTGACTGCCAGTCTCACAGGGTGAATGTCTTAAGGAGACAGTGCTTAGGAACGGGGTAGGCAGGAAATTAAGAGTTGCCCTACAAGCGACCTCCAGGATAGCCCATAGCCACACCGCTTTGTGTTCTAGATCATTAAAACACTGCTCCATGCAAAAGATAAATACAAGCCCAGAAAGCCATGAAAATCAGCAAGAGAAGCCTCAGGGAGTGGACCGATCCACTTTGAAACGGCTTCCATGACGCTGCTGAGTGACTCCAATACGTAGGATTCAGGGGAGATTCCACACTCAGAAACGCACATGTGCAGATGTTCACACGCATGCGCGTGCACACACACACACACACATGCACAGTTAAACATGCGCCTGTAAAGCTGTAGATATTCTTACACATGCGCACACACCACACACGTGCACACTAGAGTATATACGTGAAAATGTGCCCCCCACACACACAAGCATGCTGAAAGATGTATATAGTACATGCACATGTGGACACTCACACTCATACACACTCCTATTCACAGCTTGGGAAGTGTTGATCCAGGACAGGAGAGGCTATGCCTCAGTGACTCTGTATTATATCAATCATTTCCCTTTTTCGTAGAAGATGCCAGGACAATGCTCTTTCAGGCCCACTCTGTCAACATGGGACTCACTACTCCAAGGCAAGGGCACTGAGATGTGCAATGATTCCTACAGAAGAGAAGGCTGCTGGCTTCAAAGGGGCTGTGGGAAGGGGAGCCTATGACACTGAGTGGGCGGTGCCTCTGCTGTGGGCGTGTGAACATCTCATTGGCCAAGCCCCCATTATAAACATCCTTTGCTTTTAAGTACGAGTTGTGCAGATGAACTCTGTGGTCGAACTTGTCGGAACAGCAGGGTTCAGATTCTCCCTCAGATATTCCTCTGGGTATTTCTGTGACAGTGTTCTGTGACTGAGAGAAATCATCCTCTCAAGAAACACTGAGTAAAGCAGATGAACGTCCATGCTGGAGGTGGTCTCGCCTGATCTGTTAAGGGCCTGAATTGAACGAAGGCTGTGTTCTGAGCAAGAAGGAATTCTGCAGTAGAGTCTCCAAACAGCACTGTGACTCTCCCTGGTCATCTACGGCCTGGAAGCCCTTACCGAAGGCTATGGACTCAACAAGGCCTGCATGAGCTCACAAAATAACTCCTTAAAACTAACCGGTGTCTCTCTGCCTTTCTCTACCGGGGTGTGTCTGTGGGTCTCTGTCTGAGATTGCTCCATATTTATAAATATAAATATGATAGATTTCAGCTAGATTAGAAAATAGAGATAGATGAGAGACAAATCACGGACAAATGGACAACAGGCAGACAGACAGTACACAGACAGGTGACAGACAGACGGATGACAGACAGACAGAGCAACTTTCCAGGAGCTTTGTCACAGAAAAAGATCGCTGAGTACGTGTCCAAAAGTGGGCATGCAGGTAAGCACGTGTAAGATCAAAGCCTGGAAATGATTGTTCTTCCTCTCCATGACATACATCCCCACAAGCCGAAGGAGTTCACGAGACACCTGAATGAACCCAGCAGTAACCCTGGGCTACACTTGGTGTACCATTGTCATTTCTGAGTCATGTGTGAAGATTCTTGATTGATGCATATTCATTATATAAAGGACTGGCTTTGTAGTAAAATATCTTCATTCCAGTGTAGTGTGCACCGTGGCCACAGTCAGCCCCATACTCTCTCAGTCTCCCATGTTACCCCTCCCTCCTCTTGCTAATCCGTGTCCTCTTCCCAAACAGCCCCCTTCTATTTTCCTGTCGACGTATTTGTTCGGCTCCACATACAAGAAAACATACGCCCATAAGTGCCGCTCCCGATGGTCCCCGCCCACACCCCAGTTCTCTGTGTGAGATGAAAAGACGCTGCTTACTCCAGGTGAGGTCACTAAACAAGCTCCCCAGCCCAGCACTGAGAAGCAAAGGTCCATTCACCGCTTCAGTGGCGAAGCCGTCCCCACACGGCTGCACCCACAAACTCACTAACTGCTGTGAATGTTAATGTCCTGTCAGGTTTCACCCCAATCTTCTACCCACTCTGGTCTCTGAGCCTCGGGAGTGGGGAAGGTGCAGCTGTCCCATGAGTGGCTCAGCCCCTCGTAGATACTTTGTCCCGTTGTGTGTGTCTGCATTGGCCATGTGTTCTTACATTTCAACGTGAAGATTAGTATCTGAGCCATGTGTCTATCACAGGGAATTAAAGTCTGGGTACCCATACACGGAATTTCATTGCCACAAAGCCATGCCTGTCCTTTTCCATTTTGTCCCTGGTGGATTTTACACTCACAGCAGGGTTAAGTAACCGCCACAACCAAGTTGGAGAAATACTTCCTGGCCTTCTGCAGGGTGTTTGGGGCCCTGACTTTGTTACCTGTTCAGGCCATTCTAAATTTCCCTTTTCCATGTTTTGCCAGCTAACAGAGCTGCATAGAATTTGGTGAACAGAAAACTAAACTCTGTAAGTAGACTTCAAAGCTCCAGTTCCAAAAAGAGGCATTCTGGTGAACCCTGCTGCTCAGCTGCTTTCAAAGGGAAACTGGTTCCCGGTGTAAATCAGAGGGAAACAGTAAGCGAGGAACGATCTGAGAGGAAAGATATCACAGAAAGCTGGACTAGAAAGGCTCGCCATCCTAAAGGTGTTTGGGGTTTCTTTGTCTTCACCTGATGGAGATACTCATGGACTCAGGAAGAAATGCCATCAAGAGTAAAATAGACGGGGAAGTCACAGAAGTGTCCCTTGGATTTGCTCTGCTTTTTTTCTTTTTCAAGTGCAACATTTGATGGTTTGTTCTCTGCTCTTTCCAGATTTTTCTGTAGCCATCATTCCTCTAACATGTGTGTGTGTGTGTGTGTGTGTGTAGTTTATGTGTGTATGTGTATATGTATGTATGCTTGATGATTTGTTCTCTGCTCTTTCCAGGTTTATCATCTGTAGCCATCATTTTTCTTCTAATGTGTGTGTGTGTGGTGAGTTTATGTGTGCATGTGTATATGTATGTTGGTACTATTTGTGTATGTATGTATCTATATGTATATTTGCACTATATGTGTGTATGTGTATAAATAAGTGTGTGTAATGTATGCATTTGTGTGAGAGTGTGTATGTATGTATATGTGTGTATGTGTGCATTGTGTGTTTGTGTGTATATGTATATGTCTAAGTGTTTATGTGTGTGTGTCTATATTTGTACTATGAGTATGTATGTGCCTGGTATGTATATGTATATATGTGTGTAGTGCATATGACTGTGTAATGTGGGTATGTATGCATGTTTGTGAGTGTGTGTGTATGTGTGTGTAACTGTGTATGTATGCGTTGGGTATGTTATGCTTGTGTGTGTGCATGTGTGTGTGTGTGTGTGTGTGCGTGTATTTCAAAACATTCCCTGGAAGATACACGTCAAGGAAACCTAGCTCTTTATCTTCGGATGATTTGCAAAATTACATAAAGCACGTGAGTCTACACTTGGCGCTTGTCGCGGGCCGTCCTTGATGTAAAACTTCAAGGGCTCTGAGTAAAAGAGACAAGAGAAAGCTATCATCTGCTGAAGCCAGCGGTCACCAAAGCTTACTCCTGTAACTGAGGACATCAACCTGACCAAGCTGGGCTCTTCTGTGGGGGGGGGGGGGTGTGGCTAAGAAGTCCTCTCAAACACAGGAGTGAGTGGCCCTCAATCAGATCCAGTCTGCTGCTTCTAGATAAAGCCAGGGAAGTGATAGAGAGCAGGTGGTTTAGTGGAGAAGAGGCCGAGGAGCACCAGAGGGTGATGTGTCTTGATGATGGACAGTCACACTGAGTCACTGTCCCCATGGATGGACGGTCAAGCTGAGCCATCCTCTTACCAGAGCCCTGCACAAGGATGAACTGTCCTTTTCGTCACCTCAGTGATGCTCCTAGTGAATGCTCAGGGAAACTCAAAAGCCATGAGGCTCCTCCTGGGATCATTTCCTGAACCTCTCTGCCCGCTCCTGGGGCACTCTCTTCAGACCTCACACTTCGACACCTGAGGGCACAGTCTTGGCTGCACTTAATGTTCAATCAAGTGAGTCCTCTAATTATAGGGAAGGGTTTCCTGGGTGCACAGATTGGACTAGCGGTAAGGTGTGAGTGTCATTCAAGGTGAAAACTAATTAAAACTCAAGGGTAAAGGAAGGAACCTGCACTTCATCTCCCTAATTCGTGGACACTTCGCACTTAGTGAGGTATCACTGCCCTTTTTTTTTTTTAGTTAAGTACTAAACTCTTGTCGCTGTGAGGAAATTCCCAACAGGAAGCTGTAACATCAGCACTACTGTTCTGCACTTTACACACTATGGTATAGGACTATGCCTGTAGTGTGGCACCTATACTACAAGACGGTTCGCGAGTCTCAGGCAGGGGCCTGGAGATTGAAATACACAAACACACAGGGACAGAGACACAAGTCATCCTTGAATTCCCCCAAGAATGCCCCCTTGATTGTCAGCTGATACAGTACTCTGGTCATGCCCTGGCTCTCAGGATCGTTCAGCTGCAGGCCCATCAGAAACCACTCCCCTGCCGTCAGGCTTCTGCTCAGAGAAGCTGCAAGCAGAACAAGGTGTTTACAGGAAATTCGGAGTCCGGGGGTCCACAGTCCCCAACAGGAAGCGACTTAGGGAGGAAGAGGGAAGGGCCTGCTTTAGCTCACAGTCCAAGAGGATACAGTCCATCAAGATGGGGAGAGCGTGACAGCAGGAGCCTGAGGTGGCTGATCACATGACATCTGAGGCTGCACATGACGTAGGATCCAGCTATAAAACTTCAAGACCCAACCCCTAGTAACCCACTTCTAACAAGGTCCCACCTCCTAATGGTCCCATAATGTCCCCAAGCAGCACCAGTAACTGGAGACCAAGTGTCTCACACACACACACACATACCAAACAAGAATCAATCAATCAAATAAATAAATAGGTGGAGAGCCATTGAGAAAGACATCAGTTGTTGACATTCTGATGTACACACCACATACATACATACATACTCCTCAACACATATACATAACAAAGAGAGAAAAGAAGGAAGGGATAGAGGGAGGGAGGGAGGGAGAGAGAGAGAGAGAGAGAGAGAGAGAGAGAGAGAGAGAGAGAGAGAGAAGACATACACTAAAGGATGATCAGGTCAGATGGAAAAGCATACTACCCTGTTTCAGGGGTTTAAAGGAACAAGCAAACCATGAAATGAATAGTAGATTAGACACATCATTGCTGGGCCACAGAAATCAGGGTGGGCACTGCTAAGGCATGGCATTAAAGCAGCTGTCCTCCATCAAGGAGAAAAAACAAATTACCAAAAATAAAAACAAAAATAATTTTAAACCATTTTGAAAGCCTGGGGAGGAAAGAAAGCAATATATTATGATCCTTTACTAAAGAAGATTTTCTGACTGGTCACGGAACTCCAAGGGGACACAGATAAATTCCCAACATGAATATTTCAAATGTACATCTGACCAAAACAATTTCGATAAGATGAGAGGAGCCATGGAAAACACAACAAAGTGAAGATTACTATCCAGGACATAGATCAAAAAGTTACTTTGTGCTCAAGATGAAAACCCACCTCAGGAACATGAGCAACATTAAAACCGCAAGGAAGAATGAATTCTAGTAGAACGGTCTGACACAGACAGGCTTGGAACATAAATCTTTCGGTACTATGAAAATAATAATGACTACAGAACAATATGCAAATCATGAGATTATTTACACTTTATAGTGAGGCCTATAAATGCACTCATGTGGTGGTGTGGGAGTGCTTATTTGATAAGTGTGTAAGAGTGTGTGAGCTCAATAGTGTAGTGCGTTCATGTGTCATGAGTGCAACAGAATGTGTCTAGAGACTTGTAGTCTCCAGAATGATCTAGAAAGCAAGATTTTTGTAGTGTTCCTTCTAAGAAAAAAATTGGGAGGTCACCATACGGAGAAAATAAAACCATTTGTGTGTAGTTGGGTTTTTGTTTGTCTGTTTACTCTTTGCTCTTTGGGGGTCCCACCACCCAACTTCTAATTAAATATACAGAGATTTATTCTTACTCATGAATGCTTGACTTGTTTCTAGCCAGCTTTTCTTAAATTATCTCATCTACATTTTGCCTCTGGACTTTTGTTTTTTTCTATTCTATATTTCTTTCTTTCCCTCTTACTCCATGGCTGGTTGTGTGGCTCTGTGGCTGGCCCCTGGTGTCCTCCTCTCTTCCTTTTCTTACTTCTCCCCCTTCTCCTCTTTTTCTCCTTATTTTATTCTGTCTGGCAGCTCCACCTATCTCTCTTTCTCCTGCCCAGCTATTGGCCATTCAGCTCTTTATTAGACCAATCTAATAAACACCTAAACACCTAAAATTAGGTGTTTTAGACATGCAAAGAAACACAGCTTCCCAGAGTAAACAAATGCAACATAAAAGAATGCAACACATCTTTGCATCATTAAACCATAAACATAAATAGCATAAACAAATATAAGCATCTTTGGCTAATATTCCACAACACTTGTTCCTTGCTCTAATGTGAGGAATCATTGCATCTGTAAATATGTCAATAGACTTTATTGTTAGAGAAAATTTTGGGTTTTCAGTTAAATTTACTATAATGTAGAAATTTCCCATATGCTCCCTGACCCCACACTTGCCAACACCCTACAGTCTTCACTCTCTGCAAACCAACATGACACTCCACTGTCACCTAGGAGCCATGGTCTACAGGGTGGTTCAGCTTTGGACATTGGATAACCTTGTAATGATGTTCATCCACTCCTGTAGACTCCTACAAAACAGTTCCTCTGCCCTTGCTGTCTCCATGCACTGCTGAATTTGTCCCTCCCTCCGTGAACTGCTGACAACCACTGTTCTTTGCTTTCATAGCACCTGGACCTTTCCCAGCATGCCCACAGAGCCAAAGTCAGTACAAATGCATATTTTAAGTAAACTATCAAAACTCCAGAGCTGCAGTGTATTAGTTACTTTTCCATTGCTGTGACAAAGCATCATGGCTGGACAACTTAAAGACAAAGGGGTTTATTTAGTGATATGGGATTTCCCTCTGTATGCTGTGATTACCATTAATGAATAAAGAAACTGCTTTGGACCTATAGCAGGGCAAAACTTAGTTATGCAGGGAAAACTAAACTGAATGCTGGGAGAAAGAAGTACTGAGTCAGGGAGAAGCCATGAAGCTGTCGCCAGAGACAGATGTGCTGAAATTTTGCTGGTAGGCCACGACCTCATGGTGGTGCACAGATTAATGGAGATGGATTATATTAATATGTGAGATTTAGCCAATAAGAAGCTAGAGATAATGGGCCAAGTAGTGATTTAATTAATACAGTTTCTGTGTGATTATTTTGGGGCTAAGTGGCCAGGAACCAACAAGCAGCCTCCTCCAACAGTTTGGGCTTATAGTTCCAGAGGAATGAGCCCATCACCATCATGGTGGGAAAGCCTGGCTGCTGATGCAGCAAACTAAGTGCTCAGATCTTGAAGTACAAGCAAGGAGCAGAAAGAAGTGCCTTTAACCCTAAAGAACCTGCCTCCAGCTCCTTGTTTCCTTCAGGAGGTCCACACCCCCTAAACTTAGTACCAAACAATACCAATAACTGGGGACCAAGTATTCAAATATATGAGCCTATGGGGGACATTCTCATTCAAACCATTACCTCCAATATCTGGAGTTTTCCATGAACGCAAAAACAAATCACTAAGGCAATCGAGAGATGTCAAAGGGCAGAAATCTGAGTGACAAAGATCAAAGATGAACTGGGAAGACCCAGAGGAAGGAGGAAAGGAACACTCAGTGTGGGAAGAAGGATAGACACAGCGGTGCCACTCGGTGTATGGACAGTGTGCATGACCCCTCTGAGAAGACAGACAGGATGGTGCCACTTGGCGTGCACTATCCAGTAACGCAAAGAGCCAACATTGTATGTGTCAAGACAAGAGGCTTCGTGACACCCAGCATGCAGGAAAATTTCCTGTAAGATTTTTTTAAATAAAAATTAAATTCGTAATAAAGACAAAATTAGATGAAAATTGTAAATAACAAAAAAACCTTGGCATGCTAGAAACAGAAGCCAGGATAAACGTAGATTGTGTGTGCTTCATTGGAACAAAACTTGTCAGGGTTAACTTATTAAACCGTAAGGATAAAATTCATTATTCTTTCATAGGCTAGGAACGGAGGTTTCTGAACTAATTAAATACAGCACCTGGGGTTCCTGCAGGTTATAAACTCCAGCATAGAAGTGGATTCAGTTCAAAGGAACCTAATTAACCACCAAGGACTTGGGGGGTGGGGAGTGTTAATTATGAAATGTTGTCGGATCGTTTATAACAAGCCAGAGGAACCCCTCTCTAAAACCAAGCAGCTCAGTTCTCGCACTGAGAGACAAGGATGTTGTCGGGACACCATTTCCAAGGGCAAGAAGAGCGACACATTTCTGTGTGTGATTCTGAAAGACAAAGGCCCAGCCATTTAAACAGGAAGGGTCCACCAAAGGCTCATGTCTCAGAACAATTGGTCCCCACTTGGTGGTGCTGTTTGGAAAGGCTGTGGATCTTTTGGGAGGTGGAGTCTTGCTGGAGGAAGCACATCCCTGGGCTCAGAAAATAATACAAGAGCTTAACACGGAGGATATATTACATGTGACAGAGGTGAGGAGCCAACAGGAGGCTAAGACAATCCCACGCCGAGCACAACTGCCATGCTGCAGAGACGGTGAGAGAGGCTCCTCGTGGGAACCATAAGCAAATATCTCTGGTGGACACAGGTCTCAAAGTCAAAGACACTGCCACTGTAGTCCAAGGGCAAGCACCTGGTTTATCTCTCCAGGACCTCTCCTTACACTCATTCATCCAAACCATCTGGGACCCTGGGACCACGGAGCAGTGTGTGGGAGAGATAGAAAGTCCTTTCCTTGGGGAAGCACCCAGGCTGGGGAAACTGGCCCATCAGAGCCTTGGGCTCCCACCACTCAATTTTCCTCACAAGCGTGGACACAACTGGTTTGGTTAATATCCTTGGGTAGACAGCCATGGTTTCACCCCACTCTGAAGACAAGAAAAACTCAGAAAAGCTGTCTCTAGTGAGGACCAAGGAAGTAAAGATAGCAAAAGATGACGGGGCTCAGCCTGGCTGAGGGAGAGGCCCCAGCCAACGGCAGAGCTACACTGACCAAGAGACAGCTGTGCCACATATAGAAGTCAGAGACTGGTCTAAAGCAGACCCTCCAGGATTGAGGAGGTGGCTTAGTCATGCATCATAAACATGAGGACCTAAGTGTGTCCCTCAGAACCCATGTCAGCAACAGAACACAGCAGCACACACCTGTAATCCCAGTGTCGAAGAAATGGGAACAGGCAGATGCCTGGGGCTCCGTGACCAGCATGCCCATAGGTCTAGGCTAGTGAGAGTCCTAGCTCAAAATCAAAGGTGCCCGAAAGATGATGCCACAGGATGCCCTCTGGTCACCATTCATACTTATGTGCACATATATCAATACACACACAAACACACATGTGCACACGTATGTACACATATAAAGCATAAGTAAATATAATAGATATTCCAAAAACACAATGCAAGCTATTCTACAAGTGACGAGAGGCTGTTTTTCTGCACTGTGTTTTCCTCCTCCTGTGCAAACGCTACCAGCTCACCACTTCCTCAACACAACAAGGGCAGGGAGTCCTGCAGTCAGAGTGAATCATGGACTCAGTGCTGCCCCCCACCGTCTTCGAGGCACAAGACCTTTCTCAAATGTTGGATCAGCCAAGTGTCATGCTTGGAAGCATCAGGCTGTGTTTGCAATTAAGACACTCTTCATTTGTTCCTTCCTCTCTTGCTCTGAAGTGTTCTGTGGGACCAAACATTTAGAATCTGGATCACACACACTCATGAGGTCAACAAGCCTCTGGTACACATGTCAATCAACACCTAGATGCTTGGATTCAGGCCCTTGTCCGTCTCTCCTTAACAGACATTCACGACGGTTAGCTAAGGCTGATGGGCCACTAGTTTTCATAGCCTCTGTCAGTCACTAGCCTAGTGACGGCTTTGCACCACACAAGGTCATCTATGTTTTACATGCTGATGCAAAGAGAGCCTGCCTTAAAGCAATCGGTAGCCCCATTTGACGGCAGGATTGAAGATGGGGCACAGGGAAGGTCCTCGGTCACTTTAAGTCCAACCCTGTTTAGTTTATGGTGTCCACACCTTGCCAACGTCTGCTGCTTTCTGTTTTCCTCGGGCTGAGTTCTGTCCTGTGAACATGAAGTCTGAAACCAAATGAGACAGCTATACAAAAAAAAAAAAAAACACCGTGTATGTATGTGTGTGTGTGTGTGCGTGCGTGCGTGCGTGCGTGTGTGTGTGTGAGAGAGAGAGAGAGAGAGAGAGAGATCTGTTCATCTCCAAAATTTAAAAAAAATCAAGTTTTTCAACCCATGGCGATTTGGTGGCCAGCCAACTGGCAAGTGCCCAGTTCTGTCTCACTATCAGACTGAACAAGAAATATCTCCCAAAGTTCTGTGAACAGGGTGTGCCCTAGAAGTCACCTGATGAACCACACCCTTATTCATGGCCAGAAACTTCAGTCAGATGTGCTTGTACACCCTGCTTGCGGAGCCTACTTTCCCAATGTTGGTATTCATTACAGAAATCGGAGAGAGGTTCCTCAAAGGCTGAAAGTAGAATCATCCCATGACTCGGCTACGGCGCTCCTGGGTGTCGAGGGGACGGCAGTGCGCAGTCACGTTAATGGTTACATGTCTGTAAGAGGAGGTCTCGCTAGCCCAGATGGCCACGTCTAGATGAACCAATAAAGAAAACATCGTATGTGCACACCATGGAATTCTATTCAGCCATAAAGAAAACTAAAATCATGATATTTGCAGGAAGATGGGTAGTCTGGAAAATACTATATTAACAGAAGTAATACAGACTCAGAAAGACAAATATTGTGCTTTTCTCTCATATGCCTATCCTATATTTTAAATTTTACATACATGTAGAAATTCATGAAGGGGTATAAATCATGAAACTAGAATGGATCAGGAAAGAGGGGAAGGAGTCTGAAAGAGGGGGTAACAGAGTGTGTGTGGCAGGAGGGTACAAGGGAAGCTGCCAGTGGAGGGATGGGGCTGGCAGAGCTGGGATGAAGAGATTGAAGAGAGGAGTGGGAAGGGGAGGGAAGGGAAGGGGAGGGGAGGGGAGGGGAGAGGAGGAGAGAGGAGGGAGAGCCCACAAATGCCATAACACAACTGTAGCTTTGTGTGCTGACTGAAACAAAAATATAACATGTAATGTGTTGTTTACATTCCAAATAAAACTATGGCATAAATTATAATAAATGAAGTGAAATAGAAAAGTTTTCATTTAAACAAGGCCTGGCACAAATCACTTAAGAAATCATGAATCATGGGCCAGCTCTAAACAATATGCAGTTCTGTAAACACTTTAGGAAAGGGTTATCTAAATTTAGGGAAGAATTTCAGCTGCGCCCCCCAACAATAGTTTTAAATTTTCTCCAAATGAAAACTGCTTTATTTCCTAAATGTAGAAACAATTAAAATCTCTTCTATTAAAAGTCTTCTGATTTGCAGCCTTCCCAGTCACCATCAGGCTGTGGTGGGACGATAGCGACCCCTGGAGGCCAATGGTGAAACTGTCTGGCCTGAAGTTCCTGGCCATGGAAATGCCTCTTTCCTTTTCAACTATCCTTTCCAATAAAGAATAACCTTCCCACCTATTTCTATTTATGAATAAAATGTTAAGATGCCTCCGTGCTTAGAGATAATATCAAGGTGCCAAGGGGAAGACAGCTGGAAGTGACCTAGAAATGTCACCAACTGAGACCCCTTCCTAGACACCCCACAAACCCTGTTGGGAGCTGTGAACCCCCAGATCCTGAATTTCTTGTAAACAACGTGTTATGCTTGCAGCTGCTCTGAGCACGAGACCCTCAGGAGTTCCTGATGGCAGTGGAGTGGTTTCTGGTGGGTTTGGCTGGGGCATGGCTATCAGTTAAGGATCCCTATATAAGCTGCCCCTGGACACAATAAAGGGGGCATTCCTGTTTCAAGGATGATCCGTGTCTCTGTCTGTGTGTCCTTGTGTGTTTAAATCTCCAGGCCCTTGCCTGGCTCGCGAATGGTCCTGTAGCGCAGGCGCCGCAACACAGGAGAAGTACCGTACTGTCACGTAGTACAGGCGGGCGGTACAAAACCCTATTCCTAAGCTGGAAACCATGAGTGGCATCGTCCCTACTCTATTTCTTAGCTACTATGCATGGAGTTGCTTGACATCTAAATGCTTTGTGTTCTCAGAGTGCAGGGGAGTTGAGCTGCGGCACAAACTAACCCGGAACCTCCCCGCTCACTGCACACAGAAGCTTAGCCCTAAACCTGGAACCTCCCCTCTCACTGCATCCAGTTCCTTAGCTCCAAACTCACCTGCCCCATAGTCCTCTGTGATCTCAGCCACTCACTCCCTAGGGGCTGTCCTGCCCATGTGCGTTCCTCCTTACAACTGCTTCAGCTGGCCTGCAGAGTCCAGGTCCCCCATCTGTGATGAGGGAGCATATCCACTCCTGGCTGTTGCAGAGGGCTGCAAGTGAGGCCCAGACCTCACTCTTTTGTCCAGAGCTTGGTGCTTAAAATTCCCTCTAGAATAAAATCACAGAGGTCCAGTGGTTAGCCAGGGACCCTTCTTTTGGGAGCCATGAGCAGGTGTGAAGAAAGACAGACAACATCTGTGAGCCGCCAAGTAAGAGCAAAAACCACAGAGTACAGTACAATCACCTGCCAGAGAAAGAAAGCATTCTAATGCTGAGTCCAGGGACGCCTGGGTAGAGAAATAGCGCCTCCCAGTGTCTCTTCCTTGAACCATCTGGGTTTCAGTTTGGGTTTAGTCCTACAGCCTCTGTCCAGAGAGAAAAGCTGCACCCTTGGTCTTACTGAAGCAGCTGACCTCAAGCGCGTGTTTCAACATTCGAAATTCTTCCAGAAGACCTGATGAGCATAGGCACAATCACGATGTCTCTCACCTGTGATTTTTCAAGTGGCTCTTGGAGGTGATCAGTGGCACTTAAGGAAAAATGAGGTAAGGCATGCTAATAGTCCCCGCTCCCACCACACATCCGTGAGGTGCCCAGCAGAGCACAGAAGAGGATGTGTGAAAGCCGTGTATGAAAACAACATTGTGCAGTGGGCTTGACTGGATTGTGCAGACACTGACTGCTCAGGGCTGCTTCCCTGAAGGACAACTCAGTACAAACATAACATGGTAAGTAGGGAAGCTTCTCTGCCGTCTGCATGAGGAGAGAAGCAAGTTCTGCTTTCTTCCCCACAGACACCGTGAAAACTCACAATTGCACACACAGTCCCACACGGGAATGGTCCAGGAAGCCCAGGCTGTGATAAAGTGCCTGGCTAATTGAGAGGCATCCAGGTGAAGAAGGAAGAGACTGAAGCAACCTTGGCATCTAGTGAGTGACCTGTCACTCATGGCTCTTCTCTTCTTGCACACAGACACTGTCACGGAACACAGAACCTGGGACAAAGCAAGATCATGCCATAGTTTGTGTATGTGCAGACTAAGCAAGGTCACTGTTCCTCCCATATGTACCAATCACTCCCCGCACTCCACGGAGGTGAGGGACAGCTCAGCCTCGCTGCACTCCGCCCTTCCTGTAAAGGAGATGCATTAACATGTCCACAAAGATGTCTGCCCCTTTTCCTAAAGCATCCAGTCTATAGCGAGCACCTGCTTCCTCAGGCCGCCCCCTCAGAACACTCACGTGACCAGAGTCAGAATACTATTCTGCACTTCCTGACGCTCTCCTTGTGAGAATGAATTGTACTGATTTCCTAACTTGCGAATGGGCTCCTAGCGGCCGCTGCTGTTGCTATAGGTGTAGGACTGAGGTCTGAGAATCCAAGGCCAGTGGGCTGGTTTCCTGTCACTCTGCACAACTTCTGCCCTTCTAGAAGATGGGAGACCTAAGCAGACTAAACGAGAGGAAGAAGGGAGCTGGCAAGCAAAACAAGAAAAGCGAGGTCTCCCCGTCCGTCCACTGAAAATGCCTGGCCCTGCAGCTCTCCCTGGCTGCTCTGGGCTCTGGGGTCAGTTTCTGTGCCCTGCAGCTCTACATATGGAGTGCCCCGGAAGAGGCACAGGGAGAGATGACACTCCCCGAGTTGAGGATCAATTGTGCTTTTTATCTCCAGACTTTACTTTTGGATACAGAAATCACTCAGTGCTGAAGACTGTCAAGACTGGAGCTATTCCCAGTGAGCCCTTCCTTCACACAAAGAACGGGAACAAAGCAACAACACATGTGACAGTCTTGTCTGATTGCAGGTAGCTACGGTGGGGATGCTGTACTGGGGATACAGCCCTCTGCTTCCGTCTGCGCTGCCTCCAAACTTCCTCCATAACATCCTAGGCCTTAATGTAATCATCCCAAGCAACAATTAGTCTGAGCTGCCTCCATTACCAGGCACGGCTTCCACGATACTATCTCCAAAGCGTGCACTTGACTGAGCCATCAGGCAAACTTGACATATTAGGGCAGAACTATACAGCCACCCCAATGTTGCTGAGCCACACAATCAGCTAAGCTGCTTTTCTAACCAAAGAGGATCCTAAACCTCTGCTGCAGCCCACAATCGTACTAAGTCACTCATGTGCAGGGCTGTCTCCATCACTGAGCAGCCTCTATGCTCACAAGGCACAGATTAGCTCATGTTGCCTTTGAAACCAGCTGAGCTCACCTGTGGTCCTTTGAATGAGAATGGCCCCTATAGGCGCATATGTTTGAATGCTTGATCTGAAGGTAGTGGAACTGTGTTGGGGACTACTATTTTCAGGTGTGAGACTTTTGTTTACGCTGCATTTGTTTAACTCCGTGAAGCTGTGTCACTGTGTCTGTCTAAAACACCTGATGGGCCTAATAAAGAGATGAACGGCCAATATCAAGGCAGGAGCAAGGATAGGCGGGGTTAGCAGGCAGAGAGGATAAACAGAAGGTGAAATCTGGGAGGAGAGAAAGAGGAGCAAGAGAACAAGGAGAGGAGGACACCATGGACCAGCTACCCAGCCACCAAGCCAGTCACGAAGTAAGCAGGAAAGAAAGGCATACAGAAATAGACAAAGATAAAAGACCAGAGGCAAAGGGTAGGCAGGATACTTTAAGAAAGGCTGGTAAGAAACAAGCCAAGCTAAGGCCAGGCATTGGTAACTAAAAATAAGCCTCTGTGTGTGGTTTGTGAGCTGGGTGGAGGGCCCCTCAAAAAGTTAAAAGAGTAAAATGCCTCACAATAAAACTGTTTGGGAAGGGCTAGGATGTATGGCCTTGGAAGAGGTGTGTCACTGGGGGGGGGGGTAAGTTTTGAGGTATCAAAGTCCATGTCAGGCCCAGTATCACCCCCTCCTCCACACGAGCACAATGCTTGCTTCCCTTTCACTATGCTCCCCACCGTGATGATGATGGACTATGACCCTCTGATCCCGTAAGTACGCCCCAATTAAATGACCTCATTGATCAGCTGCCTTTGGTCTCTGTGTCCCCTCACAGAAACAGAATAGGAACTAAGACACCACCTAATTGACACCAACCACTGGGTCCAGATGTGTGTTCTGCACACTGTGCTTCCTGTGGTCACAAACTTGCCCACTCACTAAAATCACTGCTGCCACACATACAGCGCCCACCATGCTCTCCAGTGCCACGCCTCCAGTTTCAGTACCACAGTGGCCACGTAAAAAGCCCCATCCACACTGCTTCTGCCTTAACTCCTGAAGGAAAAGGAGCTCTCTCACTAATCACCACGCACACACTGAGCCCAAACACGCTGATTATAGCTGAGGGATTGATCACGATGTGGCTGTCGGCTACCTTGCCCCTCAGCCCCAGTCACATCACCCAGCTGGAGTCAGACCATACTGACACCCAAGACTTGTGCTTTTAAAAAGCTTACAAACGTGGTAGGGAGCAGCGATCCAGTAGATAGTCCGACCTCAAGGTGGAGTCCAGAGAGGCAAGGAAGGCACCAGAGTGGAAGCCCCCACCCACGACTCCAGCAGCAGAGCTCAAAGGACATGGAGGAAGTGGCGAGTAACTGATCTGGGGAATGTTTAGACGGAAACAGAACAGAACCAAAGACAACAAGACCTGATGATGTCATCCCACAGGATGAGGAAAACGACTAAAGATGGAGATGGGACTGACGTCATCCCATGGGATGGGGAAAAAAAATTTGAAATGTAGATGAGAAATTCAGCAAAGGCATTGGGATCCTGAGAAAGAACTCAACAAATTTTGAAAATGAAGAACTCAATAAGCCAAGGCAATGGGTATTGAAAACCTCATAATCAGCCTGAGCCACACCAAAGAAAGAACCTATGGATGAAAGAAAGACTTAAAAAATAAACCAGACCAATGAGAGGTGGGGAGAGGGGAGGAGGAAAGAATGAGAAGAAATATATAAATGTACCATGAGAGCCTTTGCGAATTTTTTTGACACGTTAAACAAATATTCACATTTTCACAGACCTGAAAGAGAGAAGAGGATTTAAAAATATACTAAATAAGATAAAAGACAGAAGTGTAATCATTCTATCCGAATGACTCACAAATACAAGCATCACACACCAGGTTTAAGGAACTCACTCAAATACTTGCCCAACCCCAAACTATACATTTCAGTGAGTTTCCTTCCATACAGAAGGACAGCTGCTGAGAAGCAAAGGGGCTTCGCTTAGGGTTTTAGTCATTCACTCAATTACAATTTTTTCACTTACGCAAAAAAAAGTTCTTAATCTTGGTAAAAATGTAGACAGTCGAGAACAGAGACCTCTAGCAGTCAAATAGACATGACCCCAGGAGATCTTTACTGTGACATACAGCCAAATAGTCAACAGCAAAAACAGATCAATAACTCTAAAATGGCCAGAAAAACAGCACCAAGACACATCTAAGGCTATCCACTGGACAACAAGGTCCACCAGAAGCCATCCAGGAAGAGCAGCAATGCACTCAGTACTCCTGTATAGTCCAAGCAGCTGCTCACGTCACCCCAGACATCGCGCCTTCCGTCGCATGTCTCTCAGCAGTGCTAAGGATCTCACCAAACTGCACGGCCCTTACTAACCAGCATGCAATCTACTATTCATCTATTTCTGAGTGCACAAATGCAGAAAGATACAAAGCGTGAAACAGTCGGAGCTGGAGATCACCACATTAAGTGAAGCAGGCCAGTCTTACGTAAACAAGCAGCATGTTTTATCTCATATGGGGGATTTAGACAGGGTGAGACATTGCAGTAAATGTTAGGGGATTTTAAGTGTAGAGGTGGAGGGAACTCGTGATAAAGAAAGGGCATGGGGTGACTATGTTCAAAGTACACTACATGCATTATAGAAAGGTCACAATGAGACTTACTATTTTATTAATAACACAGGCTAATAAAAGCATAACATGAAGTGAAAGAACACAGAGGTTAGTATTTATCAAATAAGATGCTCCAGCAATATTGTGTGCTTTTAAATCTTAAGAAATGTTAAAATTATTATCACCAGTAACTGCTGAAAAGTTTGGGGGGTTGGAGAAATTGCTCAGAGGTTAACAGTACTTGCTTCTCTTGCAGAGACCTAGCACCCTAGTCAGACAGCTTCCAACCAAGGACTCAATGCCCTCTTCTGGACTCTGTGGGTAACTGCATGCCTGGAGTGCACAGCTAGACAAGACAAGAAAGTGTGTGTGTGCGCACGGGGAGCACACACACAAATGGAATTGAAAAATAATTCTGATGATCTACAGAAGTCTGTGAAGTCATCTGCTATTCGTATTTATAATTTTGAGTTAACTTTCTCTGGACATAAATTAGGAAATAATAGGACCTTACTTCTTGTCCTTCAAAGCTCAAGATTGTCCCATGGGCAGGAACATGTTTGACTTGTTTCATCCAAGGCCAAAATGAAGGTCTCATTGACAATAACCAGAACCTAACACCATACCAAACTGCCTAAGCACGTCTCAGAATTGCTTCTAAACCACCCTCTGTAGAACCACAGGCCCATCCACGTTACCTGAAGAAGAGACATATCTCACACTGTTGCACCTAAGTCACCGTGAGATCAACCACAACCAATACATTCATTATTTTAAATAATGTTGAATTATATGTGGCAAAAATTCAACTGTCCAAATTTTTAGGAATTTATTATACATTAACTTGGGTTGGTGCTAGAGTAGTTCATCCAAGAACAAAGTCTTTCAAGTGCCTACTTAGACACAAAATTCTGTGATTAGAGACCTTTAAAAATCTCCTTTCCACATAGAATAGGGGATTGCAGCCCCCACTAGATGCTGAACTACCATGGTCTTAGGAGTCTCTGAGCAAAATTAAGAACTGAAAAGCCTGGATGTAAAAATACAAGATAAAGGTGAGGCCAGAACTATGTTGGCCACACAAGAACAGGCTAGAATGGTACACAAGGCATGGTGGGTGTTCAGCTTGCTGCTCATAGTTGTCTAGATATCGAGTGTAGCGTCCGTACTATGGTCCTGTAGCACCTATACTACGAGTATGCACTACGCAGAATCGCTAAGGTATTGCTAGCTAGTCAGGCAAGGGGCTAGAGATCAAACACACTGAGAGGGGGGGGGGGGTCATCCTTGAATCAAGAATGCCAACTTTATTGTGTTGCAGGGCAGCATATATAGGGTCTCCTTGACCAATGGCCATGCCCTAACTCTCACCAGAAACCACTCCCCTGCCATCAGGAACTCCTAAGGGGCTCGTGCTCAGAGCAGCTGCAAGCACAGGCAAACAAGTTGCTTGCTCAGAGCAGCTGCAAGCCTTGTTTACTCCAGCAGGTGGGGGGGGGGGAGTCACAGGAAATTCAGACAGTCCCCAACAGTTGAGTCTTCATGGAAACTGTGGTGACTCTGACCTCAGGCACAGGTGGCTATCAGAGAGCATCTGGGCCAGATGTCCTATACTTGGAAGGACCTGTGAAATTTAATAAATTCCCAGCAGTCACTTGCCCATCTTTCCTAGGACGGGTAAATTCCAATTTCAAGTAGGATTTGAGCAGGCAAAAGACTGCTTTACCAAGGGGATGTTGCATAATGGAAATTGAATGTTCCCAAAAAACATGGGTTGCAAGTTTCATGGTCAGCCAATGGTGCCTCTGTGAGCCAGTGGAACCATTAGGAGGTAAGCCTAGCCGAGCAAAGTGAGTTCATCGGGTGTGTGCCCTTGAAGAGGATGACAGGATACCCACATCTTCCTGTCTTTCTCGTTTTGCTTTCCCAATACCGTGGATAAGTAGCCTTACTGCATGGCGCACCCTGACATTGCCAAATCTCAAAATACACAAAGGCAGCCAATCACGGACTAAGTCCTCTGTAGGTAGCAATAAAAGGAAACCTTTTGTCCTTGAAAGCTGCCACCTTGGGAATTTTGTCACCATGGTGGTGAGCCAGCAAACTCAGCCAGTGGCTCTGTTTTCTGTTGTTGAGTCTTTTATGCAAATCCAACCCACCTCCTCACTCCCTGGGTGTAATGGCTGTGCTACTACGTGTACTACAGTCCTGTCGCATCTGTACTACATGTACTAAGGTACTACGCCTGTAGCTGCTGCCTGTACTACCGACCATTCACTGGGCAAGGGGCTGGAGATTGAAACACACACAGAGAAACAGAGACACAGGTCATCCTTGAATTCCCCAAGAATGCCAACTTTACTGTGTTCCAGGGCAGCTTATATAGTGCCTTCCCTGACCAATGGCCACGCCCTAGCTCTCGGGATTTTCAGCTGCAAACCCACCAGAAACCACTCCCCTGTCTCATGCTCAGAGCTGTTGCAAGTATAGGAAAATGAGTTGTTTACAGAAAATTCAGGGTCTGGGGATCTACAGCCCCTAACAACCGGGGATTCATTCATTGGTCAGAACTTTGTCTGTGTGCATGGCTGACAGTCAAGCAAATGTTTGATACAGATTAATAATTAAAAATAATAATAAAATGGAAAGGTGGTTAAAGAATTTACTGAGATCTGAGGGTGTAACTCCATGATAGAGCTATATCCTGACATGCATAAAGCCTGGGGTTCAATTCCCAGCACCAAAAGATTTAAAGAATGAGATAAATATCAGAAGGAAAATATTAACAAGCAAAACAGACATAGGGAATTCATCGTGTTGAGGAAGACCAAACCCGAGAGGGAGGGAGAAATGGCACAGATGCCTAGATATGAAAGAAACGTGATGAGGGGAAAGGAAATGCTTGAGCCAAATCCAAATGAACAGAGTTCAGAGGGAAGGCAGGGAAAATTAAAAATGGACTCGCAATTGTTTGAAAAAACTAAATATGAACCCCAAAGAACTTCATTTTAGAATGCAATAGTTCCTACTGGGGAAGAGCAAAGAGTGACAGAGGAACAGGAGTCAGGAAATGTTAATGAAATTTTACAACACCGAAAGGAAACTCTGTTCAGTCTACAAACTATCTCTGTTTCACGCAGTGAAGCAGGGTGAGGAGGGATTGATGCTGAGCTTTTAGCTGCAGTGGATACAGCAAAGCAGTGGTCAGGGTTTTTAAACTCTCAGCAGCCTTAGAGTGCTCTGTGCAGCCAAACCATCTGCAAAATAGAACATCACACAGTTTACGAGACCCCAGAGAATCTGCCGGCCGTAGCGACAGAACATTTCGGTGAATCGCTTACAAGAAAGAACCAAAACCAAGAGCTGTTTCAGGTTACCTGGCTGGACGCAACAAATGCAATGCAGTTGTCTGGTAATGTTTGTTATCTTAAAACGTCAACAGGAACAAAAGAAAAAGATAAAATATACCCTAAGTAATATATAGTCTATAACATAGATTCTCATTGCCCAGCATGGTAGCCATAAGCTTCAGGAGGCTACTAAATTTACTTTTTAATCTATTCAAGTTAAATAAAATTCTAAAACCTGTTCCTCCGATTGCACTAGCCATACTTTATAGTCTTATGTGTCCACTGGCAGCTATATGAGACAACATCACATTTCTGTCATCAAGGAGGGTGCTATCAGACAGCCACAGGGAGCATCAGTGGGGTGGCAGGGGGTGCTACCATACACGTGTCTCAGTCTGTGTCATGAAAGCAAAATACTGAGGTGAGGCAAACAAAGTAATGCATTCAAATGGTAGAGGTGATTTACTATACCATAAACTACAGTAAACATAAATGGGCTTAATTTGTACTTAAAAAGAAAAAATTAGAAGGATTTCAAAAGCCCAGCTGGCAGACATACAATTCAGCCACCCTAAACGAAGAATGTGCAGCCATGCATTTAATGCCTTGGTTCAGCCATCTGTAACTTTCACTCCTGTAGGTCAGTCAAGGACATATGTTACCAGTTCTCTATATAAAAATACACATTTTTCTCAGGTGCACATATGTAACAACCAGTCACAGTGAGAGCTTCTTTATCACTCTGGATGGTGGCGTGAACCTGGGAGAGAGGGGCCACAAAGAGGCAGACTAAAGTCTCACTCAACAGCCAACTTTATTCAGAGTATCAGGCAGTTTACACTCTGGGGGTTAAAACAAGTCACACGTGGTAAAAATGTTTTCCGTAGAGGCATATAAGTAGCCACAGCTGAAGCAAACTCACTTCTAACTGCTACACCGGAGGAGCATGAAAACACTCCAAGAACAATTCTGTGGCTTTTAAGAAACGAACATCACAAAGCTCTTGTTTTTCTTGGAGTTTTCTCACAATCACTGAGAATTCTCTCATGACTCCCTTATCAGACTGTGTCCTGACAAGGGCTGGCTGAGGAGAGCACAGTCAAGAGCATGGCCTGGATAGGTGGTTCTTCTTTACTAGTTCAAGTGCTCGGAGCTCAGCAGGAAGCTCTTGGGATCATCAGACCCACCCTCCATACAAGAGATGCCCACAGGAATTCCCTAAGCACCCCATGAGGGTGCGTACTCAAGGCTTGGCTGCACCCCACACAGCTCTCTGTCTCTCGTCTCCATGCATCCACCCAAACAGACTGCACAACAACCTGCCATAGCCTCGCAGGGCTGGGCTTAAATGGAACTTCTTTTATATTCTAAGAATTTTGGCTGAATCCAAAGATTAATGAGTACACCTTCAGTCTAACATGTAGCACTGAATATATCTGGGCTGAATGTGTTACAGAGAAAATAATCCCAGAATCAACCCTGCCATATAGTCCCAAGGCCCATTGCTCATCTCTAGAGATGACCCAGAAACACGCAGAGGAGACCTCACAATCCTCACACATTCAGCGTGGAGATATATAGCCTCTGCTCCATTTAACCCACCAGGGAGGCCAAGAAATCACTCTGAGAGGCCAGGGTACCTGCAGGAGGTCTCGGGACGACTTCCCCGGCTGCAGTTCTGCCACGTGGGCTGCAGAAATGACCAAGCTCATCTTATGTGGCTCTGTCTCTCAGAAGACATCGTCCCAAAGGTGGCTATTTCAGGTCCCGGGAAGGAGGAGGCTGGGGGTCTTTGGGATTTCTCAGAACAGGGGACCCACATGACATATGAGTCTGTTTCCTCCCAGCTCTGACCACATGCCCCATGGTACGAAGCGTACACACCTCAGATACACAGCTCTGCTTGCTCTCACAGACCTGCCCGAGACTCCCTTCTGGAAAGAGCACCGTGGGAGGAGGAAGATAGAAAACCTGTATGTTGGGGGACTAGTCTGTGGTTCTCACCTGGTACCCTGTTCTTTATGCAGAAAACCCTAAGTGTTCCTTCTGTATCATGATCCATAACTTCCCACCCTTCCTGGGTGTTCCCCTCGGCCTCACATAGTCTGTCAGTGTCCCTCAACTAGGGACCTGTCCCCAAGTCGCTACAACTTCACCCTAACGGGAACCAGGGAGTAAAAGCAAAACATAGTCGTGCGTGCCTGTGATTCCAGCCCTCAGCCAGAGGACAGCAGGCTAGACCTCAGCCAGAGGACAGCAGGCTAGACCTCAGCCAGAGGACAGCAGGCTAGACCTCAGCCAGAGAACAGCAGGCTAGAGCCCGGCCTGGGCTTCGTAAGACACTGAGGAAAAGCCTAGCAAAGATAGCGGGGGAAAAAATCACTCTTTGTAAATTTTCTAAAAATTTTTTTTTAATTTTTAAAAAGCCAACATTTTTTTCTCATCAAAGCAATCCTAATTACTGAATCTTACAGCATGAAATAAACAGGCCTAGCAACATCAGCTAAGCCAGGTTTCTTTCTCCAATATACTCAATATTTTTCTTTATTCCAAAAGCTCAGTGACTTATTAAAATATGGAAAAAATACAAAAGATTTAAAGTTCAAAGATCTAGGTATCATTTTCTAAAAACTGCAATTAAGTCACAATAATTAAACTCTTGCCTTTCTGGGGTATTTTTTTTCTTAATTCTCACCAGTTTATGTACTTTTTTCCAGAACAACTTAATTGGCTCCAAAAATAGTCCATTAGAGAAAAACAGCAAAGGGAAGTCAATAATTTTTTGCATACAAAAAGGCCCAGAATCTTATAAATACATTATAAGTAATTCCCGAATACATGTCTATCTAAAAGACTTTTTGAGTGACTTCTCTGTTTCGAAGGCCCTGGATTATGGCTCTATCACGTCCTGTGACTGCAAGATGAGGAAGATGTCTTGCCGTCTACCCAGCCTTTCTTCACAGCTAATTCACTGTTCAGTTCTGTGGGTCCCAGCAGGAGGACAGCTATCCCGTGCCAGTGTAGTGTGAACAGAGCCGTGCTGCCTCCGTGACAGCCTTGGTGTCCCTCCCCAGGACGACAGGGCACCAGAAGGACCAGACCCTCAGCTCTGCTGGATCTGTAGGAAACCTCAGCCGAGTATGGATGCCAGAGGCTCAGATGACAGAGAGAGCCTGAGGGAGCTTCCTGGTGTCACACTGCTCCACCAAGGCAGCCAAGTAGCGTCCATGTCTCCACACACGCAAAGCACGAAGCCAGTGGCTCCAGAGACTTCCCAGCACAGTGTCTGGATGGTGGACAGAACCCAGAGGTTGCCAGGAAAAGAGGAACTTTTCTCAACGGGGAGCTGTAATGATCAGGCTGGCCCATGAGCATGTTTGAGATCAGGCTAGCCCGTGAGCACGCCTGTGGTCAGGCTGGCCTGTGAGCATGTTTGAGATCAGGCTGGCCCATGAGTATAAAATCTGACAGTCCTGTAATGCCTGCACTACAGGACTGGTTGTGTACTGGGAACTAAGCTGGAGACTTAAAATCACACACACACAGAGTAAGAGACAGACAGACATGATGGACACAGGTCATCCTTGATACAAGAATGCCAAAGGCCAAATGCCAAACTTTATTGTGCTCAGTGGCAGCTTACATAGGGATCCTTAGCCACGCCCAGCTCTCCAGATCTTTCAGCTGCAGGTCTCATCAGCCTACCACCAGGGTCTTGTGCTCAGAGCAGCTACAAACGAGGTCTCATGTTCAGAGCAGCTGCAGGTGAGGTCTCGTGCTCAGTTCACTCCAGCAGGCAAAGAATCTGCAGCAGGCAAAGAAAATCAAGGGGTCCGGGATCTATAGCTCCCGTCTGCTGGCCTGTGAGCATGTCTGTGATCGGGCTGGCCCATGAGCACATCTGGATCAGGCTAGCCCATGAGCACATCTGCTGGCCTGTATGTCTGAGATCAGGCTGGCCCGTGAGCATGTCTGTGATCAGGCTGGCCCATGAGTACATCTGGATCAGGCTAGCCCATGAGCACATCTGCTGGCCTGTGAGCATGTCTGAGATCAGGCTGCCCTGTGAGCATGTCTGTGAGGGATGCTTTTCTTAATCAAGTTGACTGATGAAGGAAGACCTGTTGGGACCATTTGGAGTCCTGGCCTCCAGCTGCTCTTCTCTGCTAGAGATCTTTACTTTCCTTCTGATTTGAGTTGCTGAAAGCTGTGTCAAAGTTGTCTACCAGCTCTGCTACACGAGTATGTGTTACCTTGGCCTTGAGGATCAGAGGATAAGGTTTTCACCTGTTGGCCCACCTGACTGTTGGGTATATAAGCCTCCGCGGTGCAATGGAATAAAGGACTTCTTATCAGTGACTAGAGGTCCGTGTCTCTGTCTCTGTGTCTGTGTGTTTTTGTATGTTTCAACCTCCAGCCCCTTGCCTGAAGCTCGCGAAGCTGCTAGGCAGTGCATAGAACACAGACAGGCGTTGTGCACTGCAAAGACCCAGTCCACAGTGGGCAACACCATTCCCTGGATTCGGGTCTTGGACTGTATGAGAGTAAAGAAATGAAGCTCAGCAGAGACATGCATGCATTCATCTCTCTCTGCTCTTGACAGGGTGTGTGATGTGCCCAGCTACTTCCAGCTCTGCCCTCTTGACGTCTCTACAAAGAGGAACTCTAGCCAGGCACTGGGAGCTGAATTAACTCTTCTCCCTAAGTTGCTCTTTGTCGGGGTCTTCGTCGCGGTAACAGATACGAAACTAGAAACGTCACAGCAGTTGCCTTGGTGCCCAACTTCCATCCCCAGACTGTATGACGACTCCGTGACTGGCAGCTTCCAGTCCCTTCGCTTCCTGATGACTCTCTCCACAGTTCTTCCAGTTAACTCAGGAAACACGCATTCAGTCTTGAAGTCAGCATACACTCTACAGGACCCTCAGACTGGAGCTCCCATCCTACGGACAAGATCCAGGAGACTCTTGAAGCTTAGCTGCCATTTCCAAGTCCTTTGTGATGTTGTTCTTCCCACTAACAGTGTTCCCACGGCCTCCCTAACTCTTTCTGAAGTTATCAGATGATTAACCACTGTGGTGTTCTTGCTTAGAACAATGTATTTTCAGTGTCCGCTGTGGGTTCAATCAACTGACACAGGAAGAAGCACAGCAGAAGCGTTAATGCCTGCTTGGTGCTCTCCAAGCCCTGTGAACCTCTTCAAAGTTTCACAGCTCAGAACTTGCAGATGGGAGAATTTAGCCTAGGGAGTAGGATCGGACACAGGGATTTAGGCTCAGGGAATGCAAGGGCAGAGGCACATCCACACCAACTCCTTTTCCCCTCAGAACTTTGGCTGCCCACAGACGACATCTCAGTCAACAGACTACACACGTACAGCTACAATTAGAGCAATGGAGAGAAGCATACCTCATGCTACTGTAAAGACTGGGAATCACAATGGCGGGCCTGGTAAGATACCCTCAACAGTGCAATAGAGACATTTTTATCTTACGGCAGGGGAGATTAGTAACTGTCTAATTAACCCAAAGCCTCACTTGTTAGGAGGGGATTCGTGCCTGGCACTGTAAATCTAGCCAGCTACCTGTGGCGACGAATGTTACGGACTGAAAGGGGAGCACTTACTTCTGCCGTTTTCAATGGTATTCTAAATTCTAAACGGTATTCTAAATACTTATCCTTATATCAAGATGTAAGTATGGATCGATCTTCTCATCAAAGAGCTGCTTCTTGCAGTGCCTAGAGACTGTTACAGAAATTCACACAGGGTCAAAATACAGAGGATAAACGACTATGGCCTGCCTGGCCCCAGTTGATACGTTTACACCTATAGCTCAGGGGAAATTGCAGGATATGGGGTATTGTAGAATAATGTTTTAAGATGTGTTGTATTCATGTGTGCTGTGGAACATTTGTTTAATGATACAAAAACGTGTTGCATTCTTTTGATGCATGTATTGAACTCTGTGAGGCTCTGCCTTCCTAAAACACCTGATTGGCCTAATAGAGAGCTGAGAGGCCAATAGGTAGGCAGGGGAGGGATAGGAGGGGATATTGGGGAGAGAGGATAAACAGATGAGAGAAGAGGGAGAAGGAGGAGGAAAGGAGGGAAGGAGGATAACAGAGGCCAGCCACCCAGCCACACGACCAGCAATGGAGTAAGAAGGAAAGCAAGAGATACCAAAGTAAGAGAAGTAAAAACCCAGAGGCAAAAGGTAGGTGGAATAATTTAAGTTAGCAAAACTGTCTAGAAACAAGCCAAGCTAAGGCTGGACATCCATAAGGAAGAATAAGTCTCTGTGTATTTACTTGGGAGCTGGGTGGGGTCCCCAAAGAGCAAATAGGAAAAAAAACCTACATCCTGGTGCCCAACATGGAGCTGGAATATCCACCTTGATAGAGTCTGAGGAAGCGGAAAAAAAAGAAAAAGATACAGCCCCTTTAAGAAACTGCCATACCAGTAAGCTAGTGCTGGTGAGCTAAGTAGAAACAGCCTGCTGGGTAGGAACACCTGTGGCAGTAAAGGCATCGGATTCCAAAACCTAGGAAAGTTAAAAGCATCCCCAGTCAAATGCAGCTCCAGACGCGGGAGGAGTCAGCTGCCAAAGCCACAACAGAGGTCCTGGCAGCACCGTTCAGCCATTTTTCCCTCATGCAGACAAAAAAGACGAGAGATAGATTCTGACAGAAACAACCTCTAACTCGTCCCAGCGTGTTTCACAATGTGCCTAGGCTTCAGAAAGATGGAAAATGGATATAGACAGTCATAGAAAAAAATAGGTTAAAAAATAACAAAGTTTTTAAAGAGAGAGTGGAGTAATATAAAAGAAAAAGCCCCATAAAATGGGAAGTACACAGGGAGCCTGGATCCTGGATGGGATTGGGTCGCGTTTGTAGTGCTGATTGCCGATAAGCAAATGAGAGCTGCTGAGAGACGTGGGACTGAACGAGGGGCAGCTGAACTCCAACTCCCTGCGGGCAGAAAGATCGTCAGAGGACCAGGATGTCTGCTGCTAGACAGCATCTTCTGGGCATGATCGGGAAGCTGCACCCACAAAATCTCAACAACATGGTTGCCTAAGCAAGACCTGCGAAGACCATACCAGGTGTCATGCCAACAAGGATGAAGGGACTTTTGAAAGGTCTCATACTTACAGTGCTACAGGCATCAATAACTGCTAGGACAAGAAGAATCCGTTTGCTCCAGGGCTGAGATTCTGAACAGGTTTTTCCAATCCCAAGCAGTCAACCTAAGCACATCTACATATGAACAATAATAATAAAAATAATAATTAGAGAAGTCCTGAAGTTAGAGGGAATGGGAAGACGTGGATGGAGTTGGAGAAGAAACGGGGTAAAAATGATGCAAATACAGTACACACGTATAAAAGTCCCAAAAACAACAATTCCAAAGAAAGGAGGAGGAGGAGGGAGAAAGTATCATACATGTCAAAGGAAGGCAAATCAGAAAGGCACCTGTCTGACTTGGGAACATGTCTGCTTCTTGTTTGCCAAGTATAAACAGAGACAATTAGATGAAAAGAAGCCACTAACTTGAGCAAAGGCCACCAGTATATACTAAAAATAGAATGGCCAAAGATACTAAGGAATGCCAGGTGTGGTGGTGGCACACACCTTTAATTCCACCACTCAAGAGACAGAGGTAGGTGGATCTCTGTGAGTTTAACATCAACCTTGTTTACAAAGTGAGTTGGGACAGCCAGGGCTACATAGAGAAATCCTGTCTTGAAAAAAATAATAAGATAAAAAAAATTACTGAGGAACAAGATAACCAAATAGTGACAACATCTACCCATAGCCTCCCAGCTATTACAGTGCCAAACATCACTCTTCGGTAGTGAAAACTCACCACAGCCACTGGGGGGGGGGGGTTGAATAGGAAGGCCCCTCCCCATAGACTCATGTGTTTGAATGTTTGGCGCATAGGAAGTGGCCCTGTTAGGAGATGTGGCTTTGTCAGAGCCGGTCTGGCTTGGTTGGAAGAACCTTGTCACTGCTGGGATGGGCTTTGAGGACTTAGATGTTCAAGCTCTGCCTAGAGGGGCAGTCTCTTCCTGCTGCCAGCAGATCATGATGTAGGACTCTCAGCTCCTTCTCCAGCACCACACCATATCTGCCTGCACGCTGCCATTTTCCCCACCAGGATGATAACAGACTTAACCTCTGAACTATAAGCTAGCCCCAGTTAAATGTTTTCCTTTATAAGAGTTGCTGTGGTCATGGTGTCTCTTCACAGTAATAGAAACCCTAAGTAAGACAGCTACCTAGATGTGGTAGCCCCAAAATAACAGCACCTGGCACTGTGCAACCCACGGTGAGGGAAAAATATACTGTCAGAGTGTTTCTGCCAAGACGCTTGCATTTGAACCCTGTGGGGGACAATTCTCAGTCAAACAACTACACGAGGCAGCTAGTCATTCTATACCAACCGAAGCTAAGAACGGACACAACCCACGTCGCCAATCGGGTCCTGGTTCTAATAAAACACTATTAAAGATGATTTGGAGCGACGGGAACTCGGATTGGCATAGGTGCTATATGAGACTGGCATCTCCTGCTCCAAATGTATGGCCAAGCTTAGGCTATAGCGTCAAGGCCCCTCCTCTCTTTCCCGTGTAGCCGCCGTCCTGGAGAAACTAGAGAATACAATAAATAGCGTTAGATACGTGGTTTTCAGAAACCATCATATATTATTTTTTTCAGAGAAGAATGAGTTCCGAGCAAGCAGCCCCGTCAAGGGCATGCAGTGCTGGCCTCGTTATTGTGAGGCTTTATTCGTAGTCCACACCACTTCCAGTAGAGGAATTTGCTTCTGCTTCACTTAGGTACTTCACTTCTGCCTCCACCCCACCGCCCACAACATGACGATAGCATTAGGTATTTCACCTCTGCCCCCGCCCCATCACCTGTGGCATGAGGACAGAATGAGAGTCAATGGTGCCCACAAACCTTTCCCAATGCTAATTCCATCTATCCATCTTTCAGTAAATGCAACAGTGGTTATGCATAATTTTTAAACCAAGCAGCACAGTTAAGAAGCAGTGAAATGATCACTTTCCTTCTATGAATTGCACAAAGCCAAACAGACTTCCGGTAGAGGGTACATTCACCATGCACTAGTCTTGAATATGCCGACTTGCTTAACAGTTTTTCTATAAACTGGAGACAAATAAAAGAATGTCCTTGGTGACTTTAAAGCGACCCCAGAAACAGCCACATTTACATCTGTGAGAGAAAAATCCATCATCTGGCTAATTCCCACAGTTGATCAGAACGGGGTAGAAGCTTAACTGGCCGCTTAGGGCTGACACCCCAAAGGCAGCATTTTCATCCTTCCCAGAAGCTGCAAATGTCCTGGGTTCTGCCTTGGCTAGAGGGCAGGAATCCCAGAAGGGAACTCAGCTTTGTTCTCCCTGTGCACCTGAAGGAGCGCCCTTCCTGAGCTACATATAAGTGAGGATGTGTCTGAGACTCCAGTCCCTTCTGGTTTTGGAACTGGATCTGAGTTTCACTGTCATTGTTTTGTTGGAAATGAGTGACTATTCCCTAATTTCAGCTCATCTCCTAAGTGATCTTGGGGTGGGAGGATTAGTAGCCTCGAGGACACTGAGGATGGGCCCCGCCTCCTGTCTCTGTAAAACAACACCAGAGAGTTAAAAGTCCTGCTTCGCTTTCTATTGCTGTGATACATGACCAAAAGGAACTCGAGAAGGAAAGGGTTTGTTACAGCTAGTAGGTTACAGTCTGCCACTGAGGAAGGCCAAGGCATGATGGGGAATCTCGGCCAATCACATTCTGCTTAAGGTGTGTCCCCCTGGGGCCACACAAAACAAATAAAAGATCGAAGTGCCTTGTCACTTCCTCTCTTTGGTTCCCTGCTCATCTGGTGTTCATGGGATCTCTGGTAATGTAAGTTTTCCCCATCTATTAAAAGCTAAATCTTTTTATATTGAGTTGGCCTGGTTAATTATTGATTGCCCACGCCCCTTCAAAGGCAGGATCCTTGAGGAAGGGGCTGAAGCAGAGCCCACGAGGGAATTGTTCTTCATTGGCTTGCTCGCCCTGCCTCATTCAGCTACCTGGCTTATACAATGCAGGCCCACCTGCCTAGAGATGGCATTGCCCACGCTAGGCTGAACCCTGCTGCATCAGTTAACGCCTCATAGACTCACAGACATGACCGTGGAAGCACTCCTGTTCAGCTGCCCTCTTCCCAGCTGTGCCAAGCTGTCAATCACGTTCCCACCGTCAGCTCTGTCATTCCTGGCCAAAGCTGGGAAACCTCTGGCCCTGGGTAGAGACACAACATTCTAATCTGCTCCAAAGAGGAGAGTAAATGCAACTGGGTTTGTCAGTCACCACGCCAGGAGTCTACCTGCCCCAGGAAAGCTGCTTTACCTAGAAACATGCTAACATGGGAGCATAATTCTCCACTAGTGAGCTAAAGTGCCTGTCCTTCTCAGAAGCCCCTCCCTTGGAGGAGGCACTTGTGGAACTTCCATCATGTGACACGGGAGTCTTCTGCTTGTCCAGGTTACTCAGAAACCTGTAACCTCTCCTTCTTCTGTTTTTTCTTTCTTTCAGACACTGGCCTAAACCTGGGCACATGTTCCTTGTCCTCAACTCAGTCTTTCTCTCTGAAGCCATGTCCCTCCATCCTCCCACCACGTGGCTTGTCCACTGTCTTTGTCTTTGGTCTGTGTTGCTGTGGCCAGGTACTGACTAAAAGCACTTTAGGGAGAAAAGACTTTATTTCATCTTACACATTGCATACAGTCCATCACTAAGGAAAACCAAAGCAAGAACTTGGCTGGGAGCTTGAAACAGAAACCACGGGGGGAATGCCACTTACTAGCTTGCCCCCAGACTCACCTTCAACTACCCTACTTATACAGCCAGGATCACCTGCCTGAGGATGGTACGACCCACAATGGGGGTGGGAGGCGGCCTAAACCATCATCAGTCAAGCAAATCTCTCACAGATGTGGGCAGTTCTTCACTCGAGGCCCCCAACTAATCAGGTGACTCTGGGTTTTTGTCAGGTTAACAGCTGGGCTACTATGACATCCACAATGTAGCTGCTTACAAGGAGTGTGGCTTTCTCTCCTTGTCTTGCTGCTCCCAGCAGCTACAGCAGCTGCTTACTGGCCACTGTTGCTGCTCTCAAACTCTAAGAAAATGGAGCCTGTCCTGAAACTCACGCTGTAGCCCAGGCTGGCCTGGAACTCACAGAGATCCACCTGTCTCTGCCTCCTGGGTGCTGAGGTTAAAGGCCTGTGCCACCACCTCCTGGTTCTAATTCTTATTAATGAAATTAAGAAAACAAAATGGGGAACTCAAGTTTTCCGGGTAACACACTCAACAGGCAAATAAGAAACATGCCCACCCCCCGCCTGAACCAGATACCGTTTGGTTTTAAATACAGCCCGCAGAGCTATAGTCATTGGGGAAGCGTTTGCAGTTCTAAACACTGTTAGAAATACCAGTGACCCGAGGCACAAAAGGACACATGAACCATGATGCAGGACACTTAGGGGACTTGAAGGTGTTAAAAACCACACCTCCTGGGTTACAGAGTCAGAGGAGAGGCTTGTGAGTCGTGCCCCCCCCCCCCCCCCCCCCCCCCCCCCCCCCCCCCCCCCCCCGTCAAACGCTATCTGGGAAAGCAATGCATTTCACGCAACTCGCAACGGAACACAGACCTGACCGTAAATCAAAACAGCCAAGAGCTCGGAAACCTATTTCGCACCATGCTCCACACCAGCTTAAATAAATCTGCATCGCTGCCATAGGGTCCCAGGTCTTTATTTTCAGAAGCTCCCAGGTGAGCCTAATGTGCAGCCAACATGGTGAGATGCCGGCAGCAAACCCTTAAAGAGCTCAAATCTTAAAATGGTTCCACGTTCATCTGCCAGGCCTCTGCGGAGCCCAGAAGCAACCTGTCTAGGGGAAACAGGAAAAACCCTAACTCAAACAGAAGCTGCGGGCGCCACCCACTCCCCCACCCTGCCTAGCAGCCGCCAGCGCTACCTGCCTTGGAGCAAGGGAAACTTTTCCCTTTTCCCAAGCGCTCCTGTCTCCCATCACGGCTCACGTCCAGTTACGTAACCCAGGGAGCTGGTTTTTATTTAAAAGTTCAAAGTCAAATTGGATCCAGCACAGCAGGAAACAGGATAAATTTAGAGAGGCTCTCAGGTCTGTCAGCAGAGGCAGGCGCGCTCTGGCTCCCATTTGCTGTGCAAAACTCCCCGGCATTCCGAGGTTACAAGTGCAGCCAGATATTCGTCTCAGAGAAAAGCAACATTGGGTGGGATCTGAGCCACTTTCATTTCCAAGAAAGGTGCGTTGCCATCACACACCATCTTCGGCCTGTTTGTTTTTTGTTGTTGTTGTTGTTGTTTGTTTTCTTTCTTTGTAATAAAGATTCTGGGCGGGTGCAGCAGAGAGAATGTGCTGGGGGTGGATTTCAGGGAGGGGGACCTTTTATTAACGCCCTATACTCAGGCGCTGGGGATGACGGGGATGCTGGGATAGGAAACTTAACACCACTCAGAGCAACAGAAGTTCCTTCCGTTTAGGAATTTTAGATGGGACAGGTGTCTAAGTGTGGGCACTTGTGCCAAAGCACCCATGTAGAAGCAAAAGGACAACTTTGTGGACTCAGTTCTCTCCTTCTACCTCTATGTAGGTTCCTGGGGATCAAATTCAGGTCATCTGACCTGACAGCAAGTTCTGGCGGCTGAGCCCTCTGGCCTGCCCTCCAGTACATTTTCTAAGGTGGTATTTTTGTTTATAATCTAACAAGCAAAGCTTGCCTGAAGATCAGAGTGCAGAGCTAAGCCACTAGTCAGTCATAGAGCCAGGCAGTGGAGGCACACACCTTTAATCCCAGCACTTGGGAAACAGAGGCAGAGGAATCTCTGAGTTCAAGGCTACCCTGGGCTATACTAAATTGAATCTGTTTTAAAGAGAAATAGAGCTCACACAAAGGTGATCCTAACATTTGGGATTACGTGCCTTTGATCCCAGCACTAGGGAGAGAGACAGGAGTGATATGGCTAGGTGGAGAGAGGAATATAAGGCGGGAGGAGGCAGGAGCTCAGACTGACGATTCAGTCTAGGGAGGCAGTCTGAGGTTTCATAGAGACAGAAGTTTGAGGATTCGTACAGACAGGTTCGCCGTTTTGGTCTGAGCATTGGTAGAGGTGAGGACTCTAGTGGCTGCCCGCTCTGCTTCTCTGATCCTTCAGCTTTCACCCCTGATAATCGACTGAGTTTTTACTATCAAGACCAATTAGAACTTGCTACCACAGTTTCCTGCCACACTGGCGTAACTCGCTAGCATAAAGTTAGCAACAAAGTTAGCACTTTAAGGACTCTTGTTACTTTGATGTTTTCATTGCATAAGACAGGCATAAAGAATTGAAGAGTGTTCTCAAGGGAGAATTCCAAAACAGATCTGTCAAGTAAGCATGTCATTCTCCGCCACTGATTGGTGCCGAACCTGTTTTTATTGATACACCGGCCTCACGGGCAGACGACAACGTGAGAAACATATCTTCATAGGGAAAGGCTACAGAGGAACCTGAACAAAAATATCCCTTGTCACTTTTAGAAATAAGTTTGGGGTTGCAGAGGGACCACCACTGCAACTGAGGGTCTCAACAAAACAAAACTTTATTCTTGATCAAGTAGATGCACTTCACCCAAAAACAGAAGAGCAAGCACTCTGGGGCAGAAAACATGGCTGGGTTTCCTTTTCTAACTTTTCATTAATTCTTTGTGAATTTTACATCATGTGTCCTATAGTAGACTTCCTTTGGGGCCACCAACCAGCTCCGAAATAAAGACCTAGACTTCTTCTTAGCCTTATCGTATGCTTCTCCCACTAGCTCTTATAACTTAATTTAACCTGTTTCTCTTCATCTACAATTTGCCTCGGGGCTTTTTACCTTTCATTCTGTATGTCCTGCTCTGTGTCTGCCTGCCTGACCCCAGGCATCTCCCTCCCTTTCTCCCTTCTCCCAAGCCTAGATTCTCCCTACTTATTCTCTCTGCTCACCAGCCCCCGCCATCCCTCCTCAGTCTAGCTATTGGCCATTCAGCTTTTTATTAGACCAGTCAGGTGCCTTAGGTAGGCAGAGCAACACATCTTTACAGAGTTAAACAAATGCAGCATAAACAAACGTTACATATGTTTACATAGTTATAATATTCCACAGAAGTACTTTGACCCCATTTATCTCCCGTCCCTTCGTATCTGCCCTCTGCCCTTGCAACCTATCCTCCCAATAAAATAAAATAAAATTTAAAAGAAAAAATCTTACTGTGAAAGCTGTGGTATGGCCCAGTGAGGCACAAAGTGTACCCTTGAGCCCATACATCTCTACGTGCAAGTGTTCATTGCAATGAGTCATTTGTCTGGTTCTAGGCCTCTGGGCCCTCACTGGGACTTCTCTTGGATACACTGTTGTTCTCCTGTGTCATGGAGATCCTGTAGCTTGGGATCTGCAAGACTGGCCCCTTCACATGCTCCAGCAGTTTCTAGATGGGGTGGATATTGGTGTGGGCCAACTCATAGCCCTAGTCCTGGGCCTGAGCAGAAACTGGGTTGGATGAGGGAGAGCTGGTGCACCGACCACCCCATCTAGAAACTGCTCAGCTGAGGCTCCTTCCTCTGATGACTCCAGCTAGTGTCAGGTTGACACACAAAACCGGCCAGTATAGACAGAGTGTGAGAGACCCTGTCCATAAAGGATTGTCATGGCAGGTGGTCCACAGTGCCGGCAAGCATCCCTTCTGACTCCTAAATACCCACAGCAGGAGGAGGAGATGCTACTGGCACCTAGTGAGCCCACGGACGCTGCTGAGTGTTCTATAGCCCACAGTTCAGGCCCACACAGAAGTTACCTATGTGCCCCAAAGTGTCAGTAGTACCCAAGTACGAAAGCAGACTCTGAGGAAAGTCCCACGTGCGCACAAAAGGCCACCGCCTGGGGAACCTGTTGTAGTTTAAGTGTCTTAGCCATTGTTCCATTGCTGTGAAGAGGTAACTTACAGAAGAAAGCGTTTAGTTGGGGGCTTGATTACATTTCCAGAGGGTTATTACCATCCTGACGGGGAATGTGGTGGCCGCCCGGTGGGCAGACAGACATGGTGCTGAAGAAGCAGCTGGAGTTCATTTCTGATCCACAAGTTCCAGGTTAGAGTGAGATTCTGGGGCTGCTGTGGGTCTTTGAAACCTCAAAACCCACCTCCAGTGACACCCTCCTCCAATAAGTCCTAGAGGAACAAGCATTCAGACGTGAGTCTACGGGAGAGGGGGCCATTGTCATTCAAACCGCCACAAAGCGAAATGTCTCACAGGATCACGTATCTGAACACTTGCTTCATGGTCTTTCTCTAAAGACTGCCCACCTTCACACCGTATGACCTTGGCTTAACTTAATTATTCCTAAAACATCTATTTGCAAAAAATGTCACAGTTGCAGGTTCCAGGTGTTAGGGCTTCAGCACATGCCTGGAAGGGATACAACCCAATCTGCAGGACTCTTGATCTCTACATCAACCAACTGAACTAGCATCCCACCCAACAGGAGCTTACCAATATGGCTGTGAACTCCAAGAGAGAGAGGCTGCCCAGGCATGACCAACAGGTGAGTGTCAGTTTGTCCAGTATCACTCACCTGGGTGCCCATTGGCCTTAGAGACAGACAGAGGCCTGTTCTAATGACAAAAATTCCATCTTAGCACCACCATGGCCCAAGAAGATGCTGACCACACTAAATGAGCATAAACTATGTTCTGAGTTTGTTTACATCCGCCACTATAGCAGATACCACAGATTAAACAGCTTCTAAACAGAGACTGGGGAGAGGGGTTTGCTGAAAAAGCCTGAGATTAGGAGTTCGGACCCCAGAAACCAGCAAAAACACCAGACAGGTGTGGCAGCCTACCTAGAATGCCAGCATTGGAAGGCTGAGACCGGAGATCCCCAGAGCAAGTTGCCTTGCACAACGAGCAATATCAGCTAGCTCTGCATTTGACTGAAAAGCCCACTTACATGACTAAGGTAGAAGGACTGAGAATGACACAAACACATGCATGGTCACACACACACTTATGCATGTTGACCCACACACACGTGCATACTTGCACACATAGAGGTGGCCATATACGTACATGGTCATACACACACACGCATGCGCACACTTGCACACATAGAGGTGGCAAGGAGCTCTGCCAGGTTTCGTCTAACGGGATATCAACTTTACTTGTGAAGCTCTGCCCTCCCAATGACCTCCCCTCCTAATGCCTTGAGTAGGGGTGCTGGGATTCAGTATAGTAATTGTGGGAAGGCATACGCGTTCCGTCTACCCAGGCTACATGTCTAACCAGTGGTCTCCTGAGCGCATGCATTCATCCTAGGATGGCCGGGATGTAGATAAGGTCCTAGCGAAAGGTTGAGCACCAGCCAGGTGGTGGCAGCACAGGCCTTTAATGCCAGAACTCGGGAGACTGAGGCAGGCAAATCTGAGTTTGAGACCAGCGTGCCAGCCTTATTTACAGAGTGAGTTCTAGGATAGCCAGGGCTACATAGAGAAACCCTATCCTGAAAAACCAAATATATATATTGGACACCTCTGCTGTTGTTTTTTACTCTTTTGCTCTTAACTCTTGGGGGCCCACCACCCAGCTCCCTAAGAAATCATACATGCAGAATCTTACTGTGACTTATGAATGCCCGGCCTTAGCTTGTCTTGTTCCTAGCAGTTTTTCTTACCTTCAATTATCCCTTCTACCTTTTGCCTCTGGGCTTTTTCCTTTTCTTCTGTATTTCTTACTTTCACTCCTACTCCACGGACTGGGTGGCTGGGGGGCTCAGTGGCCGCAATCGTCCTCTCTCCTCTTTGTCCTGCTCCCTCTCCTCGGGTTTTTTTTCCCCTTCTATTTATTCTCTCTGCCTGCCAGCCCCGCCCATCCTCTCTCCTGCCTCACTATTGGCCATTCAGCTCTTTATTGGACTATCAGGTGTTTCAGACAGGCAAAGGATCACAGCTTCACAGAGTTAAACAAATGCAGCATAAACCAAAGCAGCACACCTTTACACCATTAAACAAATGTTCCAGGACATAAACAAATGTAACACACCTTAAAATAATATTCTACAGCACACGTCCTCATGTTCCAGAGAGGAAATAGCACGTTTGGTGGCACTGACAATGGGGACAAGAGCTCTCTGGAGAGTTCTGGCATATGTCAAGAGCAACAGGAAGTGTCAGCCTCCACATGGCCCCTCCCCTGGGCACCCAGTCCGCTTCTCACACCTAGGTAGCTGATAAGAGAGGGGAGCAGATGTCCAGAAGTGTGTATCAGCTCCTCTGAACTCTGCCGCACAATGAGGCCACAGTGGTGGTGGAGGGGCTGGTGAACAGAGGATCAAGAAAACCCAGTGAAGGGCCTGGACTTCTCCAAAAGGACGGGAAGCAACTGCCTTCGCTGAAGAAAATTCTTGACAATTTCCAATGGGAGAAGTCCTCAGTGGCGTTTTCCAGGTGGCCAGGGGATCGGTCCCCAAGTTAGAAATGAAACTTAACTCATACGAACGGAGAAGCCACAAAAGAAACGACATAGTCCAAGAACAAACAAACCCCAGGCTCCTTGGGAATGGAGCCTTTTGGTGAGCCTAGGAGAGCCATTCCGCAGTGTGGCCTGTGAAGAACACCTTAGGTTTAGGGCAGGTAATGGATTAGGTCTGTGGTGGGACCAGCATGGTGCCTGGAGCACCTTCTGCTAGTTAAAATAGATAGTGGTTAGGAGTGCCTGCTGTTCTTCCAAGGACCCAAGCTCTGTTCTCAACTTCCATTTCAGGTGGCTCTCAACCATGAATAATTCAAGTTCTAAGGGACCCAGTGTCCTCTACTGCCCTCAAGGGCACCTGTACACAGACAGACAGACACACACACACGCATGCACACGCACACACAAATACACACAAATAAGGCTAAAAGTAGATCTTTAAAACCTGTATCCTGATACTGGGTTAGGTTGCTGACTTTCATTCAGGTGGCAGAGTGAAGAAAGGGAGCAGCTAGAAGGCACCTGCCAACCCCTCCCTCAGTGTGCTTTAGGCCCTCATGCTGGGAGTGTCGGCCCACGGTGACCCAGCTGACCTGTGAAGCTGGCTTTCCTGAAGCTGGGCCCAGGCTCAGAGAAGCATGCAGGGCTCCTTCTGGGCCACCAAAGGCAGGCTCACAGGAACTATTATAGTGTGAACTATTTCTCTCTTCCCGCCCCTCCACCCGAAACAGACCATAGACACAAGCCCCATGTTGCATCTCAGAAAAGTCGATTCAGCCGCCCGTGTGAAAATCCCCTGCAGCCTGCAACACGGGTTTTTATCTGCTGACTTGAAAAGCGCTGGAGGGATGGTTTGATGTCGCGTCTTGCACGAAGCTCGAGCAGTCGGTGGAGTAATTCTCTTACTGAATTGCCGCCCTTCGCCGCATGCATTTCATCTTCCCTGTCTCCTGGGGAGGAGGAGAATTGTTTAATCCAAAGCAGCAGAGAGCTCCATGCCCGAGCAGCCTTGAGCAGTCACGCACGCCAAGTGCCCCGCGGTATGGAGAACAGCAACTGTTCTACCTTTGATCCGGCACTGTTGCCCGGGGACTGACTGGCGCAGTGAGGTGCTGAGGCAGAACCTCTCCCTGAGAGAGCGGTGGCGGGAACAGCTCTGCTCGCCTCCAACATGTTTCCTTTCTTCTCCACGGAGGATTTGTCCTCCCCTGTTCTTACCCTTCTTTCAGTGACTTCACTGGAAAGGCTTCCAGAAGCCGGGAATCATTTCCGAGCTCCCTGCCGTATGCCTGAGTCTCCTTCCACTGCGACAACAACGCCCAGTAGTGCGTGGGTACGTATCATGTCCTGAGTCCTCCGAGAGAATTGCTGAAAACTGGGTTGACCTTTGAAGCCCCAGTACAGTCACAAAGCCAGTGATGTTCAACTCATCCCGGAGAAAACATCAGAGGGGTGCAGGATCCACACTGACCGAGAACCCAGTATTCATGTTTATTACAGTTGGGAACTCGGTCCAAAGCCATGTGGACTGGCAAGTCAGGACCCTCTTCCCAAATCTTCTACCTGGGAAAGCAGAACCCAAACCTGTTGCAAGAAGCTGCCCTGCTGAAGTACTAGAGTCTCCACGGAAGGGAGAGGGACAGAGCAGAACCCCAGGGTTCCCAGCAGGGTAGCCAGAGGCTAAGACTGCCCTTCCTGGGGGAATGTGTTGAGAAACACAGATGTTGCCAGATAAGCCCACACTCACCCACCACTACCATGCTTGTGAAAAAGGCTATAAAGGCTATTCAAGGGGCACAGGTTTTCTGTCTCCATCAAGACACCACAGGAAGGCATAACATGGTTCCCTATTCCCTACCTACACAAGAGCCGAAAGCCCGCAGCCCACAAAGCCATGCCAAGCATCCAAACTGAGGAGGCAGGAACAGGGCAAGAGGGATGAGGGAGAGATACTGAAGAGACGGCTCCTTGGTCATCAGCACAGGCTGCTCTTGCACAGGATCTGGGTTTGATTCCAGCACCCATAGGGCAGCGCCTCAGTCTTTAACTCCGTTTCCTGGTGATCCGATGCCCTCTTGTGGTCCCTGTAGGTACTGTAAGCATGCGGTGCACAGATATTCAAATAAAACACCAACACGTGGAAATAGAAAAAGAAACATTTTAAAAGAGACACACAGCAGAAGTGTGTGACATAAGCAGGCCAGAGAGACCGTGACCCATGGGACCGTGGTCTGGAGCTCAGCTCTGTGAGATGTGGCCTTGTTTGCCTCCTCTTTTCCTGCTGCCTGGAGCTAGGCCCAGACTTGTGGCTAACCATTTCTTCAGGGTGGGGAAATGTTTCATTTGTAGATACAGCCTTTTTGTTTGTTTTTGTTTGTTTTAAGGTGTTGGATGTTGGCTCTAAGGCCTCATACTACGCTAAGCAATCTCTCCACCAATGGCGCTTCATCTCACCACCACCACCCCCCCCACTTCCCCAGCCCAGTATGGCCTTCTTGCCTTCAGGACATAAAGTCATTTTGCCTTAAGCAGCTTCACTTCAGCACTTTCTCTGAGTCTGTCAGCCCCTTCTGTCCTCTTTTGGACACACTTGACTCCAGGTATCTGTCTCATGTGAAGCCTAGGGTCCTTTGAGGTCATTGTCCTTGGAGGCTCTAGGGTACATGGTCAGACGCCATCCTGTTGGAGAAGCTCCTAATGAGCGGAATGTCCCCATGCCTGGGAGTCCCTGGGTCAAGGGAGCTGTGCCTTCTAACTCTCTCGTCCATTCAAGGTGCTTAAAAGCAACATGACCAGGATCCGCACATGTCCCCACACACTTTCAGGGTGGAAAACTTGGAAATCTGCATCTCCTCTCAAAACCTCTCGTCAGCTCACACTCCTGTCTGTCTGTCTGTCTGTCTGTCTGTGTTTGCTGCGATTCCCCATGCATTCCTGGCCTCCACTAATCACAAAACAATCACCCTACATAGGTGACCCCTCCCACAAGGCTGCTAGGCTGAAGCTCACCTCCCATATGCAAACTAGCCATCCAACTTCTTGCCTGATATGTATGCCCAAGCCAACATCCCCTACCTACACTGTCCCAGGACATTGCCAAGCCATTAGATGCCACCTCTACAGTCCAGAGTCCTGAAATTACCTCACTGCCTTGACTCTCCAGGGCACACCCCAGTGCAGACCCTGGCTACCCTAATGTGTCACGGGGCAGCCTGGTTTGTCCTGTTCTCTGGGGAAATCAATAAGTTCTCCCTTTGATAGAACTGGTCTCTGAGTTATTCAGGCGTGACTGTCAAATGTTGTCCTCCTCCCGTCCTGGGATCACCCTTCCATCTTGACTCCCTGACCTGAGGCTCCCTGTACTGAACAAGGGGAAAGAAAGGCAGGAGAGGATAGTGGGGAGCACATAGGACTTGTGACTTGATAGCGTCCCCAAGAGCAAGGAGAAGCTGGAAAAGGAGTGAAATGTTTCCCGTGGAAATTTGGCTTAAGATACATCCAACCTTTGGACATAAGGACACAGTGTCACCTAAAAAGTTTACATTTGAGAACCATGCAATCAAGTTACCAAGAAAGTTGCAAAAGACCATTATAATGTTTTCATATTGGGCAGCACTCATAGACATCCTGGGGTGAGTGTGGCCCACCCATGGGCCATGGGTTAGTCATGTGGGTTGTATGCTATCAGATGTATCAAACACTGAACTCAGGGAATGGGGAGCCATGTTCTGAGGAGGAAGCATTTAGACTTTACAAAAGCCGCATTGGGGCTGCATGGGCCACACCCACTGGAGACGAGGGACAGCTGCCAGAACTGTGGAGGGCACAGACCCTAACAGTGATCTCTAATGGTCACCCTGTCATGGTGTCCGCTTGGCTGGTGAAGAACAGTGGTCAGATGCCTCCAGGATAGGGCGTGATGGGCAAACGGGGCAGATGACACAGAAGGCATGTTCGGAGTTCATTCACTGATGAAATCTGGGATATTTCATCACCATTAGCTTAAGTCATGTCTGTTTACGGTCCATTCACCGAGTTGCTATTCCCTGAATGTGGCCATTGCATATTCACCAAAACAGTCAGAGCCCAAAATCCCTTCCCGGACCTGGTTGGGAGCAGGTCTTGTAGGGAGCCCTCCCTGCCCCCAGGCTGCAACTTTGCTTGCCCCTGCTCACACTGCCCACCCACCACAGCATGTTAGTGGCTAGAAAGGTGTCTCTCTGTCATGAGGACTTGGGCTCCGTGGCATCCCATGTGCTGTTTATCCCCCCAAGGCCCACAGAGGACAGATAATTCCAGCTATGCCACACTCTGGCTTCTGGCCCAATCAGTGCCTGGAGCCTCCATCACTCTCCTGCATCCTCAAGTGGGAAGTGAAGTGGTGCATATGTAGCCGAGACCTTCCCAAGAGCCTGCATCAAGCTGGCCAGGCAGACAGCGCCAGAGAGGAAGAGAGAGGAGGGAGGAGGCCGAGAAGCCACACCTAAAGGCCATGGACACATCTGGAGAGGAGGCTGGCTGTGCGTGGTGCTGACTCCAGAGTGCTTTACGGTGGGTTCTGCCCTCTTCTCCAACACACCCAGACAGTGGGCCGCCGCCTCTCCACACAGGTCAAAGAGCAGACGGTCCTCTGCCAGAAGCTTACAGCAACGAGCAAAGACAGGGATCCTAGATACTATCCTCAAGTCTATGCAGCCCACGTTTCTCAGCACAGCCCTTTGGGGCCTGAGTGTGAGGAAACCATCCTCCTCCGAAAGACAGAGCAGCCTAACATGGCGCTAGTTGGAGTCCCCTCCCAGCACATGGGGGACCATGATGACCACCAATGTCCTGGCCACACCAAAACTCAGAATGAGAACTCCACAGCAGGTTCTGGGGAGGGGGGTTCATTCAATGAATAATCTGGAAACACCCCCAACTTTCCTGCTGTCCTGGGGCAGTAAGAGTCGTGGCCCCCAAGAGGCAGCAGCTCCAGGCAGTCCTCACTGTCAGGATGCCACAGTCCTCTCCGTTCCTCAGCAGAGAATACTGCAGCCCCATTTCCAGGGGACTTCAAAATCCTGTGTGCCTGGCATGGTTTCTTATTAAATGTTAATTAACTCTGACTGCGTAGAGAACACCTTTGCCTGGAGGTCAAAGGCCACACAGCCTGGCAAAAAAGGAGCTCCAGAGTTCTGACACTGTGATTTGGCAAAACTGAGCATCTGCAAGATTGGAACAAGGGTGCCCTCTCTCTTCTCTCGGGGACACTACTTCCTGCAGCAGGGACAGATGTTTTGAATGCCAGCCCAGATGGGAGGTAAGGGGATGAAGGGACACTTCTGCCTGTAGGAGCCACACGATGCTGCGGGACAGCATCCCAGAGCAACAGCAGCAGCTGCCTGCGTGATTGCTGGTTGCATGCTCAGGTGGAGCTGTGTTGTGAAGCTTTACAGAGGGAGAGCAGAGAAACCAGGGCAGAGGAGGAAGTCCCCTGACCGAGATCATGGGCCCAGTCTTTCACTAGGTTAGGAGGCAGACGTGAAAGAAACCAGGATGGATAGAGACCTGCCCCTCTCCAGATATTTCAGGTGTGCAGCCATCAATATAGGGAGCTGCCCCTTCCAGGACATAGGCTCCAATCCCAGGCCCAAGATTCAGAGCCTGTGGGAGAGCTGCCTTCCTTAGCCTGAACCAAGTGGGTTCAGTAAAAGACGAAGAGGAAGGGGAAGGGAGAGAAGGAGGAAGAGGAGGAGGAGAAGAGGAAGAGGAAGAAGAGGAAGAGGAGGAGGAGGAAGGAGAAGGAGAAGGAGAAGGAGAAGGAGAAGAAGAAGAAGAAGAAGAAGAAGAAAAGAAGAAGAAGAAGAAGAAGAAGAAGAAGAAGAAGAAGAAGAAGAAGAAGAAGAAGAAGAAGAAGAAGAAGAAGAAAAGAAAAAGAAGTAGAATGGGAATGGGGATGAATATTTGGTTTGTGGGTTAAAACTGTGTTCCATGGGCTGCTAGTAGCTTCATGTCCCCCAAACCCAGGAGGAAGGTATATAGACAGAAGTTTCTGTGCCACCTGGTCGTCCCGCAGCATTCAGTCTCAAAGAAACACAGAGGTTTATATTGATTGTACACTGTTTGGCCTATTAGCTCAGGCTTATTAACTAGCTCTTACAACTTAAATTAGCTCATAGTTCTTGTCTATCTTTAGCCATGTAGCTTGGTACATTTTCTCAGTAAGGCATTCTCATCTTGCTTCCTTTGTGTCTGGTTAGTGACTGACTTTCCTCCTCCCAGAATTCTCTTAGTTTGGTTGCCCCACCTGCCTGGCTACTGGCCAATCGATGTTTTATTAAACCAATACAAGTGACACATCTTTACAGTGTAAGAGCATTATCCCACAGCAAAGGAGAGGCAGGACTTGAGGCAAATGAAACTGCTCCCCCAGCCAGAGTGCCTCCTACAAGGCTGCTTGTATTTCAGATGCTTTTCAAACACATCAATCAAAATTGTGTTCAGCTGAGAGTCCAGAGTGCCAGGCACAGGTTTGATCTTCATGTAAATGTCCCACCTGTGCCTACAAAAAGAGCTCCAGCACCCGGTTGGAGATCCAGGGCCTTCCTGTCTTCCTCCTCTATCGCTTTCCTGTGCCACCATATAGTTCGAGATGGCTGCCACACCTCTCAGCATCACTGAGAATCAAAAGGGGAAACCGAAGTACTGCCTTCTAGAAAAGATTCTGTCAAAAGAAAACACACCTATTGTACTGTAGGATCTTTGAGACGGACAGCCCATTTCAGTGGTGGAGAGACAGAAGATGGAAATCAGAGTTCAATGCTTGGTCCTTGACAAATATCCAGCCTGCCTACAAGCCACCTATGGGGATAGCAACATGCAGAGAAAGAGAAAAGGATCCCGAGTCAATTATCAAATAGGATTCCCACAGGGCGTTCTAGCCAGGGGGTTTACCAGCAAGCAGGAATGAGTTTCCTGAGTCACACACTGAGAAAGGGCCTATGCAGCATACATGCACACTTCATGTTAGGGTGAGTTCAATATGGTCAGGCAAGTAGGCCACATAGAGCTGTCCCATCATCAGGGTGTGAGTGTCAGGAGGTGGCAGCCCGAGGCCGCACAAGTCTGGATGGGAAGAGTGCACTGGAGAGCCCCCCAGCCCTGACCTGCTACACACTTTACCTTCTATCCAGATGGGTAAACAGGTGATCAGAAATTAGGACTACCTTCTGCTCTGCTTTAACTCACTGAGGAGATCTGTCTGCATGACCACCACGGGCACAAGGAGATTTCCTGTGCATTTGATTTCCCCAAGTAAAACTGAGCCCAACACATGACAGAGCACCCAACGAAACGATCCATTGATATCAAAAAACACCAAAAATCGTTCACCTTCTGTTTAAGTTCAAGTTTCGTGTTTTAAACTAATAAACCTATTAAGTGATAAAACAGCTACTGGGTCAATGGCAGTGTCTACTATGCTGCGCTAAAATAGTTCATAAATCATTGCACCAGACTATCCAATGACATTTTAAAAACCGTGCTAAATACTTCCCTTCAAATTACCCAACACCCTAAGAATCTTCAATATGAAAGAACACTAAGAATAAATGACCCAGACATTAAAATGTTTCTGTTTGGCCTGTTATAATAAATTACTTCCTCATATAAATTAGACCCTTTAAATTGATGGCTCAGCTCCATATAGCAATTCCTTCAGGTCTGACACCAGTTTACACTGACCAGGGGCCTCTCTGTGTCTGACAGTTCAGAGCTATCTGTGTGTATAGGAGTGATTTTAAAGCCCGAGGAAATGGATGCAGAGGGTCGACTGGGATAGACTGGCACACAGAAGCCTGGGTAGGTGGCCTCGATGGCTACACGAACATGCTAAGAACACTGTCCTAGAGGCTTAGTCTCTTTCTGCTGGCTCTGCGTTCCCAACTCCCTCTGGGTTTGGCTGGGGCTGTTGCTGGTAGGACTGTGCATTTGCCACCCAACACTAGCGACCCATACTGCTGGCTTCTTGCATAAAGGGTGTGTGTGTGTGTGTGTGTGTGTGTGTGTGTGTGTGTGTGTTTCGTTGCTCTGGCTCTCAGGATATTAAGATCAGGGCTTCTGGGGCTGACAGCAAACACCAGGTCTGACTAGGTGAAGCTGGAGCTGTCCATGGAAGCCTGAAGCTGCCGGGCTCCCCTGACCCTCAATATTGGGAGAGGATTCTGTCATTTATCCGCATCTCAAGTAACTGCAGGACCCCTTTCCTGAGCCCAGGGCTGAGGTGGCTAGCAGATGAACCTACTTGTTTTGTCAAGACAAAAGCTCGGTGAGAGACTGACTTGTGTCCTCAAAGCTGAGCAAACCAGATGGGACAGCAGACCAGGTGCAAAGGCACGCAGGCGGCACTGGACAAATTTTGCTGGAATTGGCTCGAGGGCAGTGCCTACCTCGCACAGCAGAAGACCAACCTCCAGCATCGGCTTCCCTGTCAGACAACTGTGTGAACCGCAAAGCACGGGCACAACTCAGAGGGGCTCTGTCACAACGGGAAGCTCCTCTCGTCTGCCATGTGGCCTTCAGCGGCAGCGAATGGCACCACAGCATCTGGCCTGACTCTCACCTTTATGACTGAGCCCCCTATACACACCCCACACAGCTGAGCCAACAGTTATGAGATAGGGGTCACATCTGTCCCCAATACCTGGACACACACGCAGGACTTGAGAACTTGCGGGTGAGAGTGAATAAGAGCAGCACACTGCTCTGCAGAAATGGAAACAGCCCACACTTCACAGCTGGCCTCACGGGCAGGGAGAATAGCCTAGTATGGTTTCCTACCTTGCCTGGAATTCACTGCAGCTTCTAAGGTGATGAACTGGTCTTTCTCTGACTCAGTCACTGAGAAAGAACGATTGTGTTAGAACGGATGCGCGCTTTGTTCACGGCCCGTGCAGTAGGCAGCACAGCGTCCTACCACACACACTGAACAGGCTGAGAGCTGAGTGTCCTGTCACAGGCATGCTTAGCAAACTCTCTACACACCAGAAACGGCAGGTGCATCATGTTTGGCAGCGTCGATCTGCACACACGCATGTTTCCCTGGGATGCCGGCCTCCAGACCACAGCAGTGGGGAGCACACAGTGACGACCCGGCCACAGGGATGAGCTGAGGATCACATTAACCCCAGCAAGCAGACAGTGCAGAACCCCCACCCCCTTCAGAGGAAAGCACCTAGTCAACACAAAGCTGGTTTCTAAAGTTTATTAAAAATCAAAGAATAGAAAAACTTTACATAAAAATATGTCAATTTTAGTGTCCACATTGTTGTCCACACACAAAATTGAAACATGATAACTATTGTCAACCTGTAGCATGTGGCCACAGTGGTAGCCAGGCCAATTCATTTGGTTCACCATTACAGGGATGGACACACACCTGCGCCTGGACAGAACTTTAAAACGCACATCTGCGGGTCACTCGCACGGCCCCACGGTGGCTCCTTAATGCAGATACAGTCAATATTGCTAATGTGTAAATTAGTACAGGCCTGTGGACTGGTGTTCCTAAATATTCTTTAGCAACAGGTTTCACAATTTAAATAGTTTAAATATTTTGGATGATCCCAATCCTCATGAGCTGCAGACCCCACGCTACTCTGCTCAGGACCGTCTCTCAGAGTCAGCGGCCCCCACGGCAGCGGCAGCGAGAGGCAGACCAGACATGCACAACTTGTCCTTGGCTAGGCGCCCGTCACATTCAGACATCAATCTACAACTCCCACTGCTGCATGCCAATCACATGTCACAGCAATCAGCTTCTTGTCTTGACATTCTCTACCAGTGGACGTAAAGATCGACCTACCTGTAGTGTTTAGCAGGGCCAGAACCCCCATTTTAGAAATGGAAGCCAGAGGGCCTACAAGATGCAAGCACTCCCAGGACAACCGTGGTGCTCCAGAGACTCGGGGTTTAGGCGATGGATATAATCTTGTTCAAAACAAGTAACAAAGACAGTGGTTGTTGTGGCAGAATACACTTGCATAGTATACTTGTATGCTGCTGACGTCAGGCACCAGCTCCTGGGCCCACGCTGGCTGGGCTGTGCTCTCCCGTGATACAATAAAATACTCCCCACGTGCCCCGAACCGTGGAGGTACTTTTCAGATATTTGCTCTTAACAGAACAGTGCATACCGCTATGCAGATTCCTCAACGGAATCAAGGAAATTCCTCTCTCCACATTCCTAATCTGGGTGCCATTGTCTGTAACGATACTCCCCAGGCCCACGGTTCTAGACCACATCCCTTCCCGGACCGCAGCACGTCATGGCCACAGTACTTTACAGTCTGTATGATGTGACCACCTCTGCTCCCTAGAGGTTTTTACTTCTGGCACTTTTAAATGCTGGATTTGCTGTCTAGTTTTTAAAAACCCAAACCAAAATGTCAGAACTTGTGGTCAGAGCAGGACAACAGCCCAAGGCCTACAGCAAGGCTGCCAGGAACGCGCTGGAGGCCTGGGAGCTGAACGCCTCACAAAACCATCATGATGACTTGGCTCCTTTACTGCATCTGACCAAAAGAAAAGACGTGAAAATAAAACCCGCAAGCCCCTCCTCCCGTGTTCAGGTACCGACACTTGACAGACAACAGCCGGCACGAGGAACCCAACTTAGAAAGTGCAAACTGGGAAAGGATCTAAGCTGTTTAAAAAAATTCCCTCCTCCCTTAAATATAACTTATGTGAAAATATGAAATTAAATAAAAAATATCTGAGTTATTGCACAAATCATAAGTTTTCAATATTTACATAGAAAAACAGTCCCAAAGTTTCAAACAAGACATGAGGGCAGTAAAACGGCAGCCTGCACACTCCCGTGAAAAAGACATGTAGCAGGGCTTGACCTCTCTGCCTGGGACAGACAGACACAGGCTGCAAACCGCAGGAGAACACGCAGTCCTTCACTCCTCAGCCGCCCTGCTGGGCACAGGCGCAGACTTGTAGGCAGGCAGACGCACATCCACGTTTAGTAAGGCTTCACAGATGAGCACAGGGAGCTGCTCTGTAAGATGGGTGCGGCCACCACACGAACATGCAGAGTGACCTGTGCTGGGGCGGCCCTCGGCAGCCCACAGTGGAGGTGCTGGATGCTGGTCTCGGTTCCCTGCGGTACCCGAGGCCTATGGGCAGTCTGGGGTGGGGGAGCAGTCAGGAGCCATTATCTGCTGAGACTCACAGGCAAGCTGTCCCTCGTGTGTGCGTGCTTTTTCCTCCTCCAGCCGGTGCGGTTGTACTGGTGGTGTCCTCGGTTGCCAACAGGAGGCCTCACGGCTCCACTACCCACAGAGCTGTAGCCGCCGCCCTGGGTGTGGTTGTGGGAGCCTTTCATAGACAGTTTCATGCCACTGTGCTGCTGCAGAGACAGAGAGAGCAAGGCTGAGGTGCAGCACACGGACCATGAGATGACAAGAACCACAGCCACGTGGTCCCTGCTGTGCTATGCAGTGGGCAGACAAGAGCATTACTTCACTCCACGTCCTATACAGATTTCTGATTTGCTGTTTCGTCACAGATATGAGAAGGTCCCTGTAAACCTGGACTGTCTGTGACAGGAAGCATACATAGGAGTCACAAATGCCTACCTAATTCTCAGGACCTTTACAGGCAGCAGTAAAGCTTTGGGCCATTTCCAAAGCAACTGCAAAGAGGACAAGAAAAGCATGAGATGCTTCTGGGAAGAGTTGGGCAAACCCACCAGGTGGAGGAGGCGGCAGTGCCGAGGGCAGGAGTTCCCCATCCCCAACGCCAGTGCACCCATAATAAGGAATTAGTGACTACGCCAAAGAGTCCCCTCCCAGAACAAAACTACGCTGGCCAACTGGGATGGGATAAACAAAGAGGAGCTACTTTACTAAGTACTGCACTGACTCCTGCATGGGTCATGGGCTGTATCTAATGCCTCAGAGGATGGGGAAGGGTCTCAGAGCCTGAAGTACTCCCATGGCTAATGAGACTTGGCAAGGCATCCCAGCATGGTTCTGCACAAAGCTCCCCACGGGCAGGGAAGCCAGTGACTGGGTACACTGGCTGATGGTGCCGCTACAGGTTGTGGCTCTACCTTCGGATTTTAAAAAACAAAGTAAGTGGTAAAGTGCACTGAAAGCCCTGCTCTCCTCCACGCTGCAGTGCCAGGAGAACGGAAGTGCTGTCACAGCGGACCGACCAGCACTCCAGACGCTGCTGACACAGGAAACCAGGGTGCGCTGCACAGGCAGACACAAAGGCCCCCTTCAAACTTTCTGGTCTCTCTGAGAGGCACAGGCCCAGCTGCAGTGACTCCTGAGCTAAGACAGACAGACAGCACTCACCTTGTGATACAGATGGGGACTGGACAGTGGATTGGGGGATGCCGAGGGGATGGCTGGGGAAGTCACATGGTGAACAGCCTTCAAAGACGTGGTTCCTTCCACGCCAGCCTGTCTGCAAGGAACAGGGGCGACTCCGAGGGTTGGCGGGGGGATGGTAAACCTGGTCTAGAAGGAAAAGCAAGCATGAGCTTCCAGAGCGGGCAGTGGAGACCAATGTCCCTATCAGAAGAAGACTATCAAGTTGACCTGGGAGAAAACTTAACAAACAACTGCCTCGGGCAGCTCCCATGTGCACTAGTTTAGGGCTGGTGGTCTGGGCTACACGGCTGGGGTGAACTGTGTCAGACACGTCAACAGTAGAGTCGTGTGTTTTAGCAGCTCACGATCTCAGAGCAGTCTGGGATGATCGCAGCAGGGCCACATGACTCCAGGAGACACATCTCTATCTTCTGCACAGTTTGCGCTTGCCCTCCATTTCAAATGCTGTTTTTACTTTTTTCTTTTTTGCCTCTCTTGATACACAGTTTGTCTTTGTAGCTCTGGCTGTCTCAGACCTACTTCTGTAGACCAGGCTGGCCTCAAACTCACAGAGATCAGCCTACCTCTGCCTCCCATATGCTGGAATTAAAGGTGTGGACCACCACCACCCAGATTGCTTTTCTTTCAAGTAAACAATGTACTGAATGGGTACAAATTCAACTGATATATAATTGGAATGTATACACAAAATTGAATATTTATATTTTAGATTGATTTTATATAAATTTTAAAAAGAAAAAATTCCCAAACAATGTGTAATTAGCAGAAGAGTACAATTCCATGCTGACATTTCAAGGGTCCGTACACTGAATTTCTGGGGGAAAGAAGACAAGTGTCTACTGCAGCGAGCAGTGGGTAACGCTGGATAATGCCTAGACCTTGCGTGCAGGGCACCCACACAGCGCCATTAGAGGCATCAGTTCTTAAGAACCGCTGCATCAGATTCCACCAAATCAGAGACTGTCTTACAGAATGACCAGGGTTGTGTTCTACAGCCACCCAAACACACACACACACACACACACACACACACACACACACACACGCCTGAAGGAGAGTCAGTTCACAGTGAACACTGATCTACTCTAGTGCACTGCTGGCTCGGATGCTGGCTCCGGAGAGGGAGCCTGTACCTGATTGTTCGTTGTCATGATCAATGTTCTGGGAGCAGCAGGCTGAGGCTTGCTGCTGGGTATTGGCAAGGCTGTAGGCAGGCTGGCCATCAGGGTGGTGGGTGCTTGTAGGCTGAACTGACAAACACTGGGAGTGGTGCAGGCGGGCGCATCTGAGTCCTAGAGTCCAGCACAGAGACAAGGAGAGCTGTGAGCAGGGTGCCACTGAGGTCACCCTCAGGGTGCAAGCAGTAAAGATCATTCTAGCAATCGGGCTGATGGTCCAAGGGTACCTGCTTCCTCAGAGTTACTTCAAAACTGAGAAAGACCAGGCTATAGGAAATACAGATGAAACACGTGTACTTCAGTTTATAAATCTCTAAACCATATTTAAACAAACAAACCAAAAAACAAAAGCACTCAAAAAAGTCCATGGCTTGGCTGAGTGCTATTACTACCTCGGTCATAGGTCGTGTGAGCAACACAGCCTGGGGTTAAGGCCTATGCCAAAGAACACCAAGCACAGACTTTGCATGCATACCACATCCAGGAAGGGACTGAGACGGAGGAAAAGGTCCTGAACTCCCTGTTAGAGATAACAAGGACACCAACCACCCCACAGGTGAGAGAGACAGTCAAGAGCAAAAACACACTCACAATATCACTTCCAGAGAGCGAGGACACGGAAGAAGCAGAGGAACCTGAGGACAGCAGCTGGGGACTGGACAGGGACAGAGTCAGGCGCTGGCTGTAAGGGGAGCCGGGCTCCCGGCTCTTCATCTGCTCCCCATTGCAAGTGTTGATTCTCTCCTTTATCTTAATCCTGTTGTCTGGGGCAGGAAAGCAAAGCAATGTGCCAGCAGCCCAGGACTGCGGAGCTCTGAAATGTTGTGTGTGCAACAAGCCAAACCTTAAATCTGAGTTAATCTAATTTTAAATGTATATTAAACTAGTTATCAGAAAGCATTAAAATATTTGTCCAATACTGGGTGTGTAAATCTTACCTGTAGCTTTTATAAACTATAACATAAAGTAAGTATTTGGAACAGAAATGTAGAATTCTGAAATACAAAGACACACTGGAATTCTAAGATTTGAAATGAAAAAATACCAATTTCAATGATTTCTGGCCATTACATGTTGGAATCCAATCAACATTAACAACTTCTGTCTGCCCCTTCCCACACTCCTACTGCAACTTCTGCTCTATTTCTCTTAGCTTAGGTCTTACAGAATGAACGGTCTGTCAGGAAAAGTAGAAAAAGGAGCCATTTTCCTGGCTTGGACAACCTGCAAGAGGGTAAAAGATGCTTCTGTGCTAAAGGGCAGAGGGCCATGCCTCACACTGTGTCAGTCTCTCACCCAGGTCTGGAGATGGGAGGATTCTGCTACCCCACTTTTCTTTGATCCACCTCCGGTAGTCAATCACTTCCTGGGTTACTTTGATGATTCTTCCTAAAGTACTGCAAAGAACAAGGTTGGACACAGACATCATGTGTCAGGTGTGAGGCTCATGAAAGACAAAGCAGTCAAGCTGAGTGAATGAGTTCTTATGTGTTTACATTCAAGTGTGCTATGAGATCATGATAAAAGGAGGTCTTAACCACCATCTGTCTAGGAAAGACGACAGCTCCAATCCAGCTCTTAGGGGGCCTAGACCCCCATTCACAGCAGTCATGAAGTGCTGATTGTTTCCCACTGCACGGGTAGGAAAGACCCCAAGTGCTGGCCTGCAACAAAGCCACAGTGCCATTCCTGGGACATAAATACACTACCAACAGCAGGCTGCACAGTCCTGTCTTCCCCTGCCTGCTGTCTGCTCCCCACCCCCACATACTATATATATGCGGCAGCTAACCTGGAGTCAGAGATAAACATGTCTGACTGGAGGATGGCTGGATACGATGCTCAGATGGAACTCGCTCACAAGCAGAGCATGCACACCCAATGGCTGCTGGACCAGCACCAATCCAGGGTTTAGAAGTCAGGATCTGCCCTCATACAGAATACCCCAGTAAAACACCACCCCATTAAGGAATGTTCAACCCTTGACCATGGGCCATCCAACAGCCATCCTGAATCCCAATCCTTATTACCAAGGTCCACTCAAGATATTGGTACCCACCAATATCACAGAAACACACAACTCCCCAGGAGAAAGAAGCCCAGAACCCAGGTCCAAGACCCATTACCTTTCAGAATCCCGATTGGGGTAAGACCTGGCGAGCGGTGACACAGCATGGCTGAGCACAATGTAGGCGTAGTCAAACACCTGCTTCACCTGCATGGCCCCATAGGAACTCCGCCCAACATCGTTTCCTGCAACAAAAGGCAACTGTCAGACTGCTTCAGGCCTGAGCATACCCTGCCACTCACACCTTCTCAAACAAGGTGCTGGGGACGGGCCTCCGACTTGAGCAGCTCATCCAACAGGCACGAGAACACAGCACCGAGAGCTGCCAACTGCAGCACACAGCTCATGTATGTAAATCATACAGGTTCAGTGTACCTCAGATGCCACCTCAGCAATCTACTGCTACGACTGGAAAGGGGGCAATCACAAGGATCCTGAGAGTTCATGAGGTCACCTAAGTCCCAGGGTAGCAGGAAAAGGAAAAGGAGAAAATACTCACAAGGAACCACCCACCACAAGGAAATCTAAGACATCCTAAGCACGAACCAGCAGTGTGGCCCTGGCATGATCAATAACCTCAGTGATAAGTCCTGACTGTCCCACAGCATGAGAGGAGAGCTAGTGGGGAGTGAGCACTCTAAGGAAGAGTGCTAGCAGTCAGAGCAACCCCAGTGAAGCTGTCCCCAGAGTCAAGAGGAACTTCAGTTCCTACACACGCTCATCCCTCGCGGGCAGGTTAGGGAGGACACGAGTTTTGTCTTCCTGGAGTCAGCTATAGCACAGCAGTCAGGCAGGGACACTGACACAGACACCTGAAGGCACGAGCTCGTTGGTCCAACAAACACTCGGAAAACCACACCTCTCCATCTATGGAATCTTTCAGACCTCTTAAAGACAGCTGAGAAGCACTGTCAGGACATTTTCTTCAATAGATTCTTAAAGAAATTAATCACAACCTAGAAGCATTGAAATACTATTAAAATGTTCATTAAATCTGAGGATAATAAAACAAATAATGAACAGGAACAAATACAAATAAAACTACAAACTGGGGTGTGGAGGTGCAGTGTGGGACAGGTTTCCCTAACACAGGGGTATAGTGTGGGACAGGTTCCCCTAACATAGGGGTGTGGGGTGCAGCATGGGACAGGTTCCCCTAAGATAAAAATCCACTGAGGACCCTGCTCAGCAGACCCAGCATCCGCACTTGCATTTCTGTGAGAAAGTACAAAGCATAGCCACCCTGTCCCCTGCCCTCACTGATTCTCACCCGAGAGGTGCTCACTAAGCCATGGGCAGAGCTGAAAAGAACAGAGTTAAACAGGAATCTGCAGCATGGTTTTACCAGACTGGCAAAGGTTTAAAGGCCAACTGTTACCACGGTGACACGAGCACCCTTACACATGCCAAGGGGAGTGAGGCTGGGAGAGCCCTGGCTCAGCCCCCATGGAAACAACAGCAACATTCATGATGACACAGGAAAGCCGGGGAGAAAGTGCTGTGGGACGGGAGACACCACCCTTTCTGGTGTGCTTCTGGAGGGCGCAGTGATTAACCTTCCCAAGTCCAGCACTCATGAGACGTGACGTTTAAAATGCAGTAAGTCAGTTAGAACAAGGACTCCTGACAGTGTCACCGCTAAGGTCTGCGGGTACAAAACCAGCACTGTGCTCCCAGGCAGAGGGAGTAAGCTCACCAGGCAACAGGGGGTCCTCAATGCACAGCATCGATGGTCGGTACCCACTGGTCATGGCTTTCATAATCTCTTCTTTGGCGATATAGGCACCTCCTTCTTTTATTCTAATACCAGTTTTCAAGTAATTAAAATTTCTTCCATAAAGTTCAAAAAATTCTACAAGAAGCATTCCAAGGTTTTCGTCAGCTCTCCGGGCATCAATTCTCGGATGTAACTGTAAAAGTAGCACAGCCACAAAGCGTATGAACTAGGGATACATTCTAAAGACACGACCCTAGCAGCCTCTCCAGAGACTCAGAGTTCCCACTCAACAGCACCTAAGAAAGTGTGAGCCATGTCCAGGAGGCCCCAGTGCACCGGCCAGCCTCTGTCAGTCACTCAGACCATGACTTCCAAACACAGACACCTGATTAGCCCCATGCTGCCCGACAGTAGGTAAGCTTTCCATATTCTGTGCGACTGTCAATTGGATGGTGGATGCACCGTTTCACATTAATCCCATCCTCCTGAAATGCCACCAATAGGTGGCAGAACAACACTGAATAGAATCACACCTCACGTGAACCAGAATGTGAGTGGACTAAGCTAACTCTGCCAGGGAACTCATCCTGCTCCCAGACACACCACTGTCAGGCCGAGCTCATCACCACACTCTTCTTCAAGCAAGCAAGCCAAAGCCTCCTACGGCCCCTCGCCTACTGTCCCGACAACTCCTCTGCACCAGTGACTGCCCACATGCAGCCAGCACTAAGGAGCGAGCACCTCCAGTCTCACTGGTCACACTTCAAGCACTCGAAGGCTGTGTATGGCTCGCGGCTCACAGTCTCTTTAGCACACAAGTGCTGGCAGCAGAGTGGCTGAAGCAGGAAGCACGGCTCCTCCAGGACAGATCCCTTGTGACATCAGAGCTCTGGGTTCCTGGGTCGAACCTCTGCCAGAGAACAGGGCAGTCTCTCTGTCTGCCTTTATTCCCTTGCCTTTGAATCAAATCAGACACTCAAGTCAGTCCAGTACAGGACCTGGCCTCCTTCCCTCAGGCAACTGTGAGATGGTCCAGCATGAGGCTGATGGGCTCTAACACAGGCACAGAAGGTGGAGAGGAAACAGCAATCCCATGCCATCTGGATGGCCCTGTGAGGTCTCACAGCCGCAAGGACCCCAGGAACAAGCACACCAGGAGGTGACATACACATCACAACTGTCCTTACAAGATAACTGAAATGTTACCTCAAATCAGGGGCACTCAAGAAACAAAAACAGAGCCATTTAGCTCAGTGATGGCAATGCTTTGTGCGCTGGGAGGCTGCACCATCACATTAGAACAGGGTGGGCTCAACACCAAAAGTTTCTTGGCTGTCACACTTCGGGGACATAAGCTTCAGGGGCAACAAGTCTGGGAGTCAAAGCTAACACACAGTCAGCATTGTAGTTTAACTTGTAGGGCAGCAATGTTGCTGAAAATGATAACCCCTCCCCAAGCACAGTGCAAAGGAAAATCATTGATATACATGGGGACATATACTTGGGTGGCTAAAATACACAGGAAATTTTTCTCAAGCAAATGTTAAATGTCATAAAACTTTAATTAACTCGGGGGCTATTTTATATATGTGGCATCATGCCTATAATCCCAGCGCCTGGGAGTCTAAGGCAGAAAAACTGCTACTAGTTTAAGGACAGCCTGAACCACACAGTGAATCCCAGGTCATCTGGACTAGAGTGGAGGTCTAATGTCACTGGCTTCTCCTATGCTTCACTCACCAGAACAAACAACAATGACACGGAACTTAAGCCCACCAATGACAGAAGGCTTGGCAGGCAGCGTGGCTCACACAGGTAATCTCAGCACCAGGAAGCTGTGTCAGGAGGACTGCCAGGAGTCTGAGTCAGCCTGGGCTACACAGTTAGCTCTGGGCACCCAGAACTAGAGCAACTTTATCTCCAAAAGCAAAACAAGAAAAACACAGAAGAAACTTTTTCCATCTTTTTCCCATGTTGGTGCCCGACCTTCACTGTGAAAGTGATAGGACAGATTACAGATAAGCACCAACGGAAAGGGCTCTACAGTTTATATAGCAATAAACCAACTAACTCTTGCTCTCTTGCTCCAAACACACAATTCACACGGTCTCAACATAGTAAAGGCTTCCTGAAAATCAGACAGACATCGCTGACAGAAGCCAGCCACAGAATCAAGATGCAGGAATGACGCTGACCAAGACAGCCACACCTCGAGCCAGAACAGAAGAAGGAGGGGAAACTGCTCACTAGTGGTGAGAGCCACCACTTATGCTGACAGAACAAGTTCACAGAAGGTCCACTCACCTGCAGGAAGCTGATGGCCATTAAGATGAGGCTGTAGGAGCTGATTCCTCCTGTGAAGACCTCGTTCAGATCCCTCTGTAGGAGGAACTGTTTCAACACTAAAATCAAGTATGGCAGAAGCGAGTACTTCTGTAAACGCAAGAAGACGCATACAGGTCAGCTGATCTGCTTTTAAAGAGACAGCAGACTGCAAGTTTCACAAGAGAAAGAACTGCTCATCCATCCTCTTGCCCCCACCTCCAAAAAAGAACTGTCTCCAATTTTAACTGTCTCCAAGGCTGAAGGATTCACACTTGCTGAGGTAGTATGAGAACGCCCTTTCCCCTCTAGCAGTGACTCTGTCAGGGAACATAGCAGGACTGCCACCAGAATCCCGAGCACTCAGGAGTAAGCAGGTGCACTCGGGCTGCGAGCAGCACCAGGGAAAGCAGCGAGGCCAGGACACGTGCAGAGGGGCTGATCCAGTGTTCTCAGGGGTGCACATGCTGAGATCAGATGAGAAAGGAGAGGAGCTGACAAAGTGGAATAGCGAGGAGGGAGCCAGACAGGCCTAGTCAGGGCTCCAGAAGGCACCGGCTCAAGCACCAAGCCAACTCCCACTCCCCGGCACTGAGTGTTACTGGCTGTCTTTTATCACTCTTTGTTCGTCTGGGGGGGGGGGGTACCCCGTTCCCAAATAAATCACACACAGAGGCTTAATATTACTTATAATATTAGAATATAACGCCCGGCCTTAGTTCGGCTTATTTCTAGCTGACTCTGGGTTTTTCCTTTCTTACTTCTGTGGATTTTACTTTCACTCTTTTCTGTGGCTGGTGGGTTCCTAGCACCCTCCTCTGCGTCTTCTCTTGCTCCTCTCTTCTTCCTTTCTCCTTCTATGTCTACTCTGCCTGTCAGCTTCATCTGTCCTTGCTCCTGCCTTGCTATTGGCCGCTCACCTCTTTATGAGGACCATCAGGTGTTTTAGACAGGCACAGTAACACAGCTTCACAGTTAAACAAATGAAGCATAAACAAAAGTCACACACCTGAAAATCATATTCCCCAACACTGAGGCCTCTAAAGGGAGGGGACCCACAGAAGGAACTTCGATCTAAACTTGTGAATGTGGCCCTGAGCAGGGAGCAAGGATGTGCACTAACAGAAAGAACATTTCCCCAAAGCTCTCTAAAATGACACTCAATGTTAGGAAGTGGTTACTCAAAGTAAATCAGAAAAACAGCTACGTTCTTCTCAAGTACCTCTAGAAACCCCATTACAGCGCACTCACAATTGAACCCTCTGTATTGCTAACAATGCCCCATTCCAAGGTTTTAACGTTCATGAGAAAAAGGAGTAACAGGATCTCACGTGGGACCTGTAATAGCAGTACCTTCATGTAGTTCTTGATGAACTCTGCCGCCCGGACACCAGTCTCCATGTTAAAGCTAATGTCGACTTTAACTTCAGTCTCCTGGTCTGTGAGCTTTATGATTGGCACCTGCGAAGATTTAATTTAAAAAGCGGCTTTGGCATCTACATTCTCCAGACAGCCATTCCCCTTCCTCTCTTCACAAAGGCAATCAGCAGTCCTCAAGGGCAGTTTTAAAGAGAAAGGCTCTGTCAGTGGTCACTAGAGACCCCTCCACTGTCCTCATTCCTGCAGGCTGACTGAAGTGGGATAGTCAGAGGGGATCCAGAGCCTGAAGAAGAAGACTCACGTGTGAAGGCCTGACCTGCACACACACCCTAAGAAACCATTACCACACATAGACGCCATTTCCTCTCAGTAGGCTGGGGGCAGGGGTCAGACACACTGAGCGGTAAGCAGCAACACTACCATACTTGTTTTGGAGCAGCTGCAGCAAACACACAGGTGCACCACACACAAAGCCCCTGCACTCCAAGATCTGAATCTATGGATATTATGGAGGATGCTCAGTAGAGAGAGCACACCCCTGCGGCAGCTAGAAAGCCTTAGACGCAGTCTCACCTTCCAGCTTCTAAGATGGAAGCCCTTTCCTATGCAAACACAGCTCTGGGTAGCAAAGGGAACTCTTGATTTTCCTCCTGCAATGTAAGCTAGCATGTTGTCTTCCCCACATGAAAACCACACAGCCACACAGATCCCTAAGCTGCACTCCAACAACAGTACAAGGAATGCTTGTTTCTCCTTAGCTACCCTCTTCTTCCTCTGACTCCTCAAACACACATGGACACAGTTCTGTCTTTTAGCATCAAGGGTGGCGATCTCACAAATGTCAAAAAGTTCAATTATCACTGGACAGCTTCTCAGCTGGTTAAGCATGAAGATGATCACTTGCATGTATATACCACAAGAGAACAATCTTTAAATGTAGGCAGTAACCACGATCAGGAAGATCAGAGGATGCTGGCACTATGTGGGGACTCCTGTTCAGGTGGAGGTGTCAGGCCCCCATACTCACTGTAGCTTTGTCAAGGACTTTGATGGAGCATGGCTCAGCCACATTGTGCTTTCGAAGGGCTTGTTCCAACAGCTGTAATGGAGGACGTTCCCACTTTCCAAAGACAACCAGGTCTATGTCACTGGTCAGAAGAGAAAGAAACATACATTGGTCACAACACACCTCACCTGGAGGCCAGCCTCACAGCATGAGGTCGCTGTACTACAAGGCAGCGGGAGAATCCCATTAAGGACCTAAGCCTTGGGTACTGAACATAGCTCAAGTCATGTAACTATGAAAACCAAGAGTGAAAAGGTCCTCAAAGCCCAGAACCACAGGGATGAAACAGATACCGCTTACCAGTCAGCTGTGCTACTGTCACTGACTCTTGCATGGTGACCTTTCTGAGGAGAACAGATTCTGGGCACTGTCTTTGTGGGATCAAGACCACTGACACATGGGTGGGGGAGTTATAGAAAGGAAGAGTTTGATCCAATTGTGGCCTCTGAATCTTGGACTTTTCAGTCCCCAGAACTGAGAGCCAAATAAGTTTCTATTGTTTACAATTCAGCCAACCTGTGGTTACTATGTTACAGTATCAGGAGATTAAGACAATGTTTAGAATTCAGCCAGACTGTGGTTACTAAGTTACAGTATCAGGGGACTAAGGTAAGTGTTGACAATTCAGTCAGACTGTAGTTACTATGTTACAGTATCAGGAGACTAAGGTTGTGTTGACAATTCAGCCAGACTGTGGTTACTATGTTACAGTATCAGGAGACTAAGGCAGTGTTGACAATTCAGCCAGACTGTGGTTACTATGTTACAGTATCAGGAGACTAAGGCAGTGTTGACAATTCAGTCAGACTGTGGTATTTATGGTATTACAGCAGCACGAGACTAAGACAGTTCCCATTCATCTTCTGTCTCCAATGCCCAACATTTCTATTCCATAAAAAATTAAATGCAAGACGAAAAAGCCAAGCAAGCAATTTGATACCTTACTAATAATCTAAAATTCACTTTCTGCCGAACATCCCTCTGTGCTCCACAATCCTTCTCCAGCTGGCTATTGGAGCCTCAGATGCACACAGAACCATCTAACCCAATAAACACTAAAGCACACAGTCATCTGAGGGGTACTTACCTTGTTGGAAGATAGAGACCTGTACTAAAGCTGCCAAATATCTGCACCTGAAAGAAAACACCCCACATTAGAGTCAGCAGGTTCCCACCTTGCAAAACATGAGTAAACAACAAACCAGCTTCGAAGTAGGGGAGGGAGCAGGTGGAATGCTACAAACTAGAAAATCTGTTTATGTTTGTATCAAAATCCAGGCACAGTTATTAGCTGCCCAGTCAGGTGGCATACTGCAGGGTCTGCACAACTACAACCAAGTACCTCATTTCCACAGATCCTTACTCATCCATGTGAAAGTGAGGTACTATAAAACACTGTCTTGTGCTGCTTTTTAAGAGGCAGAGTCTCTCTATGTAGCTCTGGCTGTCCTGGAACTTACTATGCTGAACAAGCTAGCCTCGAACTCACAGCCTTTGCCTCCTAGGTGCTGGAACTAAAGGCATACACCACCATGCTCCATTTGGACTTGCAATTTCTAACAAAACAAGTTATATGCTGCGAAATGCAGTGACTGCAGGGGGTGGGGTAGGAGTGAGATTTCTAACCTTAAGGAGATTTTTAAACAAAAATGAGGGAGAGGATAAATAAATGAAAATGAAAATATAAATACGAATGAATTTCTCAAGCTAATTTAGGTCCTCAACCAACTGTGCACTGGTGAGCTAACCAATGGCTGGACCATTCCAGAGTTTGATTCAGCAGTGCAGAGTGGAAAATGCTTTTCTAAACAGCTCCCAGGTGCTACCCAAGATTGTGCCTCGAGAGCCACTATACCCAGGGTAATGGGAAGCATGGATGTGTGTGGACACAGCAGGCAAAACAATTACAGGGCATTCACATTGACTGGTATGTGTGAGGTAACACAAAAGATACCCACATCAGCTGTTGGCCAGAGGTCTTTCACCACAGTTTCAATCCGTTTCACCACTTCCCTTCTCATGGCTGCTTCTTCAGGACAAGGGGACATGAAGTTATAAAAGTCAATTATCTCCTCATGAAGTCTGGTGAATAAAAAAGAAAAACAAGAGAGTTACAATTAAACAGAATCCTACCTTTTTCTACAGGTGAAAACATATTTGGAGCTACTCAGAATCTAGTTTCTGGGATTGGAATGATGTCTCAGTGGTTAAGAACACTTGCTGCTCTTACAGAGGACCCCACGTTTGATTTCCAGCACCCACATGGTGGCTCACAGTCCTTTGTAAATGTAATTCTAGAGGACCTGATGACCTCTTCTGGTCTCCAAAGGTACATCCATGGTACACAGACATACAGCAAACCACCATACACATAAAATAAAATTAAACTTTTAAAAGATCTAGCTTATTTAATTATCATTATTAATTTAATGTGTATGGAAGTTCTGCTTGCACGCATGTTTGCACACCACTCGTACACACAGTACTCTCAGAGCCATTAAGAGGATATCAGCTCTCCGGGAACTAGAGTTACAGACAGCAGTGAGCTGGGAATCAAGTACAGGTCCTCTGGAAGAACAGCAAGTACTCCTAACTGCTGAGGTATCTTTCTAGCCCCTAGTTTCTTTTCTATGAAAATACAGAATGAAAACTTTGGAGTATATGAGAGCTCACAGCATGGTTCAGCTCCACAGATGAACTCCTGTCAATTCCAGACATCAGTGTATTGATGACTGGCCTTTAAAGATACATTCAAAATGATGTAAGTTTGAGAGGTACACTCATAGCAAAGGCAGTTTCCAATGAACACAGTGCAGCACAGCAGCCAGCCAAAGGAGCAGACCCCAGCAAGACATCCTGAATCACACAGAATGCCTCATGATAGGCAACACCCACAGCCTGAGACAGAAAAGATTCATGAACATGCATCCCCAGGAGCCCAACAGCCCCAGGTCTCAGCAGCTCCGGATGAGAACAGTAGAGTTCACAGACTGAGAGCAAGGTTCAGAGACAGGCCAACACAGAGACAGAGAAGATAATTAAATGAATGGCCCAAAGTCATAGCAGAATACTAAGGCTAACTCACTAAAAACTCATGCATAGTTCCTAGGCTGGCTACACTCACACATCTTGTAGACAGAGAGGTTCAACGGCCAAAATGTGACTCAAGTCTTCACTAGCAAAGCAGCATATACAATCAACCTTCTTTAAGCTGTGTCTGAAATACCAACAGCATCAAACAGTCACCTTTCTGCTTCCCAGGCCTCAAGTGCCAGGCTCCCTCCCTCAGGTGAAGTTACCTGGAGGACTGTCCCTGATACTCCAGAAAGGACAGCTGGACAAGTCCTCTGGTCTACAGCAGGCACCCCACCAGTAAAACAGTGTGATCGGATGTCTGATCACTCATTCAGGGCCAAGAGGGAATGACCAGCATTTCTCCAAGGTAAAGAAGGCCACAACCTACCCAGATGCCCGAGCAAGAAGTGGTGCCCTGCAGAACACAGGTGTCCTGATTCCAGTGCTGTGGCTCTATCAGTGAGAACAGGTATTCTGTCTGTCTGAAATCATGGCAAATGAGATGCAAATATTACTGCTGCTCTGGGAAAAAGTCAGTCAAGAACATGTGCTCTGTTCTCAGAACAGGACACTGCTGCTGGACTGTCTCGGCTCCTCTGAGATGAGGGTGTGGTGGTCTGAATAGAAATCCCCCATAGACTCATGGGTTTGAATACTTGGTCCATAGGGAGTGGCTCTATTAAGAGGTGTAGCCTTGTTGGAAGAAGTGTGCCACTGAGGGGTGGCTTTGAGGTCTCAGGAGTTCTGGCTGCCTACTGATCCATATGTAGAGCTCTCAGCTCCTCCAGCATCATGTCTGCCTGCACACTGCCATGCTTCCTGCCATGACAACAGACTAGCCCAACCTCTGAAACTGTAATCTAGCTCCAGTTTAATGTTTTCCTTTATAAGAGTTGCCTTGGTCATGGTGTCTCTGCAAAACAAAAGAAACCATAACTAAGACAAAAGGGTCCAACAAAAAGCCAAGCCTGTTGGTCTTTCCTGGAAGGAAGCAGGGTCACCACGGCACCACGAATGAGTCAGTGAGGGCAGGACGCCTGATAGCAGCTGTTGACATGGGAAAACACATATGTTCTAGCCCTCCTAGGCCATGGAAGTAGCATCCCAGAGCCAGTGGGAGTCAATTTTAACCCTCTGCTGTCCAGCAGACCTGTGGTCAGCACTGTCCAGTGAGAAAAGTCACTCCTGTGCAGGCAGGTGAGCAGCTGCCACCTAAGGGATAGCTCTGAGAAACCTCTGGTGGGACTCTGCTTCCACTCCTAGATCCTGGAGCCTCCCCGGGTGCAGAGAAGGAAGAATGCAAAGCAGTGTGCTAGAGGCCTGTGTGTTCACTGTGTCAGAACCTCATCTTCACCTGCCAGGCTGCAGTTCTCAATCCTCACCAGTGCCTGGGAAGTGACTGCCACCACTACACCGTACTGGGTTCCCTGAGCATCTTGAGTTTTGTACTCCATTTGCTCTTGTTACAGTGTAGAAAAGGAGCACTGTAACCAAGGGGACCATGCTTGTCTCTGAGATACCAACCATGACTTCTGGCCCACAGGCCAGGCACAGCTCCAGTTCCATCGAGGACAGGGACTGCACTGAGCATCGCAGTGCCTGAACTGGGCACTCTGATTGTTCTGAAGAGGACAGTTTGAAACGGCCAGACCAAAGGCTTCTTGGTGAGCTTTTAGTTTTCATCATGAGAATACTAGAGAGCTGACTTTTGTTGTGTATTTTCTACTGAAAATTAAAGTTCATTTATAAAAAAAAAGATAGTTTTTGTCTATAATCGATTTCCTGAAAGTCCAAATCCATTCAAAGATAATGGCAGGCTAAGTGTGGTGGCTCATTGATGTGAGATTCCCCTCCATATGCTGTGAATATCATTGGTTAATAAAGGAACTGCCGTGGGCCTATAGCAGAGCTATATGGGAACAGAGCTAGGTGGGGAAAGGTAAACTGAATGCTGGAAGAAAGAAGGGCAGAGTCAGAGAGAAGCCATGGAGCTGCCACTGGAGACAGACAGACATGCTGAAATTTTGCTAGTAGGCCATGACCTCATGGTGATGCACAGATTAGTGGAAATGGGTTAAATTAAGTTGTATGAGTTAGAAAATAAGAAGCTAGAGTTAATGGGCCAAGCACTGATTTAAATAATATAGTTTCTGTGTGATTATTTCAGGGCTGAGCAGTTGAGGACCAACAAGTGGCCTTCCTCCAACAGCCCACATCTGTAATTCCAGCACCTGGAGACAGAAGATGAGAATGGAGAGTTGAAGTGAGCCTGGACTACATGACACCATCTCAGGACACGGAGGGAAAATATAGCAGATTTTCTCACGTCTCCTTTATATGCTCTGTCGGTTTCTGCCCTTAATACCCAAATCAGGGGCATGGAGCCTAGATTACTGGGCTGTTTGTAAAAAGAAGCAACCACAGCTACAAAGCCAAACCAAATCATTCCATAGCAAACCCAGCTACTGGGGAAAGCAATGGCCATCCTGGAAAGACAGACGGCTTCCACTATGGAAGTGCTGCATCCAAACCATCTTCGCAAATCCAAGCCAGGTACCTTGGGCTCCTGGTTCCTATGCCTTCCTCCTGCTCCTCCCTAGCAAAGCTGGTTCCTTCTCTACTCCACAAGTCCCAGAGCTTCTAGCTTGGGCTCTCCACCCCCAACCAGCACAACTTCTAAGGTGTCCTAAGGTGCTGCTCTTCTTCTCAAACCTAGGCCAGCAGCTGCACTGCATCGAGTAAAGGACACAAGGAAATGTGCAGCAGAAGCAGTCACGGCATGCAACAAGAGTGGCTTAGACACCGCAGCCATAGGAAGAAGGGACAAAGAAAACACCCAAATGCTGAGTGACAGCAATGCCTTTACTGAAAGAAAAATAGGGTTGGAGCTGAAGATACGGTTCAGGGGTGAAGAGCATCTCTTGCTCTTGCAGAGGACCCAGGTTCTGTCCCCAGCACCACATGGAGGCTCCTAACCATTTGTACTCCAGGCCCAGGAAATTCAATACCTTCTTCTGGACCCCGATGGTGTACAGACCATGCAGGCAAGATACTCATATACATAAGACATAAGGTAAATCTGAGAGGGAAGAGAAAGAGAGTGTGTGCAAATGAGAAAGAACACACAGAGATTAATGGGTGACCCTCCCTGGATGTGTCCACAGCATTTAACACACCAACTGTGAGCTGCTAGCACTTTGGCTTCTCAACTTCCTAGACACAGCTCTTGAGCCCCAAAGGTCCAAAGCTCCACAACTGTTAACGCTTGCCTCCTTTACCTAGAGAGCTCATCACTCATCAGCTCCCAGTTCTGCTGGAAAGTGATGTTAGGACCGTCCTTGACTTCAAGTGCTGATTTCCCTTCCTGGTCTTTTCCAACACAAAGCACTGGCAACATTCCTCAATTACCAATTATTCTCTCCCTTCCTCCAACTTTGTCTTCAAAAGCTTTTGTTTGGGGGTTTGTTCTTGTTGGTTTCAGACATGGCCTCATTACATAGCTCTGGTTGACCTGAAACTTGCTATGTCGCCCAAGCTGGCCTCAAGCTCACACAGATCCACCTGCCTTTGTCTCCCAAGTGCTAGCCTTAACGGTGTGCACCACCAAGCCCAGCCTCAAAAAACTTTAAAATCAGTAGCTTCTGAGAAACCAAAACCCTTTCCTTTAGGCACCACTTTAGCCAGGAAAGAGCACCTTGGTAAAAATATTTGAAATTAACTGATACACACACCCCGGTGAAGCTAACAATTAAAGTTGACTACAGTAGGCTAATACCGACTGGTGTACACAGAGCAGAAAGGAACGGTCTTGTAGCTTTCTTTGATTCCCATGGTACTGAGCTGCAGTTACCTCCTTACTAGCCAGAAGAAATGGACTGCTAAGAAAATGAGAAGTGCAAGTATGCATGAGAGAATGAATGAATGAATCACTTCCACTATTCTGAGAGCAGATAATCTTCTTTAAAGCATCATTAACTAGCATAGTTAATGAATTAACTATAAATCACTTATCTAATTTTGACACAAGGCAACTAGTGTCTGGACAAATTTAGTAAACTTTGAATCAGAAACAAATTAGGAAATCTTGAATCATACTATCAAACACCTTTTTTTAACTGCAGGCTCAAAACAAGTGGAAGGAAGTAGCCTGGAACTGGGCCCATGGGTGTTTAAACTCCCACTAGCTGCTCTCTGAGTAGCTGCAGGACTTACCTTCTACAGGGGGCTCTGAAGGAATGGGAAGGCACAAGTAGGGTGAGGGATGACAGCTATACTACAGAGGTGTGTGAGTGCTCAGGAAAGAAGGAAGGCCTCTCTGGGCAGCAGCTACTCCCTGGGGGCACCAAGAGGGGCCAGGGTCAAGTGTGATAAAAACACTCTGATCAAAACAAAGGGTTTATGTGGCCCTACTTCCAGGTCACAGGTCATCTTTATGTGGCCTGCGCTTCCAGGTCACATCCATGTCTATCAGTGAGGGACATCAAGCCAGAACTCAGCAGCCAGAGGGAGGGGAGCTTGCTGGTTTACTCAGGATCATGCTTAGCTAGACTTCTCAAACAGCCCAGGAATAGGTGCCCAGGGAATGGCTTGTCCACAGTGGGCACCTCTCCCACATAATTAACTAGGAAACAATCTTCCACCAGCACGCCCACAGGCTAATCTGATCTGGGCAATTCCTCAATTGAGATTCCCACATCAGGAGACTCCAGGCTCTAACCTGTTAAGACCAACTAGTATACACAGGGGATGAAGAGGGAGGGCTCTGAAGCTTTGTGGCCAATGTTGTCAGTCTGACTTTAAAGAAACAGATGTCCAAGAACCTTCCAGAGTCTAACCAAGGGTTTGAGAGGTGCCCATGTGCACCCTCGGTGACCCAAGTCTGTACCCCAGGCAGAGAAAACCCAAGGACACTGCAAAAGCTTCTTTCTCATAATGCGAAGCAAGAACTTAGCTTCAACAGTAGGTACATCATGGAGAAATGGCTTCAGCACCCCAGTCCCTACAGAAGGACCCGCTGAAATCAGCCCCAGTGCTCAGGCCCTGAGTACAGGAAACGCAGCAGTGGGAATGGCACTCGGATGACGACTGAGCCACTGCACTAAATCTGAGGGACACAACTCAGTTCCACTTCATGTCATAGCTACTGCAGCAAACACAGAAACAAGCACCCACTTCGCTGAGAAACACCACCTCAGAGCATCCCTTCCACACAAAGGGATATTGATTCCCAATGTTGAGGAAAAACAGCCTACAATTATGATCATAAGAAATGTTGACCTAGAACTAGACTGTAAGAAGCAAGCACAGAATGACACATTTGTTACAAGAGTAGCCCTACTATAAAATAGAAACAAACACTTGGGTCAACAGTAGGGGAATGAAGGGTAGTTTCTTTTAAATTTTCTTCAGTAAGTTCCTGCTTTTATGATACTGATCCCCCCCAAACACTAACAGAACCCTAGCTTTACCACTCTTGCCAGTGGCCACCAAAATCAAGCAGAAGGCACCCTTAGGCCTGCATCTCCATCAACACCCCCCACCTTCCACAGCCTCTACCTTATAGCTGGCTGGTGGTGTCCTTCCGGCCTGGCAGACGCCCTCTGCAGGTCCTTCGGGTTTGGTTCCCTCAGGTCACTACTATAGGAAGTCATTCCAGATGGGCCCCATCCCACTCGCAAAGCCAGGGCCCTAAAAACCTATCCCACAATTCCATGCACTGAACAGGGAGTTTAGGAATAAGCACCTGATCAAACCCCACCCCAACAGCCTAGCTGCTCAACCTCCTTAGAGACATAAGACCAGAAACGGCAGACTAGTTCGGCAGCTGCATTCAGACTTGCAGAAAGAAGCATCTTGGTTGTCCATGAGGCCCAAAGATTTCTGCCAATATTCAGAACCAAAAGTAGAAGCAACCTGTATGCTCCAGTTACTTAGTGAGGACCTACTCTGTGGCAGGTACCGCAGAGGGCAAAACAAGGCCCTTGCTCTCACTCTGCTCTCCTGGAAGGGGCTTCCTCATGGAGAAGGGTAACGAAAAAACAACACGAGCTACAAGAAACACAAAATGTGCTGTGTGGCTCAGGATGAGTTGCCAGGGACCACCTTCCAAGGAGCTGCTGCTGAGGCTGGGGCTGGAAGGAGAGGCAGCAGCCAGACAAGAACAGCAGCCCCAGGCAAGGAAACCCTGCGGGGAGGAGCATCCCTACACTGCAGACTGAGTGCAGGATCCCTGGAGCGGCTCTCTGTCCCCAGGGGCTGACTGTAAACAAGAGGCCACCAGGCCTTCTAGGAAGTCCAGGGAGAAGCCAAGAGCACTGAGCCCTGGAAAGCTGAAACAACTCAAAGCCAAGTTCAGGTCCCAAGAAAAACCTCAGTCTGCACCTCTGCTGCCCAGTATCTGGAGCCTGCAGGCCACAGAATGATCATCCTCGGGGCACAGGCAGACTTTCAGAACTGCAGGTGGACTAGGGATGGGAGCTGCTCCCACAGGATTGACAGCAAGTCAGTGTGAAGATGAGCAGTGGGGGAAAAGACGCCCTGTGCACAGGCAGGGAAAGAGGAATGGTATCATAGAAACAGTCAACCCCAAAGGGGAAAAAAATTAAAGACAGAGAAAAACCACCTCATTGCCAGCTCCACAGAAAAACCAGAAAGAACATATCACTACTATCGGAGGGGAAAGTCAGGGATCAAAACAAGGCATCCAAGGATGAACAGACATCAGATACTGCCACCCAAGGAAGGTAAAGTCAGCAACATGATAGAGCCCCTCCCTACTCTGCAGGGCAACTCAGTCTGCAGCGCACAGCATCTGAATCCAGAAAAATCTGTCACACTGGACAGAGGTGTTCTGGACAGGTGAGCAATTGGTATCTCTCTTCAGACCAGAGAAGAGGGTCCTGCTGGCAGGACAGGTGGTGGTGGCACTATTCTGAGATGGAACGCCAGCCAAGCGACCCATCAGGCAGTGCAGCACCCCTTATCCGCTCTTCAAAAATGCTCCTTCTAGTCCCTACACAAAAAAGTACTGGCAGTGGCCGCTGTGCAGTACCACCAGGCCACACAGCAGGCAAAAACCAGACACAGGGTCAGAGCACGGTAACCCAGAACTCAGCCAGAATACATGGATGCCTCGGGGAAGCAGGGCTGACCCTGCCAAGCTAATGAAAGATACAGGACAGCAACTTGGAATCTGCACAGAATCCACACAGGTAGTCCTGAGAACAGGGCCTGGGACGCTGGCTCAGTGAGGGTTCAACAAATGCTAGTAGGTGTACCAAACTCACAGCAATGCCTTGTGTACCGTCAGTAGGTGGGAAGACCCAGAGGTCTCAGCCTACACAGAGAGCAGATCAGTGCCTTGTTTCTTAAGTTTACATTCTGAGCTTTGGCAGTAGCTCTTAGAAACCTCTTTCTATCTGAAACTGCACAGCTCTTACTGAAGCAAGATAAATAATTCACCAAAGTTTAAACGAAGATGGCTCTAGTGACTCTGTTGTTGATGGTGCCAAGTCTCATCTATAGGATCTGAGAGAATGTCATCTACACTTGTGGTCACCTGGTGATTTCTGGGTGATGGGACTAAAAGCTCCCACATTTAAGAAAATGAATCAACTTCACAAATACCATGGTGGCTCAGATATGTAATTCCTGTGGGCTGGAGGCTGAGGCAGGAGAATAGCCCCAAGTTTGAGGCCCACTCTTAAAACACAATGACTAAATGAATGGGCATAAATGCTCTGAAGGGCCATCTGTAAACTGGGCAGCGAGGAAGGAGGCCACTCTAGTAGCAGAGCACAGCGCCAGGTTGTGCGCTGGATCTGAGACATTGCATTCAGAGTCCTGTCCTCTAAGCCAGGCACTCATGGCTGCATCTGACCTCTCTCCAAGGAGCCAGAGCCCAGGACTCACAGGTACTGCTCCTGTCAACCTCACTTCTCTGGCAACCCTAGCTGACCAGTGGGCCTGGGATGCCCTGATAGGCTGCCCTGACCAGCTGTGCCTCTCTGGATGGACTGCTCTGCTTAGCGCCATGCCTCCTGGGAACATCCTGAAGGGCAGCAGGAAACACTGAATAAAGGGAGGGACAACAGGCCTGATCCGGGTGTAGGTCAGCAGGGCCAGTAACAACTCCTTCTAGCCATCCTGCTTCTGTGTACGCACTAGTCTCTGGTGACTGACTCTTGAGGAAACTGGTAGCTACACTCAGAATTCCTTTGTATTTCCCAGACCATGCCAAGTGCCTGTTTCACGTTTGGACGCCATACCACAGTTGTTTCTCACTTCTTAAAATGCTGCTTAGATTTAGAGAAGATGCCTGTGACCAAAATACTCTTCTTACACTTCACCATACCTCTTGCCTCTGCCATGTCACCAAATCATGCCTCTGGCTCTGTACTCGAATGCTCCCACACCCTCTCTGGGACACACTGATGAAGTGTATGGACTTGTCAGGCAAGGAGTCTGAGCCCAGTTCTACCACTTCCTAGGTGATCCCTGGACAAGATCTAAGAGTCTCTCAAAACTTTCTCTCGTCTCTTTAAAACGAGCTGTTGAGGAAGAGTGCAGGATACCCGGCTTTTCCAGTGGAAGTCAAGTCTGCAAGTCAGCACCTTACATCAACCCTAAGATAGCCTGGGAAGCAAGATCCAGTCCTGAAGCGCTTCCTCGGTCCCCCTCAGTCAGGTACCCACACAAGAGGAGCCACAGGCAGATCCGAACACATCCATTTTCATTAGGAAAGGGACTCCTCAGAACAGTAACGGTCCCTTATGAACTTATCTTCAGGTTTGCCTAGTGTCTTGTTAAATCCTTAGCCTGGAGGAAGCTAACTCCCTCATCAACAGCACTGACCTGTATGACCAAGTGCAGAGCTCTCTGCCAGACCATGTTAGTCAATCTAGACTGTGTCTGTGTCTGTGAAACACAAGAAATAGTGCTCATTTGTGGTTGTGATCCAGAAAGTCAAAGAGGAAAATGCAGGGCTCACTAGCCTTCAAGAATGCTGTTCACAGGAGCTGCTGGGAGGGGACAGACCTCGGAGGCGATTGATGACCCGGGGTAAAATACCAATAGGCATCACATCTTTTGCATGCTGAACCAGCAGTGCTCCAACCCTCAGTCGCTCCCTGTTACACTCCCCGACTCCACGCTGCTTGAGTCATGAAATCATCAGCCTTTCATAAAAGATTTGCACTGGAAACTCAGAAACATGGATTCTAGAGCTTTCTCCATAGCAACTTGCTGAGCAACACAGTTTTTACTGCTGTTTCAATTTATTTCAGCAACTTACTGAATCACACTATTTCAAACGGACGTAGAGCTGCACAAAGTCAGCTCTGTCCAAACACAAGGCCGTTTAAATTTTAACTAAAATTAAATACGGGCTCAGGAGGTGCTCACTAGCAGAGTATCTGCCTGGCGTGCTCAAGGCGCTCAGCTTGATTCCCACTCCACAAACAAATCAATAAATTAACGTTCAACTAGTTTTTCACCTGTCCTGGCTACCCTTAGTGCTGGCCAGCACACAGCCAGTGCCCATAAGCCCAGAGAGACACGGTGTGCATCCTCTGCCCAGGACCTCAGGCCCTGCTGTGCCTTCCCTACAGACCCACTGAACTGGAATAGGAGCCATATCCTGACACACACACTCTGAGCACAAGATTGAGATCTCATAACCCACCGACCACCAGTTACACTACAACACACACATGCCATAACCCACCGACCACCAGTTATACCACACATGCACACAACACAGAACAGACTCATTAAAGTGTTGTCTGCAGTTAAAATACAACTGCAGATTTCTGGGGGGTGGGGCTATCCCAGAACTGCCCAGTGTCAACACTGGTCTCAGCTGAGTCCACATCCTCCTTCCTCCCCTCCCTAAGACGTGGAACTTTGGGTCTGTAGTTTTGTCTATTTTAAAAAAAAAAAAAAAGAGGAAGGCTTTTCCTGTTGGCAACACAAAGCCCATTTTGGGTTTCTATTTCCTGAGGGGAGAACAGGGGAAGGAGCAGCCTTTCTCATACATACGGACCAGCTCATAAGCTGACTCCAAGTCTTTGACTGCTATGACGTAGATGTCACAGGGTCTACTTTTCAGGTGGGGAAGCTGAGTTGGGAATGAGATCCCAGGAGAAACCAAAGGACGGACACAGCAGGTTCTTAAAGCCAAGTACATGCTTCCCAATACAGGAAACAAATTCAGGTAAAAACAGTAATAATTCGACTCTGTGTTTCCCTTAACCGACCTCAGCATTCCCAGGACTAGAACAGGAAGGTTATGCCCATGCTGTCCCTCAGGAAACAAGCACTGGCCAAACCCAGAGCTGTGTGAAGCAGCAACTGTGGAAAGGCAAAGGAGTGTCACAACCCACGAGAGAAGACGAGCGAGCTCCTGGAACAAGGACCCTTGAGATGCTCCCATCTAGTTGGCCTTGTCAGCTGGGAAAAGATAAGGCTGTGCAGAAACCCACGTGTCAAGCCTCGATGTAGCCCAGCCCACACTGGCTGCCAGCAAACAGCAAAGGTGACCAGGGACACTCAGCAGGTCCCCAGTTAATCTTCAAACTTACTTTTCTGTTGTTATCTATTTTTTAAAAAAAGGAAAATGTTACAACCAAGTGGGAAGTCTTTTGGATGGGACCTGCGACTTTGCAACTTGTTTTCTATCCTGTGTGCCTGTGAATGTTTTTATCCTGCCCTGCAGGTCTTAGCCATGCTTTCTTGCACCAACTAAATCAGTCCATCAGTTAAATCCACTGCAGAATTCACAGGCGAATCTTTAAAATGCCTAAGACAAAAACTAAAGTTTCCTTTACTTCTGCACACAAAGTCTACTTGTCCTTTGCCTCTTTCTTAGTATGTCTTTGGTGCTGGGAGTGCAAGCTAGTGTAGGGGGAGCTAACTCCACAGTGCAGGCTGGGGGCAGGGGGAGCTAACTCCACAGAGTGCAGGTTGGGGCAGGAGGAGCTAATTCCACATGTAGGCTGGGGGAGGGGGGGGCTAACTCCACAGAGTACACGCAGGGAGTAGTGGGAGCTAACTCCATAGAGTGCAGGCTGGGGCAGGGGGAGCAACTCCTAACTCCACAGGAACTAAACACTCAGAGGTGGGGTCAGGAAGGGACAAGGAAAGAATTGTGAGGGGTCTTCTTGCTCCTCCAGGACATGGCACATATTCTGCAACTGAGGCCATAGGTGAACCACAATTCCCATCAACCTGGCTTGCAGATCAGGTGTTGCCCACATCTTAAACTAAACAATGATGGGCTTCTTTGTAATTATCGAGTGGTAACTTAAGTGGGTCACCAAGACAATCTGACTAATGCAAGACACCTCATGGCTGGCACTTTTCAGATACAGTTTCTGTGCAATCACATGGTTCTTCTGTAAACTTTTTTAAAATAAGAAACTAAAGAATGATCCCTCTGCAAAAGACACAGAAGGCCACACTGCTCTTGTCATCTCCTAGAAGAAACAATCAAGCCAGAGGACAGGACTGGCAATATGCAAGAGTCGTTGCAATGGGCTGCTGTCCAAGCCAAGGACTGAGTGTTGGAAAAGACAACCATGGCCTCCTCTTCCCACAGCAGTGCTGTCTCCTCACTAAACAATGCCTATGTGTGACAGTCAGTGCCCAGTCACCGAACCTGTGGTTCTTAAAAAACAGTCCTTGAATCACACTGCATTACACAGCCTGAAGACAGGTGTCTGGATGGGTCTACCCAGTCATGTGAGCCCTTGGAAGGAAGGGGTCTCCTCTAACGGTTAAGGCATCTTGTGGGCTTTAGGATGGAAGGGAGCCCCTAGAAAAAGAAGAGAGCCTAAGTGCCACAAGGGCAGGCATGAGTGGAAAGCCCACCCAACCTGTCCTAACGTGACTCAAAGACCATGCCTAATGAGACAACCGTTCACAGCACTTTGCTACCCGACCACAGAAAAGTGGGGTGGTCAGTGCACACGCCATGTGGGGAGAAGACAAGGCTACCCCACTCGGTCACACAAACACAGAGCATCACCCACTTGCTTCCGCTGCAGGCTGCACCTCCTGGGCAGCCTTCTAGGGTTAGTGTGCCATCCAGCTGTGCTTAAAGGAAAAGCAACACTGACAGGCCGGCCAGTCCCGGACCTGGCCTCAGGGCAGCTCTAGCGGTGGATCCCTGGAAGGTGATCACTCCTGCGGCTTGAACTCTGGCTGCACCATCAAATTAAGTGTGTGAACTCGATCATCTTCAATAACTTTCTATGTACAGCTCTTTTCCTGCACAACCTGAAGATCTGACCCAAACCACCTCACCAAGGTGCAACCTCTTACCCCAAGGGGCACTGGTACCACTGCTCCCAAAGGCCACTTTTGTATGAATTTTTTTAAAGATGACACCTAAACGCTCACATTTGTGATCAAAAACTATCCAAGACACTGAAGCACAAGCCTTAAAATTATGTATTTTCTTCTTTTAAACGTCTATTTAAGGAGCTAGAGGGGCAGCCCACTGGTTAAGAGCACTTGCTCCTCTTCCAGAGAACCCAGGTTGTCCCAACAGCCACATCTGTTTGCTCACAATTGCTTATAACTACAGTTCCAGGGGAACCCAGCAGCCTCTTCCAGCGAATGCGGACATGTGGATGCTCGCACACATGATGCACAAGAACTCACAAAGACACATACACAAAAATCAAAACTAAAAATATATAATAACAAGAGAAATATTATAAAGTTTACTTAAAAATACTTTAAGTTGCAAGCATGCTGTTTCTAAGGTGAAAACAGCACTGTTTTTCATCCAAAGACCATGGCAGCAAGACCCTAGGACCCCACCTTCCACAGCATGGGCACTAAGACACTTCTGTTTAAAAATCACTCATGGCTTCCATTTTTATTTCTGTCTCCCCCTCCCTTCTAATCCTTTTCTCCTTGATGTTAGGAACCAAACACAGAGCCTCCCCAACTGTAAGGCCTCTCATTTTTCCAAAGGACCATGCCAGCTTGTTTAATATTCTTGTCCAAAAAAAATATACTGGCCTTGTCCTCCTGGGTAGCCAACCTGAGCAAGCGATGTGCACTAGAGAGGGAGGCAAGCAGTGGCTCAGCGAGTCTGCAGGACTCCACTCAGTCACCCTAGCAGCCATGTGGAGACTGGCCGTGGGAACATGGACAACAGTGAGGCCACTAAGCTGGAGAAGTGCTGCACAGGAGCTAATGTGGTCAGCATGACCACTCTTACCTCCCTCTTCAACCCAAGGCAGATCTCTGCACAAGAAATCCATAAAGCATGCCCACTTGTGCCACCGTCACCTGCAGGGGAGTGCTCCAACTTTCCAGGCATCAGCACCCCCCCCCCGCCAAGCTCCCAGGAAGACAGGGACAAAGGCAAAGGTGACGAGGGTGACTGCACCAGTGCTCCACACCACGCTGGCCCTCACCTGCCCTCTTCCCAGTCCCACTAGTTCTGCCAAGCAGGCAGGAACCATGCAGGAAGAGAAGGAACCTGGTTGCTCCATCAAGCTCTGACTCCCTCCCAAGAGTAAAGCAAAAAGAGCACGCATGGAGCCCTGTGAGCATCACCAACCACAACCGCGCGCTGTAGCTGCTGATCTGGAGGCTTCTCGGGCTCAACACAGACAATGGGTTCCCATCGCCGAGTGCACAGAGCACATTGAAAGACTAACCATGGTGAGGAGAGTTTCAAAGAAGCTGCACATGGCTCTGTCACTGCAGGCACACCTGGAAGGACACAACCTTCAGAGTCAACTCAGGTCATGGGGCTGCAGGAGTATGCAAAGGCCTTTCATGTCCAACTGCACTCCTGCTGGAAGACACCTGGGAGGATTTACCTAATGCATGAGGACTACACTCCACTCCCACTTAGAGGGCTTTGCTTTACCTTTAACTTGAGGCAACTTCTAAAGTCACTGAGGCTGACCATGGCAAAGGTCAGAGGTGAGCACTCAGAGGGTAAAGCAGGTTCAAAAGAGAAAGAGAGGACCCAGAGAGCCCACCCACACCCACCTCCATCTCTAGGAGAAAGCGAGGACCCAGAGAGCCCACCCACACCCATCTCCATCTCTAGGAGAAAGCGAGGACCCAGAGAGCCCACCCACACCCACCTCCATCTCTAGGAGAAAGCGAGGACCCAGAGAGCCCACCCACACCCACCTCCATCTCTAGGAGAAAGCGAGGACCCAGAGAGCCCACCCACACCCACCTCCATCTCTAGGAGAAAGCGAGGACCCAGAGAGCCCACCCACACCCACCTCCATCTCTAGGAGAAAGCAAGGACCCAGAGAGCCCACCCACACTCACCTCCATCTCTAGGAGAGATCATGCAGAGGGCATGTCTGACATTACGTGTGCCGTGTCCTGAACAAAGGTCTCACGGTTCAACTTAAACCTGTGCCCGGAGCAGTTCTCACACCGGGATCCACCTTCTCTACTCCCCAAGCTCACGCACTAACCCGTCCTCTTTCTTCATCCAGCTCAAGGTGGAAAGCAGTCTAGCAGTCCCACGAACCCAGGCCAGCAGTTTCCAAGGGCAGACTCCTCCCAGAGCCGGGGGTGTTGCAGGTGCCAAGTGTCCACCAGGCGGAGAAGCAGATGGGGTCAGCAAGAGCTGCAGACTCTCCCCCACCGTGAAAGCACTCATCCTCCTTTTGGGAGGTCTGCAGAGTCTCCTCGGGAAGGCACACCCCAAGACTAGAAAGAACACTACTCGGCAGCCCCTCACCAACCGTTCACTGGGCCACACTTCAGCTAGTACTTGACCTTAGCTCTGTCTCTTGCTAAGCACAGACTTGGTGCTGACCCACACATCGCTCTTGACAAGTTGGTGGACAAGACAAGACTCAGACAGGTCTCTTTCACGCCATCCCAAGGTCGGTTCACATACAACCAACCAGCCACATGGAAGTAGTCGCTGGGGCCACCTTTACTCCTTGCACACAGGCTCAGCTCTACTGTCCTGGTTTTCTAATTCCTCCCCACAGGAGGAACCTGACAGAGGTACCCTGCCCTCCCAGGCAAGTCAAGCTAGCTAGAGAGCTCCTCCTCCAGGATTCACCACCCAACAAAGTCATGACCTGAAACAGACAAGGAAGAGTCACCAGGCACAGGAAAGAGATGTGGTTAGCATCTCCTGGTCCAGGGAGGACCAAGGCGAACCTCTTAGCTGGTTCAGAGTCCTCTTAAGACCTCTATACCATATTGACCAACTGAGGCAGAGTCTAGGGCAACGGATAACAGAGCCCAAGCACCACCAAGTTCAGGCTTGGAGATGGGGGTCAGTGGGGGAGGGGAAGAGTACGGGGTGATGATCTTCTTGGAGTTGGGAGCTGGCAACACCTCATCCCACTGGCAATGCTGACCAATGACACATCCAGGCCACAGTTACAGAAGACACCAGGCTAGGACTGCTCAGACAGCCTCCACCAGGGATGATTCCAATGTGCTTGAGGTATGAAGAGACACACAGGTCCAGGGGACAGCATCTGCTCAATGACTGGACTTAAGAGAAAGGGTGACAGGAGCCAAGTGTAAACACCAGTTTGTATGCCAGTACCAAGTATAAGCACCTATGTAGCAACGTACACCAGTATTCAGAGGAGGGACCAGGTCTGGAGGATCAGTAAGACAACACATCACCCAGTCCAAGTCCGCCCCAGACTCTAAAAACACCTGGCCCACCCAGAAGAACATACAGAGGCCCATCAGGTTACAAACCACCACATGGGTCACTTCAAGAGCCACAGCTATCGCTGAGGAACAGACAACGCTGCTGGTTGTCTTAAGAAGCACACGAGCAGAAGTGTCAGGGGTCAAGTCATCTTCCAGGAGAAACACCATTTCCATGACAGTTATGTAACAGTCTAGAAACCTCCCTCAGGTTCACCGTCACACACACAATCTGGTCCCTGACACCTGCTTCAGAAAGTTCTACAAGCCAGCGCTGTGGAGAGAGGGCAGAAGAAACCAGACTCCGGGTCTGGAGTGCATGCTCCAGACTCCCACCGGATGCCAGGTGAAACAAGTTGCTGGATAGGCAAATGTTACAATGTAACACACGCCCATTAAAGAGTATCAGTGTTACCACACACACCTCAAACGGCAAACGGCCCCCTAAGCAGTTCCCTCAAAGGAGTCTCAGGGTCTAGCAATCATTCGGGCAGATCAGGTTGCCTGAGAAGGCCTGGGGTTGAGGGGGTGAGGGTGGGGGCTCGATGCCTTTTAGATCTGCAGGAACTGAGGCAAGCCACGCTCACCAGCCTTGAAACGCACAAAGTATAAGTGAATATTTTGTTCTAGACGCTCAGAAATGCCAACGGGTTGAACAGTTTCACAAGAGCAGTCTCACCTGAGGCAATTCCAAACCAACAACTCCCACCTTGTTGTCACTGGGGACACTAAACCCTAAAGGTCCTCTGGGATGTGTGGAAATTTTTTAAATGAAAATGACACCTTCCTGTGAGTACACAGGGAAAAAAATCTGAGAGCTATTAGGTGGCTTTTTAGACTCCCCAGGTGATGCTTTCTGTTAATGTCTGCCCAGAATTAATACGTAGTTCGTAACCTCAACACACACCACACCCCACTTGTAAATGTCCCCCGATGGCTAAGCTGCATCGCTACCAAAAAAATGAAAAAAAGAAATAAGAAAAAGAAAAAGAAAGAGAAAAGGAAGAAATACATCACCTTCAACCTGAATACACCAAAATCTAAAATACACGATTTAACTCACAGGAAAGAACGAGCACCCCAGCACGCTCCCCTGGCTTTCCTGGCCCGGAGGGGAGGAAGCCGAGAATGGCTTTCCCGTCTACCCCCGGGCCGCTATCCCGAACTGTCAATCCCCGGCCCGGTAGGTCTGGTCCTAACGGAGTTTTTAAAGTGCCCGCGTCCTCGGCGGCCCCGCGCGGGTCGGGCGGGCGCACTCACCCTTGGATGCCCGGGCTGTACGCGCGGCTCTTCCACGGCGTGCCTGGCCTTGCCGCCTGGGCCCCGGGGCCGCCCCCTCCGCTCAGCGTGGCCGCGCGGCTGCCCGACAGCAGGTAGTTGAGGCCGTACGTGCTAGCCTTGTTCTCGCGTTTCCGCCGGCCCGGGTGGAACTGGTGCTGCGGCGGAGAGCCGGCGGGCGTGGGGCCGCGTGGGCCGGGGTGTGCGTGGGCCGCGCCGTCGGCGAAGCTGAAGAAGGTGCGGCCGGCGCTCGCGCGGCTGAGCGAGGTGCTGCCGGAGGACGACGACGACGAGCAGCCGGGGCTCTCGGTGCCCGACTCGGCGTTGGAAGACGACGAAGACGACGACGACAGCGACGGGGACTTGTGCAGGCGCCGCGCGCCGTCCGCCGCGGGCCCGAGCGCCGTCAGCAGAGCCGGGGGCAGCGCGGAGGGGCCGGGCGCGGGCGGTGGAGGCGACGCGGCGGGCGCCGGCCCCGGGCCTCCCGCGGTGGTGGCTGCCGCTGCTGCCGCTACCGCTGCCGCCGCGCGTCCCGCAGCCCCGGGCGCGGCCGCCGTGTCCAGAGCCGGCGAATTGAGGCAGAAGTAGGACGCGAAGCCGGAGCCGCCGCGGCCCACGCCCTGCGAGGTCTCCCAGATCTGCATCCACAGGGCATTGGCCGGCCCCTTCTGCTCGGGCTGGATCCAGGCCACGCGCGGATCCATCCACGCGCCGCCCCCGCGGGGCCCGCGCCGCCCGCCGCGCCCCGCCCCGCCCCCGCCGCGCCCCGGGCCGGCCGCGCGGACGGACGGACGGAGACGGACCGAGACGGACGGACGGGCCTGAGGCGCGCGGCTCCGGTGCGCGCGCGGGTGGGCGGGCGCGGGCGGCGCTCGGTGGGGCGCGCGGCGCGGCTGCGGTCCGGGCGGCTCAGGAGGCGCGGGGAGGGCGAGGGGGCCGTGGCGGCGGCGGCGTTGCGTGCAGGCGGCGGGGAGAGGCCATCGGAGGGGCGGCGACCGGCCGAGGGGGCGGGCCCAGAGCGCCGGGCCGTCAGTCCGTCACGGGGCTCCTGCGGCGCGGCGCGGCGCGGCGGCGGAAAGACGCCCTCGGCGGCGGCCGGGCGCGGGGAGGGATGGGGGCCGCCGCCTCCGCTCCAATGAGGGGCGGGGAGGCGGCGCGGCGGGGGCGGCGGGGCGGAGGCGCGGCCTCCCTGGCGGGCCGCGGCGCAGTGCGCACGCGCGGGGATTTCAAATCCTCACTAGACAGCGCCGCCTTGGTTACCGCGCCTGCGCCCTGGGAGGCGGCGGCGGGGAGACGGCGGCGAGGGCGCCTGCAGACCAGACAGACAGGGCGGGGCCGGAGGGGGCGGGGCGCGAGCCGCCGCGCCGCGCGTGCGCAGAGACCTCGGGCGGCCGGGTGGAAGTTTCCGCGACTGGCGTGCTGCGGTTGCCGGTCCCGGCTGACCGGGAAAACGAAACTGCTGCGACTGCGCCGGGCGAGGGTTGCGGGGTTAGCCGCCGCCCTCTGCTCGCCAGTCTTGTGCGGTCAAGTGAAAGGTAGAGCCCTGACCCGCGTGACCCACCGCAGTCCCCAGCGCCCCGCCGAGACGCGTGGTTTGGGATGCGCCACGGGCCACGCGGCCGGTGAAATCGGAAGCAGTTCCAGCGTCCTGCGCGTTTTTGTGCGGGGCGAGCCTGGGCAGGAGGGCAGGTGCCCGGCAGATGCAGGCTGTCTTCTCCGGTTGCATTTGGCCCCGCTGCACCCCGGCTCCGCTATTTGTGAGCCTAAGGGAGCGGCTCGGCTTCTGGTCCGTACCACGGAGGAGCAAACTGTCCTGAGTGCTTGGCGCTTCTAAGGCTGTACCAACGTGGACGGGCCATAGTGCGGACTTAGTTCCTTTGGTCGGGGGCGTAAATACGAATAAATGTTTAGTCTCTGGCGTTTTCTAACCACCTGTCCATGTGGCGATCACCGCCAGTGCTGAGAGAGAGCCTGCGTTAAGCTGTGTACAGCGGTGCGTGTCTCTAATTCCAGCACTTGGGAAGCCGAGGCAAGAGGATTGCAAACATTACAAGCCAGTCTAAATCAAAGAAGCCCAGTCCCAAAGAGATAGGGTGTGTTGTGTTGAATACTACAGGAAAGAAAAAAAAAACAGTCCTTAATTTGTAATTCAATTTTAATGGATCAGGGAAAATACTTCGAGACCTGGCCCTCTTTGCCTTCCATCCCTATGCCCTATTGGCTGCCAGGCGCATCCGAAACCAAACCATTACCTTTCCTCTCCTTGTTCCTTCCAATCCCCGCTACCTTCGGTAGGTCTGTTTCCCCCGTATCCATCCCATCCTCGCCCCCTTTAGCTTCTACCCACACAGCAGGTGGTTCTTTAAGGGATTTGTGTGTTTTTATGTCCACACATGTATGCATACATATTTATGTTGTTACTTTTAAGAAATCAGATCCTCTACCTCCTTAGAATCGTCCGGGGGTTTGCTCTTTCGATGCTCTCCTTCTAGACTCTGTGTTGTCACCTGTCCCTCTTCACAGCTATCCCATAACCTCGCTTGCGCCAGCCGCACAGGGTGGGGCACACTCCTGCCCCGGAGCTTTCACACTGGCTCTTACAGCTTCTTGGCATGGTCATCTCCAGACATACATGATTCCTTCTTCCCCTTTTCATTTTCATAACTTCCAAGTGGTTGTAGACCTTGTCCTCAACTTCCCCATTCCTTTCCCTGACTGACCAAGAAAACAAGTTTTGCCCAGAAAACAAGTTTGCTCCTTCCCCGTTCTGGAGACTGGGAAGTCTGGCATCAAAATGTCAGCAGGCCCTGTTGTCTCAGAAGGTTGTACAGCAAAAACTTGCTGCTGCTTCCCAATTTCCTCTAAGTGACTGCTCTTCTTGGCAGTCCTGGGCGCTGCTCGCCTGACCACAGCACTAACCTGTCTCCACAACTGCATGACACTTTCCCTGCGTCCGTGTCTTTTCCTAGGGCACCTGTCATGTTGGACTGGGCTCACCCTGACAGCATCAGCATAACCTGAGAACATCTGTAAAATCTGTCTCCTTATAAGTCCATTCAGGTACCCAGGACAATGGCTTGAACACCTTTTGATTCTACCCACTACACCATCTAATACATAGTTTCACTGTGGTCCCTCTACTCCATCAGAATGACAGGTCCCTAGGGAGAGGAAGGCTCGTCCTCTGCTGGACATCAGCTCTAGGACAGTGTAGCATAGAGAGTAAGTCCTCCAGTGTAGCATAGAGAGTAAGTCCTCCCATGAGTGCTAGCAGAATGGCCAAGGGCGTGAGAGCACTGCGGTCTCCTTGCCAGCTTCCAGGGTCTGTCGTCCATGCTGCCATTGTTTTCTTCTTACGGTGCTTTACTGTGGGTGTTTTTTCATAAAGTGCCATGTTCTTTACAGTTGCCTTTAGCTGCCCCTCATCAGTCAGCCACCGTACAAGTTTTATACTTAGAACAAAGGTTTTGATCACAAACATTCTATGTAAAATAGAAGCCATATCTTTTTTCTGAGATTTACTTATTGAAAATGCACTGCATGTGTGCCTGGTGCCCATGGAAGCCAGAGAGCAGTGTCAGATGCCCTGGAACTGGAGCTCCAGATGGTTACACGGTACCGGGTGGGTGATGGGAACCGAACCCAAGTCCTCTGCAAGAGCAGCAGGTGCTCTTCACTGGTGAGCCATCTCTCCAGCCACAGAAGCCATGTATTCCTTCATGCTCAGAGGAAAACTCAGTCTTGGAAACCCTGGGCAGGGAGATCATTCTTCTCATCTGTTTCCACAGAGAATAAAACCAACACTTTCTTTTTGGGGCTTGAAGGGCTCACACACTTAGGTCTGAAAATGTAGACTCGAGTTCCCAGGCTGAGTGACATATTTGAGGGTAGCAGGCTGCCCTCAAACCCAATGTTCAGTATTTCTCAAAGTCAGCCTAGGGGCTGAGACAGCCAAAGGTGGGCTTTCCCAGAGGGTCACATTCATGCAACTGATACTTGGCTGGCAGGCAACGGGGGCACAAAGGCTGACAACCTCATGTGTTTCCTCATGCCACAAGATGTCACTGCTTATTTTTAGTGTGGCTGAGCGGGGCGAGAAGCAAGCAGGTGTGCACAAACTTTGAGCTGGCATGTCACCATTTCTCAACACACCGTGAGCCCAAGTTGGGTCTTTCTGTCTTAATGGATGATGCTGCAATCACACACATGGTGTGTGGATACAGGGCAGCTAATATTAGGGGCCCCACTGTCTCCCCATGTGTCTGTATCTTCTCTTATTTATTACTTTTTAAAGATTCATTTATTACTATAAATAATATAGTAAGTAAGTACTATAAGTAGTCCATGTACCCGTGTGCTCATGCATGCATGCAGATGTCTGAGGAGATCAGAAGAAGATGTTGGATATCCTGGAACTAGAGTTACAGAGATGGTATGCCACTAACCCGTGTCCTCTACAAGAGCAGGAAACACTCTTAACCACTGAGCCATCTCTCCACTCCACCCCACCCCCACCTTCTTATAAACACGCAAATCGTTGGAGTTAGGACCCATGTGGAATCCAAGGTGTTCTCATCTCTCAGTCCCTAACCAGTTATATCTATAACTATTTCTAAGCAAGGTCATGGGCGGAGGTTCTGAGAGTGAATTTTGAGAGGACTCTCTCCAGCCCTCTACAGAGGCTTAGATCTGGAGGCAGGTTCCTTTGCTCCGATTGTAAGCCGTGAGATAGCAGACCCGTGGTGTGGTGGCACAGCACCCTAGCCTGTACAGCTGGCCTCTGGTGAGGGCTGTCCCGACCGAGTCCTCGTGTTCCTACTGGGGACTTGAAGGAGAAGTAAAGGACAGTGTCCACTGCATGTGACCTCTTTGGTCAGAACAGCAATCATTTTCCAAGAAAACCTTTCTACACTTTTTTCATTACATTGTATTGATGAACTGACCATAATTATAACCATTTCAACTGCCAGAGAGGCTAAGAAATGAGACAAGAAGCCAATAGAGTCATGACTTGTACTGGGCATGAGTGGGGACAAATGACAGAAGGGGGGATCTGCTACAAAGAGAAAACCAGTTAGGGGAGGGGACCACAAAGCCAACAGATGTATCTTCAGTCTAAAAGCCTGTTCTGACTTTTTCGGGTCATCCTTAGAATAACTCCGCCAGGAGAATGCAGCCCTCTGATTTCAGGGCCCTAGGTGACACCGCCTTCTCCCCAGCAGGAATTGTCAGCAGGATTGACTGTGTCTCCACAAGAGGGCACTTTGATTGCTGTAACTGGGAGGTCCCTGTACAGACAGATGACTTGCACAGGCTCTGTGTGAGCGAGAGAAGAGATTCTCAGTGGAGAAAGTGGAGATGCACCCTGAATGCACAGAGGAGGTGGTGGGCAGAAGGGGGAGTCCAGAAGAGCTTCCAGACCAGTAACAGGGCCGATGGGGGGAGCTCTGGGTGAGGGCGATGACCCAAATGCTGAGGCCCGCACATGGTAACAGGCCTGACGAGGCGGTGTCGTGCTCTGACACTGAGGAGGCCCCCTTGAAGGTTTATTCCTAGGACAATGCAGTCTGACCGTGTTAGAAGAGCCCACTCTGCCTGACTGGCTGAGGTGACAGCAGGAAATCAGTGACAGGCGCAGGTTTTAGTGTGGAGATCATTCAGAAGGAGACAGTGAGGGTCAACAACCATGGCCACTATAGAAAGTAATCTCAGGCTGGAGGAAATAATGCGTTGGGAGCTTGTTTCTTTTCTTATTTTTTTTTCCAAGGCAGGATTTCTCTGTGTATCTTTGACTATCCTGGAACTCACTCTGTAGACCAGGCTGGCTTCGAACTCACAGAGATCTGCCTGCCTCTGCCTCTAAGTGCTGGAATTAAAGGCGTGTGCCCAGCGAGAGCTTATGTCTGGCACAACCCTGTCAGTGTGGGCCCAAGGTGGACAAGGAGTATAGGCAGGAGGACTCAGCCCCACCCAGCCTTCCAGGGATTTGGATATCCAGAGATGTGGGTGACAGAGAAGGGACTTCAACTCTACCTTGTTATCTGGGGATCAAGGGTGTAAGAAGGGGGGCTCTGCGCCACTCGGTCCCTCAGGATGTGGGTGGGTAAAGGAGTAAGTCACAAAACAAAACAATCCCACACCAATTTGGAATTATGATTAATAAAAGGGTTATTTATTTAAAGGGAAAAAACTTACAGATCACCGTCCCAGACAACAGTCTCCTGCATGACCAGGAAAAGCGTCTAATAGCCAGAAGCAGAATCCAAAGCAAGCGAGAGAGAGAGAGAGAGAGAGAGAGAGAGAGAGAGAGAGAGAGAGCTGCCACTGCTTATTTTATTTTTAAAGCAAAAGACACCACACCCCAGTGGGCTGGTATCTCAAAGGCTATTGGCTGAAGGAGCAACAGTAGCTCCCTCAGCACTTCCCCCCTTTTGTTTAAGTAAGAGAGTTCTAAACCTACTACAAAATTATGTACAATAAGAACAAATATCCTTTTTTAACTATCTTAAGTCTTGTATAATAAATAACTTGGCCAAGTCATGAGAGGAAAGTAGCTACATTTATCTAGTCTTTAACCGCACCGAAGATCTGAGAAGGGAAATAATGTTACCTGAGTAATTAACAAGAGAGAGCGAGAGGGCTGCCGTCACATATTTTTAAAGCGAAAGATACCACACCCCAGTGGGCTGGTATCTCAAAGGCTATTGGCTAAAGGAGCAAAAGTAGCTCCCACAGCAGGTGGGGAGGGGGTTCAGCTCTACCCAGTCAGATATGGATTTGAGGGCAGTGTACAGGGCTCAGCTGGAACAGAACAGGTGGGCTCTCTCTGGGCACTGGGCAGGGGCTAAGCATTGGCAAATCACCGTTAGTGCTAATAGTGAGTCCTTAAAGTTTGTAAGCCTTCCTTCCAGTGGGCATTTTCTGTAAGCCAAGACACCAGGATGGGCAACCTGACTACCTAATTAGATACCAGACTCTCTCTTGTTACCCTAGCTTCCTTGAGCAAAAGAACCGTCACCTTAACTGCCGGCAGGATAATGCTTGTGCCATCCTGAACACACCATGCACACCTTGAGATAACTGTGAAGCACTGCAGATGGTTGCCCTGGCTCTCGGAGGGACAGACCCAGACAGGGCTTGTCGATCTGTACCAGGCTTGCAATCACAAGCCTCCTCGAACCATTCCTACCTGGGAGAGAGGAAACATGTCTCCTACTAGAGGGAAGGCTATGATTTGTAACAGGACCATGACTGGTCGAAAGCACAATTTTTAATAACCATAACTGGTCCAAAAGAAATGACTGGGATTGGTCCAAACGGCCCCCTTTGAGGCTGTGTAGGAAGAATGCTTGGGTTCCCAGTGAGTTGACTGGGAGACCTCCTCCTACTTCCTGTTCAGTGTAGTGAAGAGCTGTCTTGACTAGTCTGTCCTGCTTCCAGTAGTACGTGCTGAGCTGCTGACACAATCAGCAGAAGATAGAATCGGCGTGACAGTGGCCACTGAGGCCACCTGGGCATCTCACTGACCCACTGGGATCCCAGCTCTTACAGGGGGAGACGATTGCACGTGACTGATCCCAACTGCACCCAATGCCCAATTCCTGTCTGGCCTTCTGGGTGCCACAGCTGCTCCGGCCGCATCCCAGCTCTGTGCTTCCCAGCAGAGATGGTGAGTGAGGCTGAGTCCTGAATGCAGTCACTAACACCTGAGGGCTGAACAGCCCGAGAACAGTCAGGACAAGAGGACCGCGGGAAATGGAAAGACAGTGACAGAGTGGGTCACAAACAGCCAGAGAGGGGAGCTTGTGGCCCTGGCCACCGGAAGACCTCCCCAGAACCGTCAAGTCTTCCAAGCCCAAGGGGCTCAGACCCAAGGCTGACAGTTCTAACACCGAACTTGTCCAAGGCCCAAGGGCCCCAGTACCCAAGACTTGTGTGGAAATGGTATTGCCATTGCTTTCCGCCTCTTGCTCCAACTGGCTGCTGTCAAATACCGAAGGAAACTCGCATTTGGAAAGCTTCTTTCCTATCTGTGACCCCATCCAGGTGGAATAAAAGAGTGCTCAGAAGGCAATAGGGAACTGAACGTGAGGTGGGGACTCAGCGCCATCCACTCCCTCAGATTCAGGTGTCTTCCCATTCCCTTGGCCCTGAGAGCCCTCTGCTTCCTGGTGGAGGCGAACAGGGGAGAGAGAAATAGGAAGAAGGTCCTGAAGGAGTTTGAGTGGCCAAGCCCGGGGTGATCAGTACACCTCTTGCGTCCAGAACTCAAATATGTATTCCCAAGAAAGTCTGAAACTAGCAGATGTGTGGTGCTAACTCTGCTATAAACATGTGGGGGTGGTAAAGCCACAGGATCCATGACTGGTCCAGTGTGCGGAGGCAGGAGAGAGGGCTGTTAAGAGCTGTTGGTTTCCGCTGAAGGGACTGTGGCAGGAGGGCTTGGGTGTGAACACGGCAGCCACCACTGGCATAAGTCAGCGTGAGTGATGGCGAAATCTCCATGGAGTCCTTGACACTAAACGCTGATGTCTCCGGCATGTATTCAGCTTATAAGATGTTTCTTTTATTTTTTTGGCACCGACTAAAATCTATAGTGCAGAAGACAAGTAAGTTAAAAATAAGGCAGGACCATCCATGTTTTCCCATTTCTCTTCCACGTCCCCTCGCTGTCCTGGTTGTAGTCTGAAGGGACAACAAGAAGTGATTGCTGAGGGCCAGTGTTGCACACCACAGGCCACGCTTGGATACTTCCTGCAGCTGAATCAGCCAAGCTGGCTGGGTTTCCTGGCTGAGGTCACGTCTCAGGATAGCCCGGTACCACACCTCACCACCAGTGCCAGCAGTCAGTCAGTAGAGGCTCCACCCAGGTAGGAAGCCTAGGTGAGTAAACCCAGCTTTTCCACCCCAGGGAAAATGTGCAGAACCCCCATGGGAACCGAGACTGTAATCAGGTCAACCTCTCATGTTTCCGCGAATACCAGGACCTGTGGGTCCAGTTTTTCAACTTGGACAATCTGGTAAACCTCTAACCTTGCACGCCGCATCCTCAGGAAGGGATGCATGATCCTGGTCACTTACACTAGTGTAAGTGTAATATGAAAACTAATTGTGACTGGATTTCAAGAGTGACCACCCACAGGCCCTACAAGCGGGCAACTCTTACTGCTCTGAGATTCTACAAGAAGCTGGGATTTCCTCTGAGCCTCCCAGTGTCTCTGGGCCTTTTCCTCTGAGGTAGAAAGGCAGTGCACAGACCCACACCCTGCCTCCCACTCGGGCTGGTTCTCTCCCACCAGCTATGGGGGCTGCTCTTCATCTCTGTTCCTCAGGTTGTTCTGTATTCTCTGCCCACCCTTTTCGCTGGCCTGGAATTCACTCTTCAGCCCAAGCTGGCCTCAAACTCGGGACAGTCTCCTACTTCCGGTTCCTAAGTGTGTTTACAGGTGCGAGCCATCACATCCAGGTTGTACCCATGGCGTTTACCAAGGGGCGATGGGAGTAGCTAGGTAAGCCTCCAGAGGGAAGCCGCCCTGAGCGCCTGTGTCGGATGAGGGCTTTCTCACCCACAGTACCAGAATAGGCCTGGAGAATTCTGAACCACGCAGCTAGACTGGATCTCCGAGGCCTTCTCTAGAGGGTCGTCCAGTGTGCTCCATGGACAGGAGCAGGCTGGGGACCATGCCAAGCCCGGGGAAGAACTCTGCAGAGTGGCAGTGGGGACAAGTAGCCACAGCATACATCTTGAAAAAAGCCACCAGAAGAGTTGGGCAGAGTGTAGTTTAGAATGGCTGGAGGTCCTGGTTTCCTGATTTAGGGGACAACAGGGCGAGCAAGAAATGCCCCCTGTGTGGGAGGCACCTTGAGCTAGTTGACACGGTGGCTGGCACTGAGCACAGCCGCCTGGCCAGGCCTAACCAGGAGCACGTGCAGGAAGACTCACAGTTCATGGTGGCACCAGATGAGCAGCATGCTGGAGTGGGTATGGACCTGGGGAGCCACCAGAGAGAACCCAGGGGGCTGGGAGCTTGCCCCTTGGTCTTCACGAGTAAGCCACATGGCATTCCAACCCCCTGAAGTTTCTCAGTAGGGTGGAGGCATGCTTAGAACTTTTCGAGGTCCTATTCAGTAAAATATGTGGGTCCTACTACATGAAGAACTGGCTCAGCCCCACAAAGGCCTAAAAATAGCGAGTTTACAGACCTGCAGATTCTTTCCTCATGACAGCAAGGCCTGGCGGGCCCGCTGGCTGCCCAGGAGGCACCCCCCCCCCACCCACAGCTCCAGACACAGACAGACCAAGGCTGGGCTCAAAGCCTTGCCTGCCGGGGCGTTTCAGGGGACACCGCCTACAGCAAAAACTTGGCCATGACCAGCTCTCTCTCTGGTCCAGGCATTGGCTGTCTATTGCCAGCAGGGCTCCTTCCTTCTGGATTGTTCTTCGGAATGTCACCTACTTTTTTTAACCTCAGTCATCGGGCCGATGGTGACCAGGGACGGCAGGAGAGAGTGGAGAGCAGGCAGACTGAACGAGCGTGGTGCCCCATCCCACAGGATCCAAGTTTTGAGGAGGAGTCAGTTTTGTTCATTTTAGGGCCTCGTCTTCCTCCCAGCAGAGAAATGACGCAGGGATGGCGCCTTGGCAAACATCCGAGAGAGGACAGTGGGATCTGCTGCCGCCACTCCGATGCTTTGAACTGTCAGCTCTCAATCTACCTCTGAGAGGCATCAGCACCCTTACGAGTGTGGTGACCCCACAGCCACTCTGGACCTCACCCGGGTGTGGGCGCTGGTCTGCAGCAGTATTCCAATCTCTTGGTAATCCAGGCAGGTGGCCAGGAAGGTAAATCTGCCAAAAAAAGGATGGGAGTTGGTTGTAGCTACCAGGGACTCTCCACAACTACACACACACACACACACACACGCGCGCGCGCACACACACACACACACACACACACACACACACACACACACACATGCAGTATAATGGGCTGGGGTCTGAGGGAGCATCTCTCCCAGGAGTTTGTTCTTTTCCTCTCTGGAGGGCAGTCAGATGTCTGATGGAGCACAACCGGCTCAAGGAATGAGACAAAATCCCTATTCTATGTGGCTAAGGTTCTCTAAATATGAACGACTTCATAAATTGACTTTTGCTCATTTCTTCTATAAAGAGCAACAGCCCCCAGGTCTTGATGGCTGGTCAGAAAACCATGACACAGAATGCTGGGTCTTCCCTCCGGTTCCACTCCACATCCTTCCATTCAGGTTCAGAGACTGGATTAGCAGTCTTCCTCGGTCTCATGGCTGCGGCGGTCAGGTAAAGGCCCTGCTGATGACACAGGGATGTGGTGCGGCCACCTCAAATCACATCTCATGGGCGGCACCAACCTCAGGGAAGCACAGTGAACCTCATGATGTGGGGTAGGGTGGGGTGTGTGATTCTCTGGCAGAGATTAAGGGGGAGCAGCAGGACACTCTCTCCCTAATGTAAAAAAGTACTGTGTCCCTGTAGCTGTCTGTCTGTCTGTCCATTGACCTAATCCACAAACAGTGCTCCAAGTTGGCGCTTGTCTGATTTTTCTTGCCTCAATCTGACTGACTATAAAAATAGCCATTAACAAGTCTGTGACTTCTTATCATAAAAGTATTTAAAATTAATGGATGTTCTGCCTCAAAGTTGTTTGGAAACAGGGGGAGGGGGAGAATAAGACTCAAAATCTCAGCTTTTGTGAGTTATTATCTGATCTTAGATAAATTCATCCACCCACAACATGCTAACCAGGCAACAAATCCACATGTTGTTTCTGTCCTGTGGTAAGTAATGGGTGTCCAGCAAGGAAGGGCAGGAATCCAGGCCCCTGGCACGTTTCATCAGAAGGTCAGATGAGGACTCAAGCCTGATACCCCTCCCCCATGGTCTCTAACACTGAGCCCGCGTCTCTGAGCTCACACACCCTCCCCTGTGGTCTCTAACACTGAGCCTGCATCTATGATACCTGATAGCCCTCCCCCATGGTCTCTAACACTGAGCCTGCATCTATGATACCTGATACCCCTCCCCCATGGTCTCTAACACAGAACCCGCGTCTCTGAGCTCACACACCCTCCCCTGTGGTCTCTAACATGGAGCCCGTGTCTATAATACCTGATAGCCCTCACCCCCGTGGTCTCTAACACCGAGCCCGCGTCTCTGAGCTCACACAAGGCAAATCCTTCGGGGTGCAGGTGTTCAAGGCTGTGCTGAGTTCCCGCACTGCCTACCGTGTGGGCAGTGAAGAGGCTGTGAGTCAGCTCAGGCTCTTATCAAATTCTCTGTGGCAAGAGTTTCTAAAGACTAGAAGTAGGGAGGTCCCCTGCTGGCCCATTGTCACCAGCACCATGGAAGGACACTGCATCCTCTCAGAGTGGGTAGATGCTTGCCCAGCCCCTTCCTCCCTGTCCATGGCCCTTTGTAGAATGTCTTTGTTCAGACTCCACCCTCTCCTCTCTGATGGACCCCTTGACCCCTCTCCAGCGTGTGGACTTGCTGTCACCTCCCCGATGCACTGCCATGCCCACCTGAGCGCCTTCAGCCCCATGGCTGCATCCTCCTTCCACTCTGTCCGGCATGAGTGCTGTCCTTCCTGACTGAGCTGCTCCTCTCCTTTGGTTCCATGCAAACTAATATCTGGTCTAGCTATCCATTAGGAAGCTATCTTTCCTGTCCTTGTTCCTGACCTGTGGCTAGTTCTCTTTGAGGTTACTCACTTCCATTCCTATATCTGAGGATTCTGCTGTCCCAAACCTGTACCCGGGGACAGCAGCAAGAGCACAGCCAGCACTGTCCTGCATGTTCAAACAAGAGCCTGGGGGAGACTACCCAAACATTGCTGTCGACTATGAAGTTCCCTGAGAAAGCCTAGGATCAACCCTGCAGACTGATTCACTGATTAGAACATCCCCGTTATGGGAAGATGGAGGATTACAGTCAAGAAGGTCCCTTCTTACCCACTTCGCATGAACCTCTCTTTGGCTGACCTAACCTCTGTGTCTATCAGTTAAAACCTGGGCATGTTTTACCTTAGCAGACCACTCCCTGCCACAACTCAAACCAAAGAATAAGCATCACAAGGTAACATCTGAACCGCCCTACCTGGCTCACAAGCTCCAGACCAACCTTGTTAGATAGAGCCATCAGATCCTCACGACCGTTCCACCATGCAGGCCATGAATGCCCCCTTCACCTCTGTCTTTGCCCTTCTCAGTACAATCCAAGCCTCTGAACCCAGGTCCATCGGCAAAACCTTCATAAGGGGCTCCCGGTTACACACCACTAAAGCGATGGAGACAGAGCTCTGTGGTCACCATGACAGTGACTGACAGATACGAAAACGAGCGCTAGGACTCTAGCTGCTGCCTTAATTAGCTTACTCTTTTATTGCCTAAAACATCTCATTTTCTCACTGAATATCTCACATGCACTAGGCTTTGTCACAGCAAGAGTCTTGCCTCAGGGGATCTGAGCCCTTCCTCGCCCCACCTCTGGGGCCTGCACTCAACTGACACGTGTTCCTGGGATTTGGATTCGCCCACTTGCTTCTCCTGGAGACAGGAGCTCCCCCCTCCCCCAGATTGCAACCGGCCTTCCAAGGAGTTGTCCCAGAGCAGAAAGTTCCCTAGCAGTGATTAGATTCCAGGAGGAAGCCCTAAAGTAGAGAGAGGCAACCTTCATTTGAAAAGATGGAGAGTGCGGTATCAGAAAACACTTCAAAGCCTTAGCTATTGAATGCATACCCACTGGAGGCAAGGCTGGCAGACCCTGAGCCAATCCACCATGAGACGGGGGCAGCCTGGAAGAGGAGTGGGCGTATGCACACATCTGAAACGACAATCAGTAGGCAGAAACAGTTTGCTTATGGAGAAAACCAAATCCGTGTGTTTCAAACTTTCAAGGAAACAGTAAAAAGATGTGTTTCCTTTATGGTGTTTCCAGCTCCATCTGCAAAACCATTTAAAATTCACTTACTTCTTTCCCAGTGGACTGTGAGCACTGCAGCAAACATGCGCTTGTTGATTGGTGGGTGTTCCTAACATCAAGTTACAGAGTAACTTTGTCTGGATAGTTTTTCTTCTTTTTGTCTCCACAGAAGCTATTTCTTTTCAGGAAATGCTCTTAGCATATTTCAGAGATGCAGGCCCTGGTGCATGCCTTCCAGAAGGCACAGGCTGTGGCAGAGAACAGAGAGCCACCCTGGCCGCCTGCACCTAATTTCTAAAGAGGAGCTTGTGAGCCTGGAGAGCCGGAGCAAATGTGTGCACAAATGTTGTGACAAGCTAGCAGTTAGTGAAGGCGTGGTGAGTGACAAGCTAAACAATGAAGGGCAAATCCTGGGGTGGCTCCCAGATTATTTCAGAAGAGAGAGAAAGCCTGTTCAGAAAGCATGGACTCTGCAAAGCCCCCAGAGGACTGCCCTGGAGAAGCGCGTCTGGAATGCGAGATTTGAAAATAACTTCACGTGAGTGTTGCCCACCAGTTATGATTTTTACAAGCCACAAAGGATTAAATTTGAGTTGCAACTGCTTAGAACCTAAACTCTTCTGATGTCTAAAATCCAGCATAATTCCATGGGAGAAAAAGAAAACATTTCATCAACTTGAGCCTATTTCTGGGGGAGAAGAATCTTTTAACTTTCTGTGGTCATCTTTTGTTTTATGGTTTTGCTTGGCTTTGCTAGAGAATTGAGGATCAATGAGCACACGAGTCTCAGCCCGTAGATTGGAAACATAAAGGTTTCATGGATTAGGACTGTCGAGTCAGATGAGAGGAAAGACACATGCTCCAAAGGCAAGTTTGGTCTGTTGGTGAGGTCTGTCAGTTTGCACCAGTGTGACTAGGCTTCCTGAATGACCTGTCTATTCAGAGGTCAACTCAAGAGGAAGCTTTTTGAGGAAAGAAATGAGAATTCTACAAGACAGACTGAAACAGTCCTTCTCAATCGCAAAGATCAATCGCAAAGGCAGTAGTCCTCCAAGGCGGAGCAGCCAGTTTGTGGGCAGACATCTGCTCAGGGCGTCGGCAAGGCTCTGCGTGTGACTGTGTGGTGTGGTGGTTAGCTGCCAGTCACCCGAGAGAGCCCTTCTCTCAGAGCGTGCAGCTCTGTTTGTTTTCTGTGCGATCGACACAAGTGATCCATCTTGATGATGACAACTTCCAAGTATTTTTTAAAAACAAGGGTTGACGTAAGGGGCGGGAGTTGTGGGGTGGGGCGGGGCTATCTGTGGGACACCTTTCCCCGTCTCTGAGTCACGCTTTCAGCACCTCTCCTGTTGAGTACACGTGTACATTTCCAATGTCGGCTTTTGTGCCTCACATTTAAAACTCCAATGCATTTAAAAATTTTTTTAACCTGGATGAAAAACATGTGGACACATGAGGAAAACAGGATGTAAGGAAGTCTTATTTATCTAAATGATCAGGCATTTGTCCCAATAAATGGGACTGAAGTGGTAAGAGCGAATTCTGCCAAATATGAGCGTGGGGCTCCAAGGTTCTGCCCTGCCCCAGTGACTTGCTTATTTTCCTCTTGCCAAAAATATACAGTTTAAATTAGTCTGTTGCTATGTTTACTAACAAGAAAAATCCCCAAATTGAACATTATCTTTTAAAATTATACATCCCAGTTTTGTAAGGAGGCCGCTTGTTCATTTCCCAGCCGTCCAGACTCCCAAAATAACCACATAGAAACTGTATTAATTAAATCACTGCTTGGCCAGTTACTTAGGCGTATTGCTAGCTAGCTCTTACATCTAGAATTAACCCATCTCCATTATTTTATATTTTACCATGAGGCTCGTGGCCTACCAGCAAGATTTCAGCATGTCTATCTCTGGTGGCGGCTCCATGGCTTCTCTCTGACTCTGCCTTCTTTCTCCCAGCATTCAGCCTATCTTCCCCCCCACCTAACTAAGTTCTACCTTGCTATAGGCCAAGCCAGTTTCTTTATTCATTAGCCAATAAAAGCAACACATAGACAGGACCTCCCACACCATCCTAGTAGGTGTATTAGTCCAGATAGAACACATAACAATTTTATAATAGTTAATACTTATTTTAGCTGTATTTTAATTAAATTTCATAACAATATTAGCATTATAAGTTCAAAAACAAAATTCCAGTGATTTTTATTTATTAAAATATACTGCATTATATAACATTTTATATCTATAGCTTAAATTTATTTAACTGTAACTGAATATCTAAGAATTAATGTAAGTCTACTACAGAAATGAACATTGTCTTCACTCGTTCAAAAACTGTCTTGCAATAATGTCAATTACTTCACAGTGACTGCACATTCTCCCTAGGAGGATTGCTAATTTTTATTATTGAAAATATGTAGACATGCAGTAGACATGGGCACACCGCAGAAGGGCGTTAGTGGCGAAGCATACTGATTATTTTGCCTCCTACAGCTTAAAAACAAAGATGAATCCCGTGTCTCTGACTATTTGAAAATTTGTGGCATCTGTTGGGCCTTGACCATAACGGATCTAACAGAGAGCTTCACTGCATGAACAGAGAAGAAATACTGATATTCATCAAGTTGTATTATATATATTTCCCCAGCGGGAGTGCTGGGGAAAAGCATTAGCACTGGACATGACCCACATCTTCTGCACACTCTCAGTCTGCCCAGACTCTTACTGTGTGTGGGTCATAGCATTAATGTCACTGATGTAAGTAAAGTTGTGGCATATGTTCAAAGTCCACAGAAAGGAGACCATTATTTTGCTGGAGGCATTTGGGGAGAAAGTGATACCATATTCTCATTTTCCTTTAGGACTCTGTGGACCCCGATTCCTCAGGACTCCTGGACTCCGTGGATCCCTGATGATTCCTCGGGACTCCTGGACTCCGTGGATCCCCGATCCCTCGGGACTCCTGGACACCTGCACTCACACTCACACACATAATTAAAAATAAACCTTTAAAAAATGTGTGCAAGACCTCAGTCCTGCACAGAGGACTGCAGACAACTAAGGAATACTGAGAGCAGAAGAAACAGTCTTCCCCAGGGAAGGGCAACAGCCATTGGTTAACCAGATACCAAATGGTCAGCCCTGCAAACATACATACAAGGAACACTATACAGACTGAGCAGGTAGTACTTAGATATTTAGGAGCACATATGCATATACAAATACGTATATAACAACAATTAGTTAGAAAGGAAAGAATGAATTTAAAAGTGAGCAAGGAGGAGTATGTGGGAGATTCTAGAGGGAGGAAAGGGAGAGGGGAAATGTGAAGAGTGTCTGAACACCTTCTCCATTGCCACTGCACAAAACTCACACACAAGCAGCGTAAGAGAGAACGTGCTTTTGTCAGCTCCAAGTCCCGAGAAATCTGTTGTGGTGGGGAAGTCACGGACACAGGAACTTGAAAAGACATCCGATCCACAGCCAAGACACAGAAAACTAGAAATGAACGCATGCCAGCGCTAAGCTTGCTCTCCCTTCCTAAAGAAGCCATGATCCCCTGCCCAGGGAATGGCCACTCTCCCTAGGTAGCTCTTCACAGTCATTAAGACACGCCCATGGTCCCACCTAGATCTAGACAGTTCCTCCACGAAATGTTCTTCCTTGGTGACTCTAGACTGCCTCGAGTTGCCAGTTAAAGCTCGCCATAGCTGTGCGTGTGAGCTTGGCGCTGAAGAGGGCAAACCCGGAGAGGCATATCATCTTCATGTTTCAGGAAAAGCAACGTGCACTCCACGTTTTTAGGATTCGTGGGCTCAACCGAATCCTAAGTAACACTCTAGCATGGCGATTGTTTTGGAAACTGACAAGCTGCTTCTAAAATGTTCTGCACGGAACTGCAGAAACGCCAGCCTGATAAAGAGAACCTTAGGCGATGAAAACAAAATCGGAAAGCTTCGATCTCTCGCATCCTTAGCCTCCTAGCGTCAGCTTTACCTTGTTGGTGGCATGTGTGGCTTTGTGCACCACGGGGTCACACCTCTTAAAACCCCACTTGATACAGTGATGCTTACTTAAATTCTCCTTGAATTTTCCTCTCGTCTTTCCTCTTCCTTCTTCCATTTCTCTTCTTGCTGGAACAGTACGAAAATTTTATATCCTCTGTCCTTTTGAAGTTAGTGACTTGGGTTTTGAGTCTAGAAATGATTGTAGTGATTGTAATGATTGTATTTTACTTGATTAATAATTAGCTTATGTATGGTTATGAATACTGCATGCAGTACCTGTTGAGACCAGAAGAGGGCAGAAGATCCTCTGTGGTGGGTGCTGGGAATGGAACTCCAGTTCTCTGCAAGACCACGGTGTGCTCTTAACCCCTGACCTTCAGTCATTATATTGATATTTTGTTAGGAGCTTGTCTTGTCAAGGTTGTTGGCTTCTTTTGGTATCATCAATGGCCCTTCTCACCCAGCCTTGACAAACACCTGCACATGTACCCACTGATTTGACCCAATCCCGTCTCTCTCTGCTCATGCCTCCATGTTTCTGGTTCACATGGCATCTCATACATTCTATCTTAAGTTTACTGGGTCTTAATCACAGGGCTGAGGATCGGTAATTTTTGTAAGTTACATATCTTTTTGAGAATAAATCAATTTTTTGTGTTTTGTGAGCATATGCATCTGTGGTTTGTGTACAGATGTGGGCGTGGGTGCAAAACGGTGCTCAGAGAGGCCACTGGTGATTTTCTCCATCACTCCATGCCTTATTCTGTACCAACCAACTCCCAAATCACGACACTGAGACTTGTGCGTTTGAAATGCTCGGCCTTAGCTTAGGTCTTTTCCAGCTAGCTACTTTAACTTAATTAACCCGTTTCTCTATACCTACCTCTTGCCTTGGGGCTCATTACCTCTCGTACCTCTGTGTGTCTCACTTTTACCACTCCACTGTATCTATCTGGCTGGCATCCTTGCTTCTTGCCCTAGGTCCCTCATCTTTGACTTCTCTAACGCCTATATTTATTTCGCCTCCTAATCATTCTCTCTGCCTGGGAGCCCTGCCTACCCTTTCTCCTGCCGAACTACTGGCTGTTCAGCTCTTGATTAGATCAGACCAGTCAGGTGCCTTAGGTAGGCAAGGTGAAACAGATACAACACATCTTTACACAATTAAACACACATCCTTACACGTTCAGCGAAAGCAAACGTAACACACCTTTACAGGGTTGAAGTCATATTCTGCAGCATAAACAAATGCAACACATCTTAAAATCATATTCCGCAACATCATTCCCTTAAGACAAAGTCTCTCGCCGAAGCTATAAATAGGTTGGCGGCCACTGCTGTCTCTGTTCCCATAGTGCTGGGATCACAAACATGCGTAGCCATAGCTGGCTTTTAACGAGGGTGCTGGGGATTTGAACTCTGGTTCTCATGCTTGCTCAGGAAGTTAATTTCCCCTAGCCCAATCCTTTGCATTTCAACACTCTTCTGCCCACTAGAGTGCAACAGCTCTCGATTTATGTCGGTGCCATTCAGAGCCCACCTCTATGCCACTCATGCCAGTGTTTTAAATGTAAAAACCCTGAGTATTTACTACACTTGGACAAAGTGGGTGATGACCAGTTTGGCCACTTCTGTGGGTTGAAGGTTAATTAACGTAATGGAGCAAACGTGTAACGACCAAGCAAATAGTAAACTAAGTGAAATAGAAAGTGATATGGAATAAAACCTTTTGGACTAAAACCATATATATGTTGAATCGAAAAAATGAGAGTCATGACCTTTCTCAGCCGGGAAATGACAGAGGACAGAGCTCCCGGCTTTTGTAATCACAGGGAAGGGCTCACCCGTACTGGAATGAGAGTGGGTGGCAGCTGCCGGTCCGCAGAAACAGCACAGTGCTGATATTATAGAGGGATGGCACCCCTTCCATTGGTGAAATGAATCAATGTGAAGGTGTTGAAAACGGGAAGACATGACATAGTCACCCAGGCAAAGGAATTCTTTGGAGTCCCTCTTAAAAAGTGGTGCTGTCAATAGCAAGTCAATTCAAACTCTAGCATGGACTGGAGAGAGGATCCTAAGGCCCCATCACTGGCTGCGGAACCGTCAGCAGTTGAGAGCTCCAGAAGTGATGGCTCTTTGGGGCTATGGCCCCTGCTAGGCTGCCCAGGACCCAAGGATGACCTCACATCCATTCACACGCAGGCAGCACCAATTCAACTCGGTGGGTTTAAAACTAATTAAAGAGACCATGAAGTTGGGAGGGGAAACTTAAGAGGACTTGGGGAACATTCTATTGGGGAACAAAAGGTGGACATTAACAAAATAAATTGTACATATGTAAGGAATTTTCCAAGAACAAATGAAAATATTTTTTAAGTATTGCTATGCTAGGGATTGATTCCAGCAATTTCCAAACAGCATGAAACCACTACCTTTTCATGATTCCATTTGGCCAAAAAAAGAAATACACACACAGGCATCTGCACCTGCTGTAAAGCAATTGTCATTTTGATTTATCGTGGCAGCCACAAGAAGCTGCCACAAATTTAGTAATTTGAAATCTTGTGACTTTGACAGGTCTGGAGGACAGAAGTTCAAAATCGGTTTCATTGGCTCATGTCTGTGGGGGCTCTGGAGAGAAACACATTCCTTGTTCCTCAGCGTCTAGTGGGAGACCATCCCAAGCAAGTATCCTTGGCTTGCACTTGCTCCTCTTCTTTCCAAGGGCATCCCTCCATCATCTGCTGCTTCATGCCAGCGTCTCAGGTGCTGGCCCCACTGCCTCTGCTTTGAAAGGTTCTCTGCAATGTCATTGAGTCACCTGAATGCATCAGAATAATGGGCCTTGCTATCATCCTTGCTCATGTGTGCTGAGTCCCTATTGCCATGTAAGGAACTCGTATGGTTTCCAGGTTTTAGGACAAGGACATTATTCACTTGACCACAGTTGGGAAAACATGGTGCTGTGGCTGCAGGCTCAAAGCTGTCCCCTGGGCTCTCCCAGCATCAATGCAGACAGTTCTCATTGGCTTCTCAAAAGCAGGAGAATGAAGAAGAGGAGCTGAATTCACTGAGTCTGCGATGTATATGAATGAATACATGTGCAGCTGTGTGTGTGTGTGTGTGTGTGTGTGTGTGTGAACCTGTGGGAAGCAGTGTGCAGACGTGGGGAATGCTTAAATATGAATATATGACTGTGGGAGCACAAGTGTGTGTGTGTGTGTGTGTGCATGCGCGCATGCGTGCGCATGCGCGTGGGCATGTGTATGTGTGTGTGTTGGCCATTGGAGTTGCATATGCAGAGAAGCAAATAACTTTAAGAAACAGTTGAAGGCTGGAGAGATGGCTCAGAGGTTAAGAGCACTGCCTGCTCTTCCAGCGGTCCTGAGTTCAATTCCCAGCAACCACATGGTGGCTCACAGCCATCTGTAATGAGGTCTGGGGCCCTCTTCTGATCTGGTGGCATACATGCAGATAGAACACTGTATACATAATAAATAAATAAATCTTTTAAAAAAAAGAAACAGCTGAGTCTTTGAAAATCTAAACAGAAAGTGATGATGGAAACATTCTTGGACAGGTGGTCTTAACAGTCAGCAGTGTTCTGCTGAGACCCCCCCTTCCAGTTCACGTCCTTATCCTTCACAGCTCTGGACAGAAGTATCCCCATTCACAGGTACCCAGAGTGAGGACCAGAGCTTAAGGACGCTTCCCATGATGTCAGTTTTGGACAGTCTGCAAAGCCAGTCTCTTGCCCCTTTGCTGCCCTGGCTCTATGCTGGTTGTCTGCTGTTTCTCAGCACTGGGTCCAGTCTTGCCCCGTTACAAAAGCCATCCCCAGGGTTGGCTACACAGCTGGACAGTGTTTAGGTGCATTTTCCTCTGAGATGATGGACAGAAACGTGCTTAGCCCATCTCTGATTTCAGGCTTTAGGTTTTACAGTCTACTTTAACACAGTAACAATTCTCTTGAACTTGCATTCTGAACAGGCTTGCTAATGTTCTTGGTAGAAACAGGAGCGCTGTTGTATTTGTTCTTTTAAACTTTTTATTGTTGAAGTTACAATATAGTTACAACATTTCTCCCTTCCCTCTCCTCACTCCGAACTGTCCCATAGATCCCTCCTGCTCTCCTTCAAATCCATGGCCTCTTTTATCCACTAATTGTTATTGCATGCATATTTGTATACACACACACACACACATTCCTAAATATAGCCTTTTCAGTTCTTATACTATCACTTGTATGTATGTTTCCAGGGCCACTTTGCTCAGTTGCCTACAGCTCTCTGCATTTGTCCTTTGACCCAGCTCTGGCAAAGGCCTGGTGCTGTCCAAGGTGTTGAAACTCTGCTCACAGACTGGAGAAAGCCCTGCTTTTCTGAATGACTCTGGGCAACCAACTGCATGGGGCGATTTATAGATTTTAATTTGGATTCTTAAAAAGGAGTAGGTGGGGGAGGATGAGGAGGAGGGAGAGGAGGAGAGGGAGGATGAGTAGAAGGGAGAGGAGGAGGAAGGAGAAGAGAAAAGGGAGGAGGGAGAAGAGGGAAAGGAGGAGGAGGGGGAGAGGGTCGGCAGCTACTGTTTTAGAAGGAATATGAATCTCTGCTGGCACAAGGATTTTGGCTGATCTTAACTCATCATCTTGGGTGCCCAAGAGCCTGACCAAGGCTATCGGGACCCGGACATCCTGGGAAGGTTTGGGTATTCCTGACTCTATACAGAAATATTTTACTGTCTACACAGGGTGGTTTGGCTGCTTTTTTTTTTCTTCCAAGTTGTCATAACTATCTTCTTGCACATTCAAATTGAGGCTGCCCTGTTGCTTTGCATACTAAAATGTAAAACACAGTGTCTGCTCTATGCTCTATGGTATGCAAGCAGGTAGCTAGGCTGGAGACTTAAAAACATACATACACACGGAGACAGAGACGAGAGAGACATGGGGACACGGGTCATCCTTGATACAAGAATGCCCACTTTATTGTGCCCAGGGGTAGCTTATATAGGGCTCTGGCCACCTCCCAGCTCTTGGGATTTTTCAGCTGCAGACCCACCTGAACCCACTCCCTTGCCATCAGGGTCTCGTGCTCAGAGCATCTGCGAGGCACAGGAAAACAAGTTGTTTTGCTCAGAGCAGTTGCAAGCATAACAAGTCATTTACAAGAAATTCAGGGTCTGAGTGTCCATAGTCCCCAACACTAAAACACTTAACTGTCTTTAAAATAACCCTTAATTGCAATCCCAGGAAAGGGAAGAAGGGTGGACAACTGGGTTTGCAGCTTGGTGATCTTCCTGGGTTCTCCCTGCTTGATCTTATTGCAGCAGCCTGTCGAGCAGGCTCCCCTGTGTCAGGAGCCATCTACAGAGCAGACATGGGGGCAGCTCTTCCCTGGGGGCTAGGAAGACAAATCCTCACAGAGAAAAACAGACCCACGCGGTAGTGGTCATGTACTTCTGCGGCTCACTTGTGTTCCAGAAGCCAGCTAAACTATTGCAGCACCCTCCTGATAATTAAATGCTCATGCTATGGAGTGGGCAACACCAGGTCCACCAACAGAAGTTTGGGGGTGCACAGGACCCTAAATAGCACACTCAGATGTGAAGTGTTGCCTCTAAGTCCTGGGTACCCCTGATGGAGAGCATCATCCCAGTTGCAAAGGTAATGACACTCAGTAGCTTTTCTGTTCCCAGGAAACATCACATCCCAGTGTATTTCAGACTGCTTGGTGCCCAAGACGTTATTTAGAGGGTGAGCCTGTTAGAGTTCCTGGCATGCCTATACCCTGTATCTGTCATGAACTCAAGACACCTGTCGTGGAAATCGTGGTTCCCCTCCAGTGCACAAGTGAAAGCCTTAATGCTCAATGGGTCCATTGAGTAGTTAGGTTAAGTGAGGGCATGGTGTTGGGTTTGCCTTGTAATGAGAGGAACCCCAGAGGTCCGTCTGTGGGCACAGAGAGGCTGTGCAAATGCACAGTGAGAAGAAACCTTTTCCTAAGTCAGACAGAGCAGCCTGAGCTGTTCTCCCAAAATCCAGCCCTTCTGGTGCCTAAGTAGAAGCTTCTAGAACTGTGAGCAAATAAGCCGCCATTGTTTAAGCCACCTGGGGGGTGGTACTTCATGACAGCAACTGAGCAACCCGGCACCAAGGATTCAGATTACTTGCTGACCACCAAATCCAACCTGCATGGTTCGGGCAATGAGAGAGATCAGTGTGGTGTTTCACAAGATATCAAAATAGCCAAGTTCTCATAGTTCTCACAGACAGATTAGGGCAGAGAAAGGAAAAGTGAGCATAACTCTGTGGCAAGACAGCACAGGGGCACTGTTGGGCCTGAGCGGTAAGACGAAACCTCTGGTGTTCGCAAATCAGAAGAGAAAATTGATGCACTTGTCGGAGAGTTTGCTGCACAGCAACTACCAGGAGCTTGGCTGATGCCGCCTGGGCAGGATGACAAGTGAGGGTGAATGGCTGCTACAGATGCACAATCTGAGTGAGTTTATGAAAATTCATAAATACCCAGATAACGTCTGAGAAGACCTCCAAGTAGTTCAGCGTGAATGTCTCATTCAGATTACAGAAAGAGAACGAGCCAGTTAAAGTTATTAGAAATGCCACCAACACCACCACTCCTTCGTCATTTGAGTTTCTGAAGACCTCATGAGTCACCGCAGACCACCCGGCACTGCATTCCCGGTTTTGTTTTCTTAATTTAGATGGAAATAAACATTCAAAGACACCCACTCATCCCGTTCTGTTGTACCAGCACAGGCACCAGCACCATGAGCCATACGCTCTGTCTTCCAGTTGCTGGCTGTGTACATTCCAATTACTGTTGTGAGGCATTGGGCAGGAACACCAACCAGAGTGGTATGGCCAATGGGATCCATTGTGGGATTTAGGCCAATCCCCATTTTCCATTTCCACAACACAAGCCTCTCTCTGACCAGTCAGACAGTAGCAGTATTATTTCCAGAGATTCGCATCACTTCAAAGCCATTGTCTGGTTCTTAGAAGCCTGAACATTGTCCCTGCTTCCTGCACATCTGTCCTGCTAACCACACGCTGGCCCTGCGGGAGAAAGCCTCGTGAGCTGTATGGATGCCCACTTCGCGGGATCCTTATCTGTATAAACTATTCAAAGGCAACGTCCTGCTTTGGACTCTGCACAGGGCCTGCCTGACCTGCTCGTTCTCACACTTTCAGATTCTAGCCAGATTCCTGGCACAGAGGGCACACGAGCCCTTTCTGAATGAGCAAACTAGGGTAGGCGGAAGGAAAGAAATCCATTCAGCATGAAGCCTATTTCTATTTGGCTGAAAACAGTGTCGAGTGCCCAAGTTTTGCTTCCTTTCTTGGGCTCCCCAGGGACTGACATTGTGTGACACTGTGTTAGGACCAACTGCCAGGTCTTCAGAGTTGTGTCCTGGCCATCTCACAGTCTTTATCACCAACTTTATCTTTCTTCCTTTCCTTGCTGATCCCTGCTTTTAAGCTAAACTGTACCTCAGCTCCAATGATGAGCTGGGTCCAACAGTCCTAGGCTTTCAAAGCATCAGTGTGATACCGAGGGCCAAAGCACTTGACACGCCCTGAGGGCAAAGCGGCAAGTGGATCTCTGTGAGTTCGAGGCCAGTATTGTCTACCTAGAGAGTTCCAGTCTCGTCGAGAGCTATACAGTGAGACACTGCCTCGAAATAAAATTTAAATTTAAAAAGCGTTTTTCTGGGCTCAGAGGGTAAAGCATGTGCCATGCACATCTGATAATGTGAGGGGAACCCTCAGGTCCACGATGGAAGGAGAGAAAGTACTCCAGAAGTTGGCATCTGACTTTGACACGGATGTTCTTTGTCCACGCACACACACATGTATATAATCCATTTAAAGTGCTTTCCCTAGCTGAGCATCATGGCATGTGCTTGTTACCCTCACTGCTTTGGGGACTGAAGTAGAAAATTGTACATTCCAGATCTGTCTGAACTACACAGCAAGACCCAAGACCCAGGCTTGAAAGACACACAAAAGCAAAGCTTTTTGTTATTCTCCTGTATTTTTACCTCTCTCTCTCTTTCTCTCTCTAATTTTTACTACATTCACTTGTTTGTTGTGTTTGGGTGAGGGTAAGGGTATGAACTCACTTGTCACTCATACACGGGGAAGTCAGAGGAAAACTTGTAGGAATTGGCTCTCTCCTTCTGTCAAGAGAGTCCCGGGGCTGGAAATCAGGTTGTCGGGCTTGATGGCACACACCGTCACCTGCTGAGCCATCTCACTGGTCCTGTGACTGATTCTGAGTAAAGTTACCATAGAGTCTAGATATTTATGTACTGGTTTACCTGTGCATATGAGTTCAGAAGTCCTGTGGGTAAATAGAAGCTTGTCTGAATTAAGTTTATGTTTTTAAATATTTTTTTTGTGTGCATGTGGTGTTTACCTTGCATGTGTCTCTGTACCATATGCATGCAGTGCCTGAGGAGGTCAGAAGAGGGCATCAGACTCCCAGGACCTGGTTTTATGGATGGTTGTGAGCCAGCTTGAGGATGCTGGGAGTTGACCCTCTGGGGCCTCTGCTAGAGCAGCAGGTGTTCTTAACCATTTCTCCAGCTCCTTGGTGAAGTTTTAATCTATGTTTAGTTTCTTTAGAAATTGCCAGATTGCCTTTCAAAGCCTTCATACCTTTTGATATCCTAGAACATTCTTTCAGGCCTGTATGCTAACAGTGTTTGGTTTGTTAGTGTCATGGGCCATTCAAACAGATGTGTCATGCTATCCTATTGTTCTGGTTTACAGTTCCCTGATGGTGTAGTGTGTAGAGATTTTCATATGCGTGATCCTCAATTTTGTTTATTTCTCCCATGGGCCTTTTGGAGATATTTCTGATTCAAAACAGAAAAACCTCACTTACAGGAGAAATATGTTTCTGGACCGTTTGGGCCAGACATTCCTCTAACTCATCTTTCCAAGCTGATAGGGAGAGAAACTCATGCCAACTATTTTATTTTTAGATGCTTTCAAATCCGGCAGTAGAGTTGGTGCTAAGAATGATAAGGAGTAATTATGCGCTTCCAGAGTAGTGAGTGGGGAAACATCATCCCAGTCATGTGGAGCCATTGAGAACAGAGTGTGGTTTTGCAGAGGAGGAACAACCAGCCACGCTTTGCACTAAGAGAGACATTAATTAATTTGGGATTTTTTTTCAGTTCTTTCTCCCATGTGTATATTTTAGCCTGGATTGCCTAGATTTTAAGAAAAGAAATAAAGCATTATCTCACTGATATAACCAGCTGGTTTTTCATTCTATCAGCCTTTAGTATAGAAACACTGTATTTACTAAGATGGAAGGATTCACGTACATTTTAAGGTCCACACCTTCTGTAAGAGTTGAAAAGAGCAAGGCTCAGAACCGACCTCTGGGAAGGCAAGTCTCCATGGCAAGGCAAGATTGAAACAAGCACTGCAGTAGGGATGGCTACAGATAAACAGCATGCAGTAGCCAAGAGCTGCAGCACCCAGATCGGCCATGGTGTGAGCTGTCCCAGCCCCTAGATGGACACGGGTGACTGACATTGTCCGCTTGAAGGAGAAGGAAGCAATCCTAGAACGCTGTGTGAGTACAGTGTCTGGTGGGTGGGGGCCAGTGCATGATCCTGACAAGGAACCTGCAATTGTTTACCCCATCTACGGGCTCGGCTTCTCTTTGTGATCATTCTGGCCAAGCTATAAGAAATGACATGGAAAGCCAGGCAGTAGTGGCTCATGCCTTTAATCCCAGCACTGGGGAGGCAGAAGCAGGTCAATCTTTGAGTTCAAGGCCAGCCTGGTCTACAGAGTGAGTTTCAGGGTTTCAGGACAGCAAGGGTTATATGGAGAAACCCTGCTTAGGAGAGAGAGGGAGAGAGAGAGAGAGAGAGAGAGAGAGAGAGAGAGAGAGAGAGAGAGGTGTAATGCAATGCTTGTTCTACATGTTAAACGCGACAGTTTTGTTCATGAGTTGGACATTCATGGTTCATTCTTCAAGAATGAACACTTGGTTTGTTCTTGAAACAAGAATGCCAAGAATGCCCTAAGAATGCCCACTTTATTGTGTTCGTGTTCCAGGGCAGCTTATATAGGGTCTCTTTGACTAATGGCCATACCCTAACTCTCAGCTGCAAGTCCACCAGAAACCACTCCCCTGCCATCAGGAACTCCTGAGGGTCTCATGCTCAGAGCAACTCCAGGCACAGAAAACAAGTTGTTTGCTCAGAGCCGCTGCAGGAAAACAAGTTGTTTAAGGAAATTCAGGCTCTGGGAGTCCACAGCCCCCAACATCTCCCTCTTTTCTATATAATTAGCACTAACATTCTTAACTGGCCTGGGCATGGCACAAAAATGGTAGCAATAAGTTGGAAAATGCCCTAGCAAACATGCTCATTCTACGTTTCACATGAATGATATTAAATGCAGGTACTGGCTACAAGATAGTCACAGCAGCTGTCTGGCTGATGGCAATTCTTGCTGCCATGGAGGAGGCCGCAGTGGTGATCCCAAAGTCTCTCTCAGCCAGGGCAGCTCCACCAGGCTAGGCACTGACTGGACAGGGGTGATGCACCTCCTATCGCCCCCTGGGAGGCGTACTTGGGGACCTTCTGTGACTGCTGCGAGGGTCCCTTGGGTCCTGCAGGAAAGCCTGCCACTTGCTCTGCAAACTCTTAGGTGTGCAGAGCCAGGGACCACTGCTGCCACTCACAGGGACTCTGGGAAGCAGATTCACACTCGTAAATGGCAGAAGAGGCTCAAGCTTGCCACTCGTCCCTCCTCATCAGGCCCACAATGGCAGACAGACTCCCGAGCCTCACTTCCTCCAGTAAAAAATCATTTAGGGAATTTGAGCATCATTCTCTCAACTACTTCCTGTGAAGTAATTTTGGGGGGTGTTCATGGCAACCTTTCAGTGGGTGTTGTTCCATCAATCTAGAAGAAATCCACAGGTTCTCATCCACTGTGGAAACAAAAGCAGAACCTCTTTTCCAAAGCAAAAAATCCTTAGACTCATATTTTAAAGTCAAGATACCTTTCTTAGAAGTCCCCAGGATCAAATGTCTCTCTCTCGTCAAAAAAAAAAAAACAAAAAAAAAAACCCACAATAATAAACATAATCCATAATCTAGATTCTCTGTGCACATTCCATCTTTTTGAGGCTTTTTTAAAAACTCCTTTTAATCTATCTATACTTTGTCTCTTTAAAGACTTACTCTTTTTCTTTCATCCTTTTCGAGGCCTTCAATTCACCCTCCCATCTCCCACCTCCCCTCTATTTCTTTCCTACTGGCCAGTCTTCTGGAGGGCATCCCTCAGAGAATCTCTAGTTCCCCATCTCAGTGGTGCCTAACCACTATTGGGCAAGAGTCTGGGGATGAAAAAATATGCACACATACCCATCTTCAATCCACCCTCACCATTCCTGAGGGCGATCTCTCAGCATGTCCCTAGTTCCTGATCTCACTGGGGCCGCCACTTGTAATGCAACACCTGCTCTACATGCTACATACTATGGTATGGCTCGTGAGTGGCTGGACATTGAAACACACACAGACACACAGACAGAGACACGGGTCACTCTTGAAACAAGAATGCCAAGAAGGCACACTTTAGTATGTTCCAAGGCAGCTTATATAGGGTCTCCTTGACCAATGGCCACACCCTAACTCTCATCTGCAAGCCCACCAGAAACCACTCCCCTGCCATCAGGAACTCCTGAGGGTCTTGTACTCAGGGCAGCTGCAAGCACAGAAAACAAGTTGTTTGCTCAGAGCAGCTGCAGGAAAACAAGTTGTTACAGGAAATTCAGGGTCTGGAGGTCCACAGCCCTCACAAGAAAGAAAGAAAGATAAGAAAGAAAGGAGGAAGGAAAGAAGGAAGGGAGGGTGATGGAGGGAGGGAGGAAGGAAAGAAGGAAGGAAGGAAGGAAGGAAAGAAGGAAGGAAGGGTGGTGGAGGGAGGGAGGAAGGAAGGAAGGAAAGAAGGAAGGAAGGGTGATGGAGGGAGGGAGGAAGGAAGGAAGGAAGGAAGGAAAGGAAGGAAGGGTGATGGAGGGAGGGAGGAAGGAAGGAAGGAAAGAAGGAAGGAAGGGTGATGGAGGGAGGGAGGAAGGAAGGAAGGAAGGGTGATGGAGGGAGGGAGGGAGGAAGGAAGGAAGGAAGGAAGGGTGATGGAGGGAGGGAGGAAGGAAGTGAGGGAGGGAGGGAGGGAGGAAGGAAGGGTGATGGAGGGAGGGAGGGAGGAAGGAAGGAAGGAAGGGTGATGGAGGGAGGGAGGGAGGGAGGAAGGAAGGAAGGGAGGGTGATGGGGGGAGGGAGGGAGGAAGGAAGGAAGGGAGGGAGGGAGGGAGGAAGGAAGGAAGGGAGGGAGGGAGGAAGAAAGGAAGGGTGATGGAGGGAGGGAGGAAGGAAGGACAAAGGGATGTGGAAGTGAGATGTCTTATCACTTCTGGACTTGTCTTGCCCAAAGACCTTTCACCTACCCTTGCGACTTTGCTTCATCCTGAGCATTACTGACCTCTTCCCTCCAAGTACAAGTGTAACATTCTCTATCACTCTTTCTCAAGCAGTTTATTTGTAGATACTGAAGAATCTATTTCTCCCCCCAAATCTATAAAGTAATATGATTTTCACCATCTATGGAGAAGGAACACAGAGGAGCATGCTGAGAAAGGGGCACCCACGGGCAGATTGCTTCTCTCATGTGAGCTGCATTGACCCAGCCTCCAAGTTCCTTGATCGCAGGTGTGAGGATCTCACTCCTTAGCTCCTCCCAGACTCTTCCCTAGGGAAACACAGACTATGACAACCATGTTACTAAGGGACCATCTCTTGGCAAGGTGGCAATGGCTGTGACTACCACAACCACATTCCTGTCTCCTACCATGAGAGCATCCTACAGACGATGATGCCAGGGTGTAGGATCTTCAGGGTCACTGTAGGATCAGTCAGCTCTGATCATACATCTTTCACATACATGCGGACGAATGTCACTCTCATTCCACAAGAAAAACAGCACTCAAGTCATGGAATAATGGGACAGAGGTGTCTGTGGGTTCAGAACAAGAAATCAGTGAGCCAGGACCACTGGGCAGCAGAGCGTATTTGGGGCAAGTGGGTCAGATCTGGGCACACAAAACGGAGAGTGTTGTTGTGATACATTCTATGAGAATCCAAACACCCCAACAAGGGTATGCATGCTGTTGTTGAACGTGTGAACACGTCTGCATCTAACGCTTCAAATTGCCACAAGTGTCCCCGCCTTCATTACCCGAGGGGATGATAAACATTGCACAGATGGGATTCTGCAGAGCTAGGTCTTGGGCCAGAGCTTGTAACACTCTGCATGTCCTTCTGGGGGACAATAGTTTTACCCTGTAAAGATTTATTTCTTGTACTTGTTTAATAAAAATGCTAATTGGCCAGTAGCCAGGCAGGAAGTATAGGTGGGACAACCAGGAGAACAGGAGAATTCTGGGAAGAGGAAAAGTCAGTCTGCAGTTATCACCCAGACACAGAGGAAGCCAGACACAGAGCAAGCAAGATGTGACTGCCTTGTCAAAAAAGTACCAAGCCACATGGCTAACATAGGCAAGAATAATGGGCTAAAATAAGTTATAAGAGTTAACAAGAAGCCTGAGCTAATAGGCCAATCAATTTCTAATTAATGTAGATCGTTGTGTATTTCTTTGGGACTAAACAGCTGTAGGTGGCGTGGCTAACACAGAGGGACTGGGTAGGACAAAAAACTCGGTCAACAATGTCCTGCTCCTCTGAGGAGACAGGTGGGCGGTAACTGAGAGGCAGCAGGGTGATTATGCCTGAGACAACCGAGGCCAGGGAGGAACAGTGTGAAACCACGTGGCGGATGCCTGAGCCTCGGATGAGCACATAGTGGATGCCTGGACGTGTGGCCTGTGTTCAAGCTGTGAATGAAAATTCCTGGAAAGGCGCCACGTCCGGAAACACTGATTACAGCCACAGAGATGTGGAGAGGGCGGGATGTTGCAGGTGCAGAGGTTAATTACCTTATGTCGGGCTAGCTCTAACCCCCAGAATAGTCACTCTTTGGCCACCTCTGTGTCAGAACTAATATCCTGTGACCAATGGATAAAACCCTTTCGAAATCTATTAACTTAGCAAAGCACTACCTTCCACCAACTCAAAAAGTAAGACTATCCTCAGATAGCATCTTGGGCCTACAACAAAGCTTCCCCCATCTTGCTGGAACCAACTCTTTGAAGTGTTTTAACTTTTAAACCAACTTAAAACCAATATGTTTTAAATTTGTCTTGATTTATGATGTTCTTTGTTCTGCAAAGCTATAAACCTTCACGAAACTCTTTCTACATTAAAGCATGGAATTCGGGGTAATTTGATAGATACCTTTGGGGTCTGCTTCCAAAGTATTTGGTGTAAAGTATCTAGTCTGTTTGGAAAGCGTTTCTGTCTAGACGTTTTGTTTTGCTTGCTTGCCTGTTTTGAGAGCTTTAAAGGCTTTGGATTCTGCCTGCTTTCAGAACTCTGAAAGCACGTTGGTTTCTGTCTTGTTTGTCTTTGAAATGCTTTGATTTGCTATCATGTGACCTTTGTCTCCTGGCAACTCCTCCTCGAATTCATAACCCTGCATTTCTCCACTGCTTCTCCTGTGACCCTGCTGAACTCAGTTCTACCAACACCTGGTGATAAAGGTTGAAGATAAGATGCACCTGTTTCCACCCGCCCAAAGGTGGAATACCCAATATAAATATATATTTATTGGAAACCCAATAAATATATCCTATTCCTAGGTCAGAAGGAACTACACTGGCTCACCTGGGAAGACACATATGAGGGCTTGGTCACCCAGTCTCATGAGTCCCCTCATGTTTGCATAAACGTGCAGAATAACCCAGGGGAGAAAGATGGTCTTAGGGTAAAAGCTGAGAAAATCGAACTAAAGCGAGAGGTCATGCAAGAGTTACAAATTGCCTTTATTATGGGGATGCAAAAGAAAATGGGGTTCAGAAGGAAACACAGACACGCAGAATACCAAACAAGGTGGAAGTCACCGAGTCCCGCTGCTCTGGGGGGATGTTGAACAGCTGCACAAGCTTGCTTCTGCTCCTACCCCCCAAGAGAGCGAGCAAGATCCTTCCTCTCCCTTATAAGAGATCACACCTGCACACAGGAGCCACTCCCTAAGGCTGGTACCCAAAAAAGCTATGGCAGAAAGGAGTTCCCACAACGTCGATCCCAAAGACAGCCCAGAAAACTGACCCGACACACATTCCCTAGCTAGACGGGCAAGTATTCAGAAAGAGAAAGCAGGGTAGGTGTGGGCGGCAAGCTTTCCAAAAAGGAGAAAGTGTTTGGAGATAAACGGCCATTTGGTACACCAGCCGGCTTTACATGTTGAAAAGGACTTTTAAGTATGGTAATTAAAATTCTAAATTAGTTACAGAGCCTTCACAACGGATAAAGAAAACCAAATGATTTCTTCAACTAAAAGAAAAGAAAGACATCATATCAAAAACTCCATTCTGATGAAAAGATTAGGTGTGTATCGAGGTACTTGTAACTCAGCTCAGACGAGGAAGCTCAAGTGGGTGAACTTTCTCACATTATCTAAGAGTCTGTTCATGGGGACTTCAAAATGCTGGGTGATACCTCCAGATATCATCAGATGATGCCACTGATGGTAGAGAACACTGACTAGTTAAGAATTTCTCTCACTTTTTTACTCTTTTTGTTCGCTTGTTTCTGTTTGAGACAGGGTTTCTCTATGTTGCCCTGGCTGTCCTGAAACTAGCTCTGTAGGCTGGGTGGTGTCAGATTCAGAGATCTGCCTACTTCTGCATCCTAACTGCTGGGATTAAGGGCATGTGCCACAACATCAGATACTTTTATGCTTCTTCAATACTTTTATGATTAGATTTATCAAAATTGTTTATGATATTTAATATTCTACCCAGTATATTTCTAAGTGATGAAATAGTATTAATCTGTCTTAATGAACTTATAATTAAAAATGTTGTCCTTTCTTTTTATTCTTATTTTTTATAACCATTTGCTTACCCCAACCTCCACACTATTTAAAACTAGTTTTCTTTTTTAAAAAAATATTTATTTATTTATTATGTATACAATATTCTGTCTGTGTGTATGCTGCAGGCCAGAAGAGGGCACCAGACTTCATTACAGATGGTTGTGAGCCATCATGTGGTTGTTGGGAATTGAACTCAAGACCTTTGGAAGAACAGGCAATGCTCTTAACCTCTGAGCCATCTCTCCAGCCCCTAAAACTAGTTTTCATGTTAAAGGATTCAAGTGTTTTTCCTGTCTCTCTCTATGTACAGACTATATATATATATAACAATATATTATACAATTTCTCATTACTCAGCATGATTTGGATAAAACAAAAATGTCTTTAAATTACAATTAAACTTCATTTACTCTAGTTAGTGTTACTCAAATATTAGAGTTAAGTCATATCCAAATTGTACAAAAACTTTAACCTCTAATAACATTTATATTTTATATTTTAAATACTAATATTTCTTGATTAAATTAGTGTCTATGATGTTCTATAATGCTTTCAGATAGGATTAAAACAATTAAAATAAGATAGGGTTTAAACAATATTCATGTTTTGCTAATAAAGAAGAAGACAACCACGGTTCCAGAGTTCCATATTTAACACTTAGATATCATGGAGTGCACGCTATGGAGGGTATAGAGATAGCTCATGAAGTACATGCTTCCCCAGACGAGGTACCTATTCCAAGTGCAGTCCCTGTGCAGCTCTCTGTCCTGCCCCGTCAGGCCAAGAGGGTCCCCTGAGGAAGGGTGTAAGGATGGAACCAGAGGGACAGAGTGACCTACTGGATGTGAAACGTCTCTAGAAGCTCCTGGGTTAAAAGTACCGAGACTGGAGCTTTGTCAACATTATTTTAGTTTTTCTGCCTCTTGCTTGTCATCTCACCTGATCAGGGTCTGTCTGTGACCCACAGGCGCTTGGTGACACAGTAACTGTGCTGGAAAAGCAGACACACGCGGGTCGAGTGCTCACTCACTGTGGGGAGTGCTCACTCACTGTGGGGTGAGCACACACATGCACCACTAGCCGTGGAGAGCCTTCCTTTAAGGAGGAGGAGATGTAGGTTGTACGTTCTTTGTCTTGTGTTTGAATACGGTCAGGATCCCTGATACCTATGCTCTTTCCACAGAGGGCGGCAGACGCAGGTCCCCATGGCCATGTGGGATGGGCAGTTCCTTGTCAATTTTTCAAGAAATGCAGCTGAGGTCTGTACTGAGGTTCTCTGAGGTCTGACCTGGATAGGTTAGTGAGCTGTAGGAAGTTAGCATCTGAAGACTCTGTCAGGAAGCTGATGGAGTCTCCATCACCACCAGCCATGACCAGGTCAAGCTATAGAAGCTTAGCACCAGTTCCTGGTGTAACAGGCATGGCAAACAAACAAACAAAGATATTCTACAGAGATATTCTGAGTCTCTCAATGTGACCGTCCAACTAGAAAGAGGAACACTGGAGCAGGAGTAACGGCTCGGGGGTTGAGAGCACTGGCTGCTCTTTCAGCATTTGAGTCGCAGCCTCTAAGGTGGCTGACATCTCTAACTCCAGCCCCAGGGGATCTGACGCCCTCTACTCTCTATGGCCAATGCACATACATGTATAAATATCTATACACATGCAGACAAAACACAATACACAGTTTTAAACAAGATAATTTAGAGTGTCAATGTGGTGTATTCTAACCACCCATATTCTCTATAGCTACTGTAAAAATCTCTCTCATTTCTCGCCTGTACGAAGGACATCTGAAAAATCTCAAAAGAAGCCAACTGTTTTTTAAAATATTTATTTATTTATTTATTATGTACACAGTATTCTGTGTGTATGCCTGCATGTCAGAAGAGGAGATCCCATGACAGATGGTTGTGAGCCACCATGTGGTTGCTGGGAATTGAACTCAGGACCTTTGAAAGAGCAGGCAATGTTCTTTATCTCTGAGCCATCTCTCCATCCCCCAACTGTTTTTGATTTATTAATTACTGTGGGGTGGCGTGCAATGGCACGGTGTGTGGCAAGGTATGCTAGGGGACAAGGCTGGCGTGGACTCTTCTCTTCGTCTCTACATGGTATTGAGCTCAGGTGGCCAGGTCTGTGCAGCAAATGCTTCTGCTCATTGAGGAAACGATGTTTAACATGGGAAAGAAAATACCCATGGGCTAAGGCAGGAGAGACCAAAAGGAAACAAGAATACAGAGGGAAACAAAAATATTCAAAAGCCATTTGTGCCCAAATACCACAGGAATTCAGAGAATCTGTAACATTATCCCCCAGGTTCGTGCTGACATAAGCAGTAAATGACCACAAATTAAGGGCATCAAATGCTGCCAACTGGAAATCATGAGGAGGGCAACAGGAGAAGCTGGACTTCATGAAATGATTTAGCAGCATAGCTTAACATGGTGAAGCCACGAACATCCATAGCTTCATTTCATTCCAGTTCAAAACCAACTGGGGCCAGGCAGTGGTGGTGCATGCCTTTAACCGCAGCACTCGGGAGGCAGAGGCAGGCATATTTCTGTGAGTTCTAGGCCAGCCTGGTCTACAAGAGCTAGTTCCAGGACACGCTCTAAAGCTACAGAGACACCTTGTCTCAAAAGCAACAAACACACAAAACAAAACCCTAATCGGGCAGATCTTCATTTGAATATCTAAAATAATCTTAATTAAAACTATAAGAGGGTCCTATGACTTATGCAACTTCACCGAGGGTATTAAAGGGCCACCCAACATTGGGAAAGAGGCGAGCTTCCAGGGCTGAACGCTAAACAGGTGATGGTCTTAACCAACCACCAAGACAAACAATACAGCTGGTTAGAACTGTAGGTTTATTAATTTCCTTAATAATCACAGTTCATACAAGGAAGTTAGAATGTTAAGAAATGAAGTAGGGTGTAATGTTCGGACAGGATTCCTTCTAAATTAATCTCTCACTCAGCATGGGGGTGGAACAAGTGCCAAGCCTGTGGGTAACTTGGTCCTTCATAAACAAAGATGCATTGTCGGGCTAATGTGTGGCTCAGTGACAGGGCATCTAGTCTGGCACCATGCCTTCCAATGGAGGTCAAGCTCACAGCAAACATCCCAGGATCTCAGCAGAGTACCTCCATCCATGGGAACCTTCCAGAACGCTCCAGGCAGTCCCTACGTCTGAGGCTTTGAGAGAAGAGCTACAATAGTTTGTGCTTTAGGTTTCTGAGTAGTTATTTGGTCAGATAAAGGGAGGGTGAAAGGATTTATGTTAAGTTCCCTTTAGACATCGTCTTTTGTTGAAATGAAACAGCCGTGCCCTGACGTTTTCTGTCTCAACTCCAGACATTCTGCACACCAAACCCACAGGGAATGGTTTGTGTGTAAGAGGAAGCCCTGCCGGGAAGGCCACGGGGCAGGTGGGTGGTGGGCACCCGGAGGTGGACCCGAGGAAGGCGGGTGGTGGGGGCAGGGAAAGTAGGTGGTGCACACGGGAAAGGCGGGTGGGGGCTCTGTGCTCACCATCAGGTTGCTGGGAGGTCCTAACGCAGCATGTTCTGTGGATCAGAGGACACACTGTCCCATCGCTTCCCCGACGATGACAGACAGCAGGGAGTGTACTGCCGCAGGGGGATGATCTGTTCAGTGGGGATGGCTCCTCACGAGTGGCTCAGGCTGCAAAGAGCCACTGTGGGGTCAGGGTCCCGGCTGGGGACCTCTCTCCCAAGCTGGTGCTCGGGTGGGCGGTGTCCTATACTACCTGCAGCTACTTCCTTGTGGGGGTAGGGCCGAAATTGGTATGGGTATTGGCAATTATTTATTCATGTTTCAAGCAGGATCTCCCTGCATAGCCCAGGCTAGCCCTGAGCTTTCCATTCCTTCACTTCAGCCTCCTGAGTGCTGGAGTCTCAGTCATGGGCCATGATTGGTCTTTGGGTGCATTCAAAATAAGGAATTCTATTTTGAGGTTTTGTTTTATAATAACCAAGATATTTTTTAAAAAGTACCTTAAAGACCTCTAGTTCCGCCTGGACCAAAGGAAGAGCCAAGCAGGGCCAGCGAGTGAGTGTGGCACCGGGAGAGCCGAGTCAAAGAGGCCTTTCCCCAGTCTCGGGGTCCAGGGAAGGACAGCGGACTGAGATCTCTCCCTGGCCGTGACTACTTCCGCAGCCCCAGGCCCCTCTGGCCCGGGCTGAGCAGGCAGAACACACATCCACGGAGGAGGCAGGAGACTTCTGTTGACCTGTGTGCCTTCCTTGCAGGGTTGGTTGGTTGTAAGGTGGTGGAATCAGTGGTTTCTTCTTCCACTTTTGCCGCACAGAACCCAGAGGCACTGCCAGGCTTGGTGGCAATGGGGTGGCGGAGGCGAGAGGCCTCGCATCGCTGTGAGTGTAGAGCCAGCCTGGTCTACACAGTGAGACTTGGCCTCAAAAATACACAAACAATGGGTGGTGGGGCACACATCTTTAATCCCAGCACTCAGGAGGCAGGGGCAGGGGCAGGAGGATATCTGTAAGTTCGAGACCAGCCTGGCCTACAGAGCGAGTTCCAGGACAGTCAGGGTTACACAGTGTTTAAAAAACCAAAAACTAAACCAAAAAAAAAAAAAAATCTAGAAATAAGCAAAGAAACAAAAACCAAACCGCAAAGAGGCACATTTGAAGGCAGAGACAGTTAGCTGCGATGGTTCAGTGCTCCCCACTCCTGGCCTGGCAGGCAGCACCGTCCCTAAGAGCACACAGTGGGATTACTTTATGATTGGCTTACTCCTTCACCAGGGGATGGGAACCCCCACAGCCCTTCCTGAAAGCAGTGGTGCTGCAGAATGGAGGAAAACAGCTGATAATTGCCCAGGGAGACGATGTCGCCGGGAAGGAGCTCTTCAAGACGATGCTGCAGACAGCACATTAATACACAAACGGAATTAGAATTTTTCTCGATTTGGGGTAATCTTCAAACTTCTCATGGTACCACCTAAAATGAGAGAAAAAAGGGTTTAAAAAACCAATTCATTGTGTTATTTAAGCATTTTCAAAGATGGTAATGAAAGTGATTATGCAACAAATACCTAGGTGTTGTTTTTTTTAACATTTTAAAAGTTTGTGTCTATGTGTGTATAATATGTGTGTACACACACACAGTGGTCGGAAGACAACTTTCTGGGCATCAGTTCTGTCTTTCTATCACATCGGTGCCAGGGATTGAACTCAGATTCTCAGGGTTGGTGGCAAACACCTTAGCCTACTAGGCCATCTTGTCAGCCCCAACTTGTTTTCTGGTTTTGCTTTTTTCTTTTTTTTTTTCAATAAGGACTTGCCATTTATCCACACCGTGAATAATTTTAAGCGTCAAATGTGTCTCGGGAGTGCCCTGCGTAATTCACCTTTCTGGGAAGGGCCGCTGACAGGAACTAAACATAAATGGGTGCTGTCGGCTATTCGGCTCTTCACTTGCAGCAAGTATTCTCAGTGCACCAACACGGGCAGCCAGCGGGGGAGGCTGACGAAATGGGCAGAGTCAGAACAGACACGAAGGCGCCTAGCTGTGCCACACACCTACAGTGGTCGCCCTGAGAGGACAGGCAGGAGGGTGGCTCGGGCCCAGGAGCCGGAGGCTAGCTCGGGCATCAGTGCGTGAGACCTCTTCTCCAAAAGTCTTTTTATTTTCTTTACAGGATTTAGGAATAGTCGGTAAGAAGAAGCTTCCATGGGCACGGAAGCCGACCCTCTGACAACATGCTTATACTCTTAGCTACTCGAGAGGCTGAGGCAATGGGATTTTTAATTTCAAACCAGCCAAGGTAACATAACAAGATCGTGCAAAGGGATAATTATTTTGTCCTCAGCTTTTAAGGCAATAAATGTATGGATACACTGTCACAAAACTGAGTTACTCTTTAGGACTCAAAATCACCCCACACTGACATCAACGACTCCGAAACCATATAGGACGGGAGGAGACAGAGGCTCTGTCTGAGGTCACCCAGCCTTGGCAGGGGTGTGAAGACTTCTCTAGCAGCTGGCTCTTTAGATTTTCTGATCCTCAGTTTGAACCCCAATATCTGTCTCTGGGTTTTTATTATTTGTGCTACGCTCCATATATGATGAGGACCTGGATAGGAACTGGCTAAGCAGTTTAGGGGTGGGGGGCAGAAGCAAGAAATGTCTTCAGTTCTCTGGCCAGCAGGGGGCGCTCTGGTTTCTTAACTCCTCCTAGATGAGCACCCTGCCTGGAGTCTGTAAGTGAGGCAGGACGGAAACTCCAGCTCAGATGCTAACTTGTTCATGGTGGGCATGGTTATATGCATCCCCTGCCCCCAACGCTGGCCCATTTTCTAAGTGATTTTAAGTTCCTTATTCTTAAGGGGGAAAATGTTACGGGAGCTCTGGAGGCCCCGGAGGTTATCAGGGCTCTGTTGAGGGTCTCTGAGGTGAAGGTGCTGCTAGTCAAGGGATCGGAATCTGCGGCTGACCTTGGGTGGGGCCTTACATTCTGATCTACTCTGCTTCGTGGAACAGTTCATACTATTGACGCAGTTCATCCAGTCAGGCCTGTGAGTCACCTGGTCAATGGACCCTCAGGAGGTCACATTCTTCTAAAGCCGTGTTAAAGAGACAGCAGGAATGATTAACCCTTCCTGAGACAATATACTCTCCGCTCTGAGAAGCCAGCCCTCAGTGTGGTAGATCATGCCACCAGCGCACAGCTTTGCCAAGTGTGCCCGCTTCCAGAGCTTTAAAAGATAACTCCCTTTCTCTTCCTCTGCGATACTGGGCAAAGCGTACGCCTGTGTTCTCAGCACCTTGCACTTTCCATGTAAGCTGCTCGCCACCTCCCATTGCATCCTGGTCTCTCTCCCTCCTCCCTGTCCTCCTCACCCCCCAGTCAGCTGCCCTAACAAAACTGTCTTCCAGCCTCCTCCCAACGCCACTTTACAATGTTTTATTGATGAAATTGAGAAGGGACCCTGATGTCCCTGGCAACACAGAGACTTCCTTGGGATTTTCACTATTGAGGCTTTCATTTGGAAATCTGAAATATTTATTTCCTGTTTCTGTGTATTTCATATTCAAATGTTGGGAGGGACTTTCTTGGTCCCTGTTTTGTTCGAGAAAAGTGCTACATGACAGACTTGACCGCCTCTTGTTCAATCTCCTCCTGATCAGTTTTCAAGAGTATGAAGGCTTGCTTGTCTAGTTAGAGACAAGCCGCCATTCGGTTTCCCATCAGATACCACAGATGTGAAGAACGCAACACACCTGGATGAGACAACGGCCATAAGCAGTCACGGTCCCTGTGCACAGGGAGCCTGGGAATGAAAATGCAGGAGGGACACCAAGAGCAACCTGACTCCAGGAGGCCAGGTTCAGCGCTGCTCCGGCATGGTAACTTTGCTCTCTGTGCTGTAAAACCTGGTTACAGTGGACGTAGTTTCCATCCGGTCTTATTCCAGGTCATCTAGTGGAGAAGTCTGGGGTCTTCAAAGGTCAAACTCACTGCCTTTACTTCTTTAAGGGTCAGTCCATTTAAAATGGCTGAAGTCTGATGTGTCCATTTTGTAGGTGTTGACAAAGCACCAGAACTCAGTATCATGAGATCAACCCTGACAAGCCTGACCCGCAGTTAGGGCACACACGCTCTCTCTGATGCTGGTGGCCAGGCTGTTTCGCCTCCCTATTTCTGTGTCTCCACATGGAGCTCCCCTCTGGATATGCAACCCTGCCCCTTACATTTGATAAACACCCCCACTACAGTGGCCCAGGCATACCAAGTTCCAGTATGACCTTGTCCCATGCAGTCCCATTCGTGACTGCACACAGGGACTGGGATGAGAGCTTTCTGCCTTCCAGTAGAGTTCAGTCACCGTAGGAACCCTGTTACTGACTAAAGGAGAGTTAGTGGGACACGGACGGACAGGGAGGTGAAAGTAAGTTTCGTGAAGTGGGGGCAGCAATCTAGAGAGGACCAATAGAGGGAAGGGGGAGTCCCAGGGACCCTATAAAGTACCCCAAACCCAAGCCAGTGTCCATTTAATAGACTTCCAGCCTTGGACTTCTTCCGTCCTGCATGCAAATCTCCATGGCGTGGTCTCCTATCACTTCCAGCTGTTCAATTCTTTGTTCATGTCAGGGAAAGAACACGTCAATTCCCTAGACGACACCCCTCACCCCAGTGCAGGATGTCAGGGGACAGCTGTATACCTGACTGAAAACTGAGAAGCATCAGGTGACTGTGACTCATTGGGTATTCCAAGGGACTCCTTAAAGCAAGGGATACCCCAATCAGGACTAGTGTGGTAGAAATCCAGGTGATCCCCCACAGTCACTGGGAGTGAGTAGGTGTTTGGGTGCCAGTGGCACAGAATCCAAGTGTCACTGGGGTCTATCACCTGTGAGTGTGTCAGCACACAGAGGCTATGGTCCTGCTGGCGGTGGCATGAAGCTGCAGGAAGCACCAGGACTGTGGATGGCCACCAGGACAGTAGCAGCTGTATTCGCAAAGCTGGCTGGAGTCAAGGAGAGGAGCTATGTGTGCTGTGGAGGGCAGTCGGGGAGGCAGAGCAGTGTGCACCCTTTAGAGCTCAGGAGGTTGTGAGTGAATCCCAGATATTGGGTAATGAGCTATTTATACTGGTGGACTTTTTGTTTGGCTGTGATTGGTTTTAACTGCGCCCTGGTTCTTCCTTCTTGGAATTAGAATGATAAGAAATGTATCTGAGTTGGCAGGTAGATGGGTCTCAAAATGAGGCAGCTAAATCTTGGTTCCCTGGCTCCCCTAGTATGTTACTGGGCTAATGAGTGGGCGCCTCTCTTCCTCCTTCCGACCCTGGCTGACTCTGTGAACACGGGTGAATGAAGTCAGACTAGAGCAGCTGCTGAGCAAACGCAGCAAATGCGGCTCCTGGCTGACCTCAGGCTGGTGTGGTTTACTAAAGGAGGCAGCTGGGTAGGCAGAGCACCCAGCCATGCATGGGTAAGGCGTAGAAATCCTGTTACGTAGCCTGACTTCTCCTGGTGACAGATGAGACTGTACTGGCAGCGCCCTGCTGACAGACTGGACATCCCCATTCCCGTGAACGAGGGAATGCAAGTAGGCAAAGGCTGACCCAAGATCTGTGATCTGCCCTCCCCCAGCTTGCTTTCGATGGACAAACTGGGTCCAAGAATTCCTGGCCAGATTGCTTTGCTCATGTGTTTCATCACACCAGTATGACCGGACAGGAGCTGATCCCTGAGGTGGGAGGTCAGGAGGGTTAGAGGGACTTAAGTAGACTAGGAAAGCAAACGCCACTTGTCTGAAGAATGCAGTGTGAGGTGAAAGAACAGGGAGGCATGGGGTAGGTTCATAAACCAGCACGAGGAGAAAGGGGAAGCCCCATAAAATACCTAAGCTAGGATCTACTTAACAGACGCCCAGCCTAGGTTTCTCTCACCCCAAGAGGACAAAGGATAAATGTTATTCTTCTCTCCGCAGTCAGATCAATGGACTTGGCAATCCATCGACAAGGAGCAGTTCCCTCTTTACCCTGACTTGGTTTTTGGCCATTTGATAATGTAATTCCTTTTTATAAACCTTTGCCGGGGTACTTTTATATCTTTGCCTTTCTTGGCAGCTCTGGGGGTTTTCAGGGTGTGGGGGTTTGCATAAGAATTGTCCCCCATAGGCTCAAACACTTGAATGCTTCCTCACCAGGGAGGAGCAGCATTTGAAAGGATTAGGAGGTGTGGCTTGAAGGTTTCCAAAGCCCTTGTCAAGTCCAGTCATTTGTCCCCCGTCCCCAGTCAGTCAGCAGACCAGGACGTGGCTCTCACCTACTCCTCCAGTGCCTGCTGCATGCCACCATGCTCTCAACCAGGACGACAGCGGATTGAACCTCCGAAACGTAAGCAAGTTCCTAAGTGTCACCTTGATGCCTTGATTGTGATGTCGCTTCTCAGCGACAGAACGGTGACAGAGGCACGGTGGCCCCTGACTCTCTGACCGACTTCTGTCACTCCCTCTTCACGGGAAGACACTGGCCTGCCAGCACGAGGGAGGACCCCAAAGCCGCAGGTCTGCTCCCTTAACTCCCTCCTTTAAGCAGCTCACTATTACCCTTATGGAAGTCTGGCCTGGAAACTGCTACGCTCAAGTTCAAGAACGAACTGGGAACGCGAAGACATGGTTTCAAACTTACTGGTGATGCTGCCTTGCCCTGGTGAGCAACGTACTGATCGTGAATAGAGCAAACGCTGTGCCCGGGGGGGACCAGCTGGCCAGTGCAAAGCCACACCACTCCACAATCTCCCCAAGGAAGTTGGCCGCAGTGACGTATTCGAACAGGCCTCCTAGGAGAAGAGAGAGAGAAGGTGGTGACAAACAGCGCCTAGCGGGACACTCGGGCGGTCCTGGTGCTGATCCGTAGAGCACATGTTCAGTAGTAGCTGGAGAAAGATCTGGAAGAATGCTACCCGAAAGGTTAATGAGATGGAATGACAGACAGAGGGACAAAGGACTAAAGACAAAGGCCTTTACTAGGAGGAGGCAGATCAGCGAAAGTTTACCTCCTACACAGGGTCTGTGGGGAGGGGTGGGGGGAGTGGCTAGCTTTCCACATGACATAGCTGGAGTCGGTCTGAGCTGAGAGCCCTGTTGAAGGGAATGGCGGCTCCAGGGTTAGGCTGGCCAGTGGGGGAAGGAGTGGGAAGAGGAAAGAAGAAAGAGATAGGAAGGTTAGGCAGGGAAGCTGCCAAGGCAGAGGGAGGCAGAGGTCACTAAAAGCCTTCTGATCTGATCACAGCTGGAGTCTGGTTGAGAAACAGGTTTTGCTCAGAAGGTCACTCAAGGCCACTGTCCTCCGCCAGCAGGATTTGGAAACAGCCTTTTTCTGTAGTAAATCTTAGAAGCAGATTTGGCAAGCAGCAGACATTAGGGGAGATGGCAGGTTTTGGAGGGGGTCAGGTCTGAGAGGCAGAGGAGGAGAATGAGCAGAGAGCCTGGCAGAGGCAGAGAGAGACAGAGGCCCGAATGAAGGAAACGTAAGGTGATATTTTGGTGTGTAAATGTAAGGCTAGGAAATGTAAGGTCCTTTTGAACGTGCAGAATTACCCTCTGGCCAGAGTTGGTCATCAGACACCTCAGCCAGGCTGCGCTTCAGCAGAGAGATTCTGTCTAGGCAGTCAGAGGACTGCTGGGCAATGGCCACAAGGAGGGGTGTGAAAAAGTCTTCCCAACAGAAAAGGAAGACGTGTCCCCAACCATTGGCTCAGACACCAGAGGCTCCTCCACTGGGGAGACCAACGGTCTGTTTGGGGAAACTCCCCATGGGACACTACGGTTTCTGGGGAGTCCACCTGCAGGCTGGTTAGAAAAGAAGATTCTGGAGAAAGGAAAGAAATCCAAACTCAGCAGATGAGTAACTCAGGCAAAGAGGACCCGTCCAAAGCACTCAGGAGAAAGGAGTTGAGGGGTTGGAGACAGGAACTGGAGAGGAAGGAGCAGGGGAACCCCAGAGGGTAGGTCAGCAAGGAGAGACAAGAGATGAAAGACACGGGACAATACAGGCCTTTACTGTGGGGAGTGGGTTGGGGGGACTAGGAGGTGGGGGAGACCTAGAGAAAGGTCTGTAAGAATCTGAGAGCTCATCATTTACTTACAAACAGGGGTTTGTACTTCTTAAGTCTCAAACTGGGTAAAATGACTGAGGTGCCTATTTACCACATCAACATGAACCTGGCTTCCAGGTTCTCCCAGCATCCCTCAGCCCTTGCTGTTACAGGGTCCTTCTGCATTGCTCCCTACCCTCAACGCTCCAACCCAGGGACGGGGCTGTCCTTCCCTATATAATCTAACCATTTTGGTTACCCGCCCCTTTTGCATTCTTGGCCTCTAGACTGCTGTACCTGGTGATCCCCCCTTCCTTCCCCCTCCCTCCCCATATGGCCTAGCTCAGCCTGGTCAGGTCCACTCTGGACTCACCCAGGCGTCCCTGCCTCTGGCTATGCTCTCCTCCACCATACCGAGGAGTAATCATGTCCTTGCCTTTCCATTTCATTTCTTTCTTTCTTTTGTCATTTAGTAATACAGGGCAAACGTGGAGGGTAGGGGAGAAAGTGGGAAGTCTCCCCTTTTGGCCCGTGGTTGGCCTCAGCTAGGAGTCACCAGGGAGTAGCAAGTTAAAGCAAGGTGATGATAAACCAACTCTCCTGGTCGGCCATTACTGCATACTGGGGAGTTTAAGGGGCAGGTCAGCCACCAAATCTGAAAACAAAGTTAATTTACTTCTAGAAACCAAATCTCTGTAGTTACTGGAACCATTGCAGCTCAATCAAAATGGAGAAGCTTATGATATTAAGAGACTCTAGTCAGCAGTTATCTGTTGAGACAGACTCCTCGCTTTAAATCCTGACTCTTTCAACCACAGCTCCTCTGCTTCTCTCTCTCTCTCTCTCTCTCTCTCTCTCTCTCTCTCTCTCTCTGTGTGTGTGTGTGTGTGTGTGTGTGAAATGGGTGTGAGGGGGTGGGGAGCTGATACGGAGCCTATGGCCAAGTGAGGGGAATTCAGTCTCAAGTACAAACTCACACAGAGCCCCCTGTTCCAGGACTCGTAAAACCAATGCCAGAAACCAGCTCTGGTCGGGCCACCAAAGTGCACCAGGGCCCCAGGAGAGCTGACGTGGCCTGTTTCTCAGAAAAGACGTGAGAGACCATTAGAGAAACAGCTGCCACATGTAGCAAGGCCTGAAGGCAAAGCCTTCTAATCCCCAATCTCTGACTTCAGGTTTTCAGGCCTGGAGAGGAAGTTCCGTTTCACCTGGTGCAGCTAAGACTGGCCTATGCCTAGAAGCAAGGTACTGGGTCAGGACCTTGTACAAGGTTCAATTACCTTGTAGGTACAAAGCCACACAGCACAGCAGGGCTGTGTGTCCTGGTGTGGCTTTGTCCAAGATGCTGGAAGCTGAGGAAGCCCTGAGTCCTGAGTGTGTGACGTCATGAGCGAATGTGTGTTGATAGGGTCAAGTCAAGGAACTGGGTCTCAGTATTAGGGGAGTGGCAAAGCCTTCCTCTGTTCTGTGTGTGGTTGCTGACAGTGTATGAAGAAAATTACCACCACAGCTTTCTCCCCACGATATTTAAGGCCTAAAGACCGCTCCCTTAGAGAGACCTCCCAACATGATCAGTCAAACCTCGCTCTTTGATCCAGTTGTAAACCATACACCTCGGGTCCTTATCAGCCTATGCAACAACCTCGGCTCTCAATTCTGCCCTATATAATAAACACGATGCCCTTCCGGAGGGCTGTATTTTCACCACCAGACAGACAGTCCACGGGACTCCAGATTGTCTGTGTGACTGTGTCTGTCTGTCTTCCTCACTCCCTCGCTGACTCCGTCAGGTCCAAAGCCCTGGTACTGTGCAAGGACACGTCACTGACGGAGACAGGGAAGTGAAGAGGGCACGTGACCTAGCACACACTTACAAGTCAGTTTCAGATTCTAGGGGCTTTAGTGTAGGGTGTGTGTGTGAGTGTGCGCAGGAATATGCACACACGTTTCTCAGGCTCTGTACTTCTAAGAATTCCTGTCCACATGCATCTGTGGCCAGAGTCCGGGGGTTGTGAAGGATACTTAGTCCTTCAGACACTTCCTTGGGATGACACTGTCCCACTCACCCCCACGGGAAAAGAAGCCAGACATGGTGGTACACAACCAACACCTCAGCATAGGATACATAAGATCCTGCCTTAGGGATACGACGAGGGACTCGGGGTATAGGTAGTGTCTCGGGGAGAGAGGCTAGAGCCTCAGGGTTGGGGCTAGTGTGGAAGGAAAGGCCAGAGTCTGGAAGTGTGGCCCACAGCATATGAGGGTGCCTGCTGCCAAGCTTGAAGACCCGAGTTCAACCCCCAGAGCCCACAGGGTGGCAGGAGAGAACTGACCCCATTGAGCTGTCCTCTGACCTCCACACATGTGTGTGCCGCACACACATATACACACACCCACATTAATAATAATAATAATAAAAAATTGCCTGAATCCTCAAAGTGGGCACATCTGCAGCCTCCCTTCAAATGCCACGCCACTCCAACCTGGGGTGGACGCTGCAACAGGTCACTAAGTGACTTGCCTCTTGAGTGTCCAGTGCGGAGCACTCACTATCTGGTGGAAGCACCTGGCTGTGGGGGCAGAGGCTGGTGAGCACGCGGGTAGCTAAGAATCCCAGACACCACTGTGGGATTAAAGGCACTGTCCCTTTAATATGGGTGGTGCAAGGACGCCATGTCACAAGACAGTGCATGTCAAGTGTGTATAAACTGTCACAAATGAATGCATTGCCCATTACATTAATTCAGGCCAGTTTTACAAAGCTTAAGGGCAGGTCACATGGCCCCATCACTTGTCCTGTAAGCACAAGGACTTAGTTTCAATCCCCACCACCCACACAAAAAGCCAGGCACGGCAGCGCGTGCTTGTCATCTGGGTTCTGGAGATCCCTGGGGCCTGCTAACCAGCCCATTAGGCGTTAACATACTTTTAAAAATATCTTAATTGAATAACAACAACAGCAAGGCAGTGGATAGTCACTGTCACCTATACCCCACAGCGCTTGCCCTTTGTCCCGATCTGGGTTGCGTGGTCTGGGCGGGCGCCTTCTCTGCACGAACGTGTGCAGACAAGCAGGGATCATACTTCCCCATCTGCGCCTGCTTCTGCAGGGACCCAAGAAAGAATCTCATGTAGCCTTGGCTGGTGACGTCAGAGTAACTATCCGCTCTGGTAAACAACTCTGTGAGGTATGACTTAATCTTTAAGCACAGACACCACCACGCATGAGAAAACACAGCTATGTCAACCATCACATTGAAAAAGCCCCCTTGAAAGTCATGACGTGCAAGAAGTTGGTCGGTTTAAAACTCAGAGCTGTCACAGAACCCTGGAGGCCCCGTGCCCTGGGCCCTCAAAACCACTGAGAGATTATAAGCAAGGAATGTGAAGGCAAAAGCCCATGTTTCTCCTTGGGCACTGAAGGATCTGAGTAGCCACCAAGCCGAGGATTCTCCAGGTGCAGCTGGTGGCTTTCTGTCTGCTTCCCCAGGTGTCTGGCGAGCTCTTCTGAAATACTGGCTTGAGGCTTGGACTTCTCGGTCAAGGCCTTCTTATCTTAGTTTTCAGGGTGTGTTCTGTGTCCTCCATCAGGACCACCTAGTCCGCCCTCCACCTTACTTTGTGCAGCTACCGTGAATCCGAGTCTCTTAGACTTCATTTCCATATTTTATGTCTGCCTGTGGGAGCTGTTGGTTGTTTTTGTTGTCCTTGGTGTGTGCCTTAACTTAAACAATAAGGAATGATGAACTTGAGAGGAGATGCCCGCCTAGCCTCACGGTTCCCACCTTGCCTTTTCCGGGCTGCGGGCATCTGCTGTTGTTTGGGAGACACCAGCCTTTGCCGCTCTGCTTAGTTTGTTCTACGACCAGCGTGGAGTGTTGTTGGACATTTGCACACTGTGTGAAGGTGTATCTGCTCTGAGTGGTGGAATAAAAACCTGCACAGTCAACAGCTAGGCAGGAGGTATAGGTGGGATTTCCAGGGAGAGAAGGACAAGGAGGAGGATCTAGTGCACAGGAGATGGCAGGAGGTACCAGGAGGAAACGGGGTGGGGGTGGGGGACGTACAAGATGGAAGAGAGTTGACATCCAGATGTGACAGATTGGTGTGGGAGGTCCTTCTGTCTATGTGTTGCTTTTATTGGTTAATGAATAAAGAAACTGTCTTGGCCTGTGATAGGGCAAAAGAACAGAGCTAGATGTGGAAAACTAAAGTGAAGGCTGGTAGAAAGGAGGCAGGGTAAGAGAGAAGCCATGGAGCCCCATTAAAGCCAGACGAAACTTTACCCGGTAAGCCTTAGCCAGGTGGCGATACACAGATTAACAGAAATGGGTTAAATTAATATGTAAGAGTTAGCCAATAAGAACTAGAGCTAATGGGCCAAGCAGTGATTTAAATACTACAGTTTCTGTGTGATTATATCGGGGCTATGCGGCCAGGAACAAACAAGTAGCCTCCTCCTACAACAGATTAAAATAAATGGGTTAATGTAAGCCGTAAGAGGTCGTTAGGTATCAGTCTAAGCTACAGGCTGAGCTTTCATAATTAATAAGAAGTCTCTGTGTCATTCTTTCGGAGCTGGCTATCGACCCCTTCACCATGAGCGTCACCTCCACTTTCTGTGTGCTCCTTGTGAGACCCACGAGTTTTGCACACTTCTTCCCCTGGGCATGGTGCTGCCATGAGGGCTACACGGTTGTGGTTGAAGGCAGGTGCCTCTGGGACTTAGCTGCACCATACCAAGACAACATGGAACATAACCCACAGCTTCGAGGTTTTCAGACCGACCACACCGTCACACAGAGCCTCCGAATGCTAGCTCACACTCAAGACTGCTACCGGCGGCTTTTCCTGGACGGTCATGTCTTAGTCAGGGTTTCTGCTGCTTTGAGAGAAACCATGGGCACAGCAGCTCTTACAGAAAAACACTTCACCGAGAGGCTCACTTACGGTTTCAGAAGTCAGTCCACTGTCATCATGGTGGTGTGCAGGCAGACATGGTGCTGGAGAAGGGGCTGAGAGTCCTACATCTTCCAGACATGTAGGCAACATGAAGTTGACTGGACACTGGGTGGTATTCTGAGCACAGGAAATCTCAAAGCCCACCCGCACAGTGACACACTTCCTCCAACAAGGCCACCCCTCCTAATAGTGCCTCCCTATGAGACTATGGGGGCCGCTTATATTTAAACTACCATAGCACACTAATGTGCTTTGAATGTTTTTTCTAATCTCTTACAATATTTTATATGGTTTTCAAGAGGGAGATTCCATGAAAAATGCCATTCCGTCACAGAGCTGGACATTAAGTCCTAGGGTGTCCTGTGGCCTGTGAGTCCTCCTTCCGCCTCCAATCACAGACAGCCTCCACTGCTTCACCATCTCCCCAGAAGCCAGACCCGACTGTGGCTCACACTGAACACTTCAGTCACTAGATACATATGCTGTGAGTTCACAGAGCTGAGAAATGAAGGGAGACAGGCCACTCGCAAAGCGATTTTGCGCAAAGGTCCCTCTCGGTACATACCCCTGGGTATTTTGTATCCAGTGTCCCCCGGTTTTCTCAGATTCCTCAGGATGTGGTCGGAATGGATATTTACCACCATGCCTATTAACCACAAGGCAAAACCTAAAGAACAAACAAGGTTATTACGGTTAATCGCTGGCCGGAGTGAAGAAAGCCATGCTCAACTGAACAGAACACTGCATTCCTTGTTATCAGGGGGAGCCTGAGCAGGAGCCACGGCTGGCAGCAAACACCACAAGCGCCGGTGCTGGCCATGTGCTAGCCAAGGCGATGGGCTGCCTACCCAAAACACTTGTGGTTCCAGTCTGTGTTTTTACCATGACAGGAACAGAAAACAGGACTTATGGCCCAGACACAGGGAAACTAGGCTGCAGGTATGTTTGCCTCCCCTTTTGCTTAAGGAAAAACGAACGTCTCCCCTTCATATAAGGAGAGGCAAGTATTTGCTGGCCTTACACCCAGTCCCTGGAGAATAGAGCCTAGGATCCCGGCTGTGGTCCGTTTCTGTCCTTCCCTTCCAGCTCTCAGTGGATATCCCTGGCTTTCACCCCATCAGTTCGCTACCAGCTCCCCAGTCACGTTTCCTCTGCCACTTGGCCACCCTTTCCCCTTCCCTGCCGTCCCCAGGGCCTGGAAATCACATGGCTCTGGCTAGCACCCCAGCACCTAGCGAGGAGCTTCCTCTCCCTGGGATGACCCTTCAAATCCTCGGGAGTTTTCTTAGTTTTATGAAGCAGAGTGTGAGATTTTATTAAAGACAGGTATGTGTCTGCTTCAGCACAGATGTTAGAACAGAGGTTCCCAGAAGTCCTGGTCACAGAGAGCATCAGCAAGACTCGGCTTTACCAAAAAATAAAGGACTCTGATACAAAAAGGAATAATCTGATTTTTCTGAGATATTAGAAATGTGAAGGCCAAACAGTATTGCAATTATTACCAGCCCACGTGCAGTTGGCAGAGTGTGGACCCTTGGACCTGTTGCCAGGTCACAGGACTCCCTCTAAAAGCATGCAGACCCTTCAGAGCAGGCTCCTGGGTTTCCCACCCTGACTCTGCCACCAGAAATGTCATTCCCCCCTAAATATATCAACTGCCATGATAAGGTCTACTGGATCCTGGTGATTATAATGGGCTCAGTAGTTCTTTTTATTTTGGGGTTTTAGATGTTTACACGATTTCCTTGATTGTCCAGACCCCTTATTTATGCACCCACTACCCGTCTGAGAGACTAGCTGTGCTGTGTGTGGGGACTGGAGAGCTGGGCTGTGTGCGGGGACTGGAGAGTGTGCTGTGTGCAGGGGCTGGAGAGTGTGCTGTGTGCGGGGGCTGGAGAGCTGTGCTCTGTGCGGGGACTGGAGAGCTGGGCTGTGTGCGGGGACTGGAGAGCTGGGCTGTGTGCGGGGACTGGAGAGCTGGGCTGTGTGCGGGAGTTGGAGAGCTGTGCTGTGTGCGGGGACTGGAGAGAAAACTAGCATTTGTGTACATCTAAGACACACAGTGAATTTAATTCATGGGATTTAAAAACCATAGGAAGTCTTTACAAATGTATTTGTGACAGCTATAACCACAGGATCCAGAGGCGCCCAGGCGACAAACTTCTAGACATATGTGAGTTTATGGAGTGAGATCCACTCTGAATGTGGGTCGCACCGTCCCATGGCCTGGGGTCCTGGATTAAATAAAGGGAGGAAGCCAGTGGAATCAGCACATTCACCTCTCTGCCTCTGATGGCTGACATGTCACCTCGTGCCACCAGGCCTTCCTTCACACAAGGGTCTGTCCTCTCAAATCGTGATTCTTGTTACAGCAAGGAAAAAGATAACCAACTGGGGCTGGAGCCAGGGCTGTCGCTGCTGCTGTGGTAGGCCTGACCACCAGGTTCCTCTAAGGGGGAACCGGTTTATAGCAGGAGTGTGGAGCAGGAACCGGGCTAGAAGCCCCTCATGACAGCTTGGCAAAGACTGGCAGCATTCTACCCAGAAGGAAGCTGAGTTTGAAGGGTCCAGGAACAGAAATAAAGAGATGTAGGTTTCAGAAATAGGAATGTAGAAATGCAGAAATACAAATTTGTAAGCCTGAAGGAAATGGCGGCCGATGGTCACCTGCCCTGTCCACAAACAGGGATTAACTGTTATCAATGGATTTCTTTGCTTTGGTCGGTCTGCGACCAAAGGTTAGTTTTTTGTTTCTACAATGGCTCTCTGCAGCTTTAAACAGTTTGGACATCTATCCTCCTGCTACGGAAAGCTCGGGAAAGTGCAGCTTCTGTAAACACCATTAGGTGCACAGAAGAAGCCGCAGACCAATAAACACTAATTTAGTCGAAAATCATGTTAGTGGGAATTGTAAAAAGCAATTTGTATCTAACTTTTACCTCGAGGCTGTAACAATTTGTTTGCCCATGCCTAATGCTTACTTCTTATTATAAAAGTGGAGCTCAGAAACCAAACACAATTTCGGAACCCCAAACTCTGACTGTGGTTCCAACTGAAAGCTTTTGTGCCGCACGGTGATTTTCTTTTGATTTAATTTTGGATTGAAGCTTGTTTATGGCTTAATAGACTGGAGTGGTCTGTCCCCATTTCTGCGCATTCCAGGTCCAAACAAAGTCAAAGGCAGTGGGCTAGTTTGTCTGGCGGAAGAAAACTTGGCTCGTTAGCTCTGAAAGAGGGCTAACAAGCGCAGCACCAACAGGAAAACCACGCCATTTGCTGAAAGGAGGAGGTTTAAATAACCTCTGGCCACATCTGTAAGAGGCTTCCTGAGTGTACAAGCCCTCTGGAGGGCAAAGGGTAGATCCTAGGAGTCCAGCTCTGGTCTCCTCCTTCCAGTTCTAACTGAGGTGGAGGATGCACCATGAATGCAGGTGACGCGCTCCATGGGCTAAGGTCATGAGCTGAACAAAGAGAAAGCCCGCTGAGCTTCAACATCCACCTCTCTCCACGTCCTGACTGTGGATGTCATGTGACCAGCTGCCTCAGGCTCCTGCCACCATGGACAAGCATAAACCCTTCCTTCCTTCCTTCCTTCTTTTGCTTCTCTCTTGCATTTTGTCACACTAAGGAGACCAGTAACTGACACATTATCAGAGTTAAAATGGAGTCGCTTTTTGCCAAGCTTTATCAATAACAATAAACAATAGAGCTGGGGGAGGGAATGCACATGTACACATATGAACAAAAGAGTGGTGGGAGGCATACATGCATACATATAGGAACAAGAGAGTAGGGTAGGCATGCATGTATACACGTAGGAACAAGAGAATGAAGAAGACATGCACATATATACGTAGGAACAAGAGAACGGGGGGGGGGAGGCATACATGTACACATGTAGGAAGGAGGACACGGCTCTGCCAGAGCCACTGAAACTTCTAGGGGATGTGTCCGTAAGGGGCCTGACTCAGAAGTAGTTAACGCCGACTAGATACCACCTTTGCTGTCTTTGTAAATGCCTGGCACATGTCCTTCCCTCTGCTCTCAAAGCTCTCCCTTTGCCTCAGCCTCCCCGAGTACACTGTCAGTCTGTGACAGGCTGTGCGTTTCCACAGTCCTCTTTCAAACTAACCAGGGACAGATGAGCTGGAACCTTGCCGGTAAGCCACACCCACGTGGAGATACACAGACTAACAGAAATGGGTTAATGGAGATGGGTTAGTTTAGGATACAAGAGTGAGTCAGAAATATGCTTAAGCTACTGGCCAAACAATATTGCAAATAATATGGTTTCTGTGTGATTATTTTGGGGCTGAGCAGCTGGGAACCAACTAGCAGCGTCCAACAACAGCTGTTAGGGGAGATTTTTTTGTTAGAGTTTTGCTCCTGACAAAGCAACACACTGAATGATACCCACATATAAACAAGGCTCGCTTCCTGCTGGGCATGTTGCTTGTGCTTTCGTGTCTTTCCACTTAGTGGCGGAGGAGTCAAAGGCTTGCAAACAACCATTAGGCAGCTCAGGTTGTAGGCCAGCTGCAAAGGTGAGGTGAGGCAATGTGTCCAGTGAGCTGCTTCAGATAGTGAGCACTCACAAATGAACGGGTGTTATCACAGAAGTGACTCATCCGAGCCCCAGCTGGGGACATGCAGCCTGTGCGCCAGCCCAGTGTGGTGAGTTCTCTAGGACTACATCCCCTCATGCTGTCCTCACACGGGGTCATGCAGCCTGTACACCAGCTCAGCCTGGTGAATGAAGTTTTTCATCCTTCATTAAAGATGCTTCTTTTTGCAGCAGACAGAGACTGTCACAGAAATCTACAGCTCTCAACATGCAGAGAACAACTGACTATGGAGGGCCCAGCTCGAGCTGATACATCCGAAACACAAATATGGGTCAGGCCTTCCCTCCTGGCTTGAGCAAAGACAGTCTCACCCTCCCTGCTTCGAGCCTTCTGAGGCTCCTTGTGGTTCCTTCTCTAGTTTGAGCTGTCAATAGAAACCTCTGGGCCTGAGTGGAAGGGCTGTGAACTCACCGGTCAGGAAACAGGGCTGGACCACCCAGTCGTCTGCGTACTCCGCAAACTGGCTCAAGTACCTGCTCTGCAGGTAGCCATTGAGGGTACAGAACACCACCGCTCCAACAAAGGAATTCAGAGGCGTGGGTTTCCCTCCTCGGATCAGGACCGGGAAAACCAGAGTCCTTAGGAAACACAAGCAAGAAACAAATTTAAGAATGAGAGGATCTGTTTCTGCGTCGTTTTTGATGACTTGGGTTTGCTTTCTTGTAAAGACGCCATCCTTGGTTCAGATTTGTATTGGTTTACTCTAGGCTAAAATCAGAGGCTTTTAGATAAACGAGTAACCATGCATCGCTCGTGTTCATCAATCACTGTACTCAGGATTCTAATTATACAGACCATGAAACAGATACACCCACGTAAGAGAAAAACAGAGAAAGTCCCCCTATCCTAAAACCACCCCAAAGCAATCTGACACTTCTGGCCTCGGTGGGCACCTGCACACACTTCTACACACACACACACACACACACACACACACACACACACATCATTTAAAATAATAATTAAAAATTTAAAAGAAAATATGCCCGTTAAAATATAGTTTACTGGTGGCTAAAGGGATAACTGGTTGGTAAAGAACTGGTCTTACAAACACAAAAATTTGAGTTTAACCCCCAGTACTCATCTGTTAAAAAAAAAAAAAAGTGAGCACTTACAATCCCAGCACTGGGGAAGCCACGACAGAGAGATCCTGGGTCACCTTAGCCTAATCAGAGCTCAGGGATGCTCTGGTCCACACCTCAGCAGTGCCGGTGACAGCAAACACTCTGGTGACAGCAAACACTCTATGTCCAGTTTTTAAAGTGGGTTCTAGGATCAACTTAGGGCCTTGTGTTTACAAAACAAGTGCTTATCGCTTTACCAAATGAGCTAGCTCCCAGTGTGTTAGTATTTAAAACCACAGGCCAGAGACCCTAACACAAACACACACACACACACACACTCACACACCACACACCCAAGGGTAGATGGTGTCTGATGAATAATACTCGAGGATTGTCCTTTGACCCCCACAGGCACATATATCACATATATTCACATGTGCACGCACACACACACAGACACACAGAGTGTTTATATTTGTCCCTCTGTCCTGGGGAGACTGGTTTCAGGAACTCTGCAAACACTAAATTATTGGATGTTCAACTCATACACAATTGCATAGCATTGCATAATAAAATGTGTGTCCCATCTTCAGTATATTTTCTAGATTACTCACAATTTAACCAAATGTAAAACATGTGTTACATTGTTTTATTCAGGGAATGTTAACATAATAAAAACTCCATGCTCATTCAATGCAGATGTAATTTTTCTACAATATCTCAGTACATGAGTTGGTTGAATCTCGACAATGAACCAACAGCAATAAAGTACCAACTATCCTTGGCTCATAGGAGATGCACACGGCTGACTGAACAAAACCCATCTTGTGTTCCAGTCTTGATGCAAAAGAAAGGCTCAAAAAGAGGAAAGAAAATCAAGAAGCTAATATATACACAGAGTATTTCCAAGTGATGGGTAACTCTGTGGGTGGCCACTTCTCCAGGATACCGGAATCACAGACAGCAAGCTTTCATCAGTTTTCCCCACTTCAGCCCTAAGTGTGGTGCTAAATTCAGTGGCAAGTGTGGGCTGGGAGGTCTTGAGTGTGAAGTGCCACTCTGTGGACTGCTTCCCTGGCTTGCTGCATCTGATATTCCTAATCTGTCAGTCTGGGAAGGACATCACTTGTTTCGGGATATTTGATTGCACTATGACACTCCAAGACATTTAATAAAGTTAACCTTGAATCATCAAAGCAGTGGAGGAACAGGCTGACCCTCTCTCTCCACCTTCTGATAGTGAAAACACCTGCGATCCCTCTAAGACCCTCCTTGCTCTTTCCTGTGCCTTGTTAAACACAGATTAACAGCCCTCCAATCTCAGAAACCAACCATAAAATAAAGAATGCTTCTGAGAGAAATACTGAGAGAATTAAAGTATTAGCAAGAGCAGTCACTGACCACTCAGGTTGTACACAACCAGGGGACAACAGCTGCCGATCTTTCAAAGGTACCAAAAGGCCAACCTTCAAAATGGTTAAATGACAAACCTGTCTGAGTGGAACAATGGCCTTTGAAAAATTACAGCACCAGGAAAGCTGGTACTGGAGCGGCTAAATGCTCAACGTGTTGAAGAATCGACCAGTCCTTGGAATTCTCCTATATCTGTGATTAAAAAGAAATCTGAGAAGAGGAGAATGGCAACAGACTTGAGAACTGCTAATAAGGTGATTCAGCCAACGGGCTCTCTACAGTCTGGAATTCCCTTGCCTTCTTTACTACCTAAAGGACAGTCTATTACACTGATTGATTTAAATGACTGTCCTTTTACTATACCTTTTCAAGAACAGGACAAAGAAAAGTCTGCCTTTGCAGCGCCTTCTTATAATAATTCCAAGCCTAGTAAAAGGTATCAGTGGAAAATTCTTCCACAAGGAACATTAAACAGTCTCATCTTGTCTCAATATTTTGTATTATCATTAGAAATAATTCATAAATAATTTCCTCAATCTATAATTTACCATTATATGTAATTTCAGGCTTAAGTCTGAAGCAGGTAACTAGAGGCTAAGTTTGTATAACACAGAGTATTTAACGGATTGCAGTCCTTTAACCTCTCAGTGATCTTCTGCATATGACTTTTCAAATGTTTAAGTTTTTTTTTTTTTTTCAGTAAACTGTGACCATTCTTGGCAGTGACCTTTGAGGTCTCAAAGATGATGATGGGACTTTGCAATGACAATTCCACCAGGATTGTGGTTATGCAACTCAGCAGACAAACAACATCCTAAGATCAGCTTTGGACTAAAAACTGCTCAAGATAACTTCAAAGCAGTTAGCTAAGATGGTCCAGCCTCATAGATCACTCCAGTCAGGACTTCAGATAAGCCCTGCACTCCCCCATCACACTGAGACTGCACAACAGCTCTCTCTCCCAGGACTTGGTCAGTATCTCCATGTTCTCATGGTCCCCTAAAGATGTTGTTGCCCCCAGACAACAGGAAGCAATTTTGAGAACTTGATGCCCACATTTCCAAGAGGTAGGGTGGGCAGTTCTTGGTCATTCAGTGCATTATGAATGTTTATCATCGTTTAGGTGGGGTGGTTGCACATTGTTGCTGGTCATGATCAAGGAGGAAACTAAGCAAAGGAAGTTAGATTCAGGGATCTCTTGCTAAAAAGAAAAAAAGGGGAAAATATAGGAATGATAGGATAAAAGGGTAGATTATTGAATCTACTTTTGAACTAAAAAGCAACTACTAGTCTGAAATACTTTACACTGATATGGATTTTTGTATATTGATACAAATTTAAGGTTATTCTTGTTATAAAACACTGTATACATGTTTTTATTTTTGTTTAAGGTATTGTACCTATGTAGCACATTTAAAAATGTAATGTAAAGTTCTAGTCCTTGAAAGCTATTATTACAAGTTATTTAGGGTAATTAGGTTTATAAGGATGAGAGATATAAAAGTTTAAGGTGTTTATCTAAGAGAAGGTTTTAAGGTCTAAAAAGATATTTTTATGATGGTAAGGTAATAGAAATTATGATAGAAAGTAGTTTAGGGAGAAAACTTTGAACTCATCAAGATAGGATAGTTGTCTGAGGTTTTCTGTCCTGCCAGTTCTGACAGTCATTAAGTCCCAGAGAAAATCACATAGAGGTCTACATTAATCATAAACTGATTGGCCCATTAGCTCATGTGGCGTGCCCCTTGACCAGCAAGGAAGAACAACCACGAAGTCGAGGATTTTTCTCAAATCACACTTTATTGGAGCCTCTTGGTTGAAGGGAGAGCAGGAAGCGAGAGAGAGCAAGAGCCAAAAGAGAACAAGAAGAGAGGGAAAAAAAGCAAGAGAGAGAGAGAACGAAGGCCAAGCAGCACCTGCTTATATAGGTTGAAGGGACTCGGGTACTGCCCTGATTGGTGAATACCAGTCTGCTGATGCCCGAAGCCTCGGGATTGGCCAGGGACAAGGCTCAATTGCGCAAGTACAAGCAGAGGGAGCTCAGCCCCATGCGGCAATGCCAAATAAGGACCTGTTTACCTTCAAGCTGCAGGACCGCAGGCGCCATCTTGTAATGGCGATAATCGGATGGCTCCTTACAAGCTCAGGCTTTTTATCAACTCTTATAACTTATAGTAATCCATTATTCTTATCTATGTTAGCCTCAAGGCTCGGTACCTTTTTCAGTGAGGCAGTCACATCTTCCTTTTTCTGTGTTTGGGCAAAGACTGAGGAGGAATGGTCTTCCTTCTTTCCAGAATTCTGTTCTCCTTGACCTGCCTCTACTTCCTGTCTGGTTGTCCCACCTATACTTCCTAGCTACTGGCCAATCAGCGTTTATTTAAAATATAACTGACAGAATATAGACATTTGTCCCACACCATTAATAGAGTAATTTTTCTGAATTTGTCAAATACAAATTGATTGGACATTTTAAATGTAAGTCTTACCTGATAGTTGTTATTATTGTACATAGTTTCATTATGTTAGATTTATAATCTTTCCTTTTTATTTTAGACAAAAGAGCGAAATGTTGCCATATATTTGATTGAACTGTAACACTCTGAAACTGTTAATAAAGTCAGCCTTGAATCAGGGGGCACGCAGAGTCCATGAGTAGCTGACCAAAATTAACATAGAGAATTTGGAGGACCCAGAATATAATACAACAGAAAGGTACAGGAAAGAACTGGGAGGGGCTTAAAAGATTCACACATCTTTTTGATCTGGGAAGGTGGAGAGAGAGGGTCAGCTGGTCATTCCCTGCTCCATTCTTGATCAATCAGGTTTTTATCTCACTATCTGACTCTTGAGTTTTTGTTAATAATAGACAACTTTGATAAATGCACCAGTCACCCATGGGCAGAACCAGTACACCACGAACTTGACCACCCCCCTTTGCTGTACTCAGAGGAAACAGGCTGCACTTGCAGCTATGATCTGGCACAGCAGTCTGGCCGTCTAGACAGGTGTCTGTAAATTGTTCTGAACTCAGGCACACATGTTCTGAAGGAGGACCCTCAAGCTCCTGGTGAGCTCTGCAGGGCTTCAGGAAGGAGCTTCTCTGCAGACCCAATAAACTATCTTCTCAATGCATCTGAAGGCAAACAGCATCAATGTGCAAAGTATACCACAGTTTGATGTCAAGGCTGTTGGAATCTAAAGTCATGTCAAGTGCTTCATAGATTTTTTTCCATGGTGCCCAAATTCAACATGAGATTCCGATTATCATGCTAATTTGCAACAGACATAATTTGTGCACGTGGGCTGTGGCTCTGCCAATGCTTTGTGAGCCAGATCTTCATGCTTTAAAAATCTGAGTAATTGGGAGCTGCCATCTATTACATGTGAAGAAGTTAATCTGCAAGGTTATAATATTATGGAATTTGCATGACCAAAGAATGGCCCAAACAGAACGAGGCAAGCTCTGTGAGTGTTCCGCTGACACTGCAGAGGGGCCGCTACTAGTAGGTTTCCGCTTGCCTCAGAGCCTCGGAATAGCTAACAAAGCCCTCAGGGTCAAGCGTGGAACCCTCCCTTCGAGCTGTTGCTTGAGGGAGTCCTAGAGACTCCCCAAAGAGTACAGACTATTGCCATTACCCTTGGCTACCTCCCGGCCAGCACTGTGCCCCTCCCTCCCCTTCTGTACTCAGCAACACAGAGGTTCCTATTCCCAAGGTCAGGATCTGGCTTCCACTGGTACAGTCACACAGGAGCCAGGCCAGACTCTATCAGTGCCACTATTGGGCTTTGCCCATGTGATTTTGTTCTCTACTGCTCCCTCCATTGGCTTCTATCATCCACAACACCCTGTACCAACAAGGGCCAGGGAGAGTTTCCCAGACTGGTTGTACTAAATGCTGTTTCCACCCTGGTTTTTTTCCAGGACTGGCCGATAGAGCTCGAATGACCGTTTAATAAGTAAGATGCTTGGGGGGAATGGAAACTGCTTATCTTTTCTACTGGGAAAACTTAAATGTCACCGAGTTACATGGGCTTTTGTGTCTAGCGACATGTATCGCCCCCTCTCCCTCCACCACCACCCCTAACTCCCACACAAGTATCTCCAAGAAGTTTTAAATACCACATCTGGCAAAGCAAGTGCTTTTGGAACAGTTTTCTACTCAGCCACAAGGAAACTGAGTCATGGCACCTGCAGGAAAGCGGACAGAACTGGAGATCCCTGTATTCAGCAAAAGTAAGCAAGACTCAGTGAGACAAACAATGCATATTCTTTCTCATGGGTGGAGGATCCTACATTTCTCTGGAGAGCGGGAGTTCGAGACAAGGTTTCTCTGTGTAGCCTTGGCTGTCCGAGAATTCCTTCTGTAGAGGTTGACCTAAAACTCACAGACATCCACCTGCCTCTGTCTTCCCAGTGCCAGGAGTAAAGGTGTCTGCCACTATCACCTGGCTGGATCCTAGATTTTAGCTTTTACACTTGTGCAGATAGAAATGTTTATACTGGTACAGGTCACAGAACTGGAATGGGCAAAGCTGTGCGGGGGCACAGGAAATGAAAAGACAGCAACAGAACAGATGAGGCATGAAAATCGAAGGAGAAACTGGGACGAGGAACGGGGCCCGCAGGTGAGAGCAGTGGGATGGGGAGGGGTGTGGAGGATGACTGTGGCTAGCATAGACAAGAATAATGGGTTAATATAAGTTATAAGAGTTAATAAAAAGCCTGAGCTAAAGGGCCAATCAGGTTATAGCTAATGTAGACCTCTGTGTGATTTCGTTGGGACGTGATTGTGGGAACCGGGCAGGACAGAAATCTCAGACAACAGATGACCATCACAAAGTACTCCAGCAACTGCTCATTACTTTGAATGTTAACACTATAACTATAATATTATAAGACTAATAAAAACTAATAAACAAATGAAGCCACGGATAACCAGAGCCCTAGTGGCACCAGTCTCCCAAATCAGCAGCCCAACATGAACACCGGTTGCTGTGCTCAGCCTCTGCCGCTCCGGAAGTGCCTTTGCATTGGCATGGCTGTCTCCATTCTCTCCCTTGCTTATAATTAATCACGGCATTTCACATCCAAAGGCTTTGACTTAAACCACTAAACAAAATTTTAGGAAGTACTGCCTTTGTTTCTAACCTTGTGTTTTCAGAAGTTCTTTACTGGCATTGAGCCTAGCAGAATACCCACAGAGATAGGCCCACACATATGTCAAGGTAAAATGGGGCTTGCCATCATTTATCAAACCCTTGGATGTGCCAGTACTGTGTGAACTGTTCAGACAACAGATTATTATCATAATACCAATCCTCCATGGTTAGCCATCAGGAGGAAAGAGCTCATGTCATCAGTGGGAAACCCTGCACAGTGTAGGGACTTACCCTAAGAAACGATGGTGTTGGGAGAGCCCTGTGATGACAGGAAGACTCAAAACATGCTCATTTTGTCAAACTCTATTTAAAAAAAAACAAACCAACCAGGTGGTGGTGGCGCAGGCCTTTATCCCAGTACTTGGGAGGCAGAGGTGGGTTCGAGGTCAGCCTGGTCTAGAAGAGTTAGTTCCAGGACAGCTAGAACAGTTACACAGAGAAACCCTGCCTTGAAAAACAAACAAAACAAAACAAAACAGATAAAGTCAAGTGTGGAGGCACGCTTTTAATCCCAGCTCTCTGGAGGCAGAGGCAGGAAGATTTCTTTGAGTTCTGGTTGGCCTGTTGATTCTGGAACACATCAAGTTCCAGGCCACCCAGGGCAAAGCAGTCAGAATTTGTCTCTAAAAAACAAATAATCCCACTGGCAAGCATAAACAACACTGAAAACATAGATAAGTAAATTAGGAAGACAATGAAGGGAGCCGGGAGCTGTTGCACTATGCCTGAAAACAAGTACTTGGAAAGGCTTTCCTACAAGCACAGTTCACCATTTGAAAGTTTGCTCCTCAGCTTTTGACTCTGTATGGGGAGACTTAGGAGATATGGCCTTGCTGGAGGAAGTGTCTCAATGGGGACAGCTTTGAGAGGTTAAGATGCGTCATTTTAGGTCCATTCTGTTTCCTGCTTTTGATTTTAGATGTGAGGGACTCTGACCCCTCTAGAGCCACGAGCACCAAATAACACTTCACCTGGAAGTTTCTTTGGCCACTTGTTTTATCAAAGTAACAGAAAGTAATTTTATGTAAGTGCTTTGTCTTGGGCAGATTCCACCTTCACCCCCAGTTCTGGTGTCAAGAACTGCTGTTTCAAAATCCTTTGTGTAATTCTCTCCTTATTTACCTTGGCAAAGTCCAAGTCCAAATCACCCCAACTGTCTTAAACGTGTAAAGCGTGCGGCGGCCCTGGCGTTCCTCTTGCCGTCCTCGCTGACTCACAAAGGTGTGTGTCGCACGCTCTGGGGAATCCCTCTCCACTTGGTACCTCTTTCCGAAGGGGAAATACGTGCGCCATTTCACTCTGCCACCTTCCTTCCTGGGCCTAATCCCTGTGCTCAGAGCAATAATAAAAGATCCCTTAGTCTGGTGTGAACCTAACTTGGTCTGCCAAAAGGGCCATGGAAACTCAAAAATTTACAAACAGCCTTTTAAGATGTCTCCCACCTGCAGTGCCTACTTCCTATTGGAAACCAAGAAATTCTGTTATTAAATTCCAAAGGCTTGTGTGGCATTTCTTCCAACAGGCCTACCTGAGATATTTAAACAACTAAGTGTTCATTCCTAAACTGACAGAGCAGTGAATGAAGGCGAAAGGTACTTAAGGGCAACAGCAAAGACGGGTATGAAGGAGCAGGCCTGCTCCCCAGCACTCAGGAGTCGACCAGCCTCGGCTACACACTGAGATCCTGTGTCATAGAAACTAAACAAAAAGCACTGCTATGGGACCTGCTTTAACTCAAATGGTTTCTTCTGGTTGATTACTTATCAAGGAAAATGAAAATCTCAAAACTTAAACTTGTCCCATTTCGTCAGAAATACAGTCTGGATTCAGTCTTTTTAACTGATGTGCCGCCATCCCTGCTTTCCTGACACACGACTGACATTCTAAAGGGGGAACTCTCAGATGTGTGTGTTCCCCGGGCACACCTGCTGTGAATTGTGCCACAAGGGAAAATCCCTTACGCAGCTGCACAGAGGCTGATTTACAAACTGCAGTCGATTACACCAACAGTGTTAACAGCAGTCCTGAAGGGGCTGGACGGATGGCTCAGAGGTTAAGAGCACTCGGCACCCTTCCACAGGACCAAGTTCAGTTCCCACCACCCACGTGGTGGTTCACAATCATCTGTCACTTGTTTCAGGGGAACTGACACCTTACCTTCTTCTGCCCAGCTTGGGTACTGCACCCATGTGGTACTCAGGTACTCACATACACGCAGGCAAAACTCCAAAGTGCATAGTATTTTTTTTAATTAATTAAATATTTAAGTAATTAAGTATTTAAGTAATTAAACACCAGACTCTCTTGGTCCGCGTTTTAAATGAATCTGATGAGAGAACATCTTTGAAATTTGTTGGCAAAATGAAGGCAATGGCCTCAGGACCGTCAGCTGATTGGAGGCCAGGGAGACCTACAGGGTTTTCTGTCAGGGTTGAAGATCACATGCGCAGCTCCTGCTAAAGCAGACGTGCAGTTCAGAGTACAACACAGGATGTACCCTCAGGGTCTTTCTCTTTTCTTTCGGTTTGGTTTTTAGAGAAAACATTTTGGAAGTGTTTATTTATAAAAGTTTAAGAACAAACAATGGTTAGAATCCCAGACCACACAGCTTAAGTTAAGCCTAAATATTGCCCTCTGTCAATCCTCATAGTTGATTCTGGGCTCCTCACTTTCTGCAGAGAGGCGGATGTGTCACCGAAAGCCTCCCAATGTGTCTGGATGCCAGGCAAATGGCAGACGTTACTCTCCCTTCTTCAAGGAAGCTCAAACTGCAGGTTCCAGATTCTAAGGCATCAGCAAGCAAAGATGACGTATCTCCCTCCAGCTGTATGACAGCGACATATGTCAGCCAGACGTGCACCCCTCCTCACCTCATCCACATTCTCAGAGTCTCTGCTTCCTTCCCCTAACTCTGGCTGCAGGCTGTGCTGTCAAGTCTTCCCTTCCTCTGAGACCCGCAGGAAGGAACTCCTGCTCCGCCTCCAGCTCCTTCAGAGCTTCCAACATTTGCTGTCTGACTGTCTGCGTCTTCATGGCATTGAGAGTGTTTTAAATAAACCATCCTACTTTAAAGGACGGTCCTGTTCGGTGCCTCCTTTGCTCCCAGGCCGGAGACCTTGCATTAATATGCTGTACTCTGCAAATAATATTTTGTTTTAAAAGGATCATGCAGGATAGCATTGCGCGTTCTCCGTTTTCTTGAGAAGAGGTCCCACTACGTAGCCCAGACCGACGTTGAACCTGAGATTCTCTTGCTTTGGCCTGAGTGCTGTGATGTGGGATATTTGTGCACTGTGTGAAAATCAATTGCTGTGATTGGTGTAATAAAAAGTTGAATGGCCGATAGCTAGGAAGAGGTCAGGCCTGACTTGCAGGGACAGAGAGGACTCTGGGAAGAAGTGAGGAGATGCCAGGAGAGACAAGGAGAGAAAACAGGAGGTACAAGATGAAAGGGAGATAGCACCATGCAATAGAATGTAGATTCATATAAATGCGTTAAGGGACAAGAGCTAGTTAGAAATAAGCCTAAGCTATAGGCCAAGCACTCATACTAAATAAGCCTCTGAGTCATTATTTATGAGCTGGCTGCCAAAAGAAAAATCCACATACATTGCTGGGGGTACAGGTGTGTGAAAAGTTTCTGTGCCCCAATAAGCCTCTCCACCAAAACAATAATCCAGATCAGACCAAATCAAATCGAATTCGAAAATGTCCAGATTTCATGGATATCAAAGCTTCCAGACGGCTTTCCAGCCCATCCCCCCCCCCAGGAGCCAGGAAAGGAAGACTGGAAAACCATCTCTGGGGTACAATTTAAATACCCTGTGGGAGTGGTCTTGAGCATCTCGGGGGACAGGCCATTCTTTGGCGTACTTCCTCAGGGGTGGAGTCTGGACTGAGACAACTCCCAGGGGAGGGGGCTTGGGATGGAGCCTCCACCTGAACATTCCAGACTCTTCGGGTATATGGATGCCAGGGGCTGGGGTGTCGCTTCCAACCAAACAGTGTGCACGACCATACTCCTTAAAGCTTTGGAGAGAAAAGCAATTCCAAATGATGGCCACTTATCTGATAGTTCACCTTTCACAGTGATCGAGGGCTAACACTTAGTGAACTTAGGTCATTATAAATGGGGAATTTATACAAGAACTTTTCATGTCAGCTGAAAGAAAAATTAGCATCTCTGGCTTGGAACTCGGGGTGCTGGGATTAAAGGAGTGTGCCAGCACACTCCTGCAAGTTGAAATTTAAAGTTATGTCAAATTACATAACGCTGGACTAAAGTGTGAGAGAGGCCGACTCCTTCTCTCCACCATTTTCCTTCTCGTCTGCATTCTCTCTCTGTTTTCCCTCTCCTGGGCGTCAAACTCAGTTCTGTATGCAGGGAAGACACTGAGCATTTGAGTCATTCCTAAGTCAAGTAAAAGTTCTGAAATACCAATAGCTAAATGTGAATTTAGGTCCTCTGGGCTTGTTAAATTCTACACAAAGGACTATGTATCATATAGCAACATGCACGGCAAGTTTAAACAACTCACAATGACCAAATATGTATTTACAGGAAACGTTGGTCTACGAGGAAATTTCAACATTGACGACTTTTATTTCCGCAAGCTTTGTCTCATCAATATACAGGGCGTGAGAAGAATCAAAATGGTTATTCTTTGGTTATGCACGCTAGACAAACAGCGTAAGGTGTGTTCTTTGGGTGAGAAGTAGACCAACACTGCTTAAAGATAACGTTCTTTACAAGCTATAAACGTGAGGAGGGAACGGTAAGCAAGGTGGAAAGGCAGCGGTGAATAGGAAAGACAGCCCTGAAGAAGACAGCGGTGAGGGTGGATTTTAGGTCTGGAAAGTTAAACAAAGCAATGGGACATTTTTGGATGAGAAAGAATTCTGTGCGGCAGGATGATTTGTTTTTCTTTTTTACTGATTTGTGGTCTGAGTTGAACAGCTGGACTGCCCCAGGAAGGGAGGAAAGAAACAGAGTAAAACTAAACATGAAGCAGAATAGTGAGCCTTGGGGCCGAGCGGGTGCCTGGTTTGGGAAGCAGGACCATCATGAGAACAACCCGTGCTGGACACGCGTGTAGGATACATGTTTTCTCACTGCAAGATCACGTCAGTGCTGACACTCGTGCTCCACGCTGCACCTGCATGACTCTCTGGGGGAACTGAGACCCCATGCTATGACTTGGCAGGTGAGGTTTGAAGGTTGCAGCGGGTTTCCGCTTCTTCCCATTTATCCCTGGACTTATTCCATGCTCATCTCTAAGGCCTGGTTCCTGCTACCAGCCTGGATCCGCTGCTGCTCCTTACTGAATTTTGTACCCATTTCATGACAAGCTTCCACAAATGCACGGCCTCCCACAGGATCTTGCCAGACCCAGGACTTTGGAACTAGAGTCTTCACACGCAGTCAGAGGAGCTGCATAATGGGCTTGGGAGAACCGCTCCCTCTAAACTTCCTTGTTCACAGGTGCCTAGATGTGGGCGCTGTGAACACTCATTTCCTTGTTCATAGGACCAAATTACGCCCAAATCCAGCCCTTCAGAGAAAGAACTCCACCAACGGTGAAACGGTGACAGCTGTTTAAATAACAACCACTTCTGCCAAGTATTAACGACACACATAAGGACAAGAAGTCACTGGGGAGGGGCTTGCATGACTTATCTCACAAAAAAGACTCTGCCAGCACTACAGCCTTGGGCAATGGTCACCACAACCTCACACCAAAAATAACTTCTGGAAGGATGTCCGTTTAATCTGAGATTATGGATGTCCATTTAACCTTAGATTATTGATGCCCCCAACCCCAGTTGGAACTCTTTAAGCCAAGTATTAATTTCAAAATACTGTACGTAATCCTGAGGCTGCTCCTGATCACCTTTTTGGCTGTAGGGTGTAATAAGGCACACACATTCTCATTCCAATAGTCTATGACCCCTTCCCCCTTTTCTCGGTGCTGTGCTCTCTCCCCTAACTCCGCCCTCCTTGCACAGGGAGAATGAAGGCCCCACGGCCAGCCGAGCTACTCTCTCAGTTCAAAGGGAATCTCTGGGATTTGCTATTAGATGGAGAAACCTTGAGCAGTCCGCCTCCCAGAACCGACTCTTATCTTTTTACGGAGGCACTTCCATGAACAAGAGTCTGGTGGATATTACAACAGCAGCAACGTCCATCCCTTCACAAAAATAGAGCAAGCAACTTCATTTGGTAGAATATAGCTTTTTTGTGGTTTTGTGTGTGTGTGTGTGTGTGTGTGTATGCTGTGCATGCGTGTGAGTGGGTGTGGGTGCCTGTACGCCACAGAGAACATGTGGAGGTCACAAGACAACCTCTTCGCCTTCTCGTTCCCTGCTCTGTAGACTAGTCTAACTAGCCCCGTCTCCTATCTCAGCGATCCATCTCCCCACAGTGGCGCTGGTATTACAGAAGCTTGTGTGGAATGCAAACGCGGGTCGCAGGGCTTGCACAGCTACCCACGGAGTCATCTATCTCCCCAGCCTCTGGAATACTACTCTATCAACAGTTTGAAGCACACAGAATTAAAATGCCTCATATTATATGCTCCATATAAAATGCCTGCACTAAGGCTGACTAAAAGCACAGTTTGTCCAGGATGGTGAAAGGGACTGGTTTAGAAATCAACTCCTGTACCGTACTGGAACGCCAGGGACTTGTGGGCACAGGATCCGAGAAGCCGTTTTCCCGCCTCATTGGAATATAAGAACAGACTACCAGCAGAACGCTGAATTCTCCCAGCCTCTCCAGGAAATGGGTATTTTAGGATGGGTCCCCAAAATCAGAGGATGAGAGACTTGTAAACGTCACTGAACTCAACTCCCTCAGACACAGAAGCGTCCTTCTTATCGGGCAGTTTTCAGACGCTAGATGAACACATTTAAATGTTGAGTCAGTTAGAACTAGACAGTCCAGTCCAGTTTATTAGAAAACCTGAAGACTTGAGGCAGGCACTGAAACGTTCTTCACATAACTTCTCCCGAGAAAGATTCATAAGCCAACTGTGTGCCTAGAAAGCCAATCCCTCTGAAACAAAGAAGGCACCACTTCTCTGAAATTGCAGTCCACATTCAGGGTCCAGAGTGGTTCCGAGAGACTAAGCTGTTAGCAAGCTGAAGCCGGGTCAAGAGAGGCTGCAGCAGGGAAAAAGATTTCCCAAGGGGGAAACAATAGAAATGCAGTAACATCATCCCGCTGGGGTGACATCGCTGAGAGTCTGCAGACAGTCAGAGAAGAAATCGGGACCATTGTACCACTAACCCTGGCCAGGCACGTACTTCCACCACTTTCACGCGGTCCTTTCTCCCCACCCCCCTTTCGAGACAACCCTATGAGTTTCGGAATTAAATCTCTGAGCGCGGGTCCCCCGGGAAACACCAAGGGTGGGGAGGAGCGAGAGCATGAGGGAAGATCATTACCTTTGCATGTAGTGGATCAGAAACATGGCCAGCAGTATCCGGTTGGGCAGGCTGCTGAGGCGCGCGGCTGCAGGGCGAACGCACTCATACAGCGGCCAAACCATCGAGGGCAGCTCCTGCAGGAACCAGGCCGGTCGCGCCGGCAACTGGACGCCGGGATGCTGCCACGAGTAGCGGCCATAGGGAGAGCCCACATGACTGAGCAACACGACTAACACAAAGGCCAAGGCACCTTCTAGGTAGGCGAGGCTGTCCAGCAGGAGCAACTCGTCCAAGTACATCGTTGAGGTCGAGCAGCGATCTCCATGCCCGAGCGTCCAAATGGGGCCACATATAAGCCCAGGAGGAGGGAGCAGAGCGGCCCACTAGATCCCGCTCCGCAGCGGTGCGTACCTGCCCAGGGGAGGGGCAAACCACCTGTCCGGGCGGGGACTGGACCACAAGCTAGCACCACCAGACAGTGCCCTCCCGCAGAGGTTGCAGGGGAGAGCCCGACGGCGCAGGGCCCCGCCTGCGCAGAGGGCTCCGCCTCTTCCCGCCCGCGATCCGGGAGAGCTGCACGCCCGTTGGCCCAGAGCTCCTCTGGCAGCAGCCGAGCGAGCAGGAAGAGCAAGATCCCCGCTCGCCGCGCAGCCGGGGCTCCGCCCACTCGGGGCCACAGCCCCGCCCCGAAGTCATGCTTTTCCAGCCACGGTCCCGCCCCTTGGCTCTGAGCCTCCCGCACCGCCCGGCTCTGCGACCCGAGCCACGCCCCTCCACGATCTCCTTGACAGCGGCCGGGCTGCCCGCCTCTCTGCGCACGCGCCTTGTTGTGGGTCTTCCACGCAGGTGCCTGAGGCTCCGTGTCGGACGGGGTGATGCGTGCTCAGCAGCGTTGGAGGATTCTGTGCGGAAGCATCTTCCCTGTAGGATGGTCATGTTTTCCTCGCATGCGTTTCCGGCACGATCGTGTCGTTTCTTACACGGCATATATCTTGGCTTCCCCAGCTAGGACCCCGCCGCTGGGGTCCTCGGGAGTCAGCCGGAAGTACCGCGTGCGAACTGGCTGTGCTTGGTCGCGGTGTGCGCTCCGCGTGTGCAGCCGCGTGGGCCATGGGGCGGCGGGCTAGGGGCCGGCGGCTGCAGCCGCAGACTGAAGGCGCGGAGGATGACACCGAGGGAGGGAGGAAGCGCGACCAGGCGGTAGGCACAGGGAGGGAGGGGCGCCCGGTGGGCTCGGGCCTGGCGACTGGTGGGCCGGGTTAGCAGGGATGGTGGACCCGCTCAACCCCTCGCTGTTCCGCCAGGGCTGGGAAGGTGGCTATCCCGAGATCATCAAGGAGAACAAGCTCTTCGAGCACTACTATCAGGAACTCAAGATCGTGCCTGAGGGAGAGTGGGACCAATTCATGGACGCACTCCGCGAGCCCCTCCCGGCCACGCTGAGAATCACTGGTTACAAAAGGTAAATCTGATGTTCTTTGATGGGGTTGTAAACTTTGAAGCTCTGGGGAGGGAGATCGGGTGCAGGGGAGCATCCTGGGTTGCTTAGGCGTTGCGGGTGGAAGGTCAGACTATGGAGAGAAAACTCAACCCGAGAACGGTCCTGTGGGGATGGGTGAACTAACTGATGGGTTCATCTGAGGAGCATGGAAAACTTGTGGCATCCAGTTTGCCTCTCTTCTCCCCGCCAGTCATTGTACAGCATTCCTAAAACTTGTCACAAATAGAAATGAAGCTGGGTAAAAGTGCAGCATTGCGTTGAACTTATTTTTAAGGTGTATCCAACCTGTGTTCCAACGCGACACAGTAGAACTAGAGGGGTTTTGGATTTAGTAAATTGGTTTGGTTGCTTTGCGAGGTGAGTTCTTTTTAAAGTGGTAAAAATTTATTTAGTTAAAAACAAGTGTCAGCATCACTTCTAGGAGCCAAGAACTGAACATGTGGGAGAGGTACCCCAGATGCCCCCTGTAGGTATCCCACCATGCCTTCAAGCTGCTGAGCACAGAGTCCTCTGCCTAGCACCAGGACAACTTCTAGCCAGTGCTGGCAGCTCAGAGATCTACAGGACATGGAGTCTCCATCCATACCTGCTCCAGAAGCACCTCCAGATCAGAGCCACCTGAGGGGCATGCTGCCCCAGGAGCCCAGGAGAGGGGTTCAAAGGAGAAGGTGTCTTTAGAAGGACCATCCGTGGAGTCAGCATCGAAGGGCACAAAGGGAACAAGAAAACCACAGCTGTACGCAGCCAGGGAGAAGGCTCAGGACACAGGCAGGCTGGGCTTGCAGAAGCAATTCCTCTGAGGTTCAGCTCTGAGCAGGGCAGGAGGGATAGTTATACTGGAGATTGTCAGACTGGAGACCGTCGTAGCCGTCCAGCTTTAGGACCAGTTGCTCTACTGAGCCAGTCTGGAAATACTGCACTAATTTCCAGAGCATTAGATCTGTCCCCCAGTAAAACATCATAGGACATTTCTGCTACATCGTAGGAAGACAGGTCAAACTCAAGGGGAAGGGGGGAAAACCCTGGGAAAACTTTATCTGCCACAAGTTGATGGTCGTAGAGGTGCCAAGCCTGAGTTGAGTTGATTGAAATGGAAACAGGCCAGGAGTGAGTGACAGGTTTGTGACTATCCAGAATTTCTGGTTCTCATCCTCATAGAAACTACCAGGTCTTATACAGATCAGATGCTGTGGGGGTGGGTGGACCCAAAGGAGGAGCAGCCATGGTGAGGAAGAGGTGAATTCTTAAAAATTAACAATGTCGGGCTGGAGAGATGGCTCAGCGGTTAAGAGCACTGCCTGCTCTCCCAGAGGACCTGGGTTCAATTCCCAGCACCCTCGTGGCAGTCTGTAACTCCAGTTCCAGGGAATCTTGACACCTTCCTACCAAATGCACGTAAAATACAGTTAAACAAGTATTTGTAAAAAATTAACAGCCCTGGATGATTAAGGAACACTTCAGAGTTGGTTTTAGTTGTAAAGTATTTTTAGTCTTAAAGTTATTACATTTTTATCAGCTCACTTTTTCTAGGTCACTGAAAATTGCCTACTTTTTTTTTAATAGCCATGCAAAAGAAATTCTCCATTGCTTGAAGAACAGGTATTTTAAGGAGTTGGAGGACCTGGAGGTAGATGGGCAGAAAGTTGAAGTTCCACAGCCACTTAGCTGGTAGGTACAGAATCCTCTAGGCGTTTCATAGATTTCTGTTCTATTTATTGTATTGTATTGTATTTATTTTTTGTTTTTGTCCCTTGGATGCATTTCTCAGCCCTGTCAGCGCTGTTGGTGTGAAGAGCCTGGTGAACTTTTCCAGTGTCTGATACTGGTTTTTGTTTTTCCCTGATGCCTTTTCCAACCTCAGACTGGTATGCACATGTTCATAAAGGACTTACCGTTCATGTTTTGCACACGGTTCAATCCTTTGGTCTCTGATGATCCTTAGTGGCTTCTCTCACTTCTGTTCTCGTCCCAGAGTTTCCCACACCAGAGTTTTAGCGTGGTTGCTTTCCCTTCAGAAAGGGAGACCAGACTCTGCTTGGCAAAGCCTCACTCCTGGCTGGTGTGGCTTATGGCCCAGTGTTTCCTGGCACAGCCTCCGGGCAGATTCAGTCTTCCACTGTGTCGAGCAACCAAGCACTTCCGTGGTGGGGCTTTCATGACCTGTGATCCCTGAAGCCTAAGGCATAGGAAGCCTCCTGCAGTACCTGAAGTGCTCCAGTGTAGTCCAGAGGCTCCACACCTTGAGTGAACAGACTCAACAGATACTTTCAACTATGGTTTCAGGTTTCAGATTTGGGGATCGAATTTTCACAAAAGTATTTTTTTAAGTCATTGCTAGATGAGGGTGAATTTAGTTAAGTCTTTTCTGGTAACTTTGTAGGTTTTGGCTATTTTGTGCTTTTTATTTTGAAACAGGGTCTCATTGTGTAGCCCTTGCTGGTCTGGGAGTTGCTATGAACACCCTAACTCCCTTCTATTGGAATTAAAGGCCTGTGCCACCATGTCTGGCATTTGACTATTTATAAATTTGTGTTGTTATCTTTTATTTTTAAGCAATCAGCATAAAAGATTAGGGTTTTGTTAATCATGACAGATAGCTGGCCTCTCCTCACTGGCCGTTTGGATTTGTGGTCTCCTTGGCATAGTTAGGCACAACATGCTCGTTGAGATGAGTACTGGGTATCAGACACTAAAATCAGTGTTCAGTGATGATGCAAGCTTATCACTGCTGCAGAGTACAGAGACCTGAAGCTTTGTTGCTGCCCCCCCCCCCACCCTGGTTATTTATGCATTTCTGTTAGATTTTAATAGTTTGGAAGGTAATATGTAGGAGAATGACTTGCATGTGTGTTGCTGTAGTGAATCCACGAGAAAGGAAGACGGCTGCCAGTTGTTTTGGTCGTTGACTGTTAAACGTGTGGAGGCTTCTCAGCATCTAACCGTGCTCCCCCTGGTAACTCCCCAGCTGGCCGACCTCTCCTTGAGCCTTGATTGGAGATGGTGGTCGTGGTGCCTGTGCATTGCCTGATGGGGAGGCATGTGGCCTCTCGGTTTCCCGCAGAGTGACTGCTTTACATCTCCCCCGGAGACTTTTGTGCCATAGCCCTTGTGCAGTGATTGAGCAGGAAGGCCTTGATGAGCACACGTCTACAGGACATGCTGTTGTCGCCATTCTGTACTCTGTGAAACAGACTCTTGCTTTGATAGCCCTTGAGCACCTAACTCCAGCTAATGCCATAGCTGCTTTCCTGTGTCCTTTCTAGAGTCGTGTATGGGCGTCCAGCGGAGCCTTTGGAGGAGGGAGAGGAAGGAAAGTGACTCTTTCTCTGTCAACGGCTGGCAAAACTGTGGCTATGCTTAGTTTTCTGAACACAGCCCGAGTATGATAAAAGATTAACTGCTTTAGGTTCCTAATCAATAGCTTTTCCCATTATCAGTGACAGTTACTTAATCAGGTGTGCATGTCAGTGCTGGACATGTCTCAGCAGTCAGACAGCAGCTTTTTGGGACTTGTGGTTTTCTCTGCTCAAAATGCAGCCAGCCAGCCGTAGGGTCTTCTCTGGCTTTTGGCCACAGTGGGGCATAGTGTAAAAAGGTAGCAGTGCTGCTTCTGTCTTCTGAGAAACCTCAGATGGGCTTGAAAATTCTTTAAAGCATTCATTAAACAAAAAAAAAAAAAACCCAAACATGTTAATAGATTTTTCTTTGGGTTGCCAGCTCACAAGAATGACATGAGACTTACTATTAGCTGTGAAAGCTTAGCCCACAGCTTCAGCCTGTCCTGCTAGCTCTTACACGGTAGCCCGTTTCTGCTCATCTGCATGTTGCTAAGTGGCTTGTGGCTTTTATCTCTCCCCCTCACTTCTGTTCCTCTGCCTCTGCTGGCAACTCCGCCTTTCTTCTTCCCAAAGCTCTCTCTTTGTCCACAGAAATCCTGCCTAACCTCTTTTCCTTCCTAGCTATTGGCCGTTCAACTCTTTATTGAGCTGTTCAGAAGGCACTTTGGCAAAGACACGTCTTCAGAGTGTACAAAAAGATTATTCCACCAGTTCATGAATATTCAGTCTTAAAAGCACATGACTTAAAATATTTGCCATTGCTGGTGAGATGGTCTAGCCTTTGAACCTGCACTTGGGATGCAGGGGTAGACAAAAAAATTATGTGCGTATGTATTTGCTGACCGTTCTAAAGATGTGTGATCAATTTGTTTTTTTTTTATTCATTTTCACTTTTGCATTTAGACATTTGGAAGTTGTAAAATATTTTAATAATGAGCTCACTAGCTGTCATACTCACTACAGGAGAACTTGAAGCTTATCTTAGTAAACTTACACCTTAACTATCGGTACTAGAAACTGACCCATGAAGAACATATAGACTATTTGTTGCTCAGACTATGTGTAGGTTGCTCCCCGTGCTTGAAATGAAAATTCAATTCTTTCTAGTAAGTGCCAGCAGTATGTGGTGTTCACACCGATGCTCTGGTGACTTGGTAATTGGTACAGTTTTACTGTCATTGGTCACAGACAAGTTTGGGGTTGCCACAAGTTATATCAAATTTGGCGTTTTGCTACCCTGTTTCAGGTGACAGAATGGCCCAGCAGATTCCTCAGATACAATGCTAGGAGCCAAAACTGGGAGTGTCTGTATTACTGCCTTCAGTGAACCAGAATGAATGCCTTATTTTTTTTTTAACTGCCTGATAAATCGAACACAACTTCAAAGTACTGTCTTGCAAGGAGGGTACTGTGTGTGTAAAGTCCAGTCAGTTCCATTTTCACAATTTAGTAGACAGAACTTATCACACGTATCTTAAAACATGGCTATTGAGTAGGGTCTTAAGATGCTCGATGCTTGTTGGCTCTCTACCACTCCCAAGTTTCAAATTCGTCACTTGTGTCTGTTTTCCAGTCAGCCTGATTTCATTGTCCTGGCTGCTTGCATGGCTACAGATTGGTACATAGAACCTTTGTGAGCATTGCTGTTAAGGGAGTTCATTGTCTGCGAACAGTCGGCAGCGACACTTGCACTCACATTGTCTCACCTGCCGAGTGTGACCTCACCTACCGAGTGTGACGCTGAGCTAACGGGGCATGGCGAGCCGTGTGCTGCGGTCACATCAGAGACCTCGTTTCCGCCTCCGTGGAAGCCAGGCCCGGTGTAGACACCTTTCCCAGTCCTGCCCTCGTGAGATAGAGTGTCCATAGGTGACACAGGGCAAGAGGCTGCATTGGTAATCCTGGTCCAGGAGGCAAAAATGAGCACGGTGGTGGTTTCCTTGTGGAACTCTTTGTATAAAAATAGACAATAGTTGAAGACAATCATGATCACATATTTGTCAAACATTTGAATATCTGCTACACGTGCCTTATTGTGTGAAAATGGTGAGTTTCTTATCTTCCATCTCCTCTCATGTAGGTACCCTGAGGAACTTGCCTGGCACACAAATTTAAGTCGGAAAATATTGAGAAAGTCCCCACTGTTGGCAAAGTTCCATCAGTTCCTGGTTAGCGAGACCGAGTGTGTAAGTTGTTTCTGTGGGTGGGCTGGGGGCCTGAAAGCACCAAGTGCTGCATCGTGGAGCATCCATTGCAGAGGGGTGTGGTCAGGACAGCCCTGCCGTCTCCTCTCTGTGGATGAGTGCAGAGGGTGTGGTCAGGACAGCCCTGCCGTCTCCTCTCTGTGGATGAGTGCAGGCCGAGGCAGTCGCTTGTGGTACTGTGTTCAGTGTAACACTCCCTTTTCTTCTGTGTACATTCTGTTTGCCTGTCGTGCATGCAAAGTACTTGGTGGGCTATGGAATTTATCTCGTTTATTTTTAATGGCATTGGTAATTCACACTTTATCCTATTGTATCTTGCCATGCATTTTTTCCTTTATTTGACATATACCAATGAAAACAAATGCTTGTAGCTGGGTGTAGCTGTGGGTCTCACAGGTGTTGTCCTTCTGTGTTGCTTTGAGCAGCCTTAGTCACGGGTCTGTAGCCAGAGGTGTCCCCAGAGCAGACATTATCTTTTCTTTTCCTGTAATGGTTAAGTGTGCACCTTGTAGCTTTCCTTTTCCTTCTTGTAGAGTCTTAATTTCATATTTAACTTGGGTTTTCCCTCTTCTTCCTGTCCACCTCTTTCTGGTCAGGTGAAGCCTTTGTGCAGCTTGACACACTTTAGTAATGCTGTGGTCCCATATCCCCTCCCGACGCCAGCCATGGCGCTCAGTTTCCATTTCCGGCTGTTTCCTGCCACTGTGGCTTTCTGTCAGAATAGGAAGAGGGCATGAATTTGCCTTGGCTTTCCCTTCCTGGTTAGGATAGTAAGAATTGAGAGCGTCTGTGTCTCTCCCTGTGGTGTGCTCTGCCCAGCTCCTCATCCATGTTTGTGGCTCAGAAAAAGACTAGCAAGCCATTAGAGAGTCAGGTTTAAGCCCTGGGAGCAGAGGCTGTGGGAACCAGTGTGGTAGGCAGCTAGTGCGTCGGTTGTGGTAAGAGGAGGGGGCTGTTGGGAAGGAAGGCTTCTAGATAGTGGGGGTTGTGTCGCTGAACAGCGTTGACTTTGTAACTTCTGCAGAGTTCTGGACCTAGAGTTGCGTGGGTAAACTGGAAGCGTAGAGTCAGTGTGCCCAGTAGAGTTAACCACGGTGCCACAGACTCACTGCTGACCAGAGACCCAAGCGGTGAAAACGGAAAGTCTGGATGTCAGTTCTGACTTGTCAGGGGTTGGTGCTGGGCCAGTGTTTTGGGTGCTGACAAGCTGGTGGCTGGTGCACAGCCCGCACAGCTTGCAGGTTGTTGGTAGAGCTGACCGAGGCAGTGCTGGTCTGCATCCCCGTCTGCCTCTGATGTGTCTCTTGTGCCTGCCAGTTCTCGTGCCCTTGTGAAAGCAGCTCGAGGGTGGTAATAGGTGTTGAAAGGGTACAGATAGGATCAGTAGCTGATGTTGCGGCTCTACAGGGAGTTGCTTAGATCTAGAAAGTGCCATGAGGGTCCCTGATAAAGCAGACCCACGGAAGAGAAGGATTGTTGCCTGATGGCCGCTTTCTTTCCTACACTTCCAGCTGCTTGCTGCTCTTAGATAGGAGGTCGGCCTTGAGGACGCTCACCCAATCCTAAGCTCAAGAGAACCCAGACTGTGGTACTAGCCTCCAGGACTTACCTGACATGCCAGCGTGGTGCTAGTGGGTCGTTCTTACGTCTTTAGATAGCAAGTGACTATCCATTAATTCGAAAATACCTCCTCATTGAATACTTTGTGTCATAGTGGAGGTTTTCCTGTTCTGGGAGGGTTACGGGACCTTTTACTATTGCCCTTCATACATGCCTGATTTGAAGTGCTGTTTTCTTATTGTTCTGGTTTTCTCCCCAAGGGAAACATCAGCCGGCAGGAGGCTGTCAGCATGATCCCGCCACTGCTGCTCAATGTTGAGCCCCATCATAAGGTAGTGTACCAGACAGAAGATGGGAGGGGAGGGGAGAGGAGGTCCCTCTCAGTACCGCTAGCCTTTTCTTCCTGCATTTGTTTGATAATGCTATGTATTTTAAGGTTTTGTTTTTGTAGTTTTTGTCTTCTTTCTTACAGTACACATAGCTATCCAGAAATTGCTTCACTGTTAAAGGGTTTTTTGTTTTTAACTTAGCAAATTAACTATACAGGTATAAGCTGTGGTCTTTTTGGCTAAGTCATGTTGACTCCATGGAGCTCATTAGTTCTGAGCATGATTGCATAATTTTTAAGTAAATTGGTGTCTTTGTTCCTACAACTCCCTGGGAACAATGAGGAAAAGGCAGAAGGGAAGGGAATGGGTCCTTCTGTGGAGCTGACATTCGGTGTTATGTCGGGGTGACTCCTGTTCCTGGTTTCTGAGTCTGCGGCCCGCCCCCAGCGTCATTCTGTCCTGTCCTTCTGCAGGCCATGTCTCTGTCGCTCTGTGACTTCTGCTTTTATGAGCAGAGAACATTCTCTCCATCGTGTAGAATGGAATGCAAGTCAGCATATTAGAATGACTCACAAGATGGCTTAAGATCAGATGTGGAGTCCTACAGCTTTTTTAAAGTGGCATATTCTTGTTTGTTTTTGTAGATCTTAGACATGTGTGCGGCCCCTGGATCGAAGACCACACAGTTAATTGAAATGTTGCATGCAGACATGAGTGTCCCCTTTCCAGGTAATCACTGGGGGGCAGGGAAGCTGTTTTGGTGAGTTGTGGGCGACTAAAGTCCTCCACTTTCCTGCTTCCTGGGCAGTGGAGTGGCCTGTGACTATAGTGAAGATAGCACTGTGTTGATGTGTTCTCAAACCAGCACGCTCAACTCTGAGAGCCTTTCTGTGTGAGCTGTCTATACTAGGACCTGTCATAGTACACAGATCTGCTGTGCGCTTGGATAGTAGCTTCCCTGATCTGTTCAGTTTCTGCCTTAGGTGAGGAGCGAGGCATGTTGTTCTGGGTAGTTGCTGTTAGCCCCCTCCATTCAGATCCCTTCGCCTTTCAGCAGTGGCTGTGGCGGCATTGGGTGCCATATTTGAAGTGGGGGGGTGATAGGCAGTGGTGTGGGGGGATAGTAGCGTGCTCATAAGGTGCAGCCATTTTTGCAGTGTGTCAGTGTCTCCTGAGTGAGGAGCACAGCATGCCTAGTGTTGGCCAGGCCAGCTTCCGTCTCTCCTGCACGGTGGCTTTCAGCGCTGCCTACCCCTACTTCTGTTTCAGTTGCATACCTACTACAGTGTAGGCAGGTCTCCCTTTGCTCGTCGTATTGACAGCTGTCTGGTTTTAGTTCTTGTCGTGCTGTCAGGGAAGGGCCTTGGCCGGCAGGAGCGGTTTCTCTGTTCCAGATGTCTTGTGGTCCTGGCCCACAAGTGGTGCTAAGTTGCTTTTGTCTTTTGCTGAAGTGTGGGAGGAAACAGAAATGAGCAAGGGCATCACTCGGGAAACTTCCCACGGGTGGTTCTGAGCTTGGGACACCAGCACCGTGTAGCAGGACCAGCTGATGGGCTCAGGTGACAGGACCCTGCCCCAAGCCTGAATTTCCTTCCAGAAATGGGCAGAGCCTCGTGTGCCCCTCTCTCTCCGTCTCCCTCATAATTCACAACAGTTGTAAGCAACTGCTGACAAATGAAACGTTTGGTATTTTCGGGTGCAGCCCTTTATCCCTTTTCTAGAAAGCCCTGCGTCTTACGTTTCAGAGCGTTCCTTCTCACCTGCCGACCAGAGGTTGTGGTTATGTGTTTCAGGGAATCCTTCTGCGCATCTCATCTGACTACAATTTTATGTTCCTAGAGGGATTTGTTATCGCAAATGACGTGGACAACAAGCGCTGCTATCTGCTTGTTCATCAGGCCAAAAGGCTGAGCAGTCCCTGCATCATGGTAGTAAACCATGATGCGTCCAGCATTCCTAGACTCACGGTAGATGTGGACGGAAGGAAAGAGATTCTCTTCTATGATCGAATTTTATGTGATGTTCCTTGCAGGTATTTATATTATTATGAGGCCAGAAAGCCCACAATCTATCAGGAAATCCAATCACATGTGGATTAGGTGAACTGGAGTAGCATGTAAACGCTGGTGCACGGGGTCATGGTAGCCAGGAGTCTGGGAAGGGCGTTATGTTGCTGGGGTGGAGCGGAGTGATGAACAACGCCAGATGAGAGATGACATCCTTGAAGAAGTGGAGTTTGACACGCATGCATGCACACCCCAGGATGAATTCCAAGATATCAGTGGGTCCATTTGCGTCCCAAGTATATTAAAAATGTTGGGGTTTTCTATTGAAGTTTGTTACTTCAGTGAAAGAAATTGAAACCTTTGTGAAACTCATTTTCTTTGTGTATTGATAATTCAAATTTAATGTCAAATGACCTATCAGAGTCTTAGTAAACCTCTTTGGGGAAACATCATTTTTTAAACATTTAGTGCTTGTAGTAGCACTTAGTTAGGAAACTGTAGCTGGCAATGCCAAGTGCAGCTGAGTTAAGACGCATGGTGAGTGAATGTGAAAGCGGGGACTGCCTTAAATAACTTGCAGCACGCTGAGCAAAACCAGCGTTCTGTGTGAAGCATCCCGAGTTAAACACATGAGTCATGAATTCTCTTGTTCCTTGGTTACAGTATTTAACCTTTAAGGACCTCTGTTTTACCCATGTGGTTTTATATATGTTCTTAAAATCAAAAGAAAAACCATTTTTTAAAATATATTCTGAAAATAAGGTAGTCTTACAAACACTTGGTTACAGGCTGAAGAAATTTCTGAAATTATGGTAGGGTTTCTACCATAGGAGCCCTTGCATCCGACCAGGGTGAGGATTGTGTATCAGATCTTTCCTCCTGAAGCACAGAGGAATGAAGCTGTGCAAAGTTGTAAGAAACAGACCCTGGTAGACGAACTAGGGTGACGGGACCTGCCCTGTAAAATACACATGCAGTTAATTATCAAATCAGTGCACAAAGTTGGTAATTCAATCGGCTTGATTGAATTTACTGTGGCACAACCTTTGCAAGTGTAATTCTAGTTTTAAAATGTCATTCTGTATTAATCAGTTTTGTGAGGAGCATTTATGTAGGGGCCTGTGTTATTGGGGTACAGGTTAGTGTTGCTGGTTCAGGCTAAACGTGCCCTAGTTTGAAAATTTAGACTAAAGAGCTTCAGAAGCCGAAGCACGTAGTCCTTGTCAGAGCTGCAAGTGAGCAGCGGGATCTCAGCCAGCACTGCATGCTCAGTTGACCCATAATCAGGCTGTGTGTGTAAGGTGTGTGCAAAGCCAGTGGATTCGTGTTTAGGATTGGTTCTCTTCAGAGGTGATGAGGGTCTCTGATCCTGTGCTTCCATTCGGAAATGAGTGTTGGTGACGTGCTCTGAGAACTGCAGTAGGGGCACTGTCTGTGAGCACGGAGGTGCTTTAGTAGGCTTTTGTACCTGCTTTGCAGGCCAGCCTGGGTCTGGCATGCTTGTTAAACATCTGCCCAGTCGGTGGCTCAGTTCTTAAATGTCTTCTTTCCAGTGGAGACGGCACGATGAGAAAAAACATAGATGTCTGGAAGAAGTGGACCACCTTAAACAGCCTGCAGCTCCACGGGTGAGTGAACTTGTTAGACCCGGAGACGGGCAGACTGCCAGTGTACTGTTTCCCAACTGACCATCTAGGGTGGACACCTGGAGCACCGTACTAGCTGCCTCTGCCTCGTGAGAGCATGTTTGCACACTACAGCTTGCTTTAAAGCAGTGGTTCTCAACTGCATATCAGATATTTACATTACGATTTATAACAGCAAAATTATAATTATGAAGTAGCAATGAAATAATTTTATGATTGGGGTCACCACATGAGAAATTATATTAAAGGGTGCAGCACTAGGAAGGTTGAGAACTTTAAGTCCTTTAAGAGTAGTAACTGCTACTTTTATTCTGCCAAGGTGTGTATATTTACTTAAATTGCCTTTTATGACCATCTCACCTAACATCTGAAGCATGCATTTCCTCCCCTGTAACTAACCTTGGATCTCTCACAATAGCATCTGTTAGTGTTTAGTGTATTGCCTTGTTTGTGTGTGGCATTCTTCCATATTTTTAATTTTATGTGTATGCACTTTCTGCCTTCATGTACATATGTGCAGCCTGGTGCCGATCTTGGGACTGGAGTTAGGGATGGTCAGTTGTGAGCCACCATGTGGATGCTGGGAGCGAGCCCAGGTCCTCCACGGGCGCTCGCTCCTACCTGCTGAGCCATCTCTTCAGCTTACACTGCGTTTTCAGTGGCCGTTCTATAGAGCTTGCTATAATTTTTTTCTTTGGATATTAAGCACATGCCCTTCCGTGTGCACTTGCAAAAACTGACCGCAAAGATTTAATTTTGCTTATTAAATGCTACTGGTTTTGTATATGGAGGAAAGGGTTTATATTCTCTGTAGAAAAACCACATATTTGAATAAATTTGGAGGTTTTAACATAAATTCTCCAAATACCTTGTACTTTTCTTGTTAAACTGTTGAGAAACATGACAGAGCAGAAAAGTTGTGAAAGTAGATTTCTTTTTTAAGAATGAACACATTGGCTCCTAAAGATTATATTAACTTCATTTGCAGTCTTGGCAAGTATTTTGTTTTTACCATAAAGTCTGTGTGTGATGAGGTGGGTAGGTGCTCTCTGTGCCTCTGCCCTCTTATGCTAACCTGCGGCCCTCCCTTAGCCTACAGCTCCGGATAGCAACTCGGGGTGCTGAGCAGCTGGCAGAAGGGGGCAGGATGGTGTACTCCACGTGTTCCCTGAACCCCATTGAGGATGAAGCTGTAATAGCAGCTCTGCTGGAAAAGAGTGATGGTGAGCATGTGTGCTGGTCCTCGGGAACAGTGAGCACACTGCTAGTGAGTGGGAGCTGATCCCATGAACTGCAGCATGTGTGTTAGGGTGGACATTGCTGTGATGGGCTAATCCCATGAACTGCAGCACGTGTGTTAGGGCGGACATTGCTGTGATGGGCTAATCCCATGAACTGCAGCACGTGTGTTAGGGCGGACATTGCTGTGATGGGCTAATCCCATGAACTGCAGCACGTGTGTTAGGCAGACATTTATGTGCAGCTCTTAGCATTGTTCATTTTACTTCCTCATCTTGCAAAGCCAAGTAAGTCACTGTGTCCCCTTGCCACCATTCGGGTGTTTTTCCCTCTGGACTTCTGGTTTTAGGGTGTGCATGTAGGTGGGTAATAATCTAGCTGTCCTCTCATGGCGGCCTTGTTTGCCTCATACAAGGTTTCTGTCAGGGTCTCAGCCCATGTGTAAGCTGAGCAGTACCCAGCTGTCTGTGTGACCCCCTTGTTCACTGGCTCATCGGTGGGTGGCCTTGGGCTTCTGTAAACTGCTGGGAGCCTGAGCCTCTGAACGCGGTGTGTTAAGAGTCTCGTGGACAGCCTGCTCTGCACGCTTTGGGATGTGCATCTCATCTGCAAGGGCATTGCTGCGCCCTCTGATAACTCTTCTTGTGATCGGTACTTACAGGGCTGCTCTTTGTACTGGCAGCACCATTGCCCACCCTGCACACAGGGTTCCAGTTGCGTCACGTCCTTGCCAGGCCTGTGATTTCTTTGTTAGTGCCCATCCCACTGATTTAAGGTCTTAGGACACTGAATTGCACTGAGGCATCAGATAGGCAGTCTTTTCAAACAGTATTCCAAAACAGCATTTTTCACAATGCTTTTTCAGGTGCTTCAGTTTTAGCATTTTGCTGAAGTGTTAGCATCCTCCATTAACTTAACCTGTATTGGGGTTTTCTAAAAGCAAACAGTAGGTTTTCTCCGTGTTTTGATATCACAGTCCACCAGTGTGCCATCCTCACACATCCTGAGGCATGGCACCCACACCTGCCATCCCTTGCCTTGGGTGTGTCGCAGCCCTGGCTGGCCTGGACTGTGCAGTCAGCCCTCATCTGAGTCCTTTGGATAGAGATTTAATACATTGCATTTGTATTCTTACACATCAGCCTTAGTAAAGATAGGATTTTGGAATAATTGTTTTAATAGTATTTAACTTGTAAAAGTGCTTGCGGAGAAGGAAATGAGGAATGACATTCTCTGACCCTCTCAACGTGTGCCGGGCGATGGTGACGCGTGCACTCAGGAGGCAGAGACAGGCAGATCTCTAAGTTGGAGCCTCATCTACAAAGCTAGTTTCAGGACATCCAGCTGTTACACACAGAGAAATTCTGTCTCAACCCTGCCCTGTCTGTCATTCCCCCCCCCCCCCACAAAAAAAAATTGAACCTGCTAAGATTTATGTCTGTGTTAGCTGGACTTTCAGGAAAAACAGGATTCTGGTAACTAGAACAATAGACTCCATATCTGTCTTTTGCTGCAGCCTAGCCCCTGATCTCTGAGAAGCTCTCAACATCCTCACTGTTTGTAGCTGCTTAGTCTCAAGGCTAAGCCAGGAATGGGGCCTGTGCTTTCAACATCAGGAAGAGGGAGCAGAGGAACTGGGTTGGAGAGCAGTCTGCGCTGCACGGACATAAGCCCAGGGTGGGGATGCAGCTCAGTGACAGCGTGAACAGCCCTGGGCTTTGACCTAACAGAGCAGAAACAGTGTGCTCTGGAGGTATTTGTAGGACTGAGGGATTCGTCCTGTTTGGGGTGCCCTTTTTATTGATGTAAAAGCTGACTGGTTTCTTGGTGATCAGTTGTCTTGACCAGAGCTGGTACTGAAATGCAGCTGATCTCACCAGACACAGGCTGATGGAACTAACAGGAGCCTCGCTTCTGTCATAATGCTTGGCATTTGGTCCTAGTCACAGCTTTGAACAGGAAATGGATTCTGGGCACACAGGGAGTGTCAAACATCAGAGTTGGTACAGTCCTTCGTTAAGCTCTGGAGGTGGACAGCGCTGTAGATGGCTCAGGCATGGAGACTGCAGATGGGGTGCAGCTTATCCGGGGCCGGCGCTGCAGGATGGAGAACCAGTTGAAGGAGGGAGGCTCGTAGAGCAGGCTACTTCTGTGAAAACCCTGCTCCCTGCAGGGGTCCCCTTGGGGTCCTTTGTTTGGTGTATACAGTTATTGGGGGTCTTTGCTTCTCCAAGGAGCTCAGGAATTGCTTTCACGAGTCCATGTGGTAGCGGGTTAGGTGGTGACGGACGCACCTACTGTACAGCTTCCTGCGACATCACTGTTGGAGACGGAGGGGCAGTGTGCGTTCACGCTTGCCCTGCTCTAAGGCTGCTGCACGTATGCCCAGTGGGCACTGTAGAGAACTTCCTGACATAGAAAACTTTGTTTGAAACACTAGACCCTGGTGTGTCAGACAAAAAACCATGAAGACCCAGATCACCTGACCAGTGAGTGTACTGAGTTTTAATTTGCATTTTAAGAATACAATGAAATGTCTTTTAGTGAAGTCACTCCAGAGTCTGTCACCACAGTCCAGTTTGCAGCCCAGAGGGTTTTTTGTGGCCATGAGCATTCACTCCGTCCTACTCCAAGCCACTTTCTGTCAATGGACTTGCCTTCCCTGGACATTCTTAGGATGAAGCCACATTGTGTGGACTTTCCTCTGTTTCTTTAAATGGGCACAATGTGGCAGCCTTTGGGACTTTCCTTGGCTATGTTCCTAGGTGCTCTCGAGCTTGCTGACGTATCTGCCGAGTTGCCAGGACTGAAGTGGATGCCTGGAGTCTCCGAGTGGAAGGTAATTCTGCAATGAGGGCTTTAGTCAAAGATTTAAGAGCTATAGACATTGGAAAACATTCATGTTTGAGTATTGTGAATCAATGCATTGCCTGGTTGTATAGTATAGAATTCACTCACAGATTCTATTTAAAGACAAATACTATATTCCTCATATAGAACCTGTCTTTGCTCTCATGCCCATAGATTAAAACCTTGCTACCTTTTTAAGTGTGTGTGTGTGGGGGGGGGTGGCAATTTAATCTTGCTTTTATAAAAAAACAACAGTTCTTTGACTTTCCTGCTCTGTCTGAGATTTTTTTCTGTTTAATAAATAAATAACCTGGTCTGGGGCTTTGATGCTGTCCATCCTGGACTTTGAGGTGAAGGAATTTTGGTATTTTTAAAAGATGTTATGTAAGTTATTTGCCATGAGTGTTTTAGCTTTACCTTTGGAGATAGTCTTTCTGTGGAGAGACTATTTACCCCCTGTGCTCTGTGTGATCTCACACCTTTCCCTGTGTACTTCACTGTAGTAATGCTGCTGGTCTCTGCAGGTCATGACTAGAGATGGGCAGTGGTTTGCAGGCTGGGATGAGGTTCCCCAGGGCAGGCACACACAAGTTCGACCTACTATGTTCCCACCAAAAGACCTGGAGAAACTGCAAGCAATGCACCTAGAGCGGTGGTGAGTGGTGGCACTGGGCCTTCGGGATGGGGAGGTGGTCTGTCGAGGAGCCTGGTACCCACTGGGTGCAACTGGCAGTGTTTGCAGTCTTAGAACTGGTTAGAATCTCAGAGAGCTTTGGAAACTGCATGAGCTTTTCATTGTTAATTCATTAGTGTGGAGTAATTGTCCAGAGCAATGGCTTCATTATGATAGCTTCATGGATGCATGCCGTGTACCTTGATCATCACATCCATTCCTCCCTTCCTGTGTCTTCCCCTGTTCTCCTCCACGGACTTTTCAAAGACAGTGTGAATGAGCTCTCCTGTAAGTGGGGCTGAGCGTTTGCAGTTAGGGAAGATCCAATCATTTGCCTGACATTTTATATATATACTGTTTTAGCCTTCGAATACTACCACATCATCAGAATACTGGAGGGTTCTTTGTGGCAGTATTGGTCAAAAAAGCATCAATGCCATGGAATAAACGTCAGCCAAAGGTAAGGGCTTTTAAATCCAAAACCATCTAGCAGAGCATTTGACTTTACCACTGTTCCTGTAAGAGTTAGTTCATTTGAAATGCAGAGCAAAGTGGAGATTTCGAGAGGTGAGGATGCTTAGAGAGGCTATGCCTAAAGGAAGGAGGATTCATCTGAATTTCAGATTTTTCCAGAAAGCAGGTACTTCTCACAGAGATGGTGAGAAAGGCCATTTGGGTAGTGCATTCTGTCTCCGTCTTAAAGTTCAGCTACTCAGCAGCAGTTGAAATGATGTAAGATTGAGGGTGGGCAGGACTAAGGGCTGTGAGTCCAGAGTCCTCCGACATTCATTGTCCCACACCATGGGGCTTCCTTCTGCCCCTGTAATATGCTGGCCTGTATGTGAGTGAGGAAGTGTCGTTCCCTCATCTTTGTTAGCCCAGCCACTGTTTATGACTCATAAATCAGACTTGTGGTAAAAGACTGTGGCCTGGAGTTGTGCAAACCTCTGTTTCTTCAAATCATCTTGAATTAGGACTAACACTGCTCAGCTTTGGAAAAACAAAAGGAACTGTTTTCTCAAGGATTGCAGCCTGCTCTGACCACAGTTAAAGATGGCCCAGGGTAACTGTTTGAGATCCAGCTGACGAAGGCAGAGACACTGCTTCTCGGTGTTTACCATGAATTGTGTAGGCCAGGAAGGTCCTTACTTTGAGACTGTGGGCCTGACTCCGGGCACTGGGGTAAAGCTTCGAGCTGTACTCTCTCCTTTTAGAGGTGGGATGCCGACCATGACAGTCTTCTTTCTCCAGAACTGTGCTTATCAAGAAGAAGTAGAATTTACATTGGCTATTGCATTTTACTCACACCAGTGTGTTTAAAAGTTGTTTCCAGGTAGTCAGTTGAGGTTTGGTGTCAGGATGCCTTGTGTTTGCCTACAGTGTTTTAACAGTGGCATGCATTTAGTTAGCAATTTGAAGCTGGTATTGACTGGAGTCCTCTCCCGGTCTAGCACATGCTCTTCCTGTCCTGTGTGCCCTGTACCCATAGCTGGTGCTCTGAGCTGAGTGTGCTGTCCATCCCCGGCACTGACGGGCCGTCTTGCTTTCACAGTCCATTGTGGTGTTTGCAGGATTCCGTGTCAGAATGTCTCTCACTGCTGCTTTCTGTGTCTCCCTAAATTTGGGTGTGTGGCCTGCCCTCTGTGAGTGAGCAGTGTGCACTGCGGAGGTGCCCTCCTCCTGGGGTAGTTAGTGTCTTACTAGTCAGTCATGGGGAGCAGACACTATGCTATGTGTGGACAGCGGGCTGTTTGAGGTGTCTCTCTCTTTTTTTTTTTTAACTTTATTTAACTTTATTTCATGCACATTGGTATAATGATGTCAGATTCTCTTGAACTGGAGCTACAGACAGCTGCGAGCTGCCATGTGGGTGCTGGGAATTGAACCTGGGTCCTCTGAGGAGCAGTCAGTGCTCTTAACCACTGAACCATCTCACCAGCCCCTTGAGATGTCTCTTGAGACTGTTACTGAGACTTTGATTTGGCCCTTAACACCTTGGTGACCCAGGGAAAATCCGGAATGTGCCTTCACTGAAGCGTCCTAATTTGTAATGTGATTGTGGAACTGAAAGGTTCACTCTCACAGATCTTCTAATGTAGAAAGGACACAGAGCTTTGTAGATTGTTTGGTGTTTGATGTTGTCAGTGGTTGAGCCCTGGGCAGTGTGCATGTTGGACAAGTGTGCTCAAATCCCAAGAGCTTCAACATGTGGCTGAAACCTTTAGTTTTATTCCAAGCCAGTTGTGTGTCGTGGTTGCCCCAGTTCCTGGTGCCCGGGAAGAGTGCGGTCCCCACGGTCCTCTTTTGGTTAAGTTTCATCAGTTACATGCCTGTGCCTTATCCAGAGCAGACACTGGGTTGCTGAGTAAGAACAGCCTGGCTGTGCTGGCCTCTACTAAGGCCAGCCTGTGGGGCCACCAGAGAGTCGGCTTTGAGTGAACAGTGCCTGCACATTCCATTTGTAAGAGCAAATTCTAAAAGGGATATGTTTTAAGAAGAAAATTTTGCTGTCTTCCAATGACATAGAAAAATACAACTGGTTGATGTGGTGAACATGATAGTTTTAATTTTCTTGCAGTGGTGAAGTATGTTGCTTTATTATGAAAATGAACTTGTTCCCTTCAACAGGTACAGAGTAAATCTTCAGATCCCAGGAAGACCACAGCATCCAGTTCTGTGGCTGCCACAGAGCGGAATCCTGGAGACCGCTCTGAGCTGGGCGGTGACTCAGAAGTAACACAGTGCACTGAGAACACAGAGAGTAATGAAAAGAAAGATGGCGTGTGTGGGTGAGGAGAACTACACTGGGTGTGTAAGCCAAATGGGATCCCAGAGCCTTAGCCATGGCGATTTCCAGGGAGTCAGGACACAGCACGGCATCTGTGGTAGACTCTGCAGCTTGGAGAACACCCACAGCTGCTTCCAGTGTTGGCTGGGGCAGGATGGGTGCCCTGGACTGAGCGCCTGCCGTGCTTCTTGCTCACTGCCTTTCCGCCCCTCATTCCTTCCTAGGCCTCCTCCATCAAAGAAAATGAAGCTGTTTGGATTTAAAGAAGACCCATTTGTCTTCATTCCTGAAGATGATCCTTTGTTCCCACCTATTGAGTAAGGAGCCTGACATTTGAATCCTGCTTTAGAAAGTTCCTTGTAGCAAAGCAAATACATCACCAGGCACATACAACTGGTGTTTTGTAGTTAGATCCTCCCTCCTGATTGTGCCTGAGAGCTGGGCAGTACTGGAGAAGTGTGCACAGGGAACACAGAAAAGCATACATTGTAAAAACGTTAGTGTTTGGCCCAGTGAGGGAGTCTGGGCTCCAGCTGGTAAGCGCTGCACTTGGAACAGCCCCTGGCCTGGCTGTCCTCCAGGCACATCCTTGTGCTGTGAGACGAGGGATACAGTCTGGAGGTTAGGTTCTCTTGGGTGCAGTGAGGTTCGTAGACGGTCGGCCATGGCTGTCCGTGTAAGCAGCTCGCTCCGCTGTGTTGACAGGAAGTTTTATGCCTTGGACCCTTCGTTCCCGAGGATGAATTTGTTAACTCGAACTACAGAAGGAAAGAAGCGGCAGCTTTACATGGTCTCCAAGGAGCTGCGGAACGTGCTGCTGAACAACAGTGAGAAGATGAAGGTGGGCTGGCGGAGCGCGCGGGGCTTTGCGTACTCACACTGCTTTCGCTCAGGAAGAGTAGGTTCCAGCACCCACATTTTGTTTTCTCCCCAGACAGTTGTCCTTTGGTTTTCCAGTCTCGTTGCTGTGCTTCCTACAAGGCAAACGAACTGCCTTATTCAGTCTGCTGGACTGTCAAGGCAGTGACATGAAGAGACATATCTTGATGCATACCAAGATGTGTGCGACTTATTGTGCTTAATTGTTGAACTTTAAGTGTTGTCTTGAGCAGTGGACATAGAAGTGGTTGCAACTATGAGTTGATTCTTGGAACCAGTTCCAGAAAGGGCTGCTTCTCTTCCCACCCCTTTGCAAAGCTGCTCTCAGGAGCCCTTACCCCACAGGGGAAGGGGCTGTAGTAAACAATTGTCCTTAGTTCCTGTTTCTTCTCATTTTTAAATTACAGGTCATTAACACTGGAATAAAAGTCTGGTGTCGAAATAACAGCGGTGAAGAGTTTGACTGTGCATTCCGTTTGGCACAGGAGGTAATTTGGAAGTGGAAGGTCCTAGCCATGGTGCTGTGAGACAGCCAAGAGGCATGCCGCTAGACTTCAGTACTTGAAGGCTTGCTAGAGCTCACCGGGCCACCTAAGCCGTCTTTGAGTTCTTCCAGGGCCTTTACCCAGAGGAAGAACTTAGTCAAGCCCTGAACCCCACAGGAAAGCCCTTCAGTAAACCTAAGCATGGGATCCCAGTGCCCTTTCTCTACTCTTACAGGGGGTATATACATTGTATCCATTTATTAATTCCAGTACCCATGGTCTCACAGTGCCCTTTCTCTACTCTTACAGGGGATATATACATTGTATCCATTTATTAATTCAAGAATCATCACTGTGTCAATGGAAGATGTGAAGACACTGCTGACCCAGGAGAACCCATTCTTCAGAAAACTCAGCAGTGAGGCCTACAGTCAAGTCAAGGACTTGGGTGAGTACAGGGATCGAGAGGCTGGCTAGTGTTACCTTCCTGAGGCCTGTAACAGACGTTTCTACTTCTAGGGCACCTTTCCCAGTCACATGTAGTAGTGCAGGCAGGCCTCTGTATGGCTCCTCGTCCTCAAATTCAACCAGTCATGGATTGAAAATATTTGAAAGGAAAACAAGCCGTGTCTGGCTGGGATGTGCTCAGCTGACAGGGGTCTTCCGTTATCCAGCTCAGAGCCCCATAAACTGCATAACTGAGCCTGCTGTTGTCCCAGCACTTAGGACGTGAGTCAGGGAGACCAGGCTGCACAGCGGGTTGTGAGTAAGAGCTGTGGTAGGACGTTGGCTCCGCAGGGAATTTTGTCACCCACAGATAACGCTGCTGAGGCAGTAGTGGGCGTTGTGCAGACCCTGCCATTTCATGTGAAAGGCTTGATCCTTTTTTGAGGGTTCTTTGTTTTCCTTTGTCCCTGTGGAACTCGTCCTGCTACTAGGCAGCACCCCGAGATTATAGAGTGCTTGGCCTGGGTTCTGAGCACCTTGCAGGATTATTGCCTGGGGTCTGGGTCATGAGTCCCACCTCTTGACTCCTCTACCAATCTTTCAGGCCTCTGGAGTTCAGGTTCCCCGTTTTAGTTCCATGAGAACCGCAGTCTTGGTTGCACTGTCCCCTTAACATCTCCTAACCGTCCGCGTTAGATACTAGGTCACAGTGGTGACGTCTTCACCAGGTCCCTTTCCTTTGTTTGCATTCTTGTGGCAAGCATGTGTTGGTGTGTACAGACAGCTCACTCTGCAGCTGCATGGTCCTGGGTTTGTATGACCTTGTCTCGCCCTGTGTGAGCCATAGGCAGCGGAATTCTGTAAGCTCTTACCTCCTACTCCTCCTCAGCAGAATCACAGTTCAAAGGGGAGATTATTTAAGGCAAAGCAGGAACTTTATATTTCTTTTTTTGTAATCTTCCATGAATGTATATTTTCTGTCTTTGGTTGGTGGGTGGACATGCCTGTGCCAGGCTGTGCAGGGAGAGGTTAGAAGACAACCTGTCGGAACAGCTTCCTTCCTCACCCTGTGGGTCTGGGGGCAGACTCCAGTCTTCAGGCTTAGACAGCGAGCTCTTTCTCTAGCTGAGCCGTCTCGCTGGCCCTCGTCCTTCTCTGGAGTGATGAGAGATGGGACATGGTAACTGTTAATTTGGGCTTGGTCTAGGAGTTGGAGCTTTATTATATTTAACCTTGAGTGTTGAGAATTGGCCAGTAGTTAGCTCTCAGTCACAACACTCAGCTTTAGTCGTGGCCAGGAGTGAAAACCTTGGCACATGTGTCTGTTTTCTCTTTCCTACAGCAAAGGGAAGTGTTGTGCTGAAGTACGAGCCGGATTCTGCGTAAGTGTGTGTGCCTCACTATTGGATAAGTAGCCGGACATGGTAGCTCATGGTGTAACCCAGCACTTGAAAGCTCGGGCAGGAGGGTACCAGACTACAGCATTTTTGGGGCCTTACCTTTGGGGAGTCCAGGCAGCAAAGTAGCAGAGGTAGTAAGATGACAGCTACTGGGCGGCAGGAATTCGGGCAGTGGCTACAGCTTTGTTTTTCTGAAAGGTTGCATGTCAGTATCATTAAATGCAGCTAACAGGATGTTTAATGCTTACTTGTAGCCTTCTTTGTTGACAGGAATCCGGATGCCCTTCAATGCCCCATTGTGCTGTGTGGGTGGCGGGGAAAGGCTTCTATTCGAACTTTTGTGCCTAAGAATGAGCGGCTTCATTATCTCAGGATGATGGGCCTGGAGGTGTTGGGAGAAAAGAAGAAAGATGGGGTCATTCTTAACAATGAGAGTGTAGACAGCCCAGAGCAGCCCGAAAACGATGAGGGTGCGGAGCAGACAGCACAAGAGGCCTGCATCTCAGACAGCATCACTGGCTGTGACCCAGCTGCAGCTGAACCATCCCGGTGAAGACATCTCCACACGCTGAACTGGCTGTTCTAGATGAAATCCAGAACATCCTTAGCTGCGAAGTATATTGATAGGGCCTGTACGTGGGTGGGTAGCAGCAGTCTGGGGGAGCTGTATTTTCTAGCATTTAGGAGTCGCTTCAGCAGATTGGATCCATGTTTCTGCTACTAAAGGCTAGTGCAAAACAGCCTTTGCAGAAGTTCAGGTCTCTTGTTGGGCCAATGTTGGCCTAGTCTTTTTAAAATTATTTATAGTAAAACCTACAACTCTTTGGGAAACAGCTCTTTGCTTTAATAATGTTTGGACTGCACATTGGTGTGCTGTGCGGTGATGCTGACACCTGAAGCCTCAGGTGACTTCTGTGCCTTTGTATTGAAGGGTGAAGTAAGCGATCCCAGAGTGTATGAAGACAGTGAATCATGGCAGCAGCTTTGGGGACAGTTCTGTGCTTACCCAGCAGGTGCTTTAAGTGGGGTTGCAATTACTTGGGTCATGAAATATGAGCTATTATGATAATAAAGAGCTATTATAATAAAAAAAAACAACCATGTGACTTTGATTTGCTCTTAGTTGGCTAATTGAGGAGGGAAACCTTGCCTCTGGTGTAGGCAGGAAGCAGGGCTACTTCGGAGTTGTCGGCCCCTGTGTCCTGAGCAGCTTCCCCTTCAGTGAGATACTACAGGCTGGACTGGGGACTGCCAGATCCTTGACCTGGTTTTGGCACAGAACCAACCTCATGCTGGTTGAGCCATTGCCGGTTTCAGCATTTAAGAATGGCGAGGTAGAGCAGGGTGGAACTGTACTATGTCCCCTCCCTGGCAGTGCTTCGTCTGTGACTTCCCGGAGCAGCCTTCCCTGCCAGTCCTTGGTATTGGACAGCCTCATGCTCAGAAGTGACTGCTAACCCCTTACTGCACACAAATGCAGGGCAGACATGGCACCTGCTTATGTGTCTGTCTCTTCAGCCTTCTTGACACTGCCCTGTCAGCAGCATTTGCCTCTTGTGCAGATTGTCCAGGCAGTGTTCTTTCCTGTATATGTAATGTACTTGGTCTGTACTGTTGGACAGAGGTTATAGTTTTCGGCCTTGCCTGCTGAACTGTCTCTGAGTCAAACAACACCTCTGGGAGTTCAGCTGTACCTGCTCACAGAAGGTCATCCCAGCTGGGCTTGTTGGCTGTTGACATCCTCTGGGAAGGGTCACAGGACCATCTCCTGAAGTCCAGCTACACCATACTACATGTTGTGACTCCACCTTGGAGAGGGGCTAGAAAATACAGGGAAAGCCATCTGCTGGTCGAAGAGGACACTGCCCTTTAGGGAGAGGGGTGCCCATGGCACTGTTAACAGCCCTCCCTCACCTGCTCTATAAGTAAGCCCCGTAAACTCGCTGGTTCCCCAGAATGAACCTTGGTAGGATCATGGAGTTTTGGTGAAGCTTGTTGGACTCTTAGAAGGGTCGACTTCGCTTGTATTCCTCGCCCCGCAGGAGGAATTTTAGCAACAGTGGGGCTCCTTGAGTCCTAGTTTTGAGTATGACCTTGAGAAGACCACTAAGCCGAAACCATTGGAAAAACCTGACTGCCAAATGGCACAGAGATTCTCAACCAGTGCTGCCCAGGCTGCCTCCTGCGGTGTGGGTTAGTTGGTCTGTGAAATGTTTAGACAGGTGGTGCAGCCGAGGCTCCTGTCCCTGTTGGTTTTCTGTCCCCTCGTGTGGTCTCAGCTTTGCTCATCCAAGTTCCCTGCCTGCTATGCTTCCCCACTCAGATGTGGTTTTAAAGGGAGGTCTTTTGAGACTGTTCTTTTTTGAGTCTTTTCCTATCCCTCCAGCCAGCTCCCAAATGACACAAAGCCTGGTTATTACTTACTTGTTACTAATTACAAAAGCTCGGCCTTAGCTCTTAGATTTGTCCCACTAGCTCTTATAACTTTAAATTAACCCATTTATTTGTAATCTACATTCTGTCGTGTGGTTACCTCTGATCTGTACCGTATGTCTGACTTTAACTTTAGAGCCCTGCTGGTGTCGCCTGTGTGCCTAGATTCATCTTTTTCTCTGCCTTGTAGCGCCTGCACTACGGGACTGGACATGAGCCAGGAACTAGGCTGGGGATTTAAAAACACATACACACAGAGACATGGAGACCTGGGTCATCCTTGAAACAAGAATGCCAACTTTATTGTGCTCCAGGGAAGCTTATATAGGCATCCTTAACTGATAGCCATGTCCCAGCTCTCGGGATTTTCAGCTGTAAAACCCACCAGAAATCACTTCCCTGCCATTAGGAACTCATTTGGGCCTTGTGCTCAGAGCAGCTGCAGGCACAGAAAAACCTGTTGTTTTGCTCAGTTCACTCCCGCAGGCCAAGGGTCTGAGGCAGGCAAAGAAAGTCAAGGGGCCAGGGGTCTGCAGCCCCCAACACTGCCTGGCAGTCCCGCCTATACCTCCGGCCTCTTGGCTGTTGAGCTTTTTATTACACCAACCACAGTGATACATTTTCACACAGTGCACAAATATCCCATAACACAGTTTGGTTTTGTCATGTAATTCAGGCGTCCTGAACTTGAGAACCTCCTGCTTCAGCTTCCCAAGTACTGGCTTATGCCCATCAATGGGTGCCATCATTGAGAGAGCCTCTTGGAAGAAACTGCTCAAACCCTTCTACCGAGTACAGGCCAGGTGACAATCCTGGGTGCCACACAGGTGTGGAGCGGCTCGGGCTCATGCGTTTCCCTTGTGTCTCTGCGTATTTAAAGGGGCTCCTGTGAATGCTTTAGCGAAGAATACCTTCTTAATTTCAGCAAGATAAGGGGCGTGATTCCCAAAAAGTGGATTATGGGAGTAAAGATGTCTTCCTGTAGGGTCTCCTGGCCTTGCACAGAGCAGTTGTGTATTTATATGTTTCCTAAGTGGTCGTTGAAGCAGCCTCATGGAGCATATGTAAAGGAGCAATTGTCTCTGTGGGTAGAATCAAAGAAAGACTCTGAACTAAACACTGATTTCTGGGGCTGGAGGGATGACTCAGGAGATCAGAGCACTTGCTGCTCTTGCAAAGGACCTCAGCTCAGTTCCCAGTACTCATGTTGGATGGCTCAAAACTGCCTGTACCTAGCTCCAAGTCATGTACCCACCTTCTGGCTTCTGCATGTACTTGCTCACACATACACATGCACATAAATAAAAATAAAAGCAAAATGTAGGGAAAACACCAGAAACACTTTGTTTTCATTGAACTTTGGAAATTATGGACTATAGAGGATGAGTATAAATAATGTTACCTCTGACAATGTGTCAGAGCAGCAGGGGTGTTAAACACGTGCCTGCAAAGGCATTGCACACATTGTGTGTGACAGCAGAAGGTCCTGTGTCGGGGCGTGACCTGAGCAGGGAAGTGAGCAGCTGCCATTTGTACAGACGTGACCACGTGTTGTGAGCATGTGTCTTGAGTTCATAACACTGGAAGAGTACAGAAACTGACAATACTGGCTGGACTCAGGAGGGAGCTACACTGAGCCATGGAGATTTAAGGTGAATAAGAGCACAGGAGAAGCCATATGTATGAGAGTCCAGGGTGGGATGCTCGCTGCCTTCCATCAGCCTTGGAACATCTGCATTGACTGCACGCTGGTGGGTGAGCGCCCTCAGCACTCGAAGTAAACGGGGCATTGCCCAACTTGTCAGCCCTCTTGGTGGAAGGCTTTGCCACATGAGGTCTGTGGCTTGTGCTGACTCTGTGGCCATCACCACGCCTTGGCGGTGACTTTCCACTTGAGAATCCGTGCCCTTGTGGATTATCATGTCTCGCTTGGGGAGGTCCCACACATGGTGACTTGTCTGTAGTTTCTGGAATGATGGCGACTAAGCTGTAGAAGGCTGGCTGCCACCTTCCTGATTATACTGCCACTCTGTCGGGCCCCCAAGGACGCCCTGGATCCAACATGGCCATTCTCACAGTTTTTCTCTGTTACAGTGGAAAACGTAGGAATGCATCAGTGAGGTCTAGTGAGGGTACTATTGTGATCAGGAAAGAGTTTATTTCAGTTTACAGCCCAGGAAACAACAGTCCATCAATGAGGGGAGTCAGGATGGGAACTCAAATAGGAGAGGAACCTAGAGGCAGGAGTTAATGTAGAGACCATGGAGGGGTGCTGCTTGCTTGGTGTGGGACCATGGTCTGTATTTTGTCAATTATATTTTAAATAAATGCTGATTGGCCAGTAGCCAGGCAGGAAGTATAGGCGGGACAACCAGACAGGAAGGAGAGGTGAGTCAATGAGAACAGGAGAATTCTGGGAAGGAGGAAGCCCATTCCTCCGCAGTCCTTGCCCAGACACAAGAAGGAAGATATGACTGCCTCACTGAAAAAGGTACGAGCCATGTGGCTAACATAGATCAGAATAATGGGTTAAGTTATAAGAGTTAATAAGAAGCCTGAGCTAATGGGCCAATCAGTTTATAACTAATGTAGACCTCTGTGTGACTTCTTTGGGTCTTAATGACTGTTGGAACTAGGCAGGACAGAAAACCTCAGTCAACAAATGGTGCTCAACGTGTGGACTACTGCATCCACATAAAGCCTGACAGAGCATGGGAAGTTATTCCAGACCAAAAAAGAATAGAGTTAAGCACAGCTTAATGATAGCAGCATTTTCTCAGGTGGGTCCTGTTTGCTAGAGGCAAATGCATCTCATCTAAGAGAGGCTTCCTGACTCAACTTTAGCTGTAAAACCTTGCAGCTCTTTTAAGAGGTCCTGCCATGAAACACTTGAATGGTACTGATGAAGGCTGATCACATGCTTTCTGGTGGTGACAGGGACCTTGAAACGCCACAGAGTTGTGGCAATAAACATGGCTCTGGCTGGTACCTCTGCCATGAGGCTGGAATCTCAGAAAGGTAAGAAATGGGCTGGATCCTGCTGTGGGAGTACCTTCCGCTCCTTCAGCCAATAGTCGCTGAAGTACGAGCCCACCAGCCCACTGGGGCGTGGTATATTTCTCTTTAAAAAAGAGGGGCAAGCCTCGGCTCACTCTCTTGATTCCGGAGCTTGGTTCTGGCTCCTGCTCCAGCGACTATGCTCCTTTCCTGATGGTTTGTGTTATGTAACTTTTACCGCCCCCCCAAAATAAATACCCCTTTAAAACCTAACTGGTGTGAGACTGTTTCCTGCATTAGGATCCAGCTGTCAAAGTCACGGCTTTAATCCTACTCAAATTAAAGACTCATGGTCAGAAGAAGAGAGAGATATGCAGTAAAGAGAGATTCAAAGACAAAGAAAATCTCTAACTGATTTACAGTGTGTTAAAAATATATGCAGGCGTGGGGCTGGAGAGATGACTCAGTGGTTAAGATCATTGCCTGTTAAGAGCATTGCCTGCTCTTCCAGAGGTCCTGAGTTCAATTCCCGGCAACCACATGGTGGCTCACAACCATCTGTAATGAGGTCTGGTGCCCTCTTCTGGCCTGCAGACATACACACAGACAGAATATCGTATACATAATAAATAAATAAATATTTAAAAAATATATGCAGGCTTGGGAGAGTAAAGAAAAAGGTTAAAGTCCTTAAAATAAAAAAGAAAGAGAGTAGTATATAAGTTATAAGAGTTAATAGGAAGCCTGAGCTAATGGACCAGTCAGTTTATTATTAATGTAGACCTCTGTGTTATTTCTTTGGGATTTAATGACTATGGGAACAGGGCAGAACAAGGACAGGGCAGGACAGAAAACCTCATTCAACACTCGCTGGCTTGCTCAGCCTGTTTTCTTCTAGAACCCAGGACCAGCAGCCCAGGGGTGTCCCTACCCACAATGGGCTGGGCCCTCCTCCATCTGTCACTAAGTAAGAAAGTATACAGGCTTGCTTACAGCCCCATCTCACAGAGGCATTTTCTCAACTGAGGTTCCTTTCTTTCAGAAGTCTCTAGCTTATGTCAAGTTGACATAAAACTAGTAGGATGCGGTCTACACATAGAAACATCTAGAAGAAACCTGCTTCCAAGCATCTCCCAGAGGAGTCAGCACAGGCTTGATCTCATCCAAGTAAGCAGCGTGGTCTTCCAGGGAGGTTCAGCTAATCTCAACCCCAGGTTTTTCTTGGGGTCACAGAGGTGCCTTCTGTCTGGCACATCTCAAACCCTAGGCTCCCATGGGGGAAGAAGAGGAGCACTGTGAAATCCAAGTGGTCAAAAGCCAGCTAAGGGCTGACCTGTGCCTGGCCTTTCTTCCCTAAGGAGGGAGACTCGGGCTCACCACATGGGAAACCGGATCCCGCCACCGAACCTGTGAGCAGAAGGTTTACGGAGCGTTTTGGCTCTCTGGATCCACTGAGGTGGAAGTAATACTTCAGATCACTGAATTCTGGGGTCGTATAGTGAAATCTGCAGCTCGCTGATTGTTTTGACGCCCCTAAGTGGTCATGCTGCCATCCCAGTAGACAGCACAGCCCTACATGACTGTCTCCAGCTGGGTGCTGACTTGATCTTGACTGGGGATCACCGCTCCCTTGTTAGCCAGTGGACAAAGCTGTGGTGAGGAGGAACTGGGTAGAAGCGTGCGTTGTGTGGAGTCTTTGGTATCTAGCCACTAACTTAGCCACGTACTGGGTCAAAGCCGTAGTCTCAGCCACTCCATGTTGTGTGGCTCTCATTACTACTGCCGTTTCTCTGTGGCTCAGAGAAGGGATATCTGAGACATCTGAGCTCATGGGAATTCTGTGGTGGCCGTTTGTTAATTCCACACACCAGTTCTGCCACCTACCCTCTCCATTCTCCGAACTAAAGATTTTGGCATCCATTGGCCTATATGAGAAGTAGTCAGGTAACCAAGAATTGACATAGGTTTGTGTTCTCTTTGGGTAATTTATAAACCTTGTATCAGAACAATTGCTTTTTTTTTTTTTTAACACGCCAAATGATCTGTCACTGTTTATCCAGATTCTGGTAACAACAGATATTTCCCAATAACAAGATCTTTAAATACTTGAGCCAGTTCTAAACCTGGAAGTCCATAGTGCACTGATCTGCCACCTGGCCTGATACACCCCTGAACATACCGTGACCGCCTTCGGCTCTGTGTTGCCTACACTTCCCAATTTTTCACACTTGTTTGTGGGAGGGGGACCTCTTAATATCTTTATGTTTGTGTATGTTTCTGTGTGGGCACACATGTGCTGTGGCTTGTGTGGGGGGAGCCCAAGGGCTTGGAGGAGGCAGGTTCTCTCTACCTTGTCAGGTCGTCAGTCCTGTTGGCAAGTCCTGCGGTGCCTTTGCTGCCCATTGAACAATCCCTCTGATCAATCACTTAGTGACACCACGCCAGGGCCCCCAAGGATCAGTGTCGAGATTTGCAGCCAGGGAGGTGGTTGGAAGTTCAGATGGGCTGTCACGTACAACAGAGCCCTAGATTCAGTTAACCTGAGAGAATCCCCGCAGGCACGCCCAGAGGACCATATTCCAGGCAGTTCTCGGTCTCCTGAAGCTGACAGTCACAAGCAGCTGTCAGGTGCAAAGCAGGTGAGCTGCAGTAGCTGGGTCTCCTACGCCATGTCTCAGGAAGAGCGTGCATTCGCTGCTGGTCTCTACAGCATTGGAGGTGAGCTGCAGTGGGTTTCATACACCGTGTCTGCTGGTTTTTACAGTGTTGGAGAGGGGAAGATCTTTTAAAATATGACCCAAGTCCCAGAAACATGAAAGGAAAGATAGACACAAGTTCAATTACATAAAAAACTCCCACATGCAAAACATCATAGGATAATGACAAATTAAAAAGCATGACGAATCAAAGGGCTAATTTTTTTTTATAAATACAGAATGCCTCCAAAATCAAACAAGAAAAGGTCACCAAAGAGAGAAATTGGCAAAACAGATAAATACTAGCAGCCAATAAACATGTGAAAATATGCCCGACCTCATTAGGAAATGCAAATCCAAGCAATTAGTTTTCGTTCCTGTCATATCGTATGGGCCAAGTGCATGTTAATTAAACCTGTATGGATGGCAGCCTTTTCAATGCTGCCAAATAAAAAGCGCTCAAACCCTTTGATTTAGGAAATGGACTTGGAGGAATTTCGACTGCATAGCTTGGTAAGAGAGGGGACAAACTTGCCTGGTGAGCCGCTGTAGCGTTAATGTGAAGGCAGCGACAGCACCAGTCAGTCAGAACAATTGGGTCAACTGTGGGATGTCCACAGGAACAAAACTCTGCAGGCGCGAGAGTAGGCGGCTGTGTTTGCTGACGTGTGTCTAGCATGCGTCAGCGTGTGCAAAGAAAGCAGGTGTGGAAGGGCAGAGCCACCAGCCTTGCTCTGGCCTCGTGTCCCCCCTCCCTACTCCACAGTACACGTACTGGCTGTAGGGAGAAGACTGAGCATGGGGTGCAGGAGTCCAAGAAGAAAGCGTCTCATACACGTTCTCATTTTGTCCTATGTCAGTGATGTTAAAACTATGCAAACTCTTGGAAAGTAATAGAAATTAATTGATAGTAAGGTGGTGAGATGACTCGGCAGGTAAAATGTTATGACCTGAGTTCAATGCCTGGAGGCCACAGTGGAAGGTGAGAGCTGTCCTTTGACCTCCACACACAGGCATCGGGATCGTGACAGGCCTGGCAGAGATGAAGTTGTCTTATTGGAGAGAATCCCATGGCCTTGAACCTGACTATTAGACCTTTAAACACTGGGCCCCAAGGTGCTGGCTTTCTCCCAGGTTCCCATGCAGAAGGCCCTGCTCTGCCTTTCCTGCTCAGGCACTGAGACCTGGCTCCCACCTCTCCTGTTCCATCTCAAGTGCACTATGCTCCACCAGCATCCCAGAGCCCTGGGGGCTCCCAGGCCCCTCAGGCTGGTCATGGGGGTGAGAAGAGATGGCCTCCTCCTTGGCCCTCCTGAGGCCCACACTTAAGACAGAAGACCAGTGTGGTCTGGCTCCATCCTTTCCTGGTTTACAATAGACTCAGTCATTCAAGGTCTCTAATTCACCACGGTGATGGATAAGCTTCCTGTTGGCCGATACCTGCTGTTGCTAGAAAGGGTCCTGACAAGTTGTCTTTGTTAGGTTTTCTATTGCTATGAAGACATACCATGACCATGGCAACTCTTACAAAGAAAATAATTGGGTGGCTCACTTACAGTTTCAGAGGTTCGGTCCATTATCATCATGGCAGGGAGCATGGCAGCATGCAGGCAGTTGTGATGCTGGGGCTGAGAGGCCTACATCTTGCGGTCAACAGAAAGTTAGTTGACTGGGACATTGGGTGGTATCCTGAGCATAAGAAACCTTAAGCCCACCCCGACAGTGACACACTTCCTCCAACAAGGCCACACCCACTCCAACGAAGCCACACCTCCTAATAATGCCCCCCTTATGAGACTATGAGAATCAATTACATTCAGACTCCACACAAGTCCATAAAGGAGTGCAGCAGAACCTAACCAGTCACTAATTCAATGTGTTCAGGAGAGAAATCCGTTCATGCCAGGATGCGGGTCACTAAGGTGAACCAGAAGCAGGCAGCCCTCACTAATCTGGAGCCTGAAGTCAGCAGGGCCACACCCATGCTTGCGACAAGAACAAGGAGGATAAGTCCTGGGGTGCTGATATCATCTTCCAGAAGGGACCCTGTGAGCAGTGGGAGGCTAAAGGGAGTGATCCGTTAGACCAGAACACAGGCATCACAAGGGCTAGCCTGCGGGGAGACCCTTGTGGATGCAGAAGTGAGGGGTACAGGTGGGTAAGGCTAGGCGGAGACCAAGCGCAGCAGGCTGCATCTGCCCATGAACTACTTGAGAAACGAGGAAGGCCTCGCTGGAGCATGCAGTGTGCTTAAAAAGCACAGTGTGCTAAAAAACCTAAGGTTGGAGGACAATCTGTGGGAGCCGAAGCCCTATGCACCAAGACAGGGCTGCGGTGATCTCACTAACTATAGCAACCTGTAACCGTAGAGCAAGACGGAACCTCTGACCTAGGGAGCGCAGGTGCTGCTCAAAAGAGGACGCGCCTCACCACCCACGTTACCCGGACACATGGGAAAGGGGCCCCTGGGAAATGTAGTTCAGCCCCTCCAAGCTAACCAGCACTAGGCCGCCATCCCAGGACCTCGCTCGGACTGTCCCTGTGATTTGTGGGCTCTGGTGCCCCCTTGTGGAGAGGTCTGAGACGTGCCTTGGGAAGTCAGGAAGCTAACGGCACGACACACCCATAAAGTCTGGAAATGCCACATGGGACTTTAGAGCCCGTATGCTATGCTATGTCTCTTCAACCTTCTGGTCTGCGTTCTCCGAGACTATTCTGAGCTTCGTATCTTCAGGACTGCCGCTCATTAGTCCGAATCTCAGACGTTTCCTGTCCTCCTCTGAAGGTCTGAGAAGTCACTGCACCTTCCCGTCAACGGCACGCCTCCCACTTGAAAGGAGAGACAACGTAGCTGGAGCCACACATGAGTGACCATGGCCCGGGAACATAGATTCAGATTAACTTCATGTTCCAAGATGGTACATATCATGAAGTTTTATTTTTTTAAACTTAAAGTGTGTGTTTGCACATATGTCCGAGTGTGGGTTTGTGCCCGAAATGTCAATGCTGGCAAGGGCAAAAGTGTCAGATTCCCTGGATGTGGAGTCGGGAGGTTGTGAGCCTCCTGACACAGGTACTGGTAAGTGTAGAGTGAGGTTCCAGGACTTTTCCACACCTCTTTACTGACCTTCCCCCTCCGTCCTTTCCTGTCCTCTTTCCCTCTGATACACACTCCTGTGTGTCCAGCATCATGTCGTCTGCTCAGGAAGACTGAGGGGAAGCAGGTTCCTTCTCCACGTGTGCAGATCCCACTCTGTACCTCTCAGTGTCTGGCACTGCCCACCCTTGCTGCCATTGTAGAAAGTCATCATTTCCAACCACCACTGCCTGGGATTCCTGCCGCCTGCTCCTTCCGGTGTAAGGGTGTTCTTTTCACCTTTTCAATACGCTCTTGTTCCCTCGAGACTGGAATGCTTCCACAAGAGCCTGACTGGATGTAATGGGAGAGAGGAGAGCTCTCCTATTGGTCCCAACTTAGTGGGAGAGAGGAGAGCGTTCCTATTGGTCCTGACTTAGTGCGAAGGAGGAGGGCGTTCCCGTTGGTCCATTTCAGTTCTGTAAATGTGCACTGATTTCCCCACACTCTATGTGACAGGTTCTACTGAGTGCTGCACATGGGTCCTGACTTAGCCCTGGTGGCACTGCTCCCCTTGAGCACCCCATCTGCAGTGAGGCGGGGCTTCAATGGACCTGGATTTCACAATAGTCTGTGCTCACAGATACATTGACTAACTGGTGTTAATGGTGTAACGGGAAGCCTCAGCACACACACATACACACACACTACAAACACAAACACACCATACCATGCACACTTACACCATATGCACACACACATACACGCATCACACACACACACAGAGAGAGAGACAGAGACAGAGACAGAGACAGAGACAGAGCAATCTATCATTCAATAAGTTTCCAGGAGCAAAGAAGGTAAAGCAACACTCTGTCTTAGCACAGCCATGATTTTACTTAAAGGAGTACAAAATGGTAGCTATGCTCCATGTAAAAATTCCAGGCCCTTAGCACTTGAAGGGTCTGTCACCCAGTGTAGTACATTTCCAGATTGCAGCTTCCTGGAGCCAGGATCCCCGTCCATCTCGTGTGCAACTGGCTGTGCCTCTAGCATCTGGTACTTGAGGGCACACTCTGTAAGCGCTCATCAGCGGAGCCCGGGCGTCCTGAAATGAGCCGTTTCTGCCCTAACTGTGCCCAGCTAGTTTCTTGTTCTCCCTGAACGGCTGTACTTCTTGCTCTAATGAGCTGGCTGCTCCTTCGGGCAAACCAACTCAGATGCTTTCTATCTGAATAGAAGTTAGTCCCCAAATGATTATCTGGTCCTCCACCTTGACTGTCCCCCAGGATCACGCAAGTGGCCTTGAGAAGACCTGGCTCACTCTGGAGAGCCTGCTGTGACAGGGCTGGGCGCATGGGTCTCAGGTCCCTCCCAGGGTCCATCCTCAAAGCACTGGCAGCTTCTAGAAGATCACCTGACTAGCAGGAGCTCCTGCTCTGGAGGCCTGAAATCATTTGCTTGACCCAGTTTCATAGCTTTCAGGTCCAGGCAACAGCTGGAGCCAGACTACGAAGCTGGGAAGCATTGCTTAATTGAGAGCCACAAGGGGTTCCTTTAACAGAGAGATGGAAGGATTCGTGCTGGCCTTTCTGTCGTCTGTGGCTTCTCAAGGAGGCTGCCCAGGTCTTTAAAGCAGGCTGGGCCTCCAGAACAGACCCATTCCCTCTCTCCCCTCCCCCACCCCGTCTACATCTGACTGTAGAATCTTCTTTCTCACAAGAGTCCTATCCGCCAACCGAAGGGCACCAGTCATCCTGCCTGTTGTCACCGGCTCGTTTCTGGGTCAACTGGATTCTTTGAGGGTGTTCCTGTAGAGGCAAAGGCTGGACACATAGGTAAAACTCTGACATGGTCCCCATGACTCCCGACCAGGCACACCCTCCGCACCATTCCTGGGATATCAGGCAGAACCAGAAAGGGATTTCATGCCTGTGCTTACTTTACGAACAGCTGGCCTTACCAGGACAGACCGCATAGGTGAGTGATCTCGAGGTCCTTGGGTCCTCCTGCAAAGAGGCATTGGTCAGGGGCGGGGCTGTAGGACAAAGACCTGCCAGCTTAGAGTGAAGCTTAGAGTGTCCTGGATGAGAGCTAACACGACAGCCAGACTTTCTGTCCTAGTGAATTCCACTGAACATCTGGGAGGGTAGAAGTGGATCTTTCCTGTGTGTAACATTCAGAAGAAGCCAGGTTTCTGACACCATCACATCAGCCTGCTGAGGCCATGTCCCAGAACCCATGAAACTGTGAGATGACAGATTGCGGGGTCTGGGGTTTATTGTGCAGTAAAACATGCACACTATGAATATTATTAACTACATTAACATAAAACTGACTTTAATTTCTAGAATCCTGGACTGAAACTGTAAGCTCATTAAACAGCGATTTCCTCTTCGCCCCCGGTCTTGGTCTCCACATTCTCATTTCCCGCCTGCACAGCACCTTCCGAAGCTCTCCCACTGCTCTGCCCAAGGCCCTCACGGCTCCTTCCCAGGCGCTCTCCATTCCCCTGCTCCCCTGGCCCTCATTCCTATTCTTCACCAGCTTTCCTCAATGCTCTTTTTCCTGGGCACACCCTCCTTCCTCTACCTGGCAGCCAGCTCCGTGGCCCGAGGACGTCGTCTCCTCTAAGGGGCATCGTGTAGCAGCATTTAGTTTCTGAGTGGCTTCCCCCGCCCCCCACTTTGGTGTGATGTTCTCAGGCTTCCCATGTGTTGGAATTGCTACCTTCTGGTATTTATCCATCCCGTCTCTGCTGTGAATCATGCTGTGGACACTCATGAACACGCTCCTGTTTGCTGCTATTGACTTTGTCATTTGTCCTGTAGCGGTGAACAATACAGGAGGACATGGTCATTAACAGTGTGCGTGGATCCCAGCAAGTACCATCAGCTCTCTTATGTCCTTTATGTCCCAGTACCTGTGGCTGAGTAAGGGATGAAATGGACAGACAATCCGGTGTGGCACACACTAGACTTCAAAACAAGACCCTGTTTGGAACGGCTCTGCTCGGCTCCTCTTCCTCCAGATGTCTACATTCTGTCATGCCCTGTTACCTGGGGTCCTGGGCTGGGGACAGCCAGGGTCAGAGTTTCCTCCTGTCCCTGATCAGAACTGGCTATAAAATAAGGGGGTTTCAGGTGTTCCCTTGGGGGAGTTCTGTGGCCTGTGGGTGGCCGGTGGGATCTCTGAGTGGAGAGTCACTCTCAGAAACATGAACGAAAAAGCAGACGCCGTAATTTCCTAGAGAGAGGAGAGTAATTGTTTTGAAATCATTTCTCTTGAGCACTTGGAAACATCCCAGAAGTAAAACAGCATGTTTTAAATTAAATGAGAGCTTACTCTGGAGTTTCTGCAATGCTGGCCATGCTCAAGAAGGGGAGTCTGAGAGCAATGGAATGAATGAGGAAGGTCAAGGTGCGGGGTGGGGGCGGGGAGAAGGGGGATCGGGAACCTGTGCGCTGGCACTGTCTGCCGTGAGATCCGAGAGTATGGGCACATTTTTACTGTGATGGTTTTGTTCATGGAGTTGCTGCCCAGCTCCAGGAGAGGGAGGTCAATGAGCACTGTTTTTCATCCCTATAGGAAGCTGATGATGGGGGCTACCCTGGCTCAGCCCTGGACACGCTTCAGAAAGTGCCATGTGTTTAGTGATGCCTAAGAGTGGCCTGGGTACTAAGCAGAAAAGCGAAAGGGACAGAGGCAGGGACAAAGCCAGGTCCCAGATGTCACCAGTGTTAGTCTTTCTCTGCGGCTGTAACCACTCACCCGGACAACAGCAGCTTCGGGGAGGAAGGCTTTTGGTTCTGCTCTGGCCTCCCAAGGTGGGAAAGTCAGGGCGGCAGGAATGTGAGGTGGCTGATCCTGTGTTCTCAGAAGCAGGGAAGGCTGAAGGCTGGCACTCAGCTGGCTTCCTCTGCCCCAGGAGGAGCTAGCGACAGAGGGAGGTTGGCTTAGCGCTAAAGCCTGGAATGGAGCGGCTGCATCATGCATGCCCTGCTGAAAACAGGTAACAAGCATATTGCAGGAAATGGCTTCAGTGGGAACCCATTGGCTAAGGACATTGGTACCCATGCCGCAGGGAGGCCTCTGGCCCTAGGATAAAGCTGGCTGCTCTCAGCCTGCGTCTCAGGTCTGTTCCAGGTGATGTGCTAATGTCAACACAAGACAGGGCTCAGTAAACCTGCTGTTGTCTTCCAGGCCCTTGGGGGACATGGTCTTGCTGCATCCTGCATCCCATCTAGCCTTTTCCATCAGGAGCCCAGGCCCCTACTCTCCTGACTGCTTAGATTTGCTCAGACATCTTCAACAATCAATGGTGTAAGTGTTTTATAGTGAATGTGTGTGTGCGCACGCGCGCGCATTTGCTAGGAATTAAACCATTGACCTATGTCCTAATTCCAAGCTTTCCTTCCTTCCATCCCTCCCTCCCTCCTTCTCTCCTTCCCTCCTTCTCTCCTTCCCTCCTTCTCTCCTTCCCTCCTTTCTTTTCTCTCTCCCTCCCTCCCTCCTTCTCTCCTTCCCTCCCTACCTCCCTCTATCCCTCCCTCCCTCTCTCTTGCTCCCTCCCTGCCTCTGTCTACCTTGTCTTCTCCTTGTCTTTCATATTTCCATCCAAGCTGAGCTTAAACCTGAGTTCTTCTTTCCTACCTCAACCCTCTGAGCAGCTGTGGCTACAATTCTGCGTATTGCTAGCCCTGTCTGTTGGATGTGTTTTGTTTTTGTTTGAGACAGGGTCCTTTGTAGCCTAGGCTGACCCCGGGAGCTCACTACATAAACAAAGCTGGCCTCCCATGTGTGGGCTACACACAGTCATCACCACATGCAGCCTGTTGAATAGTTTTTGCAATGCGTACTCTGCTAGGAATTTCATTCTTAAATATGTGTTTCAGCTTCTTCCATTTTGCCTGTTAGTTCAAGGGGTACCTGGCAAGATTTAGGAATTTGCCTAAAGGGCTGGGCACCAGGCTCAAAAAGTCAGGTTGTCATTGCTGGAGCCTGAGTCATCACACTCATGAGCCAACCGCTTCTGGGGAGCCTGACAAAGGAAAAGGGTCTTGGAGGGAGTTCCCCAGAGAAAAAGACTAAATTTTCTCCTGACTCGACGCTTTGGCCTTATTTATTCTGTTGTTATTGGGCGGGGGCACCAGAGATTGAACCCGCACCTCGCACAAACTAATCGAGCTCTCAGCCACTGAGCTCTCTGTCTCATTCCCTTTTCACTTTATTTTGAAGCAAGGTTTCATTCATTTTCCCAGGTTATCGTTGGCCTCACTCACAGCCCAGGTAAGCCTTGAACCTGAATCCTTCTTCCTCAGTCTCCAGAACAGCTGGGATTACAGACCTGTCCACTAGACCTGGGTTCGGTTCTAAGCACTGTACAAAAATCCTTGCTTCCCATCCTGGGGTTAAAATGTACAATTTTGTTCTTACAAAAAAAAAGTCCTTTAAATAAAGTAAGCCATCACCCAACTGTCATTATATTATTATGCGTTTATTTTTTTTCCTTATCATATGAGAAACGCCAGCACATTGCAAAGAGGGTAAGATAAACCCTTATAAGCAAGTCAAAATAGATCTTATTCTATTTTTAATTGATAAATTAAATTGTATATATTTGTAGAGTACCACGTGATGTTAGGACGCCGCTATACACCGCGGCATGCTGAAATGATGATAATTAACCCATCTGTAATCCCAGATTTATTACTCCTTTAAAGTCTGCTGGTTTTGAAACACACCGCGGATTGCCATTCACTCTCACTGCCACATCCTGTAACAAATCATACAATCTATTCCTCCCATCTGACATTTGATACAAATCATCACCATCTATTTCTCCCACCTGGCATTTGGTACCCTCTAACAAGTCTCTTCCAGCACAAAGCAATTAGCATAGGTATTTGTTGCCTGTCCCTTCAACTTTCCCTCCTGTGTAACAATGTTACAAATGCCATTATCAGCATCCGGAGTTCTGGAATCTGCAAGGACATCAGGTCATCAGCATCTCTGTGCCGCTTTCCTTTGGTGCTAGGTAGATTTTTCACTAACAAGATGAATCCTAATTCATCCTCATTTGCTGCAGCCTGCGTGTGTGGATGCTGGACTCAGCATCATTGTTACCACACAGCTCTCAACTCATTGTTCTCTAACTGGAACTGAGGGGTGCAAGCCAGGAACCACACCCCATCAATCCCATCAGGCCAGCTGTGTTCCCATAATAAGTCAAACAGTGAGCAAATACTGTCTAATAAACTGGACTGGTTCAGTACAAGGTGAGAGTATATAAAATTTCTATATGGAAATAATTGGGTTATTGGAAAGAAAAATTGGCTTCTTCTGAGGCAGCACTGCTAATCCAGGCTGCAGAATACATTACTCGGGACACTTTACTAACAATAGCGATTGGGCTTAACCTTGACATTCAAACTCAACCGGCCTCGGTAATTCCTCCATCAGCATGTGTTTTTGTTCTTTCTGTCTCATGATGCTGAGGATCAAAGCCAGGGCCTCCTGAACTCTAGGTAAAATACTCTTTCTGCACTGCATCCCTCACCCTAAAACATTTTAAAAGAGTGCACCTCAAGAAATTATAACTAAGCCCACGCAATCAGGTGCCTACTTACAAATTTATACAAATAAGAACACTTCTTGCCCTACTTTGGATTTATTCCCATCTTGCTTGGTGAGATGAGCAAGCTAATTTGAAGAAACTGACAAGCTGAGATAGAAAAAAATAATTTTTTTTTGCATGGTCTTACCCTTGCACATTTTATGAGCAGGCTTGATCAGGGACCTTAAAGCCAGTACAGAAAAGCCAATTTTACGCCTATCTTACTTATGAAAATGACTGCAATGATTTAGCAAGATATGAATAAATGGAGTACCACATTGTATGGGAAAATGATAATAACTGATATGCAGGGACCCAAGATTTCATATAAGAACACCAAAAATTTGACAATTTTTGGAAAAAAGACTTATCTCCAAAGGGTCTAATAAAATTAGCCGTTCGCCATGAAACTAGGAGCCTTCTTACCTAGAAGCACCAGAGGATGTTTCTAATGCCGCCTGACGGATTGCCTGGATGCTGACTGTCCCCCAAGGCGCCTTGTGTTGAAGGCTTGACCCCATGCCTAAGGAACTGCTGGCAGATGGCGGGACTGTCACCAACACGCTGAGCTTCTTTTGTTCTGCTTGTGTGGAAATGCGTTTAGGAGGAGTGCAGCCCTAGCACAAGCCGCTCTGACCTGCGGGTGTCAGGAAAGCATCACTCGGGGTTTTCTTAGCTCAGAGTTTAGGTGCCTGTGGCCCAGCGCCCAGCAGCTAGTGCTACAGCCAGGGCTTAAGACAGTGAACGCTTAGTTATTGGTGTTACAGCTCCCCCTCAGGCTGAAGCAGGTAACTGCATGGCTTTGCAGAGCTCTTCCAACAGCCGGGGTTAGACGCTCTTCCAGCCGCTCTTCCAGGCCTCAGCTCTCTGCGATCTCCGATGTTTCCTTGCGGTCTCGCCCTCTGTGAGCTCCACCGTCCGCATTCTGTTCTCCACTTCCTCTCATCTCCTCAGTCTCATGCTGTCCTTCGTGGGCTCAGCTCTGCACCAGGACGCTCTTTGGAGCTCATCTTCCATCTCCTCCTGGGCTCTGCTAAGGATGCCTACCCTGGGAGTTGACTGTTCTTTGGGTAAGAAGCACAGCCCACCCGAACGTTGACAAGAGCTCGCAAGTCAATACAAAAGCCACGTGGAGGAGAATTGTTGGCGCTTAAGCTGTGCTGCGAGGAACAACTGTTTGGAAGAGCACTCCTGACCTTGGCACACGGGAACATGAGCTGTGGTATGCGGGAGAAGTCCTCCTCAGCCAGGCTGAAGACCGCTGTGTTGCCATCCGCGATGCTTGTGAGCGGGGTAACCTGCAATGGATCTAGGCAGAGTTGTCTCAGGGTCATTGAACTAGTTATGGCCAGAGCAGAGCCTCTCGAAGCAAAACACAGGGAGGTGGCCATGAAAATGATTTCCATTACCTAAAAAAATGTCTTTTTAGGGAGAAAATGGTTTTAAGTCTTCGTTGAGCAACCTAGAGGGTTTTCTTTTTTTTAATTTCATTTCACTTTTTTCATTTTACATACCAACAGTTCTCCCCCTTTCCCCTTCCCTCGCCCCTCTTCGACTCTCCCTCCTTCCCACCCCACCATCCACTCCTCAGAAATGGTAAGACCTCTCATGGGGAGTCAACAAAGCTTGGCATATCAAGTTGAGGCAGAACGAAGCCCCTTCTCCCTGTATAAAGACAGAGCAAGGTATTCCATCATAGGGAATGGGCTCCAAAAAGCCAGTTCATGTACCCAGGATAAGTCCAGGTCCCACCGCCACTCCCGAAGAGATCAAGCCACATAACTGTTACCCACATTCACAGGGTCTAGTCTGGTCCCATGCAGGTCCCAAGCTGTCAGTCCAGGGTCCGTGAGTTCTCACTAGCTCAGGTCAGCTGTCTCTGTGGTTTCCTATCATGATCTTGATCTCCCTTGTTCAAATAATCCCTTCTCCCTCTCTTCAGCTGAACTGCAGGAGCTCAGCCCAGTGCTTGGCTGCGGATCTCTGCATCTGCTTCCATCAGTTACCGAATGTAGGCTCTTTGATGACAGTTAGGGTAGTCACCAATCTCATTACATCCTCTATTGCTAGGAGTCTTAGCTGGGGTCATCCTGTGGATTCTTGGGAATTTTCCTAGCACCAGGTTTCTCCCTAATCCCATGATGGCTCCCCCTAGAGGATTTTTCACACCATCCACAGCCATGACTGTCCTGATGGCAGCTTGGGGGAACAGGGGAAGGAGTGGCCTCTATGAGAAGGGTGCTGTTGACGCTGAGATCCCCCCCCCCCAGTGCTGTCTTCCAGGAGCGACGTCATATTGTCCACCGTCGCCGTGGACTCAGGAACTGTGCAGACAACAGCCTCTCCCATCGAGCTGTCATCTCCGCCTGTCCTGCTGTCCTCATCCCTGGAAACGGCTACTGTGGCCAGCCAAACAGGAGAGGTCAGACAGCTGTCAATCAAGCAGCCAAACTGCCCTGACAGACAACTGAAAAAGGAACAGCATGCAGAGGTGTGTACAGTACAGATGGGAGGTGCAGTGAGCTTTCTCTAAGAACACTTCACCTCTAGCCAAATAGCCCCACGGAGGCTCAGGTCGTTGTATCTCAGCTCCTGGTCGAGCGCAGCCCAGTGAAAGGGGCTGAGATCACCGAGGAATAGTCAACCCTTCCCTTCGCTCTTCTCCTTCTTTCCTGCCATGGGCCACTGCTTCCTCATGAACTCAAAAAAGCAGAGGTGAGACTAGAGCCCAGCTGGAGGTCTGTGGAAAAGTTTAACAAGGTGGTTATCCTCTCTTTACCATCTCTGCACACGGCCACCACGTGCACATCTCTGCACACGGCCACCACGTGCACATCTCTGCACACGGCCACCACGTGCACATCTCTGCACACCGCCACCATGGTGCACATCTCTGCACACCACCACCACAGTGCACATCTCTGCACACCGCCGCCACGTGCACATCTCTGCACACCGCCGCCGCGTGCACATCTCTGCACACCGCCGCCGCGTGCACATCTCTGCACACCGCCGCCGCGTGCACATCTCTGCACACCGCCGCCGCGTGCACATCTCTGCACACCGCCGCCGCGTGCACATCTCTGCACACCGCCGCCACGCGCACATCTCTGCACACCGCCGCCACGGTGCACATCTCTGCACACCGCCGCCATGGTGCACATCTCTGCACACTGCCATCATGGTGCACATGCACATCTCTGCACACCGCCACCAAGGCACACAAGAAAGTGTTGGAAGATGCTCTCAAAGTCATCAACAATTCTAAGAGAGGAAATGCCAGGTCCTCATCAGACCACGCTCTAAAGCCATCATTTGGCTCCTAACTGTGATGATGAATTAAGGTTACATTGGCAAATTTCGACTCATTGATGACCACAGAGCTGGGAAAAATCATTGTGACCTTCCCAGGGAGGCTGAACAAGTACAGAGTAATCAGCCCTAGATTTGATGTGTAGCTCAGAGATCTAAGAAGATGCCAGAAGATCCCCCTACCATCCTGCCATTTTGGTTTCATTGTACTGATAACCTCAGCTGGCTCCATGAAGCATGACGAAGCAAGACAAAAGCACACAGCATGTAGGAGGGAAAATCCTGGGTCTCTTTTCCCTAGAGATGTAAAACACATACACAAAAAGGCTCTGTGGTCTGGGGACAAAAAAACGTAGTTATCTCGGACGTTTTGTTAGTGACAGTGGTCTAAAGGCTGGGTTAGGTTAGACGTCTGTTAGGAATGTCTGCCAGAGTACTAAGAAGACATTTCTAGTCACAGAACGTTTAAGCATCTGCTTTAAGATTAGCAGCAAGATAAGGTGACCCATTTTATGACTACTGCTTTCCCAAACCGGTATCATCATCTCTGTGTTGTAAATGCTTAACCATATATCCACAGATAAGTGCAGTTTTTACTCATGAATGAAACAGAGACATCACAGACAACCCTAACTGGTCAGAATGCAGAGGAGAACCAAGTGTGGGTGCTCAACTCCAGCTGATACATCTGCAAGGCAACCCCTGCACCTATGGCTCCGGAAACACTGACTAAGAGGGGGCAGAAAAACTCTAAGAGCCAGATGCTCAGGAAGCCTGCTGTGAGATCGGTCCTCCTATACATGGTGCAGCAGCTGCCTCCATAGAATCTGAGCTGCCTTGTTAAGGCAATGCAAGTTAGCATGTCGGAGGGAGACCTCATAAGACCCCGCCCCTAGATGGTAATGACTGCTGAGCAGGAGAGTCAGTGTGCTGCAGGATGAGCCCCCTGATGAGTTATTTAGTTCCAAATGGTCAGTCCTGGAGACACATACATAAGAAGAACACTAACTGGATTCAGCAAGGTGTGTGTGTGTGTGTGTGTGTGTGTGTGTCTAAAACGATAGTAAAAAGAGATTTTATGGGTTCGAGATGGAGTGGGGGAGACAGGAGGCTTTGGAGGGGAAAGAGAGAGGTGAAATGATGTAAACACAGAACTCATGTATGCAATTCTTTTTTTTTAATTTTTAATTTTTTTTTGTTTTTTTTGAGACAGGTTTTGCTGTAACTATCAAGCCTGTCCTGAAACTAGCTCTTGTAGACCAGGCTAGCCTCGAACTCACAGGGATCTGCCTACCTCTGCTTTCCGAGTGCTGGGATTAAAGGCGTGTGCCACCGCCGCCTGGCTAAGGTATGCAATTCATGACAAACATGATAATATAAAAAATTCCATGTAAATTACCTTACAGAACGTCTAAAAGATATTTTTGAAACCCATACATACAAAACTTATACACATAAGGACATTTTAATGAAAACAAAAATAGTTGGCAAGGTGGGTACAGCATCACACAGGGAGAAATTCTCCTGGGTGCGTTTCTAGAGTTAATGCAGCTCCAGACAGAAGAACTTCTAAGTGACTTGTGCCCTGAAAGTTAATGGAATTGTTTTGACATCCCTAACAGTTTGTATATGTGTGAATTTTTTAAAAGTATTTTTTAAACATAAAAAAATACCATCTGTAAAAAGAAATTATTTCTTTCTGATTTAGAAGTTCTTGTTCTTTTGTCTTGCTAAGTGCTTTGGCTAGGCTATAAATTGCTTAAAATGCACAATGACTTTGCTTAGACTCACATGTCATAAGATTTTTAAAAGAACATACAAATTTGTTGTAATTTCATCTTTAATATATAAAAAACAAGCTATAAATTGTACAGTAGTTTTTATACAAAATATATATTTCCATTTTATTCATGTAAAGTTAAATGACAGTAAAAGCAAACAACACTTGATGCATATGGAAATAGTCTTATTTTGTTTCTAACCTAAGTTACATAAAATCCGAAATAAAATATGAATTCCAAGAGCAAGGGAGACATTGGAACTAGCCATTGCTCCACTGGCTCCTGAAGGCTGTAATGTAGGCCGATTCCGCTGATCTCATGAGTAGGCAGGCGTTAGCGTGGACTTATGCTACCTTTTTCCGTCACTGATTAACCCACATTTGCAGAGGATTTCCCATCAGGCGTGTCCCAGTGTCATAATCACATCCCACGTTAGTTCTGTTTCTGTTCTCGCTTTCACACGCTTGTTGGTGAGGAAGGCCATGGCTGGAAAATTCCTCTGTTTCTACAAAACACGCCCTGTACCAAGGGATTCAGAAAACAAGCATGACTGAGGAAATGTCCCACATTTTTGAAGCATCTAAGAGAATGTTCCCTTTGCTGAGCACTGGTGGTACAGCGTCCTTGGCGTCTCCTGGCAACTCTTCTTCAACAAACCCCTGCTGACCTGAGAAGTGTTTCCTCTTGGGGGGTTTCAGTTGGAACTTCAAGTACCTGTTTGGTATTCTTCTGGTTCGTGTGGCTGTTTGGTGACATCTCTGGGAAGTGTCTTTTAGTTCTATCGATCACATTTTATCATCTACTTGTTTGTTTCAGAATCTCCATCTTGGTTTGAACTTAGGTCTTCGTGATCTCGCCTGGACGGAGAGAGTTGAGGTGTCCTGGAGCAGGTTCAAAGCCCACCCACCCCCAGTGACACACTTCCTCCAGTAAGGCCACTACTACTCCACCAAAGCCACAAATCCTAACCTTTTTGAAAAATGCCACTCCCTATGAACCTATGGGACCATTTTCTTTCTTTCTTTCTTCCTTTCTTTCTTTCTTCCTTCCTTCCTTTCTTAATTTTTTAATGGTTTATTTAACTTTATTTTATGTACATTGGTGTGAAGGTGTCAGATCTCCTGGAACTGGATTTTCAGACAGTTGTGAGCTGCCATGTGAGTGCTGGGAATTGAACCCAGGACCTCGGGAAGAACAGTCAGTGCTCTTAACCGCTGAGACATCTCTCCAGCCCTGGGACCATTTTCTTTCAAAGTACCACAATTGTCTAAAATTCTTTGGTATTTGAGTTTTCAAATAGAGACTGGTGCTGAGAAGACTTTCAGAATGACTGCTAGTCTGAGTTCAACAGGCACACACATCTTTATTGACACCTCTACTGGTCGCCAGAGCAGGACCTGACAATAGCTCCCTAAAAATAAAAGTTAATTCGGTGTTTTGGTATGCAAATGCATGAAACCTTCCACAAAATGGGCCAGTGGTGGACACTTCAATGTTCTGCTTCAGCACCGTCTGCTGTCCTGCGTGGCTGGGAAGTTGGTCAGGTGCTGGGGGATCACCTTCCATGTCCGCTACCATGCCCTCCACCATCCCTTATAACAAGCCTCTCTTGTTTCCTTCTTCGTGTTCTACCGTACTCTTGCGTGCATTTGTCTGTATGTACATACATTTCTGGCTAGATTCCACAGATGAAAGGAACAAGTGGGGTCTTCTGAGGCTATTTTTGTAAATGTGAGGAGGTGGAATACTCTGAGCTCCTTCAGACAGTCTTGATTACTCCTCTCCACCGCGGGGCGCCTGTGTTCTCTGCCACTGCTGAACTCAGTCTGCAAAGCTTTCACGAAACAGGCCGTGCCCGTTTAATCTCCTCCTCAGAGCAGGAAGGATGCGAGCCTCCCCAAGGTCCAGAGTCTACACGCTCTGTCAAAACTCTGCTGGAGGAACATGTTGTTGACAGCAAAGAGCTTTCACTCCACACAGCCAGACGGCTTCTTGTTTGCCTAGGGTCTTGGCTATAACGTTCTGACCTTTTTATAGAGACGGTGACAGCCTAGGCTGGTCATGCCCTCGAGCTCCTCCGTGTCCTCACTCACGCAGCTGCTTCTGTGGTCTGAGACCTGGTATTCCCGATGCATGCCACCACGCTCTCCCCCCATGCTGACTCTCGAACAAGTTTTGAGGTGACTGAAGTTCTTGTCACACAAACATTAGCTTGTTTGACTCCAGGGCTGTACCACAGTGATGCTATTGACCCAGCCATATTTATTCATATGATCATCTTGGGTTTCACTTTGACTTACAGTCTACGTTGAAGCTATTTAACGATCAATTATTCAACAACCTTGTTCATGCTCAAATATTGGGTCTTTGGGCAAACAGTTTTACATCCAGCAAGAAAGAACCTGGGAGAAAATACTACATTAATGAGCAAACTGCATGGGCTCAGGCTGCAGTGTGAGTGGTGGGGAGACTGTCTGACTTCTTCTGTTGCTGTGGTAGAACTCTGCGATGATCAGCCCGGGAAGGAAGGTTTATGGACTCACAGTTTTCCATCATACAGTGGAGAGGACAGGAGCAGGAGCTCGGGGCAGTGGGTCACATCGCACACACGGTCAACAGGCCAAGAGCGATGAACGTCAGCACTCAGCTCATCTTTTCTACAGGATGTGTCCAGGATCTCAGCCCGGGGAGCAGTGCCACCTACAGTGGGCAAGTCTTCTGAACTTAGCCCAGTGAAGATAATCCCTGACAAGCATGCCCGTCTTCCCGGCGCTTCTAGATCTCATCAAGTCGGTAGCTGAAATGAATCACCACAGGGACGTGCCTTGCAAGTGGACATTTTAAAGACTCCCTAAATGACACCGCCTCTTCTTTCTCTGGCATAGGATGCCGACGATGCCTACTGGCGTCTGTCTCTCAAAGGACTGGAAGTGATGCGAAGGAGTGGCGTGGTTCTGCTTAGTACTAAAGTAGGATGGAGGGGGAGGCTGACAGGCGCCCAGCTGCTATCTCTGTTTCAGCAACACGCATTACCTCTTTGCCTGTTCCTTTACTTTTGCGAGTATCTATTCACCCCAAAACTTAGCAACGTAAGGCAAAAATAATGATCTTAAAAAACCCACACGTTATTTCTCACTTTCCATCTCCTACTCCTGTAGGTGTCTGCCGGGCTCAGCTGGAGGTTTTTGGCTTGGAGTCTCTTGCAGCCCTGGCCGCCCAATGGCGATGGTGTTGTCCTCTCTCACACGCCTCCTTGGCGATGCTAATGCCAGCTAGAAGCTTGTCTGTGATTTGGATAGGACCCAATCCCTGTGGTTTATGGGTCTCTGAAGCATGGCAGCTGAGTGAGAACAGCCTTAAGAGACTGGATGCTGGAGCTTCCTTCTTCTCAAGGTCTGCTGTGATTCAGGGGTACAACACAAGCTCAGAGGGAAAGAAGCAGGTGACATTTCCCTGGGCCTGAATATGGGAGCAAAGATGGAAATAATTCTGTTTCTATTAGCTGAGCAACTTCTGGCCTCATATGGCTCCTGGACTGAGGAAGACAAGCAGTATAGCAGTCGGTGACACCCTGTTTTTTTGGAGACCTGAAGGCTTCATCTATCTGATGCAGCACGAATTCTAATTGCTCTTAATAATACAAACCTGGAGTCAGATATCATGGGGGTGAAAGCAGAAAGGTCAAAGAAGCAGAGCAGCCAGTCACTAGTTCTCACCTCGATGGACTCCTCAGACTGAATGGGGTATCCGGTCTCCACAAGTCCTCAGACCTCATGGTACAGTCCACTCATCCATTCCTTCACCCACTCAGTGAGTTTGGCATAGATACATGTTGTGCTGGATAATTTTCACGTCAGCATGGACAGAAGCTTGGGCTATCTGGGAAGAAGGACAGAAGCTTGGGCTATCTGGGAAGAAGTAATCTTAATTGGGAAAAATGCCTCCATGGGACTGGTTTGCAGAAAAGTCGGTGGAGACATTTTCTTGATTGTGACTGAGGCTGGAGCACCCAGCTCGCCTGGCAGTGCCCCCCCCCCCCAGGGTGGTCCTGGGAGCTGTAAGAAAACAGGCTGAGCAGCAAACCAGTGAGCAGACTCCCCTGTGGCTTCAGTTCCTGGCCCTGTGTTTCTGCCCTGCTGGAGTTCCTGCCCTGCCTTCCTTCGGTGATGAACCGTCATGCAGAACGGCAAGCTGCAAGAACCCTTTCTTCCCCGAGTGGATTTTGGTCATGGTGTTTTATCACAGCGATAGAAACCACAACTAAAACACAGGTGCAGTCCTTATGGGCGCATGATTTAATACAAAGCTGGGCTGCGTGGCTCTCATCTGCTTGAGTGTTGAGAAGAAAGACACGCTGCCTGCCAGCAAGCGTAAAACTGTGCCACACAGGTGAAGCTAGCAGCATCCATCTTCAGAGCCTCCAGCAGGCTGGCCTTGGGGGGTTGGTTGGAAGGCTTTGTTGAGGTTCTGCCTGGAGGAGATTTGCTGCAATATGCCTGCCTCCTTTGAAGCTGGTTGCGAGTGATTTCTTTCCAGCTGTCTTTCCTTCTCTCCCAAAGGAGGTCACAGGCTTCCAGACTGTAGTTACAGAGGAGGACACTGGAGCAATCAAGGTGGAGGTGGTTTTAGGGCATGTGCCAGATTGGAAATAACTGTCTGTCCTTCAGGCTCTTGCAGGTCCTGGCTCCCAGGGTGACGCTTTCTCCTCATGGAGCAGCGCCAGGGAAGATGCAGACCGGCCGTTATCTCACAGTCTAGGAGAACCACAGGTTCCTGTCTCCCAGAGAGAAGGAGAGGGCGCCTGCAGCCAGTGTGGTGGAAGGACCTCAGTAACGCCCACCGCGAAGAGGGCAGATGGCAAAGCTGGGGAATCAGGTATACAGAAGGGCACGCCTGGCTAGCCTCATTTACTGCAGTTCCCGCCAGAGGTTGCAGTGTGTCCGGCCCCAAGTCCACCGTGAGTTTATTGGGCGTAACCTCTCACCCGGCATATTGCTTATGCTTGGACATGAAAGATTAAATGTAAGGTTTTGATCAAAACTAGACTTCTCAGGACCAAAACATGACTCCAAGCTACGGTTGGAGACAGAAGTGGAGTGGGGTTCAGCTTTCGGGCAGACAATGCCCACGCCTAGGCAGGAATCAGGGCTGATGGGAAACATTCCCCTGCATTCCCAGTTGCTCCTCCTCAAGAGGTCTTTTGGCTTTCCCCTCCCTTAGGGGGCGTGGCCTTCACAGCTTTCTGGTCCTGGGGGTGTGGCCTCTACAGCTTTCTGGTCCTGGGGTATGACCTCCTATAGCAGTCTGGTCCTGGGGGCGTGGCTTCTACAGCTTTCTGGTCCTGGGGGTGTACTCACCACCTCATCCCTTCGCCAGAAACATCAAAAAATTATGTCCTGAGTTTAAAGTATTCTGTTTAGGCAGGAGATGCAGCGATCACACCTTAGGCCAAGCATCTTGCAGGCAGTCATACCCTGGGTCAAACCTGCTGCTATAACTTCGAAGGAGCAAGAATAGGCCTGAATTCTTTGACCTTTGCTCAAGGTGGAACAAATTCACAACTGTGGGCTCCAACAGAGACCAACTCAGAGTTTGAGGAGTCAGACTTCCGAGTGGCTCCACGTGTGTTCAGCCATAGCAGGGACAATCTGGCAGCCCTGGGAGACTATTCTTAAACAATGTTGTTAAATATTGGCTTCTCAGGTAGACAGGAGGCTGGTCTGGGCCGTCCCAGGTGCCACCTGTCCACCTGATGCCTGGCCCATGGTGTACAGAGTTCACAGGCCCCCACTGCAGGATCGATACGACTCCACAATGCTTAGGCTGTGTTCTTTGACCCCTCTGCTTTGCTCAGGTCGTCCTTTCTCCCACCTCTCAGGACCAATCCACGCACATTCCTGCTGGGACACCGATTGCAACTGGATTGAAATACAAGTTTCTGTGGAGGTTGTATGAAGCCTTCCCCTCAAAACCTACAGAATGCCTTTCTGTCCTTCCTTATCTTGCTTTATGTCTTTTAATAAGATTTTATAATTTCCTTCACCGTTCTTGTGTTTATTTCCAGAGGCATCTTGTGGATGCAGAGAAATGCTGCCGGCAATTGCATTTCACTCCGCACTCTCACGTTAATTCCAAAGCTTCTTTCCCTTTCTAATAACCTTCAGCAAATAAAGTGTGATTTTATCTCTTTTTCTTGGGTTTTACACTGATTATTTTTCACTGTGCTTTTAGAGTCACTCAGATTATGTTAAACAAAAATTACAAAAGGCAGTCAGTTTCGTATAATTCCAGGCTTTAATGAAAATAATGGTGATATTTTGTCATTTAAAAATGACAGTGATTTTCACTAGGAATTTTGTGATTAAACATGGTTTTTTTCCATTTTGTTTATATTTGATGGAGAGACCTCATTAGGGACAGCAGGTCAGTGTGTCAGATGTGTTGAGTATCTTTTGATTTATTGTTAAAATTTTCCTCTGTGCTGGACAGTGGTGGGGCTTACCTTTGACCCCAACACTGGGGAGGGAGAGGCAGGCAAATCTGAGTCCGAGGCCAGCCTGGTCTCCAGAGTAAATTCTAGGACAGCCAACGCTACACAGAGGAACTCTGTCTTGAGTCCTCCCCTCCCCCAATTCCTCCTTAACGTGTTATGAACATCACACATCTTGACATACGTGACATTAGAAGATGATATAAAGATAAGTGGATAGATGATAGATAGATAGGTGATAGATGATAGATAGATAGATAAATGATAGATAGATAGATGATAGATGATATAGATGATAGATAGATAGATAAGAGATACTAAATAGATGATAGATAGATGTTAGCTACATTGGTACATAAGGAGATTATAGATGTCCTGATACTATTGCATTAAAATATGAATACTGAGATTATAAAATAAGGCCAGGCAGTGGTGACACATGCCTTAATCTAAGCACTCAGGAGGCAGAGGCAGGCGAATCTCTGAGTTTGAGTGAGCCTGGTCCAGGATGGCCAAGGTTACATAGAGAAACCCTGTCTTGAAAAACAAAAAAATTATAAAATGAGAAAATACGCATCATTTGCATATGGCTCAGACAAAACAAGGGAACCTTGTAGCCTTCAAAGGTTTTACAGATTCAGATTCAAACCTTGGCAGTCCTGGGCCTTTTGCAATAGCAGCCCAGTCTTGTCAGCGCGACTTGGGAGACTCCAGCTTCCTCTTGTGTTTCTAGTTGTCTTCACCCCAGTTCCCACAGCAGCCTCTTCGCCGCACACACCCTGCTGCCCCTTCCCGGGGCTCGTCCATCTGACTCAGCTTTGGGGAGTCTTCTTGTCCTTTGTGTCATTCATTCCATCACTGTGTTGATTTCTTTCCTCATTTCCTTAAGGTTTAATTCTTTTCTTTTTCATTTACACTCATCTTGCTGTTTGGACCTTGCTGTCTTTTGTTCTGTGTGCTCCTTCCTATCTTGGTGACTGCCAGTGTCCTTTATTGCCACCATAATTTCTGTGCTCTTGGTACAGCAAGTATGTCTACCTTGTATAAACAGTGTAGCAGCCATTTCTGCACAAGGATTTCTCAATTCTGTCTGTCCTCTCGATTATAACTTTTAAGTTAATTTTTCCTCATCCCCCAATGAGATTCGAATCACGTGTTTCCTCCCTTCCCCTCTTCTGTTAATAATCATGCCATTATGCTGTAGGATTTGCAGACATTCCCTTCCAGTTATTTTCATGATCTCCATGAGCAAGCATATGACAAGTTCTCACACGGTCTGTGCACTGACACCCTGAACTCAGTCCAGGCCCTGTGCTCCCTCGAGGGTCTCTTTTCCAGTGATTTCCATGCAGGGAACCCAGTAGCCACTCCCTCAGGGCCCCTGTCTGGCACTGCCTCCCTCTGACCTCTGTGGGATGTTGGCCCGAATAGAACTGTGACCTTTGGTCCCTCCTCAGAATTGCTACTCCAACTTCCAGCTCTTCCGAAAATGACCAACCACTGAAGTGTTCCCTCTCAGAAATCTAAAGTAAGCATGAGAACTTCTCGTAACACCACAGGAAATTGTTCTTTTTGCCTATAAATTTGTTCTCTCTCTCTCCCTTTCTCTCTTTCTCTGTCTCTCTTCCTCCCCTACCCCCCTCTTCATTTGTAGCAGAAAGAATATTGGTTCTACAAAAGATGTCTAAATTCCCCAGGGTCTGTAAATGTGACTTTGTTGGAAAATGGACCTTTGTGAATGGCAGGGCGTTTAGGGTCTCAAGATGGCTATGGACATAATGTGGGCTTAAATCCAACATGAATCCAATATCAGGAGTATTTAGGAGAATCAAATCCCAGTGCCATTATCATTGGCTACTCAGTCAGCCCCCATTGTTAGTCACATTCAGAGTGTCCGGTTTGATCCCATGCTCGTTCAGTCCCAGTCCAGCTGGCCTTGGTGAGCTCCCATTAGATCAGTCACACCGTCTCAGTGGGTGGACCAACCCCTCATGGTCCTGACTTCCTTGTTCATCTTCTCCCTCCTTCTGCTCTTCATCTGGACCTTGGGAGCTCAGTCCAGTGCTCCAATGTGGGTCTCTGTCTCTATCTTCATCCATCGCTGGATGAAGATTCTATGGTGATATTCAAGATATTCATCAGTGTGGCTATGGGACAAGGCCAGTTCAGGCACCCTCTCCTCTGCTGCCCAAGGACCTAGCTGGAGACATCCCCTTGGACACCTGGGAACCCCTCTAGAGCCAAGTCTCTTGCCAATCCTAAAATTAAGATATCTTCTAAAATTAAGATATCTTCTTCCCTGCTCCCATATCCACCCTTCCTCCATCTCTACCATCCCACTCCCCCAAGCTCTCTTCCAGGAGGATAAATACTGGGATTTGATTCTACTGCATGTACTGGCTTTTTGGGAGCCTAGTCTATTTGGATGCACACCTTCCTAGACCTGGATGGAGGGGGGAGGGCCTTGGACTTCCTACAGGGCAGGGTACCCTGACTTCTCTTAGGACTGGAGAGAGAGGGGATAGGGGACATGGGGGGAGTGGGAGGGAAATGGGAGTAGGTGGAAATTTTTAATAAATAATAATAAAAAAGAATATTTAGGAGAAAGGGGAAAAAGAATTGAGACACACAGGGTGTTCTACTTTCATTTCTGTTATGGTGATAAATTACCCTGGTTGGTGAAAAGCAACTTAGAGGAGAAGGATTTATTGTGACTCATGATTCCAGGTTAGAGTCCACCACAGCAGGGCGTCATGGGCAGAGAGCGTGAACTCCAATCTGCGCAGTCGCGAGCAGAGAGAGCAAAAGCATGCCCTGCTCAGCTCACCTTCTCTGTTCTTAGAAGGTCCAGGATGCCAACCCAGGGAATGGTGCTTCCCAGATGAGCAGGCATTCCCACTTCAATGAATGTAATTGAGACAAGCACCCACAGATGTACCCACAAGTCCCCCCAATATAGACAATCCTGCATTGACACCCTCTTCCCAGCTAAGCCTAGATAGCATCGAGTTAACAAATAAAATTCCCCATTGCAGCAGAGAAGCTCATGAAAAGGGACACAGAGGCAAAGATTGGACACTGAGGCCAGGATGCACGAGATGGTGGGTTGTGCCGGACAGAAAACAAGGCGGAGTGCCGTACCCACAAGGCAATAGCAGGGTCTAGGTTGGATGAAGACATACCAACAAGCATAGTCTTAGAAAGAGATCTGACACAGTCGCTTAAGTTTAATGCATCGGCCACAGCAATGAGAATATCTACGTACAAAAGAAGAAGCCACCAGCAGCATTCACATGGCAGCTCTCCTGCAAAATACATGTAAGACAGATGACAGAATGTTAATTTCTACAATCTACAAATTAAGAAAAGAACAAAACTCACCCAATATTTTAAATGGGCAAACACTATTAGAAGATGAGACCCTCCAAATGAAATTCAAGTGGGCAACAGTTGAGTAAAAAGATGTCTTAATAGCTCATCAGTAAGAGGAATTTAAAAGCACCTGCTTTTAATTGTTGCCCTGGGATGTGGAGAGGGCATGACCATACATCATTGCCAAGGAAAAGGTAATTTTTTTCTTTTCTTTTCTTTTCTTTTCTTTTCTTTTCTTTTCTTTTCTTTTCTTTTCTTTTCTCTTCTTCTTCTTCTTCTTCTTCTTCTTCTTCTTCTTCTTCTTCTTATTCTTATTCTTATTCTTATTCTTATTCTTATTCTTCTTTTGAGATAGAATTTCTCTGTAGCTTTGGACGTGGTCCTGTAACTCCCTTTGTAGACGAGGCTGGCCTCAAACTCACAGAGACCCGCTGGTCAACTCCTTTTTGATGATTCTAATACACAGATACAAAGCTATCATTTAAAAGTTACCCCAGCAAGCTACCCTTAGAGCCTTGTGATGATTGCTAACACATGAGCCAGTCACCTAGGAGACAAACCTCTGAGTGTTTGTGAGAGAATTTGTATCATTTTCCTAGCGCTGTGATAAAACACCCCGACAAGCCAGCTTACAGAAGAAAGGGCTTGTTTGGGCTTATGTTTATCTTCATCACTTTTCTAGTGATATCCAAACACCAGGACCAAGGCAATGTACAGAAGGAAGGGCTTACTTTAGGCTTGCAGATGCAGAGAGAAAAGTCCATCACCATCACAGAGGGGAAGTGGTATGGTGGCAGAGAGGGCACCCTGGAATGGTGTTCTAGTCAGGGCTGCTATTACTTGACAAGACACCATGAGCAAAAAGCAAGTTGGGGAGGAAAGGGTTTATTTGGTTTACACTTCAGCATTGCTGTTCATCACTGAAGGAAGTCAGGACAGGAACTCAAACAGGACAGAGTCCCAGAGGCAGGAGCTGTTGCTGAGGTCATGGAGGGGAGCTGCTTACTGGCTTGCTTCCCTGGCTGGCCCAGTCTTCTTTCTTCAGAATCGAAGACCAGCAGCCCAGGCATGGCGTGACTCACCATGAGCTGGGCCCTCCTCCACTGCTTACTAAATGAGAAAACGCCTTACAACTGGGTCTCAGGAGGCCTTTCCTCGACTGGGGCTCCTTCCTCCGAAGGCTCTAACTTGTGTCAAGTTGACATACAAAACCAGCCAACACACATGGTGTGTAATGTTTGACGTCTCAAAACTTGTCCTCAGTGATATTCTTCCTCCGGCAAGGCCACTTCCCAAACCCCCCAAACAGCACTATCAACTGGGGACAGAATATTCAGATACCAGAGACTATAGGGGACGTTTCTCATTCAAATCGTTACCAAATTTATCTATTGGGTGACCGAAGTGAGAAGATCCATCTTAAATATGGACAGCACTATCCCATGGGCTGGGGTCCTAGGCTAAAACACAAGGGGAAAGTGAGCTGCATTCATCTCTTTAATTCCTGCCTGGAGATATTGATGAGGCTGGTTGCCTCAAGCTCCCACCTCCATACCTTCTGCACCGTGACAGACCTTCAAACTACAAGACAAGATAAACCTTTCCTTAAATTTCTTTTGTCAAGGATTTGGTCTCAGTAGTGAGGTAAGCAACTAACAACAACATTGCTGTGGCACAATGGCCTTGTGTCCTGTCACTTGTATTATTTTAATAAAGTGCTTATTGGCCAGTAGCCAGGCAGGAAGTAGAGGCGGGGCAACCAGGCAGGAAGTAGAGGCAGGGTGATGAGAACAGGAGAATTCTGGGAAGAGAAAAGAGTCAGTCTGCAGTCATCACAGTTGTCACTCAGACACAGAGGAAGCAATATGTGAATGCCTCACTGATTAAAGGTACTAAGCCACGTGGCTAACACAGACAAGAATTATGGGCTAATACAAATTTTAAGAGTTAATAAGAAGCCTGAGATAATGGGCCAACTTATTAAATTAAATTAATTAGTTTTAATTAATTAAATTAATTAGTTTATAATTAATGTAGACTTCTGTGTGTTTCTTTGAGACTGAACAGGACTGGGCAGGACAGAAACTTCTATCTAAACTAAAGCTGGAAGCCACATGTGGTGGCATGTGTTTGTGATTCCAGCACTCGAGAGGCCAAGGCAGAAAAACAGAGTTCAAGGCCTACCTGGAGTGTATAATGAGATCATGTCTCTACGCAAGCAATAATACAAGAATAAGAGAAGGTGGGTACAGACAAGTTTGAGGTAAATGCTGACAACTACCAGACATAGACACATACACTTGCATTTAGACACACGAATACACATATATGAATGTATTCAGGGGTATTTGTATTCTAATACATGCAAATATATATAGTAGTACCTACACATGCATGTATGTATGTAGGTCAATGAGGTTTATATGATGATGGAAGACAGAAAATGTGAACAGAAATGTTCTGGTATGTAGCATCAGTCACACGGGAGTGAGATGAGTTTACTGTGGAGGCAGCAATTGGTTGAAGGAGAAATGAGGGTTGAATGATGATAGCTGTGACTATCAGCCCATCCTTGAAATGTTTATCTCTGCTTGTCTGTGGATGTGTGAATGGTATCTGTGAGCTATGCAGCCCATTCATGAGAATCCCCACCCATACCAGTTCATGCATGTCTGAATGGTACTGTGAGCAAAGCAGCCCATTCATGAGCATTCCCACTGTACCTACCTGTCTGCGGTGTGTTGATCCAGCAAAGACTACTCAATGTGCTAATGGCAGCTACCTATAATGTTTGGAGTCTTTAAAATGACTTAACCAGGAGAAATAGAGTCTTTTCACTGTAATGGAGAAAGGTGCTGTTTGGTGATTGTGTTCAGTCAGGTGCAGAATCTGCATCCCAGCATAGAGGACTCTGTGACCCTGACCTCCTTTCTGTCCTGTCCCTCACAGTCCTGGACTGCTTACAGTTGACAGATGGGCACTGTCTCTTCAGGACCCAGTCAGTGCCTTTACAACTCCTGATCTTTGAGAGAAACAGAAAACTTCACCTTTCTCCCAGAGTGGCATGTGGGCATGTACACGTACCTGTGTGAGGAACACACTCACATGTGTGTGCAAGTATGCACACTTGCATTACCCTTCCAGGCACACACACATTATGCATGCTTGCACTCTATCTGTGTACACAGAGTCATTCTCTGCATTTCCCCCAAATGTCTTCTCTACAAATGTCCCCGACCCAACTTTTCTGGAAGGAATACGGTTCCCAGGTCATACCACCGTCTCAGTATTGGCCCACAGTCATATGTGGTATGGGAGGGCCTTTTCGGGAGGCTGTGTTATTTCTATACCTGGCAGTCAGCACAACCGTGTCCTTAGTGTGGGGTTAATGGTTGTAGCCATGACGGAAACATGTAAGTGAAAGACTGACTGCACAAAGTCCCTCAGAGAAGTTGGCCATTGTGCCAGGACCCACATCTTTGAGTCCCTGGTCCTTGCTGGCCATTCCACCATGGCACCATGGTTGTAACACAGGAAGAGAAGCGATAGACTCGGTTCTGAGACACTGCCAGATAAAGAACCTCTCCAGAGACAGTCCAGAGTCTTTGAGTTCAGCTGCTTAAGCCTCATGTCCAGCAAACTCTTCTGCAAAATGAAGTTATGATAGAACCTACTGAACATCCTCCATGAATGCTGGCTATCATCATCATCACCATCATCATCATCATCGCCATCATCATCATCATCATCACATCATCATCATCACCATCGTCATCATCACCATCGTCATCATCACCATCATCATCACCATCATCATCATCATCACCATCATCATTATCACCATCATCATCATCACCATCATCATCACCATCATCATCGTCGTCATCATCATCATCACCATCATCATTATCATCGTCGTCATCATCATCATCACCATCATCATCATCATCATCATCACCGTCATCACCATCATCATCATCATCGTTATCATCACCACCATCATCACCATCATCACCATCATCGCCATCATCACCATCATCATCATCACCATCACCATCATCCTCACCATCATCATTATCATCATCGTCATCATCATCACTGTCATCACCATCATCATCATCATCGTCGTCATCATCACCACCATCATCATCATCATCATCATCACCATCATCATCATTGTCGTCATCATCATCATCATCACTGTCATCACCATCATCATCATCGTCGTCATCATCATCACCGTCATCACCACCATCATCATCACCATCACCATCATCATCATCACCATCATCACCACCATCATTATCACCACCATCATCATCATCATCTTCACCATCTGATCATCATCACCTCAACGGCACTCATCTTCATTGTCATCACCAAACGGCAGCTGTCTCCTCATTAGTATATGCCATTAGCATCTCTAGCTGTGGCAGTTTCATCATCATCATCAGTAGCAGCATCAGCATCTTCATCATCATAACATCATCTATTACGTCATCTTCATTATTATTGTATTGTATCACCCCCATCATCATTATGGTAAACAGCAACAGCAGCACTCATATCGAGTAAGGAATCCTTGGTGCCTGTCTACCGGCGCTGGAAGGCAGAGAGAGGTTAATCTTAGAAGTCGTCAATGCATGGGCACCCTGTGCCTCCGTTGTACTGTCTATTCACCTCTGATCCTCACCCCATTGCTGAGTCATGAACCTGTTCCTCTCTGGGCCTGTCTTGTCACTGTGAGACCTTTCTGCTGCCATGCCCATTCTGCCCCCTTTCCTGAAGTTCTCCTGCCTTTTACACTGTTCACTGAATCAGGACTGCCCCCAGCCCAGAGTCTTGCTGGTAGAGATGTAGTTTCTGGGCACTGATGATGAGTCCTGGTTTCCCTCATCAGGGCTGGCAGGAAGTTAGAGGGGCTCACACTGAAGGCCAGGCATTGTGCCGGGCATGAGGGCTCTGGCTTGGCTCAAGCTTCATCTTCTCACCCAGGGCCCAGCACGGGGCTCTGCATAAAGTACCTGGCTCAGGGACATTTGTGCAGTAAATTAGTGCCTTGTCCTTTCTCCTTGCCAGATAAGACCGACTGTTTAGAGAATGTGTTTATTTTTCTGGGCGGAAAATGCAGAGAAGCACGGAATTGGAAGGGCACCGGGGCCCAGGTGCTGGTGACAGGCTGCATGGCAAGGGTGATTGAGTTTCTGCACAGGAGCTGCCAGCAGAGAGGGCAGCATGTAAGGTCCAAGCCTGTGGTGGCTTGGGACAACAGGTGCCAGAGCAAGGCCATCATGTCAGATAAAGGAGGTGGCTGTCAGGCTGGCTTCCATTAGACCAAACTGCAGCATGTCGGTTCTTAAGAGTGCAGCTCCAGAGCTGGAGAAGGATCCAGAATTCCCCGTGTGCAATTGAACGATGTTGCCAGGGACCAACACGAAGTCAGGGTGGGTTCATGAGTATTTGAAAAATAGCTTTTTTATGTCTTCATTGATTTCACAAGGGAGAGGCAGGTGTCTGACAAGTGGAGAGAAAGGCACATATTGTGGAGGAAGAGGAGGGCACATATTGTGGAGGGAGAGGAGGGACTGAAAGAACAAGCCAAGGGTCAGATGAGAACCTGGTAGAGGAGGGCCTGCCAGGCCAGCAGGTGGTGACCTGTTGGGATTCGGGGAGTCCTCTGAAAAGGTGACCCTGATGGTAAGGAGGATGGGCCCTCTGCAAGACCAGACAGAGCACACCCAGGTGGAGCACACCTATACAGAGCACACCCAGGTGGAGCACACCTATACAGAGCACATCCAGGTGGAGCACACCTATACAGAGTACACCCAGGTGGAGCACACCTATACAGAGCACACCCAGGCGGAGCACACCCAGGCAGAACACTCTCAAGTACATTCAGGTAGAGCACAGCCATACAAATTGGCTATGTGGCACACTAGTGACTCACCAGGAGGTGAGCTGCCTGGAATCAAAGAGGTAGTGGGACTCAGAGCTAGGTAAAAGTCAGGCTAGGGCTACAGGTAGCATTGTCTTCCAAGAGGCCTGCAGGAGAGTGGGCCATGAGTCACCAGTGCCGTAACCATGCTAAGCCTGTGCCCAGGTGGACCTCGGTAACCTACCCCATGATGTGAGAAGGTGAAGCCTAGGTGAGGTCTAAGACCCATTTCCCCATTACTCCACAACTGTCCCCACTCCGCTGTTCTTGTGTCCTTGTCAGACCTGCCCTGGGTTTGAGATGGAGTCTTCCCTACTGTCCTAGTGTGTCCCACCCAGCAGATGGTCTGCCACTTGCTGTCCCATGGGAGGAGAGAAGCTTCCATAAGGCACAGTTTTTGTTTGTTGTTGAGATGTGGTCTCATGTCTCCCAGTCTGGTCTGGGACTTGCTGTACTGAGGATGAGCTGAGCTTTCATCACCCTGCCCCTACCTTTCAGGGCTGGTATAGCTGTGCACATCCGTGGCCAGTTTATCCAGTGCTGGAGACTGAACCGGCCGCTCCCTGCAAGTCAACTGAGCTACGACGACTGCAAGAAATGGTATTCAACATCACGGCAGCTGCCGGAGTGTAAGAGATTATGAGACATTTGAGAACAGGGAGAGGGTCACTGAGGGGTGGTTTTGTGAAGTCTTATAAATGAGTGAAGGAGAGAGTGGGGACAGAGAAGGGAATTGCCTTCGTCCCCTGGGCGCCCTAGGTGCTGAGCACACCCTGGAGCACGGTGACCTGAAGAGCACACCTACCTGTGTGTCATCACCAACAGTCTGCAGCAGCATGAGAGAAGCCCAGTTACTCTGGGGAGCAGCGGTGTTGGCACAGGGAAGCAGAGCAGGAGCTTCTTGGGGTTTTGTATCTGGGGGCACGGTGTGGAGCCCAGGTGTTGGCTGGAGATGAAGATGTGTTATGCCCAGATCGCGGAGTCCCCCAAAAACCAACAAGAAAACTGTGTCCCATATGTAAAAGCAAAGAGCCTTTCTTCAAGTCCAAACTTGGACTCTGTGTGTTCAACGCATTGGCACCATCAGACACTCTCGAGCTCAATTGAGGTGGGGCTTTTATAATAGCAGAGGTTGGGGTGAGAAATTTTTAAGGTTCAAGATCCCTGACTGATTGACATTTGTCTAACAGTGTCCTGGTGAGGTGTATGCTGGGCTAAGGGACATAAAGTGACCCTATGTACGATGGTTGGAAGCATACAATGGTTAGGTATTTCCTTTGGAACATGAGTTACCCTTCCATGGTCTACTCCTGGGTGATGCCTGGGTGGTCTCTGTTGAGTCTGTAATGGCTGGGCCCTAAAGGTGCATGCTGGGACAGAAGGACGTAAAGAAGGGTAGGTGTGGAGTCGAGTGACGTTGCTGAGTCCTAGGTCATGGTGGCTCATGACTGGCAGGGCATCGTTCCACCTTTTAGAGTCGGACAAGGGCTGGGAAGGGGGTGACAAAGTCCCTGAGGACACGAAGGCACAGGGTGGCATGGACTCTTGGGGGAGGTGTTGCAGCATTCAGGAAGCAGAGCTGTCACAGAGCTCATGGCACCGAACGACCTAGACCTCAGTGGTGGCAACGGGAAAGCCATGTGATGGTGACAGTAAGCCAGACCTTCCTTGCAGGTGGCACCGAGCAAGGTGCCAACAGTGTGCAAAGCCACTTTATAACTGCCCAGACAGATATATACAAGCCTATCATCTCACCCAACCATTCCATGGCTCAGGAGAAATGAAAATTATGCCCACTCAAAACTGTCCACGAATGTTTGCAGGGGCATTACTCACCATCAACAAAAACTGGGGACACTCCAGATGTCTGTCAACTGAGGAAGGGTGGATTAACCAAAGCAGAATGTCTTCACAGGGAGCGTTGACGCGTTCATACATGCTCCAGCAAAGGTGAACCGGGACTGTGACGCTCCCTCGGAAAACCACACACATGGGGCGGATGTGTGATTCATTTGCAGGGAATGAATCCCCAGAGAGGGCTCTCTGTGGAAACGGAAGCAGATTCTAGAATACCGGAGGGGGTGTTGTTAATGGACTGGGGGACACGGGGGTGTCGGCAGGAGACACGGGGTTCCCTTGCGGAAGCAGTGAGGTGCTCTGAAACTGTCTGTGGCTGCACATTATCTGAACGTATTAAAAAAAAAAAAACCCTACAGAATTATACACTTCCAAAAGGCAGAGTGTGTGCTTGAGAGGTAAGAGCTCAGGCTGTTTGGGAAAGGCTATTTCAAAAGCGCAAGCCTGGGGTTGGGAGATGGAAAAGGGAGGCGGAAGCTGCTGGGTTGTTGCTGCAGGCTTGTGGGTGCAGGAGCCCACTGTTCTGCTCCAGAAGGGGCGCAGCAGGAGGACTGGCCTGAGGGCACAGCCCAGGAAAGGCAATGGGGAGGGGCATCTGTGCATCATTTGAAAGCGGATCGGATCAGGAGCAGATTCCTTCTCGCCCAGTGACTTCTGAGGTCGGGGAGATGTGGTCTGGCTCTGCTCCGGGCATCTGGGCGGGTTCATGCTTTGAAAGCAGCAGCACATTAGAAAGCCAAAAGGAACAGCTCAGTCCAGCATGTCTGCCTTGGGACGGTAGCTCCGTCTTTTGCTTATAGCTCAGCAGCACATCAGAGGTCACCAGCAGTGTAAATCTCTCTAGAAACATTTGTGCTCGGAAAGAAACAACAGCAAGACTTACTGTAAAGCCAGCATGCCTGTTAAACCTTTGGAAAATGCTGAATGCTGAGGAAACAGCCATGCTGAGGTCACACAGCCTCTTCCCTCAGGAGACACTTACAGTAGAAGAAAGTTAACAGAAGAAGGACCCTCGAGGGGCAGACAGGGTCCCTTCCCCCCACCATGTTTCCTGCTTTGCAAGTGTTCCCTTGGTGGTGAGATGCTGTCCGTCACGTGACAATCTTTCCTTCTGGAAAAGCTGCTTCAGATCTGAGCTGCTCTCGCCCACCCTTTTTATGTTGAGGCCTGGATCAATAGGTGCATCCACACCTCTTGGTGCCAAGAGAGACTGGAAAACAGCAAAGTCAGTTCCCTAGAAACAGGCGACAGGCTCCTTTGAGGTTGGCAGGTGATATTTGCCCAGGCCTCCCTGCGGGCTGTCTCCCATATCGATTCCCAAGGTGATACGTGACGATACAGGCAGAAGAGAGGTGTAAGAATTCTCTTCTGTAAATTAGGCAAGGCAGGGAGGTTTCGGGACGTTTAGGATTGCTGACCAACAGTCTGGATTAGCCTCCTGGTGAAACACACCACAAGCATGAACTGGTGAAACAGAACATTCTGGTGATCAGTCTGTCTGAACCCTGGCCTCTTGCTGCCTCTGCTGGGCGCTTCTGCCTTCCCAGGGCATCTCTTCTCTTTTCTTAGGATGTCTACAAATGGTCAGCACAACCCAGGATGGAGACCCGAGAGGAAGCCACAGATACAGAGGAACGAGAACATCAGATAGACAAATGGTGGAACGAGCAAAAGGAAACGCAAGGGTTTTCATCGTGGAGATGGTTTGGGGGGCTGGGGTAGCGAGCTTGCGAATGAGGATGCAAAATGAAGAACATGGTGAGGACATGACCACGCTGGCACAGCAGCAAACATGGGAAGGAGCACTCCAAGAGCACTCCGGGAGCACCGGAACACTCTGGGAGCACCAAGGTTGGGTGCAGGCAGGCGTACGTGCCTGAGAAATGGGCCCTTCGTTCCCTGAGGCAGCTGAGAGCCTTGGATTCCTCTTGGCTCTCAGGCATTGAGGGCAGAGAGAAGAAACTGAGCCTTGACTGCCCAGGAGATTGAGGGAAACATCTGATTCCTGGTGATGTCCTATTGGGCCAGCGAGAACCGGTGTCCTTGGGGCCCCAATCTGTCAGGGGCTGGAAGGGCAGTGCACCCCTTGGCTTGGTGTGGGTAAGAGAGGAGCTTGTACCTGTTGGAGCTGTGGCCTCCTGCAGGGAGTGGAGCGAGGGGAAAGTGTTCAAGGCTTGGCGGTTGCAGTGCTGAATGCCAGGAGTAAGGCTCAGGGGTCTGGTTCCCGAGTCCCTTGCTTTCTTTTGCTCTTCGCCTCACGCTTAGGGGCGGCCAAATGGGCCAGCAGACAGAGCCTTTCCATCAGCAGAGACCGTGCTGGGAAACCCTGCTCTAGGTGCGATTGGGGCCCCCGTAGGAAAATGAAACAGGGCTGGGCATTCTTCTTGCCGAGGCCACTGTGTTGTAGGATAAACGGTGCCCACTGACTCACAGGTACCAAACCTCAGGACAAATGTACCCAGCATGATGGCAGTCACTCCGCGCCATGGTGGGCAGGGCTCTGCTGCTGGTATATGCACGAAAAGACAGTGTATACAGCTCTCCTTGACCTCTTTGGAGATGGGTACCAGCCCTTGGAGTATGGTGATACCCCTCCCCCACCTGCCCACACAGCAGGATAGACACCTGGCAGAGGAGGGAGGAGCCATCCCTGCTGAGCAGTGACAGGCTTTGGGTGGTCCCCAAAGTCACGTGCATCTGGTCCTCTGTCCTCTAGGAAACTCACTGATTCTGTAAAGCAGGGCCGTGTGGCTTACTGGTGCAACTGCCTTCAGGGCTGGCCTCCGGATGGCTGACATAAAATCACACAGGATCGAGTCCCAGGAGGGACTCAGACAGTCTCTCACTCATGCGGGTGGGAGCAGGTGTTCACTGCCACAGCCTGTACTTCCTTCCGGGTTGGGCAGGAAGCTCTAAGCTGTGCCTGGCAAGGGATTTCGGGACAGGTCCCTCCCCTGTGATGGTACTTGTCAGGGGGTAGCATGAGAACACATGTCCAGTTTGTTTGCTGAGGGTTGGGGGTACCTTTCAGTCTGTACAGTTGCCCCAGCTTCTGTGGCATTGTATGACAGATGGTGGCTCACACAGCAGACGTATATCCTTCCTAGTCTTGGAATCTGGGACTCAGAGTTGGAGGATCAACATCAGCCGAATGAGTGTAGAAGGCCCATCCGGAGTGCGGACCAATGGTCTAATCTTCCTAGTATTCTAGACGGAGCAAAAAGGCAGAAAAAATGGGAAGGCGCTGTCTCTCTTTTAACGCTTGGCCATTCCTCATGCCCTGGGACAGGATGCCAGTCTCTATGGCTTCTGAGTCTTGTCCCCGGGCTTGTTCAGGCTTCTTCCGGGTGTCTACTGCTTTTGGTGTTGAACCAAACCGCACTACCAGCACCCCAGGGCATCCACCTGGCAGATGGTCTGTTCTAGCTTTTTAGCCTCCATATAATGCAAATCAATTCAATTAGTAAATCCTTTCCCAACCAGATTTTTCTCTCTCTATCTCTCTGTGTGGGTCTAGTGTCTATGTGTGTAACTATGAATCCATATCTGTGTATCTGTATGTCAACATATATTTATAATATGTATCTTTCTGTATCTCCACTCCATTGGCTCTCCCTCCCTGACCAATACACTCCCTGTTTCCAAACATCATATAGGTTTTACAGTTTCAATATCTGACTCACAGGGACATAAATATCCAGCTGAAAACACTTGAAGGAAATCAGCGGCCTTTCAGCCCAACCCTCTCTATCCTTACAGAAGGTACACTGCCTTTGGGAAGATGTAAGCACTGAACAAGCAAAGAACATCTACAGCAGAGCCTAGGTGCCCTGGGCCCAGAGTCTGTCAAGGACATGAGAATTGCTGGGCCTGAGACTGGATAGCTTGCTCTTGTCAGGTCTTGGGTCACAGCTATGAGAAAAGTAACAGGTAAAACAGAAACGAGCAAGGTAAGAATGCAAACCCCAGAAGGATGATTAGCAAGCGGTGCAAACAGGCCATTTACAGCAGAGCTTGCAAGCCTTTGTAGTGATAAGAGCACAGAGTTTAAAGGATTGCTTTATACCCACCTGTGGTAGCTTGAATGGAATTGGCTCCCATAAGCTCGTTGGAAGGGACACTGTTAGGAGGTGTGGCTTTGTGGCAGTAGGTATGGCCTTGTTGGAGAAAGTGTCTTACTGTGGGCTTTGAGATCTCTTATTCTCAAAATATGCCCAGAGTCTCAGACCACTTTTTATTGCCTCTGGTTCAAGATGTAGGACTCTCAGCTACTTCTCTAGCACCATGTCTGCCTATGTGCTGCCATGTCCCACTATAATGACAATGGACTGAACCGGGTGCACCGTCCCCACCTGTCACTCACGGGAGAGGTTATTTTACCTTGGCCTGCTCTTGGACAGCCACATAGCTGGTCTTTGGCATCTTATTATAAAAGATCAGAGTCAGGCTTCTTAGTTTGTTCTGGAATCACGAGGTTGTCATTTCTGGAACTTACTTATTTTGGAGACTGAGTCACTGTCTCCCCACTTCTCATGTCCTAGTAAAGCTTCTCAATTGCTCTGAATTCTGGAAAGTTCTCAAGGGTGATTTGAGCCGGTATGGGTTCTTTAGGAGTCCTTGTCTCTGGGCATCTCTGCCATCAACACACTCTTCTGGAAAGGAGGAGGCATCATAAGGCTTAGGGAAGACTTCTGGGAGTAGGGGCATGCGCAGGGCTGAGGGGCTTCTGGGTTCACCTTTGCTTGAGCAGGAAGCTCAGTTTCCAGTTCCCTGTTCCCCCATCTCTGCTACAGATGTTGTGGTGGCTCCATGCACTGATAGATTGTTCCCCTTGCTCTGCTACAGATGTTGCAGGTGGCTCCATGCACTGATAGATTGTTCCCCTTGCTCTGCTACAGATGTTGCAGGTGGCTCCATGTGCTGATCGATTGTAGCCCACCCTTACCTGTGCTTCCTTGAGATTCTCCTTTTATTACTCTGACTGACTCCTGGCCAGGTTCGGTCCCTCCGACAGATGTCCCTCTTCTAAGTGCTTCTCAGCTTGAAGTGCCCTTCCATACCTCCACCCGGCTAAGCTAACTCTGAAGCTGGGGAACCCTGGTTATTGAGGCTGAGTCGTCCTTCCTGCATTGCTCGCTACCCTCGTCTGCCTTGTCTCTCACTCACTGTGAGGTCTCTGCTCCTATCAGGCTGGCCCAGCCCTGGGCATGTAGGGGTTTTGTTTATTGTGTCTGCAGAGATCAGAAGGAGTTCAAACACCCATATAAGGTTCATTGCTCTCACCACCACCCTCAGGTTTGGGGAAACCACCCCTTAGCCTTTGACTCGGGCTGTTCTTGGGAACCACTGACCTTGAACAGCCCTTGTCAATATCTTGTAATTTTTTTTTTTAACTGTCACCTAATTCTTTATTGCGCTGCTAGGTGAAAGCAGTGTATGGTGACCCCGGGGGCACAGCCCAGACCTGAGAGCAGCTGGTGTTTGTGACTGTCTAGACCCTTCAGCATCCTAGGTCAGCCTAGGAACCTGCACATGCATTTCACCTGCTCGCTTAGGGGCTGATGAGTTGGCTTTCTGTAGCAACACACAGAACATGAACATGGCCATATAGAGAACTCTGCATTTCTCACCACATAAGGCTGAAGTTCAGAATCATGGAGTCCAGGGTGAACAGAGCCTGCCACAGGCTCCAGTAGCCCGTCTGTTCCCTGCTGGTTCCTGCCCACACGCTGTCTGCGTGATTGGTTCTGGCTTTTCTCTGTCTTCCCATTTTTCTTGATGCTGTGGGAATTCACTTCGCCACTAGCTTTGCGGTACCAGCCTTAGGTTTCTACTTGTGTGCTGGGTCAGGACTGCTAAGCTGGAGAAGAGTGTGCTCTCTTTTTTGGGCTGGCTGTGCTTGGTGTACTTAGAGACCCAAGTGGTGGACAGACGGAACCAGATGTGACTTCAGCCCTACTCTGGATTTCTGAGTTTGTTCTTTTCTTTGCACCCCCTAAATAAATCATGTTTTATACCTGTTGTGGGTTCACCCATTACCCTGATTCTGCTCTCTCCATCTTCTTGTGACCCCAAGATGACAATAGAACAGTCCAGAACAAGGCTCCATTTCAAGGTCCCAGATTTCACCAAACCTGTAAACTTCCTTCACCCGTGAGGGGGGGATGGTGTCTCCCAGGAAACCCTCAGGAGCACCAGATAGGTATATGTCTCTAGGCCTTCACACAGGACAGTCATAGTGTACAGGGTTGACCCACTCATTGCTACTAGTCTCAAGTGGAGTTTGTAAGATATCTTTTGGATTGGTCCCTACCACTGAGCAGTCTGATCCTTGGTCATCTGGAAGGGATACATTTTCCTAAAATCTCTCACTGGTAAATAGCTGTGGAGGGCCGGACCACATTCTCCATTGCTTCTAGGAACAAAGGTAGAGATTGACCTCTGTGACCCCAAGGTGTGGCGGCACACGCCTTTAATCCCAGCGCACGTGCTTTGTAACTCTCTACCGCTGTGTCCCTGCCTACTCCCAAGGTTTCACCTGGGACTGGGAGCAGTTGACCAATCAGAGAATGACACGTCCAGAGCGGGGTCTGTTTCCTTTATAAGGGATGGGTTCCATCTTATCTGGGTCTCCGCCATGTGGCTTATGCTCTAGCTCCCAAGAGACATAAAGCTTTTCTGCAGAAGGATCCTATGTGTACCGCGTGGTTCTTGCTGGCGAGACGGTAGCGCGGGACATCTGGTGCCGATACCCGGGAAGAAGAAGAAAAAGAAGAACTTTGCACCACCGGAGACCCCTTGGACACAAGGAGGATTCAGAACTGCAGGCATGCGTGCTCAGAGAGGCACGTTCTAAAGTCCAGAGAGCATATCAGAAACTGAGCAGCAGTGGGAGGTTGTGCGCGCACCCAGATAAGTTAAAAAGGACCCTCCGGTAAAGAATGGGGGAGACAGAAAAGAAAATAAGTTAAAAAGGACCCCCCAGTGATTTTAAAAGAGAGTGAGGATGGGGGAGAGGGCTGATTTGCAGGGTCAAAAGCTTTATGTTGTGTTGTTCATGTTGTCTTTTGTGTACTGGATGGGAGAGGGATATTTGAACTTGGAGACTGCTGAGGATGTGGTGTTTTGGGAGGGAGGTTCTGTTTTCGTCTCCACGGAGGGGGAGAGCCTAAGGGTGTACTTGGGATTTACGTGGTTTGAATCACCGAGACCTCCTGAAATGTTGTAATGTATACCCCTAAAATGCAGCGGCCCAATAACAGCAGGAAGCAGCCAAAGAGACTAAACGACGCCCAAATTCCCTTAAAGATTGAATGAGGTCCTTTCAAGCCTGCTTCTCTGAGTTCGGCTTTGCTCCGTACACAGGTTTGGGCTCGGAGTGGGTGCAGCTGGGGCTGGAGGGCAGCTGGAGCGGAGCTTTGCTCTGTGGCTATGGTGGGAGGCATATTGCGCAGGCTCAGTTGGTGCCTGGCCTGGAGGGTATCACAGCTGTACCGAGAATGAGAGCGGTGCCACAGGCAGCCGGGCCAGAAGGCTTACAATGTACCTAAAACTGTGCTGGTCTCTGAGGGTAAAATGGCTCTGGTTCCATTTGGCTACGCTAAACGATGCTGACTTCAGGCAGGGCTGGTCGTATTTATCATAATAAAAGCGCAATTAAGGTTTAGACGCAGTAAACAGGCAGTACCGTATTACATCTACATAATGCGACTTAAGTTTTTAAGAACTGCTTAGCATTTTAAGAACTCAAGTCCTCCTGAAAGATTGCTGTGTATACGCTTGGCTTGTCTGGTGTTTCAGGATCCGCAGGGAGGTGGATGCGAAGGGCCCTTGGATTTTGGGGTGATTGGGTCGTTGGCTGGATCTGTGAGAGTTTACAGCCGCTTTTGCTGTGACACAGGTGTTGAGAGTTGGCTAGTAGGAAAGCGGCCCTGTTCGCCGCCTCTCCCATTGGCCCCTTGAGCCGCAGCGGCTCTGGCGCAGACCTTGAGATGTTGCCGGCCTGTGCAGCCTCGGTCTGGGTGTCGGCTCCCGCCACACTCCCCCACCAACACAGCTGCAGAGGACTGGGTTGGCCCCGAAGGGAAGGCTGGGGCGCCTGGGGGTGGAGCCGCCACTTCCTGGCCTGGGACACGCGGAGTCGTGCAGCGAACAGGCCCAGGGCCGCGCACAGCCCTTGGATGGCGGGCGGGCTCTGGAACCCAAGGCCACCGTACTGGCAAGGAGTACGGGAGCCAATAGATCTTAAACCTTATATCAACAAACAGGGCCTGGGTTTTTCCTAGGTGCCACTGGGGCAGCACAGCCTATACCATGGAAAGCAAAGACCCTCAATCAGTTATCTACCACAGTGGCTACAGCCCTGGATCAACAGGCTACCATAGATACATCTATTAGAGGTAAAATAAAGAACAGGTGGATAGCTTATGGCAGCTTGCCCAATTGGGCTATGTATGGAAAACTCCAGCCTTATGTGTGACCAGTGTACTATATGAGAACTTTATAAAAGTGGCTAACTTGTCCCGAGAATTGTCTTTGTATCTTGCAGGAGAATTTTGATGATTTGCTGTCCTCCTTGAGATGGTCCATCGTGACAATCAACTCCACGCGAGTGGACATAAGCTTGGCCGAAGAATTCCAGTCCTGGATCGTGTCCTTCATCCCCTACTTCAAAGAGTGGGTGGGGGTGGAAATGTTTTGGAACAGTCCTATGCTATGGATTAGTGTTCTTCCTATGGATGGTCTGCTGACTCAAATCCCAAAATTGTAGGGACAAAGTGGTTATTGCACAAGCGCTGGCTGCCCTGGAACAGGGGGCCTCTACTGATGTGTGGTTATCTATGTTAAAGCAGTAGGGTTTAAGCCAACCAGCTCCTGCACCCCTAGGACTGTGGTCCATTGCACAGGGTGGAGTGCTTGGCTTAGCTAGCCCTGAAGGTTGTCGAGCTGAAGAGCATCGCACAGAGAATGGCCCTCTCTGAGAGATAAGTCGCTCTGCTTAAGGGTTTCCTGCTGTATATTCCCTTTCCCAGAAAAATGGCAGAGGGCAGGCCGGATAGGTTCCAGGTGTCATGAGCCTAGGGACAGATTCCGTGTAAGCCCATTTTTATGTTTTCATTTTGGGAAGTGCGACCTCTATCTTTACCTTCCTAGGGAGTTGCCTTTCTGCAAAGAAGTAAAAAAAGGGGGATATGTGGAGGGCCGGACCACATTCTCCATTGCTTCTAGGAACAAAGGTAGAGATTGACCTGTGACCCCAAGGTGTGGCGGCACACGCCTTTAATCCCAGCGCACGTGCTTTGTAACTCTCTACCGCTGTGTCCCTGCCTACTCCCAAGGTTTCACCTGGGACTGGGAGCAGTTGACCAATCCGAGAATGACACGTCCAGAGCGGGGTCTGTTTCCTATATAAGGGATGGGTTCCATCTTATCTGGGTCTCCGCCATGTGGCTTATACTCTAGCTCCCAAGAGACATAAAGCTTTTCTGCAGAAGGATCCTATGTGTACCGCGTGGTTCTTGCTGGCGAGACGGTAGCGCGGGACAAATAGCCCCCGGGCTGGCAGTGCCCAGATGGGCCCTGAGTCGCTGATGTGAGCCGTCTGGCTGATTCCTACACACCTCACATCTCACGCTTGCAGCCCCTCAGCCCACCCTGAAGGCGCCTGCTTCCACCCTTTCTCCTCACACCAAGACCAGCCCTGTGGAAAGCAGGTCACCCCACGCCTCCCTGCGGCTCTTTATTCTCTGGACGCACCAGCTCCTTGGATATTTTAAGCCCTGTCCTTTGGCCACCTCTCCCCTTTCCATTTCTGTTTTCTCTTGGTCCCTTTCACCCTTCTCCTTTTAAGTAAAAAAGAGAATATACAGAGAATATACCGCTTTCCCCCTACTGAAGTGGGAAAAAAAGAGCCCACACAAATAAGATGTTAGGAAGCTCAAACGGGCCATTTGGGCCCACTTAGTATGAACTCACTCATTTCTGGGCCCACACAACCCACTCCCTGCCAGGGCGTCTTTATTGCCAGGGTCCCTGCTGGGCCCCACGAGAAATGCAGATCGAGACCGAGTGACCCCTAAGCGGGATCAAAAATTTTTTATTGATGCCTGCACTATTCCAACCCACCATTCATGAATGCTAGAAAGAAGGGGAGTGTGGAAAAGACACAAAGAACCAAGAAAGGAAATAAATTGTCCATTATCCTAGATGGATATTTTTACCCAGGTCTTCCTTCTGTGACTAATCTGAGTGCTGTCTGTGGTCGAGAACTCTGGGTCTTCTCTTTGGGCTCAGGGCTGGAAGGCGGCAGTAGGTTTGTCTGAAGGTGAAGCCTTGGCTCCCAAAGACCAAACAATTGTCACCTCACCTGAATCTCCAAGCAGGGGTTCTCTGACAGAAAGGCCAGGAATGATCTTTATTGGGAGAGACTTGGCAACACAGTGTTTCATTATCCAACAGTTGGCCCGTGTCTCTTTTTCCTTGGCCTGTAAGGACTTGGGGAAACAGTGTCTAGTCACCATGGTCCAGCAACAGTCTAAAGAATGATTAGGCCGTCAGAGATGTATGGCCACAAGGGGGCGGTGTCTGGCTTCTCAGATGTGCTCCCTTGGTGGCCGTTTCCTTCTTCCTGCAGGTAAATTGTCCCCTTGCCTTTCTGCCTAACTCTTCAACAAACCTTACTGAATCTGCCAATTATTCAAAAGATGCGGCCGAGCTGTGAGCCATGTGCCTGCTCGATTTCGGCAGGTCAGTGGGAGAACAATGAATCTAGAGCTGCTCGGGCTCCGTCAAATCCTGTGTGTGCTGCCGCCGACAGTGGTGATCTTTGTTGGGAGTCTTTTCCTCCGGGACTTTCAGAGTGTCAGTGTGTAAGTTCCAGAGCCAGAGTGGGGCAACAGGGAGGGGTGGCCCCCCCAAACACAGCACCACCCCTCAGGGTTTGGGTACATGTTCCTGGGATCATTGCCTTTATGGAGAAACATTGATCTTTTCACACCCAGAATAGCTTTATTTCCTGTTCCTTTTCCTCCGATGTTGTAACTGCAACAAGATGATGCTCCCAGCTTGGAGGAGACAGCACACGTCAAGCGGATGATTCGAGGGGGTGGGGGTCAGGAGCATCTTCAGCACCGACTGGCAGGCTTGGGGTCATCAGCTGGTGACTTGGAAAACATTTAATTCTTAATGCAAACAAGATGGAGGAAAAATCAATTAACAGAGAAAGATGCTCTTTAGAAGCTAGGAACCAGTTCCCCAAAGAATCAACAGGCTTTCTAGTGAAGGGCTGGATGTGTGGGGGGTGCCTTGCAGCCCTTGACTTGTAGACTCAACTTTTTAGTGTCTGTGGGTTTCTCCGTATTTTCAGAGAAGCAAGTCAAACCTCACCTTGGCTCTTGGAAAGACATCATTCACTGGACTGTGGATCCAGCCTACATTAAACATGATCTCACCTCAAATTACTTAATGTGTCTGGAATGGTGAATCAGATATTAACTTATATGTTGTGGGAATTAGGACTTGGACATATGCTATGGGACAATGGTTTTACCCCGTAAACATTTGTTTCTTGTACTTGTTTAATAAAATGCTGATTGGCGGGTAGTCAGGCAGGAAGTATAGGTGGGGCAACCAGGAAGGAAGGAAGGAAGTAGAGGTGGGACAATGAGAACAGGGGAATTCTGGGAAGAGGATTCTGGAGTCTGCAGTTGTGGCCCAGCCACAGAAGAAGTATGATGTGACTGCCTCGTTGAATAAGGTACCGAGCCACGTGGCTAACATAGACAAGAATAATGGGCTAATATACATTGTAAGGGTTAATAAGAAACCTGAGCTACTAGGCCAATCAGTTTATGATTAATGTAGACCTCTGTGTGATTTCTTTGGCACTTAACTGTGGGAGCTGGGCAGGACAGAAAACACCAGACAACAGACATGTCTCCTCAGGGACTGCTATTTAGTATATATAGACTTTCCAATATACACATACACAGCCTATATATCATACATGTAGCATGCCATATTGTACGTGCATGTATAATTTCCTTCATGTTCTAAAATTGCACCTACCTTTTAGCTGCAACCCTTGTATATATTAGCATGGACGTTTGCATATTCTGAGCTGACATGATCAGAAGCAGCAGGCTCTATATCTGTTCCCAGCTTTGCAGTGAGGACCAGAGTCTTAATTTAACCTTCTCTACTGTAACTACCTCTCTGAAAGCTGGAATCCTGGGCTTTCCTTCCCTTGTCACAGAGTCTCCTTTCCCAGGGAGAAGTTGTCAGATTCAGCTTCTCTGGAAGCCTGTTCAGGTCTGACCTGGGACCTCTGCGTATATACATTACTACTGTGAAGCTTGGTGTTATTGTGGCACACCAACAGTGGCACCCCAGCAGAGTCTCTGACTCTGTCACCAGCTTTCGGGATCCTTTTCCTCCTACTGGGTTGCCTCGTCCAGCCTTAGTACGAGGGAGGTGACTGCTCTGCTAGGAACTTATGTCGTGCTCGGCTGACATCCCTGAGGGAGGTGACTGCTCTGCTAGGAACTTATGTCATGCTCGGCTGACATCCCTAAGAGGCCTGCCCTTCTCCAAAGGGAAATAAGACGACTGGATCTGGGGGAGAAGCGCGGTGAGATGTGGGGAGGGTTGGGAAGAGAGGAGGGAAGGGAAACTGCGGTCGGGCTGCAATGTATGAGAGAAAAATAAATAAAAATAATGTCAAAAAAAACAAAACAAAAATAAAAACAAGAGAAAAACATTGAAAGTCTCCCTGACCGGAATGGAAATGAATGCAAGTTAGCTGGAAGCTGAGGCCTCAGCTGAGAGCAGACAAAATGATCAACGACCAATGGCCAGGCTGTTACCCATGACCTTCGAGGCTCCTCCAGGTGTTTTCATTTACTATAAGCACTTTCTTTGTTTCCTAGAATGGAATCAGTTTTGACAAACGCCATCTCGTTTCCTGCCATCTGGATGTGGAGATGTCTGTTTCTTGGATGCCAAAAGGTCCAGGGCTCTGCAGACACATGGCAGAGGTCTCCAGACCCCTAGCAGGTGAGTTCCAGGGTCCCCAGAAGACTCGGTATCACAGCCGAGGAGGAGAAGGAGCAGCAAGCACGTGCTTTGTTGGAAAGGAATGCTTTGTGGAAAAACAACACTGTATAGGGCAGGAGCGAAAGCCAAAAACAGGCTCCAGAATGGGAATGACCCAGAGGAACGACATATCAGGATATACATTATGAAAATGCCATAAGCAACCTTTGGCTTTGTCTGCTAACAGGAAACATTATGGAAAACCATGCAAGCCATGTGTGCACCCATGTATCACATAGGACAGGGCCGAAGTAAGAACTATTGGTGGCAAATTGCTAGCGCTGTTTAGAAGGGAATGAAACTTGGGAAAGTTTTAGCTTGACACGTCCCCGGAAGTTAGATTCAGAACTGTCTGACTTTCGGATTGCCATCATGTGATGTTTCAGTGACAAGGGAAAGTAATTGGCCATGTTTAAGGAAAATCAGATTAGAGAAATCAATTACATTTAACGTCTGTCTGTTCCTGCAAGGCTGTGAGCCACTGAGACCACAGCTCCCTCACTGCGCTGTCTGCGGACGAGGGAAATGGGTCGTAGCAAATAGGGGAAAAGAAAACAAAGAGAAATGCTTATTACAGAAATGCTCACGCACGCTGCTCAGAATACTTGGGTTTGGCACTCAAAATTATAGGAAGCAATCGCCCGAAAAGCTGTTTGTATGCGACCAAAAACAGGATTTAAAAGTTATCCTTTACCCAGGAGCCTGAGACAGGCCTGCAGCAAGGTGAAGGCCAGTGTGGGCTACAGTCAGGCAGTCCGAGAGGCAGACTGAGACCTGTCTCCAAACGACGTTATTTCAGCACTGTCTAGGTTGCCACCCTGCGGCCTCTGCTCAGGCCATCGCTTCAGGTCACATGTATAACCTGTTCCCCTGTTGGGACCAATTGGGTTCCTGGCCTTCAGCTGCTCTTCCCTACTAGAGCCTTCTAATGGAAGTGACTAAACGCTGTGCTTTGCCTAGAGGATCAGAGGATGGGATTTTCATCTGTTGGCCATTGACTGCAGGGCATTTAAGCCTCCAAGGTGCTATTAAAGAGGGCTTTTTGGTACCAGTGATTGAAGGTCTGTGTGTCGGTCTGTCTCTGCATATGTCGGTTTGTCTCTGCGTGAGTATTCTCAACCTCCAGCCCCTTGCCTGAAGCTCGCGAACTGGGTTCTAGCGCACAGAGCGCAGACACTGGGGTGCAGTGTGCGGCATTCCCCAAACAAACAGAGCCACACACTTTAACTGCACTTGGTGAATAGTTTGTGTGTAGCTCTGCCTCAATTCTTCTTCTATTGTTCCTGTTATTAATAAGATATGGCATGCACTCTGGCCGGGAAACAGACTTCACTGACACAGCATACAAAGGGCACCCAAGGAAGGGTCTAGAACATTTATCTGACATCATTTTCCTGCACCAAAATGTCACTGAACACACTTGCAGTTGTTGTCGGGGTTCAGGATCCATCCTTTTGCCTTAAGAAAATGATATCCCTGGGCACCTTCTTGGCTGCACCAGGTCATAGGAGTTACATACCAGGCCGTGAGCTTCCCGCTCCCCACAGCACACCTATTTGTCATGGAGGACAGATGCTCACACCAAGTTTTCAGTCGGGAAGGCGTGAACCTGAGTCAGGGGCTCCATTCCCCAGTATCACTATAGAGATATTGTTTGACTCCACAGGGTGTGCTCAGTAGATCCAAAAACCATGTGTTCAGAGCTTAAAAGAAAAAAAAAGCTCATTATTAGGAAAAAAAAAAAACCCAACCCACTATGAATTTTGTCAAGGATTGAGAAACCCCTCCATTAAGGAGTTTAAGATAAAACCTGACTTGACTTATATACTGATGTAAAAATGAGCCACAGTGCCTTTCATATAAATTATGCTTAAGATATTTTAAAACTGCCTCTTTCAGAACTGCTGCTTCCTCCGTCACCCGAAGCGTCGTCTCTGTCACTCAGTGCTGTGCGAGGCTGTGTCTTGTGCCAAGCCCAATATTTCACTTATGTTGAGGAAACTGTACCCAGCTCTTCAGAACACACGTCTGCACATCTCCACAGTGAGAGTGGGGTGGAAGGAAGATTCTCCCACCTCCCGTGGAGGCACGGTTAGATTCAGTTCGGTTGTATTTCACCAATTTGTAGGGAGTGGACCCCTATGGGCTTCTGAGTTTTTCTATTTAGCAAATCACAAGGAAGCCAAAGCACAGAAAACCCAAGGGCATGACACAGCAGGAAGTCACCCCAGCGCGTCTCAGAGGAGGACACGCAGGGAAGCCCGAAGAAATCCCAACAAGGACTGCCAGGCAGAGAGCACCAGGGCGTAGCAGATGTTCCAGGCAGAGACATTTCGTTTATTGATTTCAAAGGCTTGCTTTCCAAAAATCGTTACGTTCCCCAGGAGGGTGGGGTAGTTATATACACTCACACACTCGCCGTTTTTTGGTGACAAACCTTTTCTTCTGTAGTTTAGGGCTTCATGAGTTTTGTTTTCGAGGACTGCAGCATCCAGAATACATTTGAAAAGAGCAATCACTAAAATGTCAGAGTGAATTATGGGGCTGGTTTAAAAGTTCACAGGAACCCGTGACATTTAGCCAGCACCCCATCCCACCATGGCCGTGATGGCAACTCTGTTCACAGAGTGTCAAACCCAGCAGCAAGATCAGGGCGACTCTGATCTCAGCCAATCTCATGTCACCTCAGCCATTGCCCAAGATCTGGCTGCAGGTCTACCGAGCAGGACCATCCCATGTCTGCAGGGGAAGTGGCTAAGGGCTTCCCATCTCACTGGGCATGTCCCAGAGACCCAAGAAGACAGCATTATGTTTGACCCCTGTCCTAGTTAGGGCGAATGTGGCTGTGACAAAACACCACGACCAAAGAGCAAGTTCTGGAGGAGAGGGTTTATGGAGCTGACACTTCCATCTCACTGTTCATCACGGAAGGAAGTCAGGACAGGAACTCAAACAGGTCAGGAACCTGGAGACCAGATCCTGATGTGGAGGCCATGGAGGAGTGCTGCTTCCTGGCTTGGTCCCCATGGCTTTGTTACAGAACAAAAGACCACCAGAACATCACCCACAATGGGCCAGCCTCTCCTCTGTTATTTACTAATTAAGAAAATGCCCCACAGGCTTGCCTGCAGCCAGATTTTATAAAGACTTTTTTTTTTTTTGAAATTGAGTTTTCCTCCTCTCAGATGACTTTAGCTTGTGTCAAGTTGACATAAACCCATCCAGCACACCCCCTCAGTCCATTCTGCTTTTGTCTAGACTGCTATAATCTTGACTGCAATCTTGTTTCCTCTTGGATCTGCCCTGTCTTTGAAAACTCTGATTTCATCTGTTTGGCCAGCACACTTAGCTCCTGTGTTTGCTCAAGAACTAAGCTAACCTCACTCATTGCTTTCCCGAGTGTCAACACTTCCCTGTTTTTCTAGTTCATTGGCCACATGCTGCAGATTAGATGGGTCCTAGGGTTTAATGATACTTAATGTTGTGAGAGCCAAAGGTTGTAAAAGAATTGAGGCATAATGTAGTAAAACATAAATAAATAGGTAAACAAACAAACAAATAACCAAACACAGAACTGTAAACGACAAGCCCCTCACAGCAGCTTCCCAAAGCTGTCTTAGGGGAAGATCCATTCATACACCCTCCTGCTTTAGCGTGGACTAGATTAACCCGGATGTTTCCCAGACACCACAAAGACTGGTGGCTGCCCTGATCTCGTGTTAGGATAAAAGTATGTGCTCACGTGCGCCCACGTGAACTAGCGAGTAGTCTCATGAGAAGCACCACAAAGTGGCAGAAAGCCACAGCCGGATGGATGACCTTCGTTTTGACTTGATTGATACTGGCCTGGCCAGGTCACTGATTCCCTGGCCTTGACCCTTTCTCTGTGAAGCGCATCAGGGAGACGCAACGACTGTCCTTATACAGCTGGGACACAAGTTCTGCTTCCTCACACAGCTAATTCCACTGAAATCCCTCATGCTGTTGGAGGGCTCTGATGAAACACAGACGTGCAATTTCTACACACGGGGAAGCTCCCCGGGCCATGCTGGACAGTCTGCTTGGGCTGTGTCCTTCCGCTGACATGAGGCCTAAGAACAAAGTCCTTGAAGATGGGAACAACAGGGAGTTAGCACCCGCCATGGGGGCAGTGAGGATCAGAGCCTCGACGGGGATGGCACAGCCTTGAGGGGGTGGACACAGCTTTGATGGGAATGGGCACAGCCTCGACGGGGATGGCACAGCCTCAACAGGAATGGGCACAGCCTCTTCTGTATCTACTAGAGGCCCTTCTCTCTTTCACTCTGCCATGGATAAACCCCCCTGTGCAATGACAGCCTCCTGCCGAGGAAGGGTCTGGCTTGCAGAAACTGCTAGAACGTGAGTGACATAATTGTACAGTACCCTCGTGTCTGCCTCTCACACGCACTTGCCCTCGGTGTGAGAGAAGAACACTGGAGCATGGAGAGGCACTGTGTCCGGCTGACTTAATGCACAGGACTGGGTGTAAACACAGAATAGTTTTGTTCTCATTACTGTGCTTCTAATCATGTTTGGAGCCTGTCACCACACTGTAACTTGCCAATACTGTGAGTCGAATCTGTCAAACTCACACGCTAGTCTTTGGTCTCAAAAGTGATTTCCTTCCAAGTTTTGTGTCAATGTGACATGTATCTAGTTAAGAGATTGCATCTGAGGAAATCCAGGCAGGTGAACAGACACAACAGAATTGTTTGAATATACATATATATATTATATATATTATAAACTCAGGGTTTTTCCCACTGGTTTAGATTTGCTTCCCTAAAAGCAACGAGGTCCAATTTCGGTAGGCGGCACAAACCTGAGAGCTGAAAAGTTGGGAGCTAACCGATGGATCATAAAATGCTGAATTTTCATGAACGACTCTTACAGGAGCATCATGTATAGCCAGGGCGGTGGGTATGGCAGCAGAGGGCTCATGCAGGGCTTTCTAAGATGCCAGCGACTCTTCATCTTCTACAGAGTCAGCTGGTGGAGGTGCCAGCGTGCTGTGGCGGGTGCCCAGGATGCTGGGGAAGGGGTTTTGTGAGGAAGCTCAACTGTGTGCGTTTTAGTTCTTGAGGTATTGTGACCTCTAGCTGCTACGGGGAGATGTTGGGATACGAATGTCTTCGCACACTGTCTAGTCACCTTTTTTCCCTGTAGGGGAATGAATCTGTTAGCTTTGTTGTTAGATTCCAGGAACTGGACAGGCCTGGAGTGAGCTTCCTTCTCACACAGGACTCCACAACAGGCATGGCCTTAAGAGGGGCACAGTGAGGCCCAACCAGGACGCAACAGTTATGGTCAGTGTGTAGCGGACGTGGTGCACCCACACTGCCCTTCCACGGCACAGACCATGGGGAAGGTGGCTTCTGGTGGGCACACTCATAGCAATATTTGGACCTTAAATGATCTCCTACCACTTTTAAAATTTGAAAATTTACCCATTTCAGTCTTTTTAAAACTTTAATTAAAAACTTGTTTTGCTGTGTGTGGTATTGCATACTTGTGCGGAGTCCAGAGACTGTTGTTTGTGTCTGTCCTTGATTGCTGTTCACCTGATTGCTTTGCGACCGGGTCTCTCAGTGAACCTGAGGCTCAATGATTAATCGTCTACACTGGTTGGTCAACAAGCTTTGGAGATCTGCCTGTTTTGCCCCCACTCCCTCCTAGACTATAGTTACATGCCCACACTTCTGTGTATGGCCTCTAACATGGGCTCTAACATGGGCTCTGAGGATTCGAATGCAGTTCTTCAAGCTTGCAAGGCAGGCACCTCACTGAACCATCTCCCTACCTGAAAATGGCATTCTGAAAGCAAATAATCGATTTATTCCATAGATTGATACAAAAACAACACTAATGGTGATGTGGGATTCCCCTTTGTATGCTGTGAATACCATTGGTTAATAAGGAAGCTGCTTTGGGCCTATTACAATGCAGAGCAGTGCAAGGCAGGAGTTCCAAGCAGATAGAGGAGGAGAGAGTGGATGGAGTCCGGGAGATACCTTGTAGCTGCCACAGGAGACAGACTCACTGGAGCCTTGCTGGTAAACCACAAGCCTCGTGGTAAAATATAAAATAATGGAAATGGGTTAATTTAAGATAGAAGAGCTAGCTAAAGAAGATGTCTAAGCTATTCGCCAAGCAGTGGTTTAGTTAATAAAGTTTCTGTGTGGTTATTTCAGGTCAGGGCAGCTGGGAAACAAATGAGCAGCCTCTGCCAACATAATGCCAGGCAAAATAAGCTCAACTCCAGGTGCCAGAAAGAGTGAAGTTGAGTTTGACACCTTCCCACTTGGTGGCTGGAAGTCCCAGGGCTACTGAGGGTGCCACCACGTCTCCTGAATGCACCTCTGGAATATCCCACCCTGGAACAATGCAGGGAACATTTTTCATTCAGCCAATAAACTAAAGCGCGTGACCGGGCTTTGCATCTGCATCCTTTTCTCCCGAAAGCATGGGTTGGAAGAGGAGCTTGTCTAGAGACTGTCCTCCTCAGGATCTGGGGAACAGTTTGTGTCCTGAGTCTTCAAGATCCACAGCTGAAGGAACGCCATAACCAACAGCCACAGGCGCAAAGACGGTGAGCCAAAAGTCAGTGTTCAGGGTGGGGAAGTCCATACGCTTACTGCCACCTAGAATCTACTGATCACATCTGCTTTGGAGGAACTTTTGTTATTCATGTAGCACAAATAATAAAAACCCAGAGTCAGACATTGGGGTTCAACCCCAAAGCCAGAAAAGCAAAGCAGCCAAGCCACTAGAGAAGTTTTATCTCTACCAATGCTGGGTGACTACAGACCAAGTATCCTAAGCCTCTGTCTCCTCTCATTTTATATTCCCTCTAGTACTGGGATTAAAGGTGTAGGCTACCACACTTGGATTTGTTTCTGCATTGATCTTAGCCCAGAGTGACCTTGAATTTACAGAGATCCATTTGCCCCTGTCTCCCAAATCCTGGGATTAAAGGTGTGTGCCACCACTGTCTGACCTCTAGGGCGGGGCTTAGCTTTGTCCTTCTGATCTTTAAGCAAAATTTATTTATTAAAACATAAATAAAATATCACTATTTAGCACGCAAATCACTCTTAGTATCTCGTCCTTTTAACACAGCAGCTGTTTTGTGTATGTGGGGAGAGTAAGAAAAGAAGGCTGGGAGGTAGCTGAGTTGGTAGCGTGCTTGCCTAGTAATCATGTTTCAATGCCCCAGTTCTGAATACACAGGCAAAGTGATGCGTGTCTGTAATTCTAGCACTTGGGAGTTGGAGGCATGAAGATTAGGCGTTCAAGGCTAGTCTCACCTACGTAGTGAGGTTGAGGCCAGCTGGGAATACATGAGACCCTGTCTCCAAAGAAGAACTGATGAGAGGCAAACTGACAATACTGGCTCTGTTTGGTTGGTCCCCCTGGCCTTTGAGATGAGTTTTTCCTGGGTCCCCAAGCATCTTTGAACAACAAGAAGCCCAAACAGTCCAAGTAATTGCACGGAATCAGCCAAGAAACTGGCACTCCCTTTATAGTTGGAAAACTAGAGTGGCAACATTTGAGGATGGCTAGGCATTTAGCCATGCTTCTGGTATGTTCTAGACAGCTCCCTGGACCTGTCAGTCAGGTGTTTATAATACGGGGCTCCTAAGATATGCCTCCATCTTGTAAAATGCCGCCCCTGACATGTGTTTTGGTATTGGCAGTGTCTGAAATAAGAATACATTTCATACAGATGAAAAACTTCCAGTGGGGCCGGAGAGCTGGCTCCGTGGTTAAAAGTACTGACTACCCTTCCAGAGGACCTGGGCACGATTCTCAGCACCTTCGTGGCAGCTCACAACTATCTGTGAGTCCAGTTCCTGGAGAGTTGATGCCCTGTAATGATTTCTGAAGGCACCAGGCATGCATGTGAGGCACAGACATACACAGGCAAACATCTATATACATGAAAAGATACAGAGAGACAGACAGACAGGCAGAAAGGAAGGAAAACAGAAAGAAAGAAAGAAAGAAAGAAAGAAAGAAAGAAAGAAAGAAAGAAAGAAAGGAAGGAAGGAAAGGAAAGGAGGAAGAAGGAAAGAAAGGCTTCCAGTAGAAGGTTAGCTCACAATGATTGATCCTGGAGGCCGGCTATCAGGTATGCATGGTTTTATTTAAAATGTGTCCAATAGGATTTTCCACTTGGAATGAACATTTTACCTCTTTCTGCATGTTCTCATAAACATCTCCTCATTTCATGGAGTTTCTTAGGAATTTCTAGGTAATTTAACAGAAGAGCAAAATGAAAGTGTGGGGAAGATTAAATCACAGGAGTTCACACCGCGGTGAGAGGGTACTCCTGCCTCAACCTCGGGGACGCACAAGTGACTAGCGGGTGAAGTAACAGACCAGGTCATGCAAGTCCTCCTTGAGTCACTTGGTCCCTTGGCAGTTCCGGTGTCTCCTGTCACTAGCACGGAAGACAAAATGAGTCCGATGACCTCAGCAAATGGGCAATTGTCTTGTGGTGGCTGAGAGGAGATGGATGCAGACGCCCTGTCACTGAGCATTCCCTAATGTCTGAAGAGAATGTTCCTTCTGGCCCGTCTGCTGCTCTGAGCCCCAGGGGGGTGCGTGCACCTTATGTCCTGAACCTCCCTGGTGGCCGCAGCACCCCCTGCCTCTCATCAAATGGCACTGGTTTATCTGTGAACAGCAGCACAGCACAAGATAAGCAAGGGAGCACATTGTAATCGAGAGGGCAGTTGTAGTTTTAAGTCAGCGCTAGAGCCTGGCAATGTTAGATTTGTGTTTTCATGAGCCAAAGGTCATAGCATGAATGAGGTCTAAATATCATCACAGCAGACCACAGGCCACAGAAAGAAAGATATGTCTTCAAGTTATGTCGATCTGCCAAGAAGAGAAACAGATAGAGTACAGCGAACAGGAGCCAGGGGGGGCCGGTGGTGTGTGGTGCTCCTGACTTGGGAACAGAGCCTTGTACATGGAAATGAAGTGGGCGGGGCTTTGAGATTCCCGCCGGCTGCTCAGAGCTGCTGTCATGGAAAGAAGCTAAGGGCAATGCGACAGGTGGGTAGGGGGGTGGGAGGTGGGGCTGGGAAACATCACCATCTCGACCTTTGTTCTAAAGTGACTTAGAGACGGTCATTTATTATGGAAACATAATCCCGAACAATTTGCTCTTTCTCTCCGTAAACACATCAGTTCATAAATAACTTAAGCGTGCCCTCTGCATTCAGGACACAGTTCTGGCTGGAGTAGAAAAGGGTAGAGGACGCGCAGCGATGGGAGACGATGGCAGGGTGGAGTGTGGACGGGCGGCTCAAGCGGCTAGGGTGCGTGCAGGCATCAGCCATCAGACACGGGAGGGGTGACCCAGCCGTACTTCTCGTGAGTCTTCACCAAACTCTTGAAGGTTGCTTCGGCTTCCTTGCGGCTGAAGGACTTTTTTGACTTGCCAGCTTTTCTGCAGATCCGTCCCTGCGTGAGATGGAAAGAGACACCAGGTTAGAGGCTCAGCCAAGGACCCGTCTCCTCATAGGGTCGCTAAAGGGACATACGGAGGCGGGTGTAGTTCTGAATCTAGATGTGTTGACCACCAGCAAGGATGATGGGACACTCTTGCGGAGCAGATATGGAGGGTTACAGCTTTGATAAAGAGCACACTGGGGAGCCACGTACTATAAACATTTTGGGGTGCAGGCGCTATTTTCCCAAGCCACAGCCTCAGCTTTATTCAAACTGGTTCAATCTGTGAGACTGGAAGGCAGCTTCCCTGCATTCCTGAGATGCAGCTCTCCCTTAGGAGAGGAGCCTTCTTGCCCGAAAGCTTCAAGTCTAATTTCTGGGTTTGCTTTGATAGGCATGGAAATCAATACATTTATACATAGATGTGTATATTATGTGTCCACAGTGCAATTAAAGTGAATTTTAAAATCCAAGCTTGGAAGCTATTACAGCACTCCAAGCAGTTCATACAGCTTGGGAGGCAGGTAGGGGTCAGAGGTCAGAACCGTGTGTGTGCTGAAGCTGAAGACCAGGTTGTGCAGTGGACCAGAGGACCTGGTCCATCTTAAGGTGGCTGAGAAGAAGCTGGGCGTGTTTTGGTATGTGACAACATGTTCTCATCTACAGAGTTCATTCTTCAAAACCACATAACTGAGTAACAAAAAGAATGCAAAAAATCACATTTTTTTTAAAAAAAGTCTTCATTCTTTTTTAAAAAAGATTTTTTTATTTATTATGTATACAGAGTTCTGCCTGTATGTCTGGCTGCAGGCCAGAAGAGGGCACCAGATATCACTATGGATGGTTGTGAGCCACCATGTTGTTGCTAGAAATTGAACTCAGGACCTGTGGAAGAACAGTCAGTGCTCTCAACCGCTGAGCCACCTCTCCAGCCCCCAAATCCCATCATGTTTTCAGTAAGTTTATACTTTGGTGTTGGGCTAAATTCATAGCTACCCTCAGCCACATGCAGCCCGAAAGCAGAGGGGTGGACATGCCTGCTAGACCTTGAGAGGCGAGAAAAGAGGTGTCACAATGGAAACAGACGACACCTGAGAGCCTGTGGCTTGTCATCAGAAGAGGAATGGCAGTGGGCCCTTACTGGATAGCCGGCTGTGGCTCTTAGTCACCTAGCCTTTTAAGTGCCTGCTCACCTGAACTGGCCCCTTTGGCGTTGTGGACATACTTGTTCACTCCTAACCAGGGTCATGCTTTCCTGGAGTTTAGGTCTCTTTGAGTAATCATGTACAACCATGTACAACCACGTACATGTCCTACACAGATGGGGCCCAGACACCCAGAGACACAGCTGCCTTCAATCAGCCAGCAAGCGCCTGCATCTGGTTGCCCACTACTTCTCAGTTACTCAGTAGGTTCTCTGCATTCTGGGACACTTCACACGGATGTCACAGCACAACTGTGTGCATATACTAGACCTTGAACTGGATTCAGGTCTCTAGGTTCCACCGCCACCCACGCACTGAGGGTGGGATCTACCCAGGCTATGGGACTGGAGGCTGCAAGCTTGCTGCCACCCTAGCTCTCTCCGATAAACCAAGTGAGAGAGGCTGGATTGGCTCCTGAATCATTGGCCGGTGGTGCTGGATCCCAGAAACCTGATTATGGAAGAGCAGCTTGCAGGTGTGAACTCAGAACTCACATTTCCAGTCCACGGAGGCCTTCTTATCCACAAGGCAGAAACCCAGGGAGGGTTGCTCTGCATGTCCAGTGGCCCTCTGCCTTCCTGCTCCCTCCCTGCTCTCCGGGACACTTGACACCCTTATAAAGGCTCCCAGTCAGAACAAGTGAGCTTTCAAAGGGAGAAAGAGGACCTGAGGGGAGGGGAGGGGAGGGGAGGCAGCAGCTGCCTGATGACAGTAATGATGTCCCCAAGTCTCGCCAGGGCATGAGCCCCATCTTTAATTATTTACTTCCATATTTTATGAAGGGTGGTTATACCTTATAACAAGGGGTCACCAAGATTTAGAACTCGCACAGCCGTTGCTGAGGTCAAAGTCCAAAGCTTTGGCATCAGATGTAGAGGAAGGGGTCTGTGTAGGGATGTTGGTTTATACGTCCACGAGAGCAGATGGTTTTGGATAATGTATTTTATTCCTTTGTACCATACTGTTGACTGATGGTATGGCTGAGAATTCAGAATTAAAGGATCCAGACAAACAGGCTTGCAATGATTCTGGAATATTCAGTGGCTTTGTCAGGAACATAAGCTTTGCCTATTCTTTGTCCAAGTCCCTACTGCTACGAGATTCAACTAACAAACCCCTACTGGGACAAGTGGCCCTTTGTTGCTTTTTTTTTTTCCTTCCCAGGAGGATCATGAACATAGAGTCCAGTGCGAAGTCAATTTGATGGCAGGACAGAGGCTGCCAGGAGCCGGCAGCTCAGTGTCTTCTCCCCACTGAGCTAAGTCAGCAAGAGGTCCTCAGCCCTGCAGTGAGCACACACCGCCCGCCCGCTTCAAATGGGCTGCTTCAGGATCACACAGGTCAGCGTTAGCTTTTGAAAGGAGCATTTCTTTTCCCAGTCCTGCCAGGGGGCCGAGTTGTTCTCACTACTGATGTGTCTGTCCTGCAGTGCCACGAGACAAGGAGAGGACGCCCCTCTCCCACACGTCCTGTGGCCACTGCCGAGCCCGTAAGGGAGTTTCCAGATTACATTGGCCGAGTGGTAAGGCTCACAATGAATGTGGCCTGCAACATTCTATGAGTTGGGGTCCCTGACTAAGAGGAGAAGGCCAGCCGAGCACCCGGCATTCATCTTTCCCTGCTTCTTCACGGAACGCTGGATGTGGCGCTGCCCGACGCTCCTATTGGCCTGATTCCCTGTGGTGACAGGCTGGACCCCACAGGTCCAGCTCAGATAACCCACCTCCCCTTACATTACCTTTGTCAGGACTTCAGTAGTAGTTAGAAGAAAAGTTAACCAAGCACTTGTTCCCGATTCACAGAGACAAGGAATGAACTGGAAACAATGAGGTCCGGCTGCCTTCTGCTCAGAGCATCCATGGTCCCTGTCTGTTTCCATGCAGTAACCAGAGTTTAGTCTGAGATACTTCTCTGAGTCACTCTCATTTCTCCTTGACTATCTTTACTTGTATTTACGAGAGAAGACTTGTAGGTGACAATCTTCCTCCTTCTTGATGAGAGCTAAGGGGTCATTCTCCAGAGTTTATGACAACTTTCTTGGTGCCCTTTCCCTCTCTGGAGCTGCTCTTTGGTGAGGGGTAATTGTCTGTATTATGTCAATCATGTTTTAAATAAATGCTGATTGGCCAGGCAGGAAGTAGAGGTGGAGCAAAGAGAACAGGAGTATTCTGGGAAGCAGGAAGCTTCCCCTGGATTCCTGCCCAGACCACCGAGAAGCAAGATGTAACCTGCCCCACTGGAAAAGGTACTGAGCCAAGGGGCTAACATAGATAAGAATAATGGGTTAATATAAGCTACAAGAGCTAATAAGTAGCCTGAACTAACTAATGGGCCAATCAGTTTTATAACTTATGGAGATCTCTGTGTTATTTTCTTTGTGGCTTGCTGGCTTGTTGGGGTACCGGGTGGGACAGAAACCCCAACAAGCCAGTCCTCATGTTGCACAGGTTGTTAAGGGGGCACCAGGGAGACATATGCTTAAAGGCTCAGCCCAACAGAGATGAAAAAGAGGATTAATAAGAACACAGGAGCTGGGCCTGCACCTGTGACACAAACCATCAGGGGTGCCTTTGGTTTGATCTTGCTTTGCCAGAGACTTTAAAAAAATGTGTGTGTGTGTTTGTGTGTGTGTGTGTGTGTGTGTGAGAGAGAGAGAGAGAGAGAGAGAGAGAGAGAGAGAGTCTCGTGTTTGACCATGAAGACATCCCCATGTCTTAGCAGCTAACAGGCTAACAGGTGAATCCCAAGACTGGTCCTCTCTGACTCTGCACACTTCCCACTGTAACCACCTACACGCTGACCTTCAGTTGTCAGAGTCGCCCTCAGCTGCCTTGTGACTTCATTCATTCCATGTGTTGGGCACTGGCTTAGGAAACACCAAGTGATGCTGCCTTTGGGAGCTGTGGGACCATCACGTGGACACGATGAGGGTGCAAGTGTGCTGTGGTTTTGTTGGCAGTAGTGACACTCGGCTGGGGTACGTCTGCTTGTCGGTTATCCTATACAGAGTATGTATACGCATTGTGTCTGGCTTCATTCTGTTAGGTGCTCAGTACGACCGTGTACTTGTCCAGGCGATGTCGAATGTCTTGGAAGAACAGTCACTACCAACTGATATGCGGCTTAGGGTCAAGCAAAGGGGCTGGGCCTATCCTTGCTATTCAGCAGATACACGTGGCCTCGTCCGTCCCTGGAGTGGGAACAGTGTTGGCTGCTGGGGTGAATCAGATCCTAAACGTCTCCCAGCCCAGCTTTGTCAAAGGAGAAGGGAAGGAAAGGTGTGGGGCTGGGGAGGTTAAGGCTAGGCTCGCAACTGAAAACACAAGAGGAAGGGTGGGATGGGCGGTTCCTGTGTCCCCAGAGTTTTTTCTTGGTGGTGCTGGGATTAGCTTTGAAATGTAGCCCCAAGTAAAAGCTTAAAATAGACTGCTGCACTCTGGGAGCCACGGCCAGATGCTCTGTGGGCTCACACAGGGAATTTTTAGGCTGTGTGGTGCACGCACGCACACGTGTGTGTACACTTACGCATGCGTACGTGCACTGCGTGGGGGAGGAGCAGAATTCAACTGATTTGCTTTTGAAACCTCATTCCGGCACTCCCTGTATGTGTGACTGTGGACAAGCGGCTGGCTCTCGGTTTCACTGCTGGTAAAAGAAGCACGGCCGGACTTCCGAAAGGATTGGACACGGAAAGCAGTGACCGGGTTGCTATTGTCACGTAATCATGTTGTCCATGTCCTTTAAGGCAATGCCAGTTTGTATTCTTTTAAAAAAGTCACGGAAATACTGCCTTTGGACGTGGATATTGTGACTTAGGTTGTTTGTTTTAAAGCTGCCTTCAGGCGAACAGGACGCATCTCATTATCTTATGCCTCAGACTTCTCGCGTCCACTGTAGCTGTGGGACATTAACACCTCGGTTCCGCATCGCTCACTTCTGTGGGATTTTATTATAAATAACCCTGCTTGGTATTTGTGTGCCATTTGCCTGTGAGTTCCGAGGGTCTGCTAATGTTTCCAGGTTCCTCCCATAGACTTTCCAGGCTCCTGAACTTTCTTCGGAGCCCTAACCCAGAGACAAGCCCTAATTTCAAAACTTTTACAAGTGTAATGCTGATTTAAGGCATCCAGAAACCTTGTCCTACAACACAGGTTCCAAGCCCAGGTAGTCTTTCCCCAGCCTTGCTTTCTGTCACACTTCTCCCTGGAGAGACACCCAAACCCCACAGGCTCCTGGCTTGAAGGAAACAGACACCGGCCACCTGGAAACCTGAAAGGATGTCACCACCCCCTCATCGGTACACTTTCTTCTAAGGTTGGAAATTCATTTGTACATTTCCGAGAGGACAGATAAGACACAACCCAGATAAGATGGCTTCAAAGAAACCAGCTGCCCAGTCACAGCGAAGGACATTTAAGCCTTAGGAAAGAAAGGTCTCTGTCCGGATAAAGTGAGGTATCAGATGCAAGGGCCTGGAGCACATGCAGTCATTAGCATGGCCTGTGTGTGCATGCATGTAATTCATATATGTGAGCATGTACCCGTAAATGCATCACATGTCAATGCACACAGCCACATAGCTTGTCATAATGTGAGCCTGGGCAAGTGTGACCCCAGAGTGGTGGTATTCAAACCGTGGGGACAAATAAGTTCCTTGAAGGAATGTGACCACTGACCAGAGAGTTCCGCAGTGACCCCAAGGCCAGCTTCTTGTTATACAGAATGAGCCGAACATTGTAGGAGAATGCTCTTGTTCACTGTAAAGATTTGCCACTCATGTTGGTTTAATAAAACACTGATTGGCCAGTAGCTATGCAGGAAGTGCAGGCGGAGCCACCAGACTAGGGGAATTCTGGGAAGAGGAAAAGGCAGAGATGCAGTCACCAGCCAGATACAGAGGAAGCAAGATGAGAATGCTTTGCTGAGAAAAGGTACCAAGCCACATGGCTAAACATACACAAGAATTATGGGTTAGTTTAAGTTGTAAGAGTTAGTTCATAATAAGGCTGAACAATAGGCCAAACAGTTTATAATTAGCATCAGCCTCTGTGTGTTTATTTGGAACTGAATGGCTGTGGGACCGGGAGGGACAGAAACTTCCATCAATACCCAGGACGTATGGATCAGCCTGGATGTCAGTCAGTTCTGTGCTCAGGCAGAGGCTAAGTCGCTCTTCCAACTGCAACAACACTGCAGGCCAGGAGGACAGAGACCGGGGGACCTAAGACCATGGGAACATGCCCTTAGTGCAGATGATCTGCTTTGGAATGCCAGCGGGGGTTGTCTAACTTGCCTCGTGCCTCTGTAGTGGTGGTCACAGACACACAGTCACTGGAGAACAGCTGCTGTCTGGCTGTTTTCACACGGGCCGTCTCAGCAACTTCATCCAACCCACGGGACTTGTATGGAGCCGGATATTCTATTCCTTGACTCGCTAAAGGTTACAGAGGAGCCAGGGCTGCTGAGACTGGAGGCCCCATGCCCCAGAAGACCGTGACAAGACCTAGGGAAGAACATGTTGGTCGGGCTCTCTGGAGAGGCCCGGGATACACTGGGAAGAAGGGCTTCTTGGAAAGACTGGAGGGAGATTTACTGAGCGTGATGGGTCACCGTCAGGGACCCAGAGTGTTCCAGTGAGCCCTGATCCTCCTCAGCCTGTCTGCCCAGTTCCAGTCTCCAGCACCTGGGCTTGAGGTGCCTGTGTTCTCAGATGGGATTTCATCAAATGGTCTCTGCCAAGTGTGGCTCAGGATTCCTTTCACGGTTCAGACACCCCGTAGCAGATTCACTTAAACCCCTCTCTGGCACGATGCTCCAGACGGTTGGAAATCTGAAGCGGTTCATGTTCTGAGCATTTTGGGTAATAACAGTCACTTATATGTTTTTAAAGGATGTAATTCTGTCTACAAAAGGGGGGGTGGTGGGGATAGAGTGACCTCTGTCCCAGCCCCAGCAGATCTAATCCCAGTATGACACAGCACATCAAGGCTGAAAGAGCACAGGGTTAGACAGAGCACTGGGTCAGCCTGTCTTCAGCACGAGCTTCCCAGGAGGTGATTCGGTGGGCTTGGCCTTTGGTCAGGTTAGCTACTGTCACAATGTTGAGAGATGGGTGAAGGTCTGGCAGAGGCAATGCTGTACCAGCCAACAGAGCACCTGCGAGCAGTACTTAGGGAGCGATCAGTGGGAACAGGAGAGCAAAGAGGCTCAAGGAGAAAACCGGTTCCCAGGGCTAGGTGCGAAGTAAGTCTGTGCTGGCTGAGTTTGAGATGTGCATCAGAATTCCAGGCTGAAGGGGTACAAACGGCTGGATTGGCCTCTCACACCAACGAATCCAAGGAATTGTTGTAAGGATGGTACACTGGACGGATGGGAGGGAGAGAAGGAGCTGTGTCCGCTCTCTAGAGGACTACAGGCTTCTTGGAAGTCACTCTCCCTGTCATGAGTGTAATAACCCCATAGGGGTGAACTTCGGTGGTGCGTGGGAAGAGGTAGTGAGGACACCCAGATCATGTGGCCCCAAATCTCCCACAGGGCCAGCTCTTAAGGAGCCTTAGATGTGTGAAGGTGTTTGGATGTGAAATGTCCCCTACAAGCCCATGCATGTGAACACTTGTCCCCAGCGTGGAGGTGGAAGAGTTAGGAAGCGATTTGAGCTGAAGGAGATTGTTGGGGACAATTTGTAAGACTGTCTCTGCTTCCTGGTTCTACTGAAATGCTCCCTCCTCCGAGAAGCCACTCTGCTATGTCCTTTCTGCCATGATGGACTTTCTCCTCCTAACCCAGGAAGCAGAATACATCCTTACTCACCCAAGTGCCTTCTTGGGTCAGGTATCTGGCCACTAAAGACAAGAAAAGTTTAACCGGTGCAGATGGCTGCTCGAGTTACAAGGCATCAAAGCCTGAGAACTCTCCTGCGTCGACTGTCTTCACAACTGCTGTGTCTGGGAGGAAATACGTTTCTTTCACAGACAGTGCAGCTTATCCACGAAGGAGCCGTGAGTGGGCAGCCTAGAAACCCCAAGGACAGGTCAAGTCACTGTCATCTGAAGACTCTCCAGCGGCAGCTACAGAAGCCCGGAGAAGGGGGCCTCCAGTTGAAAGAATAAGTACAGGAAATAATGAATAAGTTAGCGAACAGATGTGACAGCCGATCCAGGAGCCCAGCGATGGGAGGGTCATAGATCACTTTTGTAAGAATCTGACTCTTAGGTGCAAGGTAAGAGAACAGTATCTCAATGCAAAGCCACGTCACTCAACAGGAAATGTTTCCTTACTAGAACCTCACGGAGAAATCTTATGTGATGACACATTGTCTAACCCAGTCCCAAGTTCTCTCCTAGTTCTTCAGCAGGTTGTGGATTCGGGTAGACTCTCAGTTTTGTGAAGCTTCGTGGAAGGGCAAACCACCATGGTTTTGTGTACATTTTGATGGTGTTCACTGGGAATCTTTCAAAGCGAAAGTCTTTTATTGAACAATGCCATAAAATTTCCCCAGCCACTGGCAATGCCAAAGGCATACTTCACAAATTCTCACAAACACAGAACACCCAGAACATCATTTTCCTCTCCAGCCTGAAGAAAGTTCTAGCGATTGTTGAGTCTGTGTTGGAACAGATGGTATTTTGTTGGAAGAATCAAGCATAGAAAAAGCTATTTCTGCTAAAAAAAAAAAAAAAGTGCATGCTATCAGATGATCATTTTAAAGGTGCCGCTGTGAGCCTCACTAGCAAGCTTCTGCTAGTGAGCAGTCAGGTCCAGCAGTGTTGGCAAAGGTAGACACGGGCCACCGTGTGCCAGACACTGTCCCCAGCGAGGGTCAGTCTTCACATGAGCTATGCCAGGACACCCTAGCAATTGGGCTCAGGGACCTTCTGTACATGTGAAGTAACTGAGACACAGAAAGATCAGTGAGGTGTTTAAACTCAGAACACCCCAGCCAGATTCTCACAATGGAACCTTTGACTGTGCAGCTAGGGTGACCCAGAGAACAGAGGGCAATCAAGGCAGTGACACCCGCTCCCCATATACTTCTTTTCTTGGCTTCTCTGTGACTTCCTCCCCAGGGAGCTCTCTCCCGTCATTGGTCACTTCCTTTTTGTCCTGGAGCTCCGAGCTTGAACCTCATTATGACCACTATGCATTTTGCCAGTTTGCCCAGGCATCGGTCCTGTCTTTATTGCCACTGCTTCCCCATCTTCCCAGAGATCTGATCAGTTCGCATTACCTGCTCTAGCTTCCTTCCTGCCGCTGTGACGGAACACTGTTCAAAAGCAACTTAGGGGAGGAAACGGCCTATCTGGCTCACACTTCCAGGTCACACTCCATCACTGAGGGGACTGAGGGCAGGAACACAGGCAAGAATCTGAAGCAGAAATCACGAGGAACCCTGCTTGCTAGCTTGCTCTCAGGCTCCTGCTTAGCCAGCTCTTTTATACAGGCCAGCACTGCTCACCCAGCAAGGATGATGCCACAGTGGGCGGGACTCTGCTGTGTCACCTTACAAGCTGTGTCTCCACGGACACGCCCACCGACAAGCCTGGCAGAGGACTTTTCAGGTGACTCACGGCTGGCTGCACCAAGTTGACAGTTAACACTGGGCTAGGGCAGTCTTATTCCAAGATCAGGAGCAACTGGCAGAGTTTTGGATCTTTATTTTTGTCCTGTGCTAGGAACTGAACCTAGGGCCTCATGCATGCTGGGCAAGCACTGTACTATCGAGTTGTGTTCCTATTCATGGGTTGATTGATTGGGCTCCATGTATCTTAATCAAGCCCCAAACTCAAAACGAAGTAAGGAATGACCCAGAGTGACCTTCCTGCCCCCACTTCCCAAGTGCTGGAACTACAGGCATGCACTACCAGCCCTGGTTTATGGATTCTGGAGATTAGACCCAGGACCCGTGTATGACAGGCAAGCACTCCACCAACTGAGCAACATTGCCAGCCCTCCCAGCCCATTCTTTCGAGACTGCTTTACATGGGCCAAGCTGGGGTGCACATCACTGTTGTGCTTTCTTTTATAGTTCTAGAGTCTACACGGGAAGTTATGGAAATATCTATGCCCAGCTCATTTTCATGGGCAGACCTACAGTTTACGCTACATTTGTATTTCTGCATTTGCTGGAACATCTTACGCTAGGTCTTAGCTCCAGGAGCGTACATCCACATTGTCACTGCCCTCAGCAATGCTTCTGGCCCCCTCATCAAAGATGACTCAGTCTGACTGCATACTCTGAGAGTGACTTTCAAGGAACAGTGATATTATCCCAGCCACTTTGGCCCCTTGCTTCATATCTTGGCCCACTTTCTTTCCCTACCTGTAAATTTTCCTTATGGTTTTCTTAGCTTATCAACATTTTCCATCTCCTTGGGACACACCGAGAAAAATGGAAGCGTGCTTCCATCGCCCAGAATTACAGAGGTCTGTTCCCATCTGTTCTCACTCCTGTTCTCCTGTTTGGTCTGGGGACAACTCTGCTCATTCCAGACTGTGGTCACCCACCCGCTGCAAGCCCACAATGTCATGGATGTCTCTATCTGTTCTCGCAGTCCTTGACCCACCCAGGGGCTTTCCTAGTGTGTCCCATAAAAATGGATAGACCCATGGGTAACCACACCATGGAAGAGTCTGCACTATCTTTTCCCCAGGGAGGACACACCCCTGAGTGAAATACACAGCCGAGCAGGTGGTTTCCAGGGAGACATGATGTGATACAAGTTACACACCCTTCACACTTCCTGTCTTCTATCCTTTCTCTATTGAAAGCCTAACACTGACACGGCCCACTCCCCCCACGTATGATCATGTTTGCGACCTGAAACCCTCCCCTGTCAGATGCAATTGGCTTGATAACTGTCCACCATCAAGCAATTGGAACTTTTCTTTATTTCAGAGCTCGCTCCTGTTATTCAGTTCCCTTGGCACAGATGATAAGCAATGCCTTTGAAGAGAAACCCCTCCCAAATGAGGGGGACCAAGACAGCGCTAGATAATGTGACAGCGGAGAGTGCCAGGGGATTGGTGTGCCAGAAGAGAGGGCAGCCACGCTCTGATGTCTGCCCCTGCATGCAGAACGTCATGATTTGGAAGAAAACCGTTTGTTCCGGGAAAAAATGCATTAAGAAGGCGAACAGGATTTCTCAGGCAGCCAGGGCGGCGAGCCTGGCATTCACTCTGCAGATGGTTTTTAACCTTGAGGCGCAGGTCTGCCTATGCACTCGCTGAGACATTTCGTGGCTGCAGTCTGTTCTTTACGCAGCAGAACTTGTAACGGCAGAGAAAGTTCACATTGCATATGACAGCCCGGGCGTTTGCAGACAGGGAGAGCGTGATGGCATTAAACAAATAAAGCTAACTTCAGACATGTTTTGTGGACAATTCAAGTAAGAAAAACGTTATGGTTTGGGCACACACTACATAAAATACGCATTCCTTTTTAGAACAGTTTGCTCTTGGTATAAAAGCACAGCAACAAGGCTACATGGTTATTCCCTTCGTCTCTTTTACCAAATGTGTCCCTGAGGACAGGAAGTTGGATTTCAGCTGCTACGCATATCCACACACTTGCTGGGCAGACGCCCACCAGGTTCTGTGGCATAGTTTCTGGAGACAGAGCCCAGTGCCCCTCGTGTGGCTTTCTCATACAGTGTCAGGCAACGCTCAAAGTTTGGCTGGTGGGGAGGGTTGAGTCTCCGGGAAGAACAGTGGATGTGGGGGTCTTTCCAGAGCTGCCCACGCTCTATCCAGAGTCCGTTTCGTTTACCCCTGTCAGGGACGTGACACAGCTTCAGCTGTTCACCCAACTGCCATGTTTACTCCTTCCAGACCGTGTCACCCAGTGACGCTCCCTGCCTCAGACACCTTAAAGATCCAAATGACCAAGTGTCTTCCCAAAGTGTCCCCTTTTAATGCCTCATTGTAAAGGAAGCTCAAGCAACTCTCAGGGAGCCATCTCTCTGAAATCTGCAGTGTCACCAAGACGCCTGGTGGAGGACTCCATTTTCTGGGCAAGAGGGCACGCCCCATGCAGCCATAGCTGTCCTGGGTGAGGGACACAGGTGACGTCCATCAGCGTTCACTTCTGTCCCTCGCAATGAGAGCCCTTTGCTCCAGGTCTATTTTAACTGCTGGGCTTCAGGGCGAGTGTGGAGAATTCTTGCTGTGGCTGAATTCACAGGGTCTGCTTCTACATCCGCATGACCCAGAGGACATTGTGGCCGGAGCTGAGCTCAGGCAGTGGGGTTTAGTGAGTAGCGGACGGTGGACAGTCCTCAGGCAGCATGGTGGTTATAACTGCCTCTCTAGAGGGATGTGTGGGCTGCGTGAGTGTGGGCACACCATGTCTGTCCATCTTGGTGCTCTGATGCCCCAGAAGGGCCTGAGTTGTCAAGGATCTTGAGGCTCCAGTGTCAATGCTGCCCACTGTTCTGAGGGCTTAGCTGTGTGGCCACCCTATGTGGACTCTGATGGAGGAGGGGTTTGTGATTCTCAGAGTTGGCAGGGATCAAGGCCAAGGGAGGTAACTATTACCAAGCCCAACGATGCCTTCCTGCTGAGGAAACAGTGTCCTTAGCAAGTGGGTTGAAGGCCATACATACCCCAAAGGGACTGATGAGTGTTGCCACAAACATGTGCACTCACAGGTACAAGCTGAGCTCAGGAGTACACTTGTCAGAGGCCTCTGCCCTTGGCCTTGAACCTCGCCCTTAGACCAGGCTGTTCCTCAGCCCATTTCCCTAATGAGCAAGCTCATCGACCTCGGCGTCCTATCTGAGGCAGCTGCTCTCTGACCCAGTGGGCAAGCTCCAAACACTGTCTGAAAAAGACGAATGCCTCTGCCTGTGGAAAATTGGACCTTCAGGCCCTGAAAAACTTTTAATGACCAAATTCCCTAAAAGAAGCTGTAACCGTTGGATACATTTTGCCCCGAGAACACCCTCTGGATTGTTTTGTGCAGTGTCTGCTAATGAGGCGCTAATGAGGTGGCAGGCTGGAGGTGCAGGAGCTAACATCCACTCAGCAAGCATGAGGACTCCTCCCCTCCCTGCTGGGACTCAGGGCTGCAAGGGGGAGGGGAGCCCAGAGTCTCCAATCCCTAGGATCCCAGGTGCTTCCGCAGACTGCTGGCCACCCTGATTTCAAAAGCCACAAAGTGTTGTTTGGAATCATTTAAGTGGGCGCGAGGCCCTTCACACAGGTCATCCCAATACACTTTACAGAACCACTCCATTTCCAAAAGCCTGCTCCATGGCAGGTCTGACTGAGCAAGCCAGCAGCCACCAGCAGAGGTTAGCGCTGCCCGCCCCCCCCAGGCCTGTGTACCTTCCTGTTGGAACCTCAGTGCTTCTAGATTATTCTACCTGCTCTCTCCACACCTCCAGGGCAAGCATCTCCTGTAAGACTGGGTGTTCCAGGTCCCAGTCGGCAATGACCAGAGCATTCTATTTTACGGCCTGAGTGTAAAGCTCCCTCCATCACCAGCCTCCTCAAATGGTTCCTTCATTTCTACCCCCACCACCACCCACATTGTCTTCCTACTCCCCACTGTCTACTAACACGATGTCTTGTGCAAACTCAGAGCCCTGAGGACAAAGAAAATACCAACCCCACAGTGTGCTGTGATCAGCTGGAGGAGGAGAAGCTGCCATACGACTTGAGGGCTGCGCTATGTCCTTCAGAACTCTTTCAAGCCTGCTGGCATTATACAGGTGCTCCAGGCAGCTGGGGCTGGCTCCAGAGCAAATGAGACCCAACACTTTTTTTTTTAATGTTGCCCATGAAGTCGGGCAGAGATATGGCAGGAAACAGCTTAGTGCGTGTTGTCAAAACAAGTTGGGGACCTCAGTCTAAAACATAGTGTTCTATTACAATAAAATAGACTAAAGATTGCCATCGAGGGAAGAAGCTGGTTCTAAATACAAGTTTCCAGTCTCTTTTGAAAAGCTTAGAAAACCGAGGAGCTGATTTTTCTCTGATCGAATAAAACGAGAAAAGGCATTCCCCATAAGTAACTGGGGTGGCTGCGAGTACTTGCCAGTCATCTCCGAGGGTATGTTCTGATGGTTCCTTGTTTTGTATGAGTTTGTGGCAATGTAGCCTTTGCTTTCTGAGCAAGAATTATACTAATGGGAAGAATTCCACCTGCTTTAGGAGCATCCCTGGAAACCTTCAAACAGGGCCTACTCTACTCTGGCGTAGGTAAGGCGTCTGCCAGACGCTGCTCTGAGGACGTGTCTACGCTTTCCAGTCTTCATCCAGGTGAGAACTCCATAACCTTTCCTGGTAAGGGGGAAACTGAGGCAAGGTTTACGGAGCACAGAGTCACACAGCCATCTGCAGACTGTGCAGCACTGAGTTGTAGAGTTTATGGTTCTGTTCACGTCTTCCTCTCTGCTGCAGCAAAAGCACTGACCCTGACATCTGCACGCATTGCTCAGGTACTGAGTTCTGCAAACCCTGCACAGCTCTATGCCCAGCATCCGGTGGGTGCTCAGGCAAGCTCGCGGAGCAACACCGATGGATGAATGTTGCAGAATCGCCCCTATTCCCTGAACTGTAGCCCTTATGTTACTGTTGGTGTACACAGCACCACTCTTCAATGTGTCCCATGTGGTATTTCACACACCAGAGCTGGGCTAATTTTAAGTACAGCTGTGCTTTTGCAAATAAATGATTGGAGAATTGGGCCTGATAATTTCTCTGTGGCAGCACCATAAACCTTTGTCTAGTTCTAGAATCAAGGCTGAACCCCATAATGCTTGAACATTTATCCAAAATGTCAGCCCCTCGTGGACTCCTGGAGTCCTTCAATCCCTCTTCAACGAGCCAGGACATGCAGCCCCACTGAGCTACAGAATAGCCAGCTCTCACTATGCCACACATTGTCATCACTGTTAGCACTCTGAGAACCCAGACTGTGCTGATCAGGTGACCAACATGACCTCAATGAGTATTCTCTTGTTAACCTTGCGTACTATTAGATCTAGCATGCATGCCATGTTGAAGGTCCCGCAGAGTTAGATCTCACACACATGCCGTGTTGAAGGTCCCGCAGAGCTGGACCATCAGTCACACTCAGGTTCTGATCTAGAGTCTCTGGGAATGTCCTTCACAAGGTAAGCAACTTCAGAACCCTCAGGGCTTCACAGGAAAATCTACCGATGTTGTTGTAAGTGGGCAGGGGCTGGCTGTTTCCAGGCGACCCTTGACCCGCGAAGGAGCTCCCATGGAGAGCATCAGGGAATGTCCAGAGGAGTTAAAGAGAAAAGTCACCCAAACTGCCCCTCTCCCCACAGCTAGAAAGGTCACCCAGGTGTACTGTGTACACTAGCAAAAGAAATTAATTCCTCTTAACTCTGTGAGTGTGGTATTGACTTTGGCTTGCTTTATGACTTAAAGGCTAACAAAAGTCAGCTTTATCCAGTCTTCTGATGTGAAGGGACCCAGTCCAGTCCCTCTCTGGATTTGTTCCACCTGTGCTTGCGTTGCTGAGGGGTTTTCCTATTACCATGACACAGCCTCGCACCGACTTTCCTTCTGAAGATGGCAGAACTGGCTAAGCAGGAGTGGGAAGAGCCAGGATACTTTTGAGGAATGTGATCTGACATAGTGAACATCGGCGCCCCCTCCTAACTGCTGAGTGACTTCTATTTCTATCTCCTTTACAGCTGAACTGGCAAATGGGCACTTCCCACAAGAGGATGCATGGCAACCGGTGTGAGCGCCTGGTGGGCACAGCTAGGAAGGGGCTGCAGATCTGATGCCCATGTGCTTCGGGTCAGGGTGGGGGCCCGACACAGGAGCCATACTTGCTTCAGCCTTGGTTCTGAAGTGTAAGTCACTGACCAGGCCTATTCACCTGTTGGGATCAGAGTTTTTCTGCTCTGGGTAAAATGCTTGACAAATAATTGAAGTTTTAGCTACGAAAAGCTTGGACGGGGAAGCCATTCCCTGTGTGCAGCCTAGCGAAGCTGATCTTTGTCCACATGATGGAGAGGGATGCCAAGTGATGTGAAATCACAGGCCATCGGTGTAGACAGAGAATGCTCTGTGAGAGCTTGGAGAGAGGCGACCTATACACAGCATCTACCACCAAAAATGGATGTGTAGCCCAGGGTTCGTGTTCCCATTAAAACACTACAGGAGGAGAACACAGAAAATGAAGGAAATACAGGTAGCGTCTAAACCCCACAGGGGAATAAAGAGCTAGAAAGGAAGGAATTCTAAGGACCTGGTAACAAAACCCATACAGCCAGGACATTTCAGGCACAAATGCCAAGTCTCAATAGTGTAAGAAAATACAAGTTAAAAATGAGCCATGTTTTACCCGTGAAGGTAGGTGGTCCAGTGATTATGGGGGTGAAGAGGTCAGAGCTCGCTCACGGTAACTTCTCCCAAGGCAATTTGCTGGTATGTGTGCAATCAGTAAGCAGCGTGACCCCAACCTTTGATCCAGCACCCCACTTGGGAGACTTTGTTTATGGTAACGAGAGCACAGGAGTGTGGTCTATGTGCTATGCATACTGCTGACAACAGGGTAGGGCTACAGGACCCTGACTGTCTGTCCAGTCTTCTTCCAGTGGGGTGGGGCGGGGTCAGCAGTCTCTACAGAGGTAACTGACCAGAAAGAAGCCTGGCGGATATGGGCAGAGCAATGTGTGAGCTTCAGACCACTGTGCAGGCGTGGCCCCGGGTCCCATGTAAGTGTGCATGTGGATCACGTGAGCACATGGGAATGTTGAGAAAGTGCACGACTTCTGAGAAGAAGGATCTGAGAATGTCCACTTTCTACTGTGTAGACTTCAGACAAAAATCTAGGGCGTTCTCTAGTCAGAGAGCTACAGAGGTTAAACTGCCACCACAACCTCTCACACTGCTATCCTGTCTAGGGTCTTCTGACCCTTTCAGGAGGAAACACACTTCTGTCAGCCACAGAAAGAAATATAGAGTAATATTGACTGCCCTACCAAACTAGAGTGGGCTTGTTGGTGCCGGACAACTGAGGACCAATGGAGGGACAGAGATGACCCTGGAAGACAAGCTTTCTGAGAGATCCTTGATAAAATGTCATGTTTTGTCTCCTGGGTAATTCCGAGTCTTTGGAGAAATTCCATATTCATTGCTGGTTCACCCATTGAACCGGAATGGAGCACAGCCCCATACCATCAGCTCTCTCAAAGTCAGCACTATTTTTTTTAAAAAAAACATTTAATACAATATCTTGCATTGTATGACAAGAACTTTAAGTCTCTAAAGAAAAAAAATTGAAGAAGACATCAGAAAATGGAAAGATCTCCCATGCTTTTGGATATGTAGGATCAACATAACATAATAAAAACGGCAATCTTGCCGAAAGCAATCTACAGATTCAATGCAATCCCCCATCAAAATCCCAACACAATTCTTCACAGACCTTGAAAGAATTTACTCAACTTCATATGGATAAACAAAAAAACCCAGAATAGCTAAAACAATCCTGTACAATAAAGGAACTTCCAGAGGCATCACCATCCCTGAGCTCCCGCTCTATTATAGAGTTATGATAATAAAAACTGCTTGGTATTGGCATAAAAACAGACAGGTGGATCAATGGAACCGAATTGAAGACCATGACATTAATTCATGCACATATGAACTCCTGATTTTTGACAAAGAAGCCCAAAAGGTACAATGGGAAATGGAAAACATCTGTGACAAACGGTGCTGGCCTAACTGGATGTCAACAAGTAGAAAACTGCAAATAGATCCACATCTACCACACAAAACTCAAGTCCAAGGGGATCAAGGACCTTAACCTGAATCCAGTTACATTGAACCGATAGAAGAGAAAGTGGGAAGTAGCCTTGAACACCTTGGCACAGGAGACCACTTCCTAAATGGGACACCAGCAGCACAGACACTGAGAGCAACAATCAATAAATGGGACCTCCTGAAACTGAAAAGCTTCTGTAAGGCAAAGGACATGGTAAACAAGACAAAATGACAGCCTGCAGAATGGGCAAAAATCTTCACCAACCCCACATCTGACAGAGAGCTGATCTCCAAAATATATAAAGAACTCAAGAAATTAGGCAACAAAATACCAAATAATGCCATTAAAAAGGGGGGTACAGAGTTAAAAAGAGAATTCTCAGCAAAAGAGACTCAAATAGCCAAAAGACATTTAAGGAATTGCTCAACATCCTTAATCATTAGAGAAATACAAATCAAAACAACTCTGAGATACCATCTTATGAGTCAGAATGGCCAAGATCAAAAACACCGATGACAGCTTATGTTGGAGAGGATGTGGAGTCGGGGGAACTCTCCTACACTGCTGGTGGGAGTTCAATCTTTTACAGCCATTCTGGAAATCAGTATGGCAGTTTCTCAGAAAACTGGGAATCAATCTACCTCAAGACCCAGCGATATCACTCTTGGACATACACCCAAAGGATGCTCAATCACATCACAAGGACACTTGCTCAATCAACTATGTTAATAGCAGCATTATTTGTAATAGCCAGAACCTGGAAACAACCTAGATGCCCCTCAACTGAAGAATCAATAAAGAAAATGTGGTAATTTACACAATGGAGTATTATCTAGCTGTAAAAAATAATGACATCAAGAAATTTGCAGGCAAATAGATGGAACTAGAAAAAAAAAAACATCCTGAGTGAGGTAACCCAGACTCAGAAAGACAAACACAGTATGTGCTCACTCATAAGTGGATAAAAGATATAAAGCAAAACAAAGGACAACCAGACATCAGTTCACAGTTCCAGAGAACTGGGAGTGTGTGTGTGTGTGTGGGGGGTAAGTGAGAGGGTGGAAAGGGAGAAGGGAAGAAGGAAGGAAAGTGGGGAAAAATATGTAGCTCAATTAAAAAAATAAAAATTACAGTGTTTTGCTATGCATACCTGGCTGGCCTGGAACTCAGAAATCTGCTTGCATCTTCCTCCAAATGGGAGGATTCAAGGTATAGTCTACCAAGCCTGCCTTGCTAGACAGAGGTGGGGTTTGCCTCCAGCTTATTCATGAAGCATCTCTGGAAGATGGAATTGGGGAGCTATCTATTTCTCTGTTAAACAGTTACCATCCTGAGGGCAGATTGCTGAAGTCAGCAGCAAAAGACAAAATTCAGACATGTCATTTGTCATTTAATTGCCTTTTAGAGTTAGGTACATTTAGGAGAAGAAAAAAAATTAAAGATAATTTTCATTGTCATTGCAAACATCGGGGATATTTTCCTGAAGTTAAGATGTAAATATCTATATGCATTCCATTTGAATAAAGTCTATGTATTTTAAATATCCATTTTAACTTTACAAATATCTGCACACTTGCATACATATATGCATGCATGCCCATACAGAGAACCAAACCTTAGCTATTCTTTTATTTTTTGGTAGGCCTCCCAAGGATATAGGGATACTAACCAAACATGACATATTAATTCACATAAGAAGAGGCACATATCAGTTGGGTGGTATGGCCCATGCCTTTGATCCTGGCATTTGAGAGGCAGAGGAAGGTCGATCTCTGTGAGTGCAAGGCCATTCTGCTCTACAAAGTGAGTTCTAGGACAGACTACAAAGCTACATAGAGAAACCATGTCTCGAAAACAAAACAAAACAAAACAAAACCCCCCAAAACCCAACCAACGAACCAACCAAACAAACAAACAAACAAGCAAAAGAATGGGCACATCATCCTGTCATATTAAGGCTGGACTAGGTAATTCAGTAGGAAGAAGAGGGTTCTATAAATAGGCAAAAATGTTCAGTGACCACTTCTGCTCCCACTGTTAGGAGTTCCTAACAGTGAACTAACAAGAACACCAAATTATATAATCATATCATATTGCAGAGGGCCTAGGCCAGACTCCATAGGGTCTATAATGGTTGCTTCAGTCTCTGTGAGCCCCTTTGGGCCCTGCTTAGTTGACTTTGTGGGTCATGTTCTTGTGGTGTCTTTGACCCCTCTGGTTATTTCAGTCCTTCCAGGCCCTCTTCTGCAGGATTCCCTGAGCTCCACCTATGTCTAAGCCTTAGTTATCTGGACAGTCTATGCACGACTCAGGAGGTTTATGGAGAATCTCCGAAATACCTGGGACTGGCCAGCCTTGTCAGCCACGTGTGGAAACACGCCCAGGGCCATCTACGTGGCTGAGCAGCTGGACCTGGGAGATGCAGCCAGGCCTCTGGCAGCTTTGTACTCTTGGACTGCATTAAAAAACCAAGCCTGACTAATTCTTTCAGAGTTCAGATGAGAAGAAGACAGATGAAATTTACATGACATATTAATTCGCAATAAGAACAGGCACACACCAGTTGGGTGGTGGTGGCCCACGCCTTTAATCCCGGCATTCGGGAGGCAGAGGCAGTGTCGGGAGGCTGGAGGCATGAACTAAAGCATGAGACTCTTAATTTCAGGGTCGTGGGTTCGTGCCCCACGTTGGGCACCAGATAATGTGAGAGTTACAAAGCTGCCTTTATTAGAGGGATACAAAGGGAACACACAGACTCACTGAACACCAGACAGGGTGGAAACTGCAGTGTCCTGCAGCTCCGGGGAGGTGTGAACCAGTTTGCTTCTGCTCCGACCTCCCAAGAGAGCAAGTACACTTCTTCTCTGCACTTGGTGCACACGTAGCACCTCAGACCACGCCCAAAGAGTCAGGACTTCAATAGTTATCAGCTGAATGAATTCCGACTCTTGATGATCTCGTAATGGTCTCTGCTGGGAGCAAGAAGGAAGGGTAATCGTAGGCTGTTCGTGGGTCTTGGGGCCAGACTGGTGGTGACGTTTGGGGATTATTCTAACAAACATCTCTACCTTTTAGTAAAGTCAGAACAGACACAAGGAACACACCAATAAACAAAGATGTCCTTCCTGATGCACCTTGTATTGGCCTGGGGTCTCTTTCGGGGCAGTTCAGTGTCTGCCTCAACCATACTGTTAAAGCTACCAGTTCCTGATTGTTCTTGGATGTGATTATAACCAGGTAAGAAAAATCAGATCATTTAAAGAAGAAACAAAAGACGATTAGAAAGATCTTCAAACACGATTAAATTTCACGCTGAACACGCTGCCTGGCAAGGTGAGGACAGTGAGTCCTCATTTGCTTCTCCAGTGGCCGTCCGCTGATTTCCAGGCAAACAGTAAAACAGAACTCTTCCAAGGCTACCAGTCACCAACAAAACCCCACAGAGCCAGTTCACACTCACGAAAACACCATGGCTGGCAGACGCGATGCCCAGGGAGAAGCAGGAATTTCAAATCACGTGGAATGCCCACGGTGCTAGAAGTGAAACGGTTGTCCTTGGTGTCAACCGCAGAGTGTCCTTGTACGGAGTGTGGCTGTGTTGCTAAAAATGCCCACTCTTCCGACACTGCCATTACCGTCCAGCTTTCTCTAGTGACTCACAGTCTTGCTGTGCTCCACGGACACCTGCTCTGCTTCATTTGGTGACATCAACTGGCTGTCTTCTGGGCTTGCCCAAGGAGTCCCATGATCCTGCCAGTCTTTTTCCCCCCTGGGGAATATTTTCATGAGTTCCTCTACATTTGACGAATGAGAATGGAACCCAAACACAGATGGTGAAGCAACAGCACTTTCACAGACACAGCTCGCAATGACTCGTGAGTCTCATGCAGACGCATTAAGGGCTTGCTTCCTCCTGGGTGTGGGGGACACACGGCTCGGCTATTCAAGGAGGCTGCAAGAGAACGCGCTGGGGATGGAAGGCAAGCCCCCACTTCACAGGAGCCTGGAAGGAGGAGGGGTGAAGCTTCCTGGAGAACGGGGCAGGGCAGTAGCCTGGGTGGATGAGTGGGACATTACAGGGATCTCTGACTTTAGGATGCTGACAGAGGACCGGGACCTAGTCATATACACTGTGCAACACACAAAAGACTTCCCATAACAGATGACTGGGTCCTAAAGAAGGCTGGAGGTAGACCTTGCTCTGATTTTCAAAAAGGAAACAGGAAGGTGAAGATTCACTGAGACCTAACACCAAGCCAGCTGTGTGTGTGCTCAAATTTGGGTCTCTGCAAAAAGTCTCAGTGTAGGCAAGCAAAAGGGGCATGCTGCAAAGGAGCCTGTCCTGACAAGCAGAGATCCCTAGGGACTAGAAGAAGGCGCTAACCTTGAGAAACACAGGAACCTTGTAGGAGGGTTATCTGTCTATGTGTTACTTTCATTGGTTAATAAAGCAACTGCCTTGGCTTTATGATAGGGCAGAATTTAGATAGGTGGAGTAGACCGGACAGAATGCTGGGAGGAAGAAGGCAGAGTCAGGCAGATGCCATGATTCCCTTTCCCGAGATGGGCGCTGGCTAGACTCATGCTGGTAAGCCACGACCTTGTAGTGGCATACAGATTATTAGATATGGGTTAATTAAGATGTGAGAGTTAGCCAATATGAGGCTAGATATAATGGACCAGGCAGTGTTTAAATGAATACAGTTTCCATGTAATTATTTCGGGTAAAGCTAGCCAGGAGCCAGGTGGCGGAATGCAGCCCGCCGCTCCTTTTACAAAACCTGGCAAAAGTAACTTGGTGACAACCAACTTTCCCTCCCCTCCTGACTTCCTGTAATGAAATTAAAATATTCTCTCTTATATAGAGACAGCAGCTTTTGATTACCAGACACTCCCCTCAGCTCTCAAATTTTGAAAATCTACAAAATGAAAACTGGTTGTTATGTTTAAGAAGTGTCCTGATTCTGTTGACGGGGCTTCAAAAGTCCTTAGTAAGGGTCATGTTAGCTATCACTCAAAGCTGTAACTACTCTCTGGGCAGCAAGACATTGACCCCTAAGAGTCCTAAATGCTCATCCCTGAAGAATTAAAACACCCAGAGGGCAAAAATAAAAATCTGCCTCCCCTCTCCCGAGTCAGGGTGAATCCATTCTCAAAAGGCCATTAGTGTGTTTAGCTTTACACTGGAGGTCTCTGGGACGTTTGTTGTACAACCAAAGAAGTCTCCAGGGTCACGGCAGCCTCTCCTGCTGTGCCTTCCAGACTCCAATCACCTGCTGCCAACTGTCAGCAGCCCAGATCCAAGAGTGATCTTGTCCTCCTATGGGTGACCTCCATATTCTGCCCAAGGCCTTCTCTAGCTGGGCAATGCAGCCAGGAGTGGGTGAGCAGCCTGTCACATCAGGGAAGCAGTCTCTTCTGATGAGGCCTTGGAACATGAAACAGACAAGTGGAGAAACACCCAGGAGGTGTGCGTGGCCGTCTGAGGGAAGCGACAGGCACTGTTTCTGAGCTCTCTTTTCTCTAGAGACAGCATCTCATCACCTTGGATAAGATAGTTGGGATTTTGTTCCAGGTGGAATTTGTCATTCATATGCAATACTCAATACTGAACAAGAGGAGAGTCTTCACAGAATGAGGGGATGGTGCCAAACTCATCTCAGCTTTACATAAATCACGGGACTCTTGGTTTGCATGTGACTTAGGTCACCAGGCTTACTTTTCTAACTTTGCTTAGTGTGCGACTTAAGGCATTTGTTTTTAAAAGTCCTAAGAATATTCTAGAATGAAACTCTCCTAGAAGATCACAAATGTGCACCACTGTACCATTAACCAGGAGAAATGGGGGGGGGGTGGTCACATGTCTTGTGCTCTTCCTTCCTCCACATCTGTTCTGAGCACACATTATGAACCCCTATATCTACTCATATGGTTCATTTCCTTCCAATAGCTTCTGATCCCCAAATTCATCATCTTCCCCTACATGTGTGCCACACTTAAGAGGTGGTATGCAAAAGTTATGTGTAGAGGATTTACTCACCAGGTTCAAAGTTAAACCTTCTTGAATATTCTGCAGTGTTTTCTACAAACTATTCATCTCTGAATGTTATGACATATTGATTTAAAAGAACAGCAGGAGGCAGAAAAATAAAACTGAAGGAAAGTGAAGAAAATTAAGAGTGAGTACAAAATTAGGATTGTACCAGTTCTCGATGTAATTGTGTAGAAAGAATAACATGCCAAGGAAAAGGCAAATACCACTTCATGGTGTGCAGACACATAGTCTGGAAGACAGGATGGCTTATGTGTTCTTTGTACCATTCCACTGGGCTTGACTTTACAGGACCAGTTGATACCAATGTGTTATTTTTATTGAGGCCCACCCAATGTTTACAAAGTAGCATTTCAGTGGATTTCAGAGCTGGAAATACCAGCCACGTCTCCAAGGCAGCAACTTTAACATTTCCCTGAGCCTTGCTGGGAATCCCAACTTAATGATGAAGTATAGGAATTCCCATCAGATTCAGATCCATGGGCCCATAATTGTGGAGAGACTTGTTCTGCCCTGGGTGCAGTGGAGTGAGGGTTGGGTGGTCTTGTAGTTCCCAGATCCTCTGGTGGACTCACTGGTTCAGTCAGATGATATTCCAACAAGAGAGCACGTGGAGGGAAGACGATTACCCTGGCTTTGTGCTCCACAGTAAGGAGAGTGAGCAAGGGTTCCCAGTGATCATTGAGAGTCTAGTATATCGTGGTTCATTCCTGTCACCCTTAAGAGCCCACAAAATCAATGAGTTTGTCTTGCTTCTCAAGACTGCCGGCTCCTTGTTTCTTATGCCAAACCCTTCCAGAAATCCCCAGTTGTTCTGTTTATTCTAAAGCTGAACCCAAATCAGAGGCTTGGACTTCAGCACCTCAGTTAATGACTCCAGCATCTGTGGGTCAAGCCCCCACTCCTTTCCTGACCCCTCTGAGGGCAACTTGTTTGGCATCCTTCATGCAATTCCTCCCACATTTGGGTTAGCCCGGCAGCAGACAGGTACAGGGCTGGAGTATTATATAGCCGAGAGTTTAGATCTTATCCCGAGTTAGAGACGAGAGAGAGAGAGAGAGAGAGAGAGAGAGAGAGAGAGAGAGAGAGAGAGAGAGCTCTAACTGGAATGACTCTGGCTTTTGAAGCTTTCAGGCCCACACTCAAGTGACACACCTCCCCCAACAAGGCTGCACATCTTAATCCTTCCCACAACACTTCTGCAAACTAAGAAGCAAACATTCAAACCTATGAGCCTACGGGGACCCATCTCACGCAAACTACTACAGCAACAAGCAGTTAGTTCTGAAGGCTTTGCGTCTCTTCTGATCACAGAGATGACAGGGTGTCCTTCAACAGTTCTGAGAGGGGTCACTTGATAGTCACCCTTGCTTATGTCCGCCAAGTCACTGGCTCCCACCAGGGACAGAATATCAACACTGACTCAGAACCTGCCGGGTTTGCCCTTCGAGCCAAGTGTGGATCCTTAGGGCTGGGGAGGGTTCTGGCTGACTTCAGGGACATCTGGCGATGCTGGGAAGGCCCAGAATGATGCTAAGACTTGAGCGTGCTCTCAGAGCTGCAGACGTGATTGGCGCAAAGGTGGAAATGGAAGACTCTCAAGATTTCATGTAGGCTAGGGTGACTGAAACACTTTCAAGTGAGATTAGATTCAGTGAAAGGAATGATAAACATGGATGAATGTGAAGAATAAACACAAGGACTCATCCTGAGCTGCCAGGCAGAACCATTTCTATTTGCCAACCATGATGCTCAAAACCGCGTCATGCCTACATCGGTAGTTATGACAACACACCGAGGCCCCAGATTGGTAAAGCTATTCCTGTAGGCTCCTCTACTGTGGAAAGATGAAATCATTTTGTAGGGCTAGCCTGGAGTTCAGCAAACCCCAGAGAACTTTCTATGTCTGCAGCCTCCAACTCCCCCGCCCCTTGCCCTCTGACACTACAGCATGAGTGGCCGTGCCCGGATTTTTACATGGGTGTTTGGATCTGAACTCAGGTTCACGCTTGTTCAACAAGCCCTCTCAGCCACTAGGCCATCTCCCAGCCATCGAACGGGACTCTTAGGAGATCAGAGCTGAATAGACTTATACAGAAGTCAGTGTGTGACGGTGCGAAATGCTTTGATGAGGGGTGAGATGACGTCCACAAAAGCCACGGCAAGGGCTCATCCTGAGAGGCTGCAGGGGTAAGAGAACAAGAAAGAGGGCTACCCTGCGCTTCCTCAGATTGAACTGGGGCTTAGTGTGGGAAATTTGAGCCAACCAGCTGTCAGCGCGGGCAGGAGACTCTGATACGATGGCAGATCACTCTGTATAGTGGGCATTACATGCAAACTCACGGCTGGGCCTGCAGTTATCATTTTGTTGTATTTTAGCAAGTTCTAGTCCTTCAAAGAAGGGTCGTCTCCTCATTGCCTCTTCTCTGGGTATCGCCATGCTCATATTTCCCCAGCGTGGGGTTCCCCTGTGTGGGGGGCTGAGTGCTTTTCACCTTAAGCTTAGCAGTAAAGTGTGGTCAGGAAGAATAACGAGATTAGAACCCATGTCTGTCTCCAGGTTCAGGATTTTATCTTAACCCGACCCAACAGTAATACAGCAGAACCAAGACGTGTGAGGGTTGTAACCCTCTCTCCCAGGGGTTCTGGCTGTAGAACAGGCTTTTTTGGGACATTCCCAAGACTGCCATTATCTCAAGGTAGATGCCACCTGAAGCTTCTTACCTTCCCCAAATGCTCCCCGGGGCAGTGACCCGAATGCTCCCTGGAGCTGAGACCGAGTGCTCCCAGGGGCTGGGACCCGAGTGCTCCCTGGGGCTGGGACCCGAATGCTCCCCGGGGCAGTGACCCGAGTGCTCCCCGGGGCTGGGACACTGAGTGGCAAAGCTTCTTTACCTTCTCTAACTTGCTCTGAATTAAATCACAATACCGACTCATGATTTCATCACTGGAATCCCAACATTCGTCAGGCTGAGGCAGGAAGACAGCCATGAGCTTCATGCCAGCTTGGGCTACACAGTGAGTTCCAGGCTAGCTTGGGCTGAGAGTGAGACACTGGCCCAAATAACAGAACAAACACAAAAGGAATTCCACGTTTAAAAAAGTCACATCATAACTGTGCACGTCTGTAAACACGGCAGAGGCTCATGACTGCCGGATGTGGGGATCCTGCTGTTGCCTCTTGGTCCTGCTAGTGTGTTAGTAGAGTGTCATTTAACCTTATGGCTCAGCTCATCATGTTACAAATGTAGCAACTGTAGTCAACCATGACAGTCTTCTAATGCATTTCATTGTGTGCGTCTAAAGCACCATTCTGTGGAGGTGACCTTGTGGGGGGCCACATGCTTGGAGGAGAGGCTCCAGGAATCTGTTTCTCCTTGCGCGTTCCTCAGGAAGAACCACAAGGCCTCCATCACTCCTGCTAATGAAAAGGCAGATGCCAGGATCCCTTTTAAACAAAATCATCACCCTAATTCAATTCAGTAGAGTTCAAGCTCACTTTTTATCAGGTTAGTCTTATTTATAAATTAAGATAATGCTCTTAAAGTTTTATGTAATGTTATAGATTGACACGGTCAACAAAAACTCTTATCCAAGCTCTCTCAGATTGCCATATTTATTAACATCTATCATAAAGCCAGTCAAAGGGCACCAAGCACAGGGCTGGGCTAGAAAACCCTTAGTGTTCTGCTTGCTTGCCTGCCTGTATGTGGGATGCAGGGGCTCTCCTTGGAGAACACAGCCTTGCTCCTGTGGGTGACAAACCTCCTTTTGGCCCCCTCCCTTCTCCAGGCCAACCTGGAAGGAAGGGAACAAAGACAAAAAGACAGGGTGGCAGATATTTGCTCCACGACAAGTCCTCAGACCCCTGCAGGCAAGAGCCGCAGGAGGAGCTTCTGACTGTGAGCAGGTACAGAAGCCGCTACCATCCTTGCCTTGCAACCCCGAGGACCTGCGTTGTAACCCTAGACCCCCCGCAAGAGACAGGCAGTTCTCTGGGGCTCATTTGCCAGACAGTCTGGCCTATTTGGTGACTATTTGGTGTTCCAGGTGATGAAGAGAGGCTGTTTCGTTTTCTTTCTAAACTTCATGGACAGTGAAGGGTGACACTGGAGATCAATCCTATGTCTCTCCTGTCAGATGGAATGTGCCCCAATGCCTAATGCATGTGCCCCCCACAAAACAACAAAACAGAAGCCAACAACAACAAAACACACTGTTCTGCTGCCTTCCAAGGAGGGGGAAATAGCATACAGTATTAAAAAAGGATGTGCTGATGCCTTGGAAACAGCTACGTTTCAAAGTCTTGCGATGCCCAGCCAAATACAACTCGTTAAACTAGCAACAAACTCCATGCTTGGTAGGTTTCTCCTGTAGCATCTCCATATCCCCTTGCCAGGAAGGCACGTTGCAAAATGTGTGCCTTCCCCCAAGGATCCCTGAACAAATGAACACTTGCAGCAATTGCTATGTATTTGATACAACCCCATCCAAACCCCACTTCCTGTGAAGTCACCTCATGCAGCTCCTGACTCTTAGAAGCCACAAAGGCTGTCAGAAGTGTTCCCAGCAGGTCCAATATGAGTCCCCGCCCTTCTGAAGAGCTGTTGTTTACCACCGTCATGAAAAAGGAAAATCTGTAACTCCAGATTCTGAATTTTGGAGAAGTCTGATTTTTAAGATTAAAAGCAGAAAGTACCCTTAATGGCATTTATCTGGAGATTTTTCTCTGCAATTCCTGAATGAGCTGAGCACATTTTAACTTGAGGTGTGATCTTATCAATATAGAGGTAGCTTTCCCTTATCTCCCTCATCAAAAATCTAACAATTTTTCTGGGGGTGAGGGGAAATGCTTGCCAAATATTGTGACGGGAAATTGGTATTTATTTTACAGAAATTATATTTAAAGTAGTAATTTCTTCAATCTTACTGATTTTGCCAATGTGATAATTATCTTTAAAAAGCACTTCATTCTTGAGTTATTTTCAGAATCTTTAAAATTCCTTTCTCTTTTGTATAGAGAAGAAATAAAACGGTGATAATTATCTTCCTCTTACAGTTTCAAAGAATTAAGGCACGCTTTCCGTTCTCACAATAGATTGAACAAGCCTCCATGGAATCTGGGTTTTGCTGACACTTCAGAGCCATGGTCCTAATTTGAAGGACACAGTCCCTCGCCTGGCTCAGTCCTGAGATCTGAAGCCACATGGGCACTCTGAGTGTGAAGGCCATTATACCATCCACAGTCACCTGTGGTGAACAAACCAGCTCTGTTTGGCACTTGGGTGGTGGCTGCCGACTCGGTAGATGCTAGAATGGCTGGCTCTGGTCCTGGGGCATTTGCTGGTACCCCAGTCTTGTCCCTTTATCCCCCTTGGCTTCTGGCACATGAGTCCTCACCTGCACATTCTCAGTTTCCTCCTCTGTGACGTGAGAATAAAAACAACACCTACCTCACAGGCTGCTGCCAGGATTTAATGAAATGGTTCATGAAAGCTCTGTGCAAGCAGCTGGCTCCTAGGAAGGGGGACCAGTTAGAGGGACCCCACTCTCCCTATGATGATTATGTAGGCATTACCAGAGCACCGTCAAACACTCTCAAAACACCGCTAATGTTGATGAGACGTCTTTACTGTAAGCACGCCTCTTAATGTTTATTTTTCCTTTCAATAAATTAAAATGCCAGGACAGTTTCACTTCCCACTGACAGCTGTTAGACACTTATCTGTGCCCCAGATGCAGGCGTCTGAAGCCAAGGCTTATCAGCCAAGCAGCCAGCTGGACTCTTCCTCCTGCCAGCACTGACTGCTTTGAACACACCGTGATGCCTTGAGGAAGCAACACGGCAATCACAGCTGCTTGCTGCCAAAGACTGTTTCCAAACAGCTTGCGCCAGACCTCTTGCTATCACGAGCTGTGGGGAGCTCTAGATGACCCGGCAGTCCATTTTTGCTTAGGCAAGAGGCTAAGTGCTTCCCAAGGGGCCCAGTGGAAGGCTGGTAGGCTGGTACACACAGTCACTGATTTGCATGAGACCACAGGAACTGATGTAAACCTAATCTTTCATTTGCATCCAGGACCATGGGCAGTGCCCTTACCTAATTCCCTTTGTAGTTATTAACGCAGGCTGCTTCCTCACTCTTGGAACTAGCAAGGAGAAGCCTCCTGTGCCCTCCTCTGCTGTTGCAACAGTTAGGCAATAAAAGACATTTATCAGCAGCCTTCCCTTGCCTACATGTGATCTTTATCATTAGTCCAGCGGGCTGAGCTGGTACCAAGCAGAAAGGAAGGTGGTAGCAGAGCTGGCTGCATCAGTGTAGTGATGAGACTTTTCTCGGGGTAGAAATACAGGGAACAGAAATGGCAGAGTACTGGGGAGAGGTGAAGATGAAGAAGCTGTGGGACTCGGTTTCTGGAAGAACTCTGTGAAGCTGTGCAGGGACCAAAGGTCTCAGGCACCTCCAGCCTGAGAGTCCCGATACTAGTCTCTCTCAAGGGTTGAACTTCCTGACACCCTAGATCTCAGAGCTGTAACGTTGGTCACCATAACACTGAGGGGCCCAGCATCTGAGGCCTCCACTGTGCTGGGACACCAGAAAGCACACCCTGTTGCTGCTAGCCACTGACTGAGGTCACTGCCCCCTGCTGCTAAAGAGTGAGGTTCATGGCAGCCGCCAGCACCAGGAAACTGCAAGCCATGGTGAGAGAGCCTCCAGTCTGAGAGGTGAGAGTCCGTAAGTCTCCGGCTTCTAAAGCTTGGAGTCATAGGCCCTCAGCTCTCAGGGACTGTAAGCCTGTGGACCCTCAAAACAGAAAAGTCCAGGATGGCCAAGGTTGAGCTTCCTTTTGCCTGCCCACAGTCCTCCTTCACCGACAGCAGAAGCACCTGATGCATATTCTCATTCTTAGGTTATGCTGCAGAACGGGGGCTGTGAAGGGTGCAGACACCTGCCCAAGGAGTGGGACACCACGAAGAGAAGGGAAATACGACCGCCAACTCACAGCGCCTCCTCGGGTATGCAGGAAGGGAGTGTTTTGCAGTCATTGCAGATGGGAACAGAGGAGGAAGTCACTGCTGTGACCAGAGGAGCCAGGCCATGCTGGCAAAGTTCTGAAGGACAGACAGGGGCCCTTTCCAGGGAAAAGGGCCAGAAGGCATTCCAGAAGGAGAGGCTGGTGAGACCCCAATGGGGCCATGGAGCATGGAGGATTGCCACTGTGCTGAGTGATACTGGTGACCTACGGCTGTGTTCTAGAAAGTTCATAAAGTGAAGTCTGAACAAAAGAGATCTGCCTTTTTGAGACACCGTGCAAGAGGTGGGGTAGAGGGAAGCTCTAGCGAGACTGGAGACAGTGAGAACACATATGGCGGTCCCTTCCTGTGTGTGTCCCCTGAAGACAGCTGCCTTGCTACTTGGAGAAGCGCACACCTCACTAGTTCAGTCCCTGCTCTCACAGCCACACCCACCCTCACTTGTCAGCCTTTTCTCCTGGGTGGTCCCAAATCTGCTCCCCCGCCCTGACTTCTGCGGTCTGATATCTGTCCCCAACATGATGGTCATTCTCCCTCTAATTTTGGTCCAGAGGAATCATTCCTGGGGATGAGATGTAGAAAAGACAGTGGAGTCCTTGGGCCGTGTTACTGTCAGAATTTCAACGTAGTATCTCATGGCACAATAGTAACCGCGTGTCATCTCTTCAGAGAGAATCCTCTCCCCCATCAGTTAAATCAGAGAGGCGAGCAAATACACACTAGCATCCTGTTCTAGCAAACTCTGATTCTCCAGACTCCCAAGGCAGGAGATTGGTAGCTCCTATTATTAACTGTGCTAGGTACTGGGGGCGGGAGCTCTCGACGGAGCACTGGGGTTGGTGTGGGGCTATTTTTAGGATGCAGAGTCCTGTCTGTGTCCTCCTGCCTGCCCTACTTGATAGGAGAACAAGTAGCTATTTTTTTCTCCAAATAGTCAGGCATATCGATACTCCAAGCTGCAGAGTCATCGTCGTTGGTAATTATCTCTGTCCCTTCCCTGCAGCATAGGACCGAACGGCACAGTGACTCATAAAAATAAAGCCCTTGCCTCTTGGGGTGAATCAGACATACTTGCTATCCCAACCCTAGTTGACACTAGGCACGATGTAGACTTCCTGGCTTCCCTTGGAGCGTGCTGGCACTTCTCGGCTTGGCACTGCAGTCAAGTTTCACCATCCTGTGCCTTCACAGCATGGCTTCACTCATACTGCTTTACAAACCAGCCACAGGCTCTCTGGGACCAAGAGGTCAAACTAGTTAATAAATCCAGCATAGGGGTTGGCTTTGGGTATGTTTCCCTCATCCCAGTTAAAATGTTGAGCCCACAGCCCTCAGACCCTGGGAACATGACCTGATCTGCAGACAGGGTCTTTAAGAGGCTATGAGGTGAAGTTGAGGTCCTCAATAGGCCTAATTCACTAGGACTATGTCATCCCAAAGGCCAGAAGAGAGGCACACATGAAAGAAAGATGGGGTGAGAATCAGGAAGGATGACGCCATACAAGTCAAGGACAGAGGCCTCAGGGGACGCAGGCTCTGTTGCACCTTGATTTTTGATGTCTAGCTTTCAGAGTTATGGGCAAATTAAGGTCTGTCATGGGAACCACCAAGCCAAGAGACAACTCTTGCAAATTAAGAAAGCTTGGACACACAATGCCCATTGCAGCAGGTTAGAAGCCGAAGGGCTGAGGAGCTCAGTGGCTGGTGGCCTGGGTCACTCATTATGATGGTGTGGATTTGTGCAAATGCTGTTGGTTGGTCTGCTGCTTTGGACGAAGGCCTCAGGAAGGGTCTTGCTTCTGACCCTGCATGTACACCTGAACTTAGACTCTCATATGTCATGTGTCCAGTCTGAAATCTACATACAGGCTATACAAGTTCCAGGACAGTTATGAACACGACTCAACACAACATCGAATCTGCCCACTTGCTTTTGTAACTTGATTGAGTGTGCCATTCTTGACTGTGAGTATTGCAGATGACAACATGGTATTTACAATGTCAAAAGGTTGGACAGAGGGCGTTTAGAATGGAGATTCCCAACTGGTCCGAGCAAAGAGTCAGTGACTGTGGAGGGTTCAGCTATAGACGGGACACCTGTATGGCCCCCCACAAGGTAGGCAGTCTCTACCCTCAGAGACCATCAAAGAGGGTGTGTGTGTGTGTGTGTGTGTGTGTGTGTGTGTGTGTGTGTATGTAAGAGCCAGAGGTCAGGGAAGACTGGATCAAAACATGACAGGACTCCTAGTCTCATAAACTCACAGTGACTTTGGTTACCAGATCTAACCAGTAAACAATCCAGCAAAGGTGGTGGGGGTGGGGATTTTGTGAGCTCGCACATCTAGCTGGGAAGCCAGCCACTGGCACCTGATGGTTTCTGCGGGAGGGAGAGTCGATTTAAGACCTCTGGTAAGTCCTCCAGGCACCACGGATGGGTTCACATCCCTGAGTATATAGGACACAAACTAGAGAGCAGGTTATGTGAAGCTGGGAGAGATGAGGGCACAGATCTGGAAGGAGTTACACTGGGTGCATGGATAAAATCCTCAAAAAGTTAATAAAATATCATAATTTCTAAGAAGGTTGCACAGGCCTGGCTGCAGACGGCAAGCTCTAATGTGCTCCTGGGCTACACCCCTTCCAGGGCTGCAGTTGAGCCAGCTGGGATGCACAGCCCTCCCTCCCTTACGCATCACACTCAGACAAGCGATGATTCTGCAGCGTTCCCTCATCACTAAAGTCTTAGAAACGTGGCACTCTTTCAGATGCTGACCAGTTGTTATCTGAACAGTAGACTGAAGGATGGTTGGGTCCTGAGGGCTTGTGACCTTCTGCAGGTAGCTGGCTACTGCTGCTTCTCCGTGGGCGACAGTGATGATCATGTAGGTGACAATGAATGAATGACCACCTGTAAGCAGCGTTTTCTTACACCTTTGACTCAGGAGTCTGACCTCTGGTGAAATGCTAGGAGAAGCTGAAATGGAGACTTAAGTCATCCTGGCTCTGAAGAGCTGTGGTTTCCACACCTGTAGCCCGGGGAAGGTTTTGTGGCTGCTGTGCTCAGCTTGGCCAGACTGTGGCACTGAAAACAGGAAATGTTAGCTGTTGCTGTCACTACTGTTTGTAAGGCAGACTCAGTTCTGAGGGGGACAGGAGAAGGGAGAGGAACTGTCATTCAGGGCCATCTGGTTCTCTGAGGACAATCATAGCTAATTAATTAAAACGGGGACACTCAGGAGGTGTGCAAGCGTCGGAAGAGAGCCCTGAGTGAGGGCGTAATCAAGTGCCTTTTATCTGCAGCCATGGGAGGACTTTCTGCCACTCATGAGACCATGGAATGTGCCCCACCTGGAGATGCTGGTGAGCTTGGAGGCTCGCTGTGACCAGGCTCTCCTCTTCACTCTGGGAGCCAGTTGGCCTAGGCTTGCAGGTTCTGCTCTCAGTAGTCTCAGAATACTGGGTTTCACTATTTGTGATGCCTGCCTGTGCAAGCTGTTGGTGAGACCTGCTAGTGCAAGCTGTTGGTGATGCCTGTCAGTGCAAGCTGTTGGTGATGCCTTCTAGAGCAAGCTGTTTGTAATACCTGCTAGTGCAAGCTGTTTGTGATGTCTGTTAGTGCAAAGCGTTGGTGATACCTGCTAGTGCAAACTGTTGGTGATGCCTGCTAGTGCAAGATGTTGGTGATGCCTGCTAGTGCAAACTGTTGGTGATACCTGCCAGTGCAAGCTGTTGTTAATGCCTGCCTGTGCAAACTGTTGGTGATGCCTGCTAGTGCAAACTGTTGGTGATGCCTGCTAGTGCAAGCTGTTGGTGATGTCTGCTAGTGCAAGCCGTTGGTGATGCCTGCTAGTGCAAGCTGTTGGTGATGTCTGCTAGTGCAAGCCGTTGGTGATGCCTGCTAGTGCAAACTATTGGTGATGCCTGCTAGTGCAAGCTCTGTGCTGGCACTGCAGCTTCCTTTGGTTTCAAGCAAAACTCGGAAAGCTATCCAACGCTAACATTCCCAACTGTGGGACTGCGACTTGTGTTCTCATGGCTCTGTGCATGACAGAGGAGGCAAACGCTGCTCTAAAAGCTTTTAACGTTTGCACTGGATTATGTCAAAGGCCCAGAAATTGTTCATCCAACTGTAGAGAACTAAGCATTAGCCAAAATCTCTCTTGCTGAGAGTGAAGGATCACACCTGTAACCCCAACATTCAGGAGGCTGATGCAAGAGGATTGTCTCGAGGCCCAGTATTATCTAAAAAAAAGTCCCTGTTTAGAATCCCTTGATTTAGCCATAAACAGGTAAGAAGCTTATGTCTCTTCCTACACAGACTATAGCATATAAGAAACAAATGTATTCATTTAATTCAGTCATTCACAGTGCAACGTGAAGGTCGCTTTGGAAACACAAATGCACATTCAGTACAGGAAAAGCCTCGTGAAGTTCCTGAATTCTCCACACACAGAACAAACCTGAGCTTTGACTTCGTAGACATTATTAACCAGATACTTTTGAATGTTACACGTTAAACTCTTGAAGCTTGAGACGCTTCTGCAGACACTGGAAGGGTGTTTCCTCAATCAGAAAGTTAAGTGAGCACGGAGCACTTTCCTCTAGGAAAGGGATAAACAAGCCTTTTCTAACTGCAGCTTAAGGGCACAGGCCCTAAAAATTTGAAATGCAAACAGAGGAACAGCGCCACTAGCGGGTAAGAGTCCTTTTAGGTGATTATGGGCAAACAGCCGTCCTGCTTCCTCAGATCAGATAATCGGGTGTTTGGGTGGGTCCAAAGCAGGTTACCTGTAACTATGAGAATAGTTGGCATCTACACATGTGGGACCAGCAGCCCTCGGCCACGGCTCTGCAAAGGAACCAAGACGTCACAGTCCTCAGGTTACCAGAGATGCTACTGTCCCGTCATACCCAGGCCCTTAAAACTTTAATGGCTATTCATCTCTTCAATTCTTTCATTGCCTTTGAATATTTCATGTGTACCACATTGCCACCCCCTTCTGGAGGACTGTGTGTTGAAACCAGGGGATAGGACATACAGAGAGAGTAAATGGCTATTTTAAAAAGCACCAAGTCTTGGCCACCACTTCAGAAGTACCCACGTCTCATCAGATAATACGAGGCAGCCTGCTAGGTGGAAGGAACAGGGTGTGATTGCTTATCACACAAACTAAGGAAGAAAATGCGGCTAACTTTGTTTTCGGTGAGAAACCCTCTCATCTGCAATGCCGTTCAGTTTCTCTGTAAAGAAATAGAACATGCACACAGAGCCCTGGAAGTGGACGGACACTGAGGGGGCTGCTACTGTGTGCGGCATTAAAGCAAAAACTATCAAGACATTTCTGTTTACAAATTGCACTTCCTCATTCAAAATCATTATTTCCCTGAACGTCAGAACGCAGACTGGAGCTTAAATACCCCCTCAGTCCATAATGCCACAGACTTGACTCTATGAAGCAAATTTCATTCCTCTTCTCTGACCTTCCAAGTCATCTTCCCTGAGGAGAGGCAATTGAGAAACAAATGACCCCGGCATTTCTGGGGACCATCCTCCCATCGTATTCAAAGCCTCAGTGGGAACCAGAGCTAGCCCTCATCTCCCAGTGGCAGGCGCTCAATCTCACACACACTGTATTCCGGCCAGTGTCTCATGGTGTGGGGAAGGAAGCAGGCAGTCACAGCACTGGCCTGCTCTGCTATAGCGCCTGCTCTGGCGTCCTCACGCCCAGCCTGCTCCGGGGTCCTGTGATCCCTGGAAAAGGTGGACTGTCAGGATGGCTCAGGATGCAGTGACCTTTTCGCTGGCCTTGGGATGCCTTTCTTTTTCTTTTCTCATTCTTTCCTAAACCCCAGGCATTCCGCCTTGGGGGAAATGGGTAGAATAAGCCCCATTTGATTAGCGTGTTTGATTAGTGTGTGTACCCGCAGAGAAAACGGCGGCGACAGGCACTGAGGAAGAAATGATTGACTCTGAGAAGCTGGCTGTACAAAGACCATGCGGAGTTCATTGGGGGCCTTTTAAAGGAAACGAGAATTCTCTGTACATGCTGAAGATATCCAAGCCAGATAGAAATGTGATTTGACAAAACAATGTTAGGAAATGCCCACCATGGATCTGAGTGTGGCCAAGAACACAGAACATAAGAAAACAGACCCAGCAAGTCCTTCCCCGCAGTTGGGTGGGAGGCTGATTTTGGAAAAGCCATTCATCTCTGTAAGTTTAGGGGTTGTTTCTCTGTAAAGTGGCCCCATGATGCAATAGGTGAGAGGCTCAGATCTGCTTAGCATTCCTTTCTGAGCTTGGTTGAATCTTTAGCTTTCACACCCATGGAGGGGGTAGAGGGGGGCACAAGTAAACAAAGAGAAGAGACAAGATCTGAAAGAGACAAGGGCCCAGCATATACTCAGAGGTGTTCCTCCAAGGGGCAAGTACCGGGCTGAGATGGGGGCTAGGTAGGGCAGCTTTTCTTGGATGGAATCTGACCTGATCTAACACTAGGAAAGCCCACACTTCTGCATGAAGAGAGGCTTCCCAGAGAACTTTCACCTTTACAAGGGTGGGCTGCTGGGAGGGAGGGAGTAGGGGAGAGGTCTTAGCAGTAGGCAGCTGGCTTGGTCTGAAGAGAGTCCACCTGAGAGGTTTGAAGAAGAAATGTGTGTGTGTGTGCTCACGTACATGTGTGAGAGTGGATGTGTACGTGTGCTTTTATGTGTGTGCACCTGTGTGTGTGTGTGTATGTGTGTGTGTGTGCGCGCGCGCGCCCGCATGCGCGCGCATGTGTGCCTATGTGTGATGCGCTGGGCTGGACGCTTAGATCTTAGGCTTCAGGAAAAGTTAGCACCTTTGTGGTAATCACGCTGACCAGAGACTTAGATAGCAAAGAGGAGGAAAACTGGAGAAGGGCAGGAGAGTATGGGGAACTCAGGAGGGTGGAAAACAGGAAAGGGATTTGTGGAAATGGAAGAGGGGAGGGAAGAAGGACCATCAGAGGGGAGAGAGGAAGAGGGAGTGAAGTGTAGCCAGGGGAAGAAGTAGAGAAAAGGAGAGAGGATCCTGCGGCAAGACCGTGAACAGAAAATGGAAAGCAAGAAAGAGAACCGACAAGCCAGAGGGACCAGCCCCGGAGATCAGGGGCCTGGGCTGCAGAAACGGGCAGGAAGAAATAAAACCCTTAGGGAAAAGAAGCAGAGGCGATGGGACCTAGTGTCCCCAGGCAGACTTGGTCAGAATGAGATGGACCGGCTCTCACTTGTCCCCGGAGGGGTCAGACATTGCTTCCCATCTCCGGCCTAGCCTCGAACCCCCATCCCATCCCAACCCTTGGCTCCTGGCTCTGCAACCTTACCTGGCCCTTGACCAGGCTGGCAGCGAATTGGCGCATGACGGCCTCCACGGTGTAGGCGCTGGACCAGCCGCGCGGCGTGAGCAGCTCCATGCAGATGGCGCCGCCGTCCAGCACGTAGCCGTTCTCCAGTCGCGGGCTGAGCACCCGCATGAAGGGCGGCGAGAAGGGGAAGTTATCCGGGAAGGTGAGGTTCAGCAGGATGAACTCGGTGTTGGTCTCCTTCATGTCCTGCCACAGCACCGAGTCCTTGTCCACCTGGTGCAGCTTCACGTTCCAATCGAAGAGGCTCTCGTTCACCAGCTCCACCGAGATGAAGCGGTCGCTGAGGCGCGCGATGTCCTGTAGCTCCTTCATGAGCCGCCGGCTGCGCACCTGTGTGCAGTGCTGCTGGCGCGCCGCGGGCACCAGGCTGCCGCCCGCCGCCGCCGCGGCCACCGCGGGGCCCGGCCCCGCCCTGGCGCCCGCCGCCCGCTCCCGGGGCCCCCCGGCGCCCGCCGCCCCCGCCGCCCCCGCGGCCGGCTGCGGCTGCTTGTCGCGCGCGGCCAGCTCCGCCGCGCGCTTGCTCTTGCCCTTGCCCGGCCCGGGGCTGGCGTCGCCCGCGCCCCCGGGGTGTTGCTGTTGCTGCTGCTGCTGCTGTTGCTGCTTGTGGCCGCCGCTCTTGCCGCCGCCTTTGCCGCGCAGCGAAGCGCTCTGCTGGCCGCCGCCTCCGCCGCGGTGGTTGTGGTGGTGCTTGGGGTCCTCCGTGTCCCGGTTGTGCAGGCGAATGAGCCCGATTTTACGGAGCAGTGTGGCCATCTTAGGCTCGGTTCTGGCGGGGGGCTCCCCGGGTCTCCTGACACCGGAGCTGGATAGGTGGGACGCGCGGGGTTTGGGGCGGCGGCAGGAGACCGCTCAGCGGGGCGCGGCGAGGGCCACCCCAGGAGCGGTCGGCCGTGGCGCAGCGGAGCTGGTAACACCGGCGCTCCCTGGCCGGTGTGTCGCCGCTGTCATATGACGGGCCCGCTCCGGCGAGGGCTCTGGCCGCCCAAGGAGGGCAGGCGTGGAGACGCGGAGCTGCTGCTTTCCCTGGCCGGTCCCAGGGCGCAGTTCCCGGACGCCCGGTGTCCGTGGTCCTTTGTGCGTGGCCGCAGACCGGCTGGCCCGGTGTCCAAGAGCAGTACCGAGGAGCGCAGAACCGCCCGCGGCGCCCCGGAGGCCGCGAGGTGGCCGCGGTGTCGCGCTGTGCGCGTGCCGGGCCGTGCGGCGCTGGCGGCTACCGCGGGGCCCGGGCCACTGCCGCTCTCGTCGCCGCCGCCGCTGCGGCTGCTGACATTGCAGAGGCGGCTGCTCCGTCTGAGCCGAGCGCGGCGCGGAGGGGGCGGCACTGCCGTCCGGGAGGGGGGAGGCGCTGGGCGGAGCCGCGGGCTTGACTGCGCCGTGCCACCCCCGCCGCCGGGTTCCTGTGGCGACACACGCGCGGCCGCTGGGGGGAGACAGCGGTGCGCGCCCGCACCGTTGGCTCTGGGCTGCGCGCAAGCTGCCTGAGCTGGGGAGGCGGAGATGGCTTGGTCTGAGCACGCTAATAGGGTCTCGGAATCACTGCGTTCTCTGTCCCCAATTCTGGATGCTATGTCTGGGGTCCCGGTCTCATAGCCCATTTAACCTCCTTAGGACAACGTAGAGGGAGACGGCGGAATCTACCTTTTTATTAATGCTTCCAATCAGACGGACGAGCCCAGTGTTTCCACGCAACAGTTCTGGGGCGGGTGGGAGCGGAGGATCGCAGGAGGGACACTTTCTTAAGGACTGATCAAAGAGTCCAACCCGAGAGCGGGAAGGAGGCCAGGCCAGCCCCAAACCTAAAAGCACAGCCTCCAAGTCACGATTTGGAGCAAACCTTTTAGCCAACCCACCCAACCCTCACTGGGCCGCTCCCCTCCAGCCTGCTGGCAACAGACTCTCAGCTCTCCGTGGCCAGGCTGTGCGCTGTGGAAGCTTTTCAAAATGCTACGGAGAAGCATATCAAATGCCTTCTCTGGTGCTGGCCGGCGCCGAGGGCGGGAAAGGACCTTCTGAGCAGCACCTTCCTGGTCCCCAAGACAGTTCTCCTCGGTGAGGAACCTACCCAATGCTCGAATAAGGGAGGTATCCGTCTTACACGTGCAGATTCCCTACCCTTCCTGCCTTTTTTCTTCCTTTAGCTTTGGAAACTCACATTTGAAATCCGGTGAAAATTTCAACTAAGAGAAATTTCAGATTAGTTCGAACTGTGAAGGTTCCGGTGTGCTGCGAGTGTGGCTCAATTGTGGAGGCGAAACCAATCCCTCAAGTGCAGAGTATATCCCTAGGCCGCCCTAACTGACGTCAGGTTCTACTGCCGCTGCCGGTTTGTGGATGTTAAGGAGCTGGGGCCGCTCCGTTCTTGTTCCTTCTGGATGCCAGCACGTCCCCTTTCTACTTCTGACATCTTTTACCAAATTTTAAGTTTTCAACATGAAAAATAACTGGTGAGATCAGTGTGAAGACACAAACCCGAAGGGAGTCAGATTTGAGGATAGATGTGCAGTGGGGGAGCCAGTCTAACTGGTACAGAGGCGCAGAAGGTTCATGCCCGCCTGGCATTGCACTAGGAGAGGGGGGGTTCCCGGGAGGCCCTGGGAGTCTTGACTCAGCAGCACCTACACAGTGTTTTGTACAAAGAACAACTCCGACTATTGGTGAAATCAAAGCGAAGCAGACCCAAGGTCTGTTTGCCCTGGTCTCCTGATGGTTTTGTTTAGGACTTTATTCTATACCATTCTTTGATTTTCATCATTTGCAGCAGCAGCAGCACCACCGTTATCATCATCATCCTCATCCTCATCACTAAGGAAGGGCAAGTGGGTAGAAGTATCTGCCTGCAACTTCCTGAGAGTCCTTCAGGATCAAATGGTGAAAAGCTGACACAGAGAGAGCCTGGGCAGGCATCAGTACCAACTGCTTTTCTCCTTGTTCTGACAAAATGCCTGGTAAGGCAACTCAGGAAGGTGTGCTGGCTAGTTCTCTGTCAACGTGACACAGGCTAGAGCCACCCAAAAGGAGGGAGTGTCGATGGCTTCAGGCAAGAGTGATTTTTTAGGGATTGATGGAGAGGGCCCAGCCAGCCCATGGTGGGTGGCTCCATCCCTAGGCTGGTGGTCCTGGGTTCCCTAAGAAAGCAGGCTGAGAAAGCCATGGGGAGCAAGCCGATATGCAGCCCAGTCCATGGCCTCTGCACTAGCTCCTGCCTCCAGGTTCCTGCCCTGTGGGGGACCCTGCTCTCGCTGCTCTTTGATGAAGAACTGTTACATGGAGCTGTGAGTGAAATCAACCATTTCCTCCCTAACTTGATTTTGGTCATGGTGCTTCATCACAGTAACAGTAACCCTAACTGAGAAAGAAGGGGAAGTTTGTTTTACTAGTTTGAGGGCACAGTCAGTCATGGTGGGGAAGGCATGAGGGTGGGAGCCAGATGCAGGTGGTCACAGTGCATCCACAGTCGGGAAGCAGAAATGGATGCTGATGGAATTCAGCTTGCTTTCTCCGGTCCCCCGTATTTACTCGGTTAATGGCAGGATGTCGCCCCCATTTGGGGTAGCTCTTCCTCGCTCCGGTAAACTTTTTCTGGAAATGCCCTTATTGACATGCCCAGAAGTATGTTTCCATGGTGATTTTAAATCACACCAAGCTGATAATCAATATTAATTATCACAGGTCTGCGCCTCATGATTCTATATGATTTAACTGCTGTGGAAGACCTCCCAAGTTTTCTAAGACACATTTTTATTGGCAAAGAAACTGAATTCTAAAGACTCCTAGCTGCTGGCGCCACATTGCCATATACTAAGAGGGATGATCTAGCTGAGACCCATGTCATGGTTGCCCTCTACCCAAGGCCCCCAGATCCCCAGACCTCAGACCTCCAGGTGTAATTAGGTGTTTCTCTCCCATTTGCCTGTTTCCATTTATCTGGCAGTCCCAAATAATTGACTTGGAGGCTTAATATAAATTATAAATGCCTGGTCAATAGCTCAGGTTTGTTACTAGCTTACTCTTACATTTAAATTAACCCATATTTCTATTTATGCTTTGCCACATGGCTTGACACCTTTTCTTAGTACAGTGTGTCCATCTTGCTCTCTGTGCGTCTGCCAGCAACTCTCTGACTCTCCCCTTCTTCTTCCCAGAATTCTCCTACTTTGGCTCTCCCTCCTGCTCAATCTCTTTTTGTTCAGCTATTATCCAATTGGCTTTTTTTAAAAAAATTACCATTGATAAATAATAATAATCCACAATGCTCAGGCTTGCTGCTGTTGACCAGCTGGTCTGGGACTGATCTGCTGTGCCTTAGCCACAGCAGAGAAGATGAGAAAGTCTGGCTGAATGTGATTGCCATGATCTCTAAGCCAGAGATCTTGGGTAGTGATGGGCCCATCCCCCTGGAATAGGATTGCCATTGGAAATCCCAGACAGTGCTTGATTTGTACCTGTTTCTGAGTGCACTTATTTCTAGAGTGGTTGTTTCATGCTGATGCGGTGTATCTCCCAAGGGTTCACATGTTGAAACCCCTAAGTTAGGAGTCATCGGTCTTTTAAGAGATGGGCTTATTGGGACATTATTATTGGTGCTCTCTGGTCTTTGGTTCCTCCTGTAAACACTCCCACTGGAAGGCCATCTACCAGGATGTGACAGTCAGTCAGGGCCCTTGAAAGAGCTGTGCCTTGCTGTTTGGATTTTCAGCTTGCTCAGTGGTGCGCCAAACAGAGTCTTTTCTTTCCTAATGGCTCAGGAGTTTCCTTCTAGCAGCAGGAGGCAGAGTGGTACAGCATTTACATAAGGTGTCTGGTCGTGGACACTGTCAGAGAGTGAACTGATCAGGACTAATGCTGATGCTGGCACAAGAGGCCCAATCAGGACTGGCGCACTCACAGACACCAGGGTTAACTCATGTCTCATCTGCCTCACTTGCAGAATTCAGGACCACCAACTCTATAAAAGTCTTAAATCAGGGCTGGAGAGACGGCTTAGCTGTTAAGAGCACATGCTGCTCTTCTAGAGGACCTGAGTTTGATTCCCAGTATCCAGGTCAGGTGGCTCACAACCGCCTGTAACTCCAGACACAGAGATTCTGACGCCCTCTTCTGGCCTCCACAGGCATGCACACATGCACACACTATGTAAAAGAAAGCAAAATCTTAAACAAAATCTCTAAAGCCAAATGTTATTTAAAATGTTAGTTAAAGAATAAAAATAACCAAAATTTGTAAGTGGAGATGTTTAAGAGAGTCACACACACGTTGTCTTTGGGGACTTCCCATATAGCAGGGTCACGATAGTCACACGGATTATATAGGGGATGGAAGTGTTTATGGCGCACATAAAGCCTTAAAGCCAGCCAGCAGAGTGAAGAGGTGTGTCTGTAGTGCTGCACAGCAGCTGCCATGGCACACTGTGACATACTGAGAAGAAAGGACCAGAAAGGGCGCTTCCAGCAGAAGTTGCTGTGTTAGAGCAGGTGGATATTGTTTCTTTGTTTCCTCCAGCCAATGAATGTGAGCGGCAGGAGGCTGGTCAAGGGAGGCAAAGGGGAGCCTGCGGGGCTCATCATAGACTTCCTTCTAATGTGGTAGATTCCAGAAAGCTCTGCCATATAGGAGGAATGAAGAGATCAAACTCCATCCAAATGTGCGACGGGACTCATTTTGCTACAGTTGCGCCCCGTTTACTCCATTTCCAGCTGTTCAGAAAGGACATTCCATACTCACAATGAAAATAGATAGACGTTTAAAACCCACCCTGTTAATGATTAAGCTTTTGACTTCAGAAGAGCTGAGCGGAATGCGTCTAGTTGAACATAATAACATCAAAGGAGAACCGTTCTCCTCCAGTGGTAGCTAGAGAAACGGTGTCTAGGGAGTCTACAGCCAGAGCACAGGACAACTGAGGGTGAAAACATGCACGGGAGGGAACTAAGATGGTTCCCTATAGGCCGAGCTTCTGAGACCTGAGCTGCACCTGCCCATGACTTTTCTTGCGAGTCTTTAATCAGGGGTCCCAGAGGTCATCTCTCTAGCGGAAGCTTTTACAAGAGACAGAGCAGGGTTGGTGCATTTGTTCTTTGCCTACAAGGATGGCCTCCAAGTGCTAGGTGTGGTGGCGCATGTCTGTAATCCTAGGATTTGAGAAGCCGAGGCAGGTGAATTGTGAGTTCCTGATCAGCCTGAGCTACGAGCTAAGCCTATCTCAGTGAGTGAGCAGATAAAGAATAAAAAGGACTGCCCTCCTGTGCTTTTGGTTATGCAAACTCCAATCTCAGGGTCAGTATGTCATTAACAATAATCATCTCAAGAAATACCTGCCCTAAATGTGCACATGGTATTTATTCTCATGGACATGTAGTACGGTCACTGTGAACACTGACGTAAATGCTTCTTTGTATGCGTCTGTGGTTTTACAAGGTCACAGGACCAGTCCTCCTCAGCTTCATCAGCAAAGTCTGCATTTAGTTGCCATGCACCGTGTCGTAAGCATCCCAAGCACTGTGTACAGATCCTGTTTAATTCCCACAAGAATGATTCTGAGTAGGCTCTGAGTCCACCCTAGTTTTATAGTCAGGTGAAGTAAAATGCAAAGAGGTCAAGCTGTCCCAGGGGAGCCAAGATTTAAGTCCCCAACTTTATTTAGTTCAAGGTGGTGCTTGCACCCAGAGCTCCATTAGGCCCCCTGCGTATCATCACTGTGGGGTCGTTGAAGCTAATTTCCCATGGAGGGGGCACCTCTATCATTTCCCAGCTACATCAAAGACCCGGAGACTCCAGGACACGTGACGCAGTTGCTCTGCATTTTCTCAAAACGGGGCACGCGCACACTCACTTTTGTTGACGTTGTTGAATTAAAAGCCCAGTCCTTTATTTCCCAACACAGATGTCTGAGGTCAGAGAAGACTGTGTCCTGCCTGGAATACATAGAGGTCAAGGGAGGGAGAGTTGACTCCCCAGATCTAACAGCTTCTCTGAATCTGTTCTGTGGCATTATGTTCTGCAGGCTTCTGAGTGTGAAGGCAAAGGGCACAAAGGAAGGAAGAGGAGAAGGAAGGGGCTCCAGAGGCAGCCACTGTAGCCTCAACTAGGCAGGGACGATGTTTGTGCCCCGGGGACATCATCAGCAATTCTTCTGACCCTTGGAGAATTTCCCTGATGCGTGGCATCTTCCAAGGACACACCCACATATCACCCCATCTCATTCCTTCTTTCACTGCTCTCAATGTGGAGAAGTGGGTTCTGGGCTCCCTTCAACTCCGGACTGGGACTGACCGATCTAACCAGCGGAGGACAGGTCTGCAATGAAGCCAGGTGACTGCTGAGGTCGTCACCACAGGACGACGAGCTGACTTGTTTTCTGCCAGAACTCTTGTCTCTGCAACCCAGTCACTGTGCGGGGAATCTCAAGCCCAAGGCAGTTTCTGGCAGGCATATCCATGACTGCAGTCCTCAGCCTTGAGCATCCCAGAAGAGGTCCGGGCCTTGTAGTGAGTTCCTCAGCCACAGAAACTGTGAGAGGTTAAAAAAGAAATCCTGCCAGGGTAAGCCATTGTGTTTGGGACCATTTACGATGGAATAGAGGGTAAATCACACAGAGTCTGTGTAGCTACAGCCACTCCTTTCAGAGGTCAGGCACTCGCTTTCCCAGGTCGCCTTGCAGACTGGCAGACACCTGATCTGGTTTTGGCCAATCTGATTCCTACAGTGAAACTCTAAGGTGAAAAGAGGAGACCAAAAGGAGTGATGGGGGTGTTGGTGGCGGACCACTTGCTTCTGGAGGCAGCAGCATCCAGAGTCCTCACAGGGCTTTGAAGTTTAGGGGTGATGCTGGTTCTGGCATTCTCTCCAGATCAGCCTGGGTGACATTCTAGGCTTCATAGTTTCCAGATAAATATTTCTGACCTATTACACAATTCTTTTGGGTTGGGGGCAGGGACAGGGAGATAGTGCCTTATGTATGGCTCTTGGCTGGCCTGGAACTCAGAGGCCTGTCTGCTTCTGCACCCTGAGTGCTGGGATTAAAGATGTGCACCACATCCAGGTCTATTATAAATTCTTAAGGTGACTTTTGTTTTGTGTTCCTTTCTGGTTACAATGGCTGAGATGACCCTCCACCCCGTGGCTTATGACCCAGGACTTATTTCACACCTACTGTGTGCATCAGATGTTTCCTACTTAGAATAGTGTTGGTGTACAGGGCTCACTCACACATGCCTTGTGCTAATGATCACTCATTCCTCCCCAGTTCATGGGCAGTCACCTGCCTTCAACATCTCCAAACCTTCACCTCTGTGGTCATGTGTTTGCTGTTTCCCATCCAAGTCTAACTCAGGAAGGTATTTATCACCTCACCAGTTTGGACCAGTTAGCAGAAGTGGCAACAGCTGTCTGCGAGGGAGGCTTCCAGGAGAGCGTATTCTAGGGCTGGACTTGGACTGAATTAACTAAACAGAATCTAGAAGAAAACGTGGTTAGCATAAGTCATATGGACCTATCTCCCTAGCAGAACTCACACTTTGCAATAATCTTCTCATATTCAATAGTGCATGCTCTGCCGCTTTAATAACAGGCAAGCAAAAAAGTTTGTTTCTCTCCCACAGAATAGGAGAGGGTAGTTAACCCTTTTCCCTGAGACCGCAGCCACTGGCTTTTCCAGAAAACACTGTAATTAAAGAACCTGGCCATTTCTATGGCACCTGTGGTGGACTCCGTTTCCCTGTACCTACAGAGCAACCTGGGGAAGGACAGCGTGAGTCCAAATGATTTCTCACCAGAAACAATCAGGGGCCAATGGACATAGGGTGGCAGTAATAGTCTTTCCCTGTGACTGTCCTAAGTGGACTTTAATCTTTTTTTATTCTTTGAGATTACAATCACGTCATTTACCCCTCCCCTTTCCTACCTCCAAACCCTTCCATATACTTACTTCTTGCTCTCTCTCGAATTCATGGCTTCTTTTTCCTTATTTGTTGTTATGTACATGTATGCGTATGCATATATAGTCTTAAATATACAGATATAACCTGCTCTGTCTGTATAATGTCACTTGGCTGTGTTTTCAATGTGGAGCATTTTGGTATTGGATCGCCAGTGGGTGTGTTCTTCCATTTTCACAGCTCTGTTCCAGAGAGAGAAGCTGTGGGTCCAACCACACACAGCCTTTCTCTTGTTGGGTTTTTCTCTCACCTACACTAGAGCGATTTCCCCCTTTGCCTTTGGTCAGGACACAGGTTCCTGCCAGGATTGACTGATACTGCACTGTGTTTCCTTGAGGAGGTAAGCTACCTCTTCTTGAGGCACACGCAGTACTGGTGCCTGGTGGTTTGCTGGATTCTGGCTTGACAATAGAGAACTGGTAAACCCTTTGTAAGGGTACAGTCAACACTGGGTGTTGTGTTTCTTTTATTGGGTATTCTATGCCTATTCACAACAGATAGAGAGGGTGCTGGCAGGCCAAAGAAACAATCCTAAATCTGACTTGATGAACCAGTGAGTTTAATTGTTACTTACGGGAGCAGGGGCGAACGGAGCAGGAGCATGACCAAAAGCCCCGTTCCAGCTGGGGTGGTCGTTCATGAATGCCGCATCACGGAAACCTCCGTGTAACTCACAGGCAGACCCTCCAAAAATCACCTTTTCTCCCCAGCAGGTGCCCACTACTGTGACTCCAGGATCAGCTTGGTGAATCTTGGGAGCGTTATGAGCCACCTCTTTCCCTCCAGGAGGGGATGTGTCTGTCTGGAGGAAATAGCTACACAGCCCCGGGTCTTCAGACAGGAGACTCTTCCCGCCAGGTCAGAAGGGATGACTTGTGGGTCAGTGGGGGCGAACAGTATGAGGATGTAGGCTCTCGAAAGCCAAGCCATCCCAGGTGTCTTCCTTATTCCCAGGTCAGAATCGACCCCTTTGCTGACGGGCTTGACAAGACTGCAGCTTCAAGGCTCTATAAATTCTCAAGACTCAAATTTGTGGACGTTGATTTTCAACAAGGTTTGTGCTGTAGCGCTTCAAGTTATGCTTATTTCTTAGGGACATTCCAGGTTGTCCTTCTGCTCGGTCTCTCCTCTATCTCTCCTCTTTCTCTCCTCTGTCTCTTCTCTCTCTCTTCTCTCTCTCTCTTTCTCTCTCTCTCCTCTGTCTCTTCTCTCTCTCTCCCTCTATCTCTCTCTCTCCCCTCTCTCTCTTTCCCCCCTCTCTCTTTCTCTTTCCTCTCTCTCTCTCACTCTCTCTCTCCTCTCTTCTCTCTCCTCGCTCTCTCCCATCCAATATAAACAGTCACAAATCTCTGCCTGTTTCTCAACTCACGCGTTCTGCACTTTCCCATACCGACATCCCTTCTTCCTCAGCAGCCGAGGGCAGCAGCTACTCGCTCCCAGAGCGTCCCTTTGGTTCAGCCTTCACCTGGGGCCACCCCAGTCAGTGCTAAACGTGGGGTTTTTGAGGCAGCTGCTTTTCCCTAACTATTGCTCTCTCCAAGTGACACTGACACCGTGACCAAAGTTGGGTTCAAACTCAGTTAGTTAGCTCTCTGTGTTTGGCACATTCCTCATGCCTAGCCCTGAATTGATTAGGCTCTAATCAAGATTGCAGGGTACACTGTGTATTCCAATAGGAGAGTTTATTCCGGTCCTAAAATATTGGGATGTTCAAGGACCAAAGAAAGAACAAGAATGTAGAAGAAGTAGTTAGAAGGGGCTGTAATCCTGAGAATTCCGCTGACATTCTTTCAGAACACAAGCCCATATCTAGGTCATGACCCTGGAGTTGCCATGGAGCACTGTCTGGTTGATGGGTGCCTTTTGTGCTTACCACAGCTTCTATTAGAAGCACCACATCCCCACTGTTCGTCTGTGACCTCCAAATGTCCAACAGTCAGGTCCTAGCTCTGTGGGCTCTGTGGGCTCCTGGAGGACCTTGTATCTAGTGGCTCTCTCGGCTGTTCCTTGTGGGCTGTGCTTAGTTTTTGAGCAAGGAAGAAGGGATCTGAGAAGATTTTGTCGTGATGGAGTGTAGCTTCTCTCTGGCAGTTGAGTGAGATGACTCACATGTTCTTTTGTGAGGAGGAAATGGCTTAATCCTAAAGAGACTTCCAGAAGAATAGTCTCATTTCTCCTGTCCTTCTCATCCTTGCTTCCGGCAAAGACAGTTGCTCTCCGGTTGTGTGGAAGTACAAGATGACAGCTGACATTGTGTCAAGATAGCATCTCTATTCCATGTCACCTTCAATGCTGGGTCTAAATATAGGTTCTAATGTAGTATTCTGAGAAAAGAAAGTTGATTCGGCTTCCCGGTTGCTGAGGGTGGTGAGTGAAATCCCGTAATTAGTTGAAACGAGGGATGTGTACCCTAGTTATATTACATATTCTCAGAGCATTCGAATGGAATAGATTTTTTTTTGCTGTTTATTTTGCTGTCATTATGATTGTAGCTACAATGTCAGCTCTGAAAAATACAATCAAGAATAAATGCTCTAACTCTGCTAGTAGCTTCGTTCTGATTTTAAAATGGTTTAAAATAGAGCAATCATTTACTTGCACTGGGAGGCCCAGGGTTGAACTGCGTAACTCTGGGTTTTCAAAACTATGCACATATGTAATTTAAGAAATACTTCAATCAAGACATGGAGGATTTCCATCATTCTAGAAAGATCAAGTCAAGTTCATACTGCCCCATCAACATAGGCACCCTGCTTTGGTTCCTATCGTCATAATGTTTTTAACAGTCTCTCTCTCTCTCTCTCTCTCTCTCTCTCTCTCTCTCTCTCTCTCTCTCCTACTCTTCTCTCTGTCTCTCTCTGTGTGTGTGTGTGTGTGTCTCCTACTCTTCTTTCTCTCTGTGCATGTGACATGTGAATGGGGCAACACAAGACCTGCCCTCACACACCTAGCATCTGTCAATCAATCTACAGTCTCATGCTGAGACCGGCCCCTCTTGTGTGTGGGATAGTTTGCTTGCACAGCTGGAAATGTTCTTTGGATGCAGATGCCAGAGACTGTTTACCCATCTTGCTGTCAGAAGATATTTGGCTAGTTTCTGGCTTGGGCTACTGTGCATTATGGCTCCTGGAATGATGCTGTTCCAGGATGCATCTTTACTCTTCATCACTGGCGAAGCATGGACAGACTGTGTCAAGGAGTAGGTATATATTTAACTTTGTATGAAAATTCCAGACACTTCCAAGGTGACTGTGGCATGTTACATTCCCATTAACATAGCGCGAGAGAACAGAAAAGAAGCTTGTCTGTGAGCATGGATCTTGGAGGAATCTCTGGAGGACCACAGCAGAAAGAAATAGATATGCAGAGAACATCTCCCAGACTGTCTACAGCAGAAGTTCTCTGTTTAAATAAGAATAGCCCCCATAGGTTCATATGTCTGAATGCTTTGTCCCTGATTGGTGGAACCGTTTGGGGAGGATTAGGAGGTGTGGTCTTGCTAGAGGAGGTGTGTCACTGGGGGTGGGCTTTTGACATTTCAAAAGACCCTCTTACCATTCCCAACTTGCTCCCTGACTCCAGCTTGGTGTTTGAGATGCGGGTTCTATTCCTGCCACCACGCCTTCGCTCCACCACCATGGGTGCCAATCCCCTGGACTTGGAGATCCAACTAAATGCTTTATTTTATGTTTCCTCGGCCATGGTGTTTTCTATCACAGCAGTAGAAAAGGAGCTAGGACAGATGAGGGTGTGGGTAGAGTAAAAACCAAAAAAAAGCAGGGTAGTAGGTTTCTTGTCCCCTGGCTGTCAGGCATTCAATTCTAGGAGAAAACCTGGGTGCAGCTGCATGACCCAGGAGCAACTGAAAATTGGTCACCCACAGGAAAAATACCACTTTGCCCCTCCTGGAAGAGCACGAGTTCTCACTCAGAGTTATCCCCCAGAAAGACTGTGAGGGAGGCCTTCCAAACTGTCAATATCTCACGAACCAAAATAGTAATCAAAACAGCACCAAGTATTTGAGAAAGAAGAACCACAACCCAAGGCTTGAAGAACAGAGCTAAATGGGTAGGTGAGAGGAAGAAGAAGGGAGAGAAAGAATATCTTTCCACCCCTGGCTGAGAAGCTTTGACAGCTGAAGTTTACTGGGAGAGGCATTCAGTTTTGCCTGGGGCCGTGATCCTGTACCTGGGGCTGGTACATTGCCCATGCTTCTGTGGATAACCTGACACCCATGCATATAGCTACAACATTGATTGGACTCAGTGGGTCATGAAAAGAAATCATGGAATTGGGAGGAGACTGTGGCAGGAGAGGCCTGAGGGCAACTGGGAGTGCACACGTTCAAAATACATTGTACACAGTATGAGATCAGGGTAGTCGGGAGTGCACGCGTTCAAAATACATTGTATACAGTATGAGATTAGGGCTGTTGGGAGTGCACATGTTCAAAATACATTGTATACAGTATGAGATTAGGGCTGTCGGGAGTGCACATGTTCAAAATACATTGTATACAGTATGAGATTAGGACTGTCGGGAGTGCACATGTTCAAAATACATTGTGTACAGTATGAGATTAGGGCAGTCGAGAGTGCACATGTTCAAAATATATTGTGTACAGTGTGAGACTTTGAAAGAAGGAACAGAAAAGGGGGGTGAAAGAAGATGCCTTCTGTTAGCTTTGCCGGAGCTGCTTTTCTGAATCATTGAGTCTTTTTTGGAGGAAATGAACTATTTCAAGAACAAATATTTCAGTGGAAAGCCAGTGTCCTGGTCACACCCCAGCCTATGGCACTCTTTCCAGACACACGTCCCTGTAGCTTTTCCCCTACAGTTCAGGCCACCAGACAGGCAGGTCAGCAGCTGTCACCGAGTGCTTACCTGACTGACCTTTCGGGTTATGAATGGACAGTGTTTTCTCTGCAGCGTTTCTCCAGTGTGTCTCAGTCCAGGCCATCAGCTCCTGGGGGTCCCTCACTGCTGTGGAGGACATAACCCCACAGTCAGTTGGCACTGAGTGTAGAGAAATCACCACTGAAAATCCCTGGCTAGGAATAGACAATAGCTGCTATTTGACAGGAGAAACCACAGCGACACCATGGCTTCCTTCGGTACTTGTGTTTCCTCAGAATTCCTACCACAGGACCGAGAGAAGGGGCTCAGTACCTGAGGAATGAGAGCCTCTTAGATGAACACATTGGCAGAGAGGAGAGCCTAGGATAGAATCCTTTCAACCGAAGGAGAAGGAGGCAAACAAGCTCATTTTTACCTCAACTTAGCGTAGATGTTAACTAGGAATAAAAGACAGGACAATCTTTGTCTGTCGAACACAGCAATGATTTCGGTGGACACAATGCAACAGAGGGGCTTTCTAGAACACGGCCTTCTCATCCCACTGTGGTTTAGAGTTTAATTGTTACCACAGCTCAAGAACAATTAGATGGACATGTGCAGGTGTGCAGGAGGCCTCACGAAAATGATCTCTTGGGTTTCCTGAGCTGCAGCTACCTCTGTCCTCCATGCCCATACTTGAGTTCCATTTTTTTAAATCATTTATTCCGTGAAAATTCAAATTTTCACTGTAAACCTCTTGGAAAGAAATGTATTTTGTACAGGTGAGGTCCAGATGTAGGCTGTGAGATGCACAGGCTCGTGAGGATGCAGATCTGCAGCCCTTCGTTGGAAGTACAGGGAGTCTGAAGAGGGCTCCAGTGTCTGTATCTGTCTTTAGTACACATGCATGCATTGAGCGGCAGCAAGCTTTACACCTTGCCTTGCTCTTGTACCCCATTGTCACCAGCTCCAGACACAAAAAAGCCAGTGGCTCCCTTCTTGTCTCTGCGTGTCCAGGCAGAGAGGAAACAGTTATGATCCTGAACCTCACACTCCAGCAGAATTTCCCAGTCCTTGCTGCCTTGTGGTACTTGCTCCTTTGGGCCACATTGCAGGTCTTCTCAGTACACTGTGTAGTAGCAGAAAATGACATCAGCAGCTCGAATCCTTTCTGTCAGGGAGTACCGATGTGTTCCCGCTTGTCTTTCCCCCAAGCATTCATTGGTCTGGATTTGGAGTAGCCTCGGAGACTGCATCTGCGCAGGCAAGCATATCAAGAAAACTTGATACCTGAGGGGAGGAAAGACCCACCCTAAATGTAGGTGGATCCCAGACCAAACACAAAGAAGAAATTCATCTAAACACCAGCATTTATCTCCTGCTTTCTGAATGCAGATGCAGTATGGCCAGGTACCTTATTCCTGTTGCCATTCTGTTTTTTTCCCCTGCTGGACAAGTGCCAAACCATGAGCTGAAATGAACCCTTTTTTCTTAAAGTTACTTTGTGTTCATATTTGGTCACCGTGATAAGAAAATCAATCGACACATTAATTTCATCCAGCATGTAGTATTCACATTTGGTGTAGGTTTCATTCTTCCTCACACACCCACAATATGCTTGTTTTTATGAAATATTTTATAGTTAGGGACCTACAGGAGTGAGTCTGGCTAGAGGGGTAAAGGCGGGTGGGCACTAGACTTGCCTTGCTTGGCGTCTCTTTCGGAAATATCACTGTGAGTGCCAAAGACAAAATGGGAGTGTCTTACCATTGTCAAAGGCAATGAGGACAATAACATCGGGAATGGGACCAGAAATGCCAATAAAGGCAGGGAAGCCAAAAGAACTCCATTAGAACCTGGAAGTCCAGTGCCCCCCAAGCCCTCCAAGTTCTTCCTCACACCCCCATTGCAAGGTACATGACCCACTCTTCCAGTCAACGATCTCATGGTTGCTGCAGACGCCCTTTGGAGGATGCACCTTAAAAACTGGTGTAAATCAGACCTTTGTACGGCCATGGTTTTCCGTAAGCTTGTATCAGAAGAGAGATGGTCTCTGTGCATTTTGTTTATGTGTCTAGAGTTTGGATACAATGTCTTCGAGCTCTTTGTCACTTTAGGCAGCGTCATTACCTCCCTGGAGCTCCCTGGAGACTCTCTGGTGCTGGATACACACTGGCAGGCTGAAGAAGCCAGAGTTACGGGCCTCATGGAAGATGGCGGCAGCAGTGACTGGCAACCCTGCCTTTCCCCTGTACTCTTTTATCTAGACCTTCCGTAGAAAGGTGCTATTCCATTCAAGGATGCACCCACAGATACATCCAAAGGTGCGTTTCCTAGGTAACCCTAAAAGTCGTCAGGTTGACAAGACCAACCATCGTCTCAGGAAAGAGTGAGACCTAAGACACTTGGTCTGAACCCAAGTTTCAAAGAAATGGAGTCATTTTTGTGAAACCCTAAGAACAATCACACAAAACTGTTCCCAATATGCACAAACCTCCACGTTCCTGTGTGGCAGGGACTAGTTAGTACTTTGGTAAGGTAACTTTATTTTGCTTTTTGCATTTATAAGTAGCTGCTCATAAGAGTTTCCACTTCCCATAGTCTTCCTACCACATTGCAATCTCATTTTATTTATTTTTTGGAGAAAATACTGTTTTATTTTTTAGTGCCTTTAAAATTTTGGCCTAGGCCAGCAATGTTTCCCTAAGAAGATAATTTATTCAGAGTTAGCTTTTGCAGAATAAAAAAGCAGGCAATTTAAAAAGATGGATATTACTTCCTCCAAAGAGATTACAAACAGATAAGATGTGAGTTACACACACGCGCGCATATTTTTAAAAGCAATTACCATCTGCCTGATAGAAAAGAATAATTCTGTTGGACTGGAAGTTTATTGTGCAGCTTTATAATTAGGTTGCCTCTGTACAGAGTATATATCCTTATTGGAATCCGTGAAAAATGTCTGCTAATATTTCCCTTTTATTTTCAAATTTATTACGTAAACGGCTTTTGGGTTCTGACGAGAGGATTTTAGAATGTAGAAGTTTTTTGTAACTTAGAGAATTTAGGAAGACATTTGTGTTTTCTAAGGGGTTTTGAGAAGGAATTTGTTCAAGATAAGGGATGCTTTTTTAAAATGGTGTGTGTGTATATGCATGTGTGTATGTGTGTGTGTTTGTGTGTGTGTATGTGTGTGTGTATGTGTGTGTGCATGTATGCCTGTGTATGTGTGTATATGTATGTTTGTGTGTGTTTGTGTATGTGTGTATATGTGTGTGTATGTATGTGCATGTATGCCTGTGTATGTGTGTATATGTATGTGAGTATGTGTGAGTGTGTGTATGTGTGTATATGTGTGTGTATATGTGTATGTGTGTGTGTGTGGCATGCGCATGAGCGTGTGCTATGGTATGTGGAAGTCAGAGAACAACTTGTAAGAGTTGGTTCTATCATTCAACTCTGTTTGTCCTGGGGCTTTACATTTAGGTTATCAGGTTTGGTGGCAAGCACCTTTGCCCAGAGTCCTCTTGCTGGCCCAGCGTGATGACTCTTCTTATTGTCCACTTGACTACATCTGGAAGTTTCTGCACACAACTATGAAAAATGCTTTTCTTAATTAAATCATCTGTTGTGGGAAGGTTCACTTCAAGTCCAGATCTTTAACGTGGGGAGATAAACCTTTAATTCAGATCTTTTGAGGTAGGAAGATCCACCCTTAGTCTGGGTCACATCTTCTGTTGGCAGCCTGTATAAGGGGCATGGAAGAAGGAAGTTAGCTCTCACTCCCACTGGTACGTCCATTCCGTTAGTCTAATTAGAGTCTACTTCTTTGGGACTCCATCATACACTGAATGCAGCTGAGACACCCGAGCTTGTGCACTGAACAACTACTAGATTCTCGGACCGTCTGTTGGTGGACGGTCATTGTTGGACTAGATGGACCACAACCTGCGAGTCACTCTAATAAGTTCCCTTTCTGTGTCCCCCGCCCCGTCTCTCTCTCCTTCTCCCCCTCCCTCTTCCTCTCCCTCTCTCTTTGTATTATCAACTCTACTCCTCTAGAGAACCCTAATGTACACCCTGATGGGTCCTTGATCAATCGACTTTGCTCACAACCAGTATGCAAGCTGAATTCTGTGATTGTTCCTACTCCAGGCCTACTTTCAGGCTGAGAAGCAGAAGGAATTGAGTCCTCATTCTTGTACTCTAGTCCCCATTTTACCCCCCTTATGAACTTCCCTCGTCTACTCTATCCTTCCTTATCCCCACCCCACTTGCCTCCCTCAGGGAATGTCGGGGAAGAAGGGGCAGGGAGACTGTTGAACTCAGAAGCTGGGGAGTGCGGTTGTGGAACTGTTAGGACAGCTGCACTCACGAAAACACAGTGACTGAGGTTAATCCACAAACCTGCATGGGAGTCAGTCAGTCTAGATCCCAGCATGGAGGAAGCCGGGCTCACGAGGCTCCACCCACAGCTGAGAAGATAGATCTTGGTAATTAATGGCTGCTGAAAGAGGGGAATTATCAGTCCTGTTCATTGGTGTGGCCCCTCTGGTGGCCTATGTCCTGGTGGATGGCCCCAGGCTCATGCATCCATGGACAACACTATTTGGGTAACCAAGGGAAAGCAAAGCATATGAAGTTGGGAGGGGGATGCACCAGGGATCCAGGAGCAATTGAGGGGTGTGGTGCATATGATCAAGACATGCTGTATACGTATATGAAATTCTCAGTAAAAAAGGGATAGTTAAAATCGACCCTTCTGTCTTTCCTGCAATGGCCTTACTTCACTTCTCTGTCTTTAATGGCTTCTTGGGAGTGATGATTATTTGGCTAATTCAACAGTTACAAGAACCAACTCAATTTAACAAAATTTACACAAAAAAATTCTGGAACCAGGCATCCTATCAGATCAAAAATGGACCCCACACAAGAGCCGTTCTGCTGATAGTGGAAAGGAAATGATGTATTGGACAATGTGATTGGCTGCAACGGGCACTTTCCCTAGGTAAACATGGTCGGATCAGTAGCTGGCTTGTGACTGCTTGCAACACAGCTGCTATGATTGGCTGAGACCCGTAGCTTAGTTACAGAAAGGCACGCTTGGGCTGCTTCTTGTTTACACTTGAGACTAGGTTGCAGTTAGCTATGTATAGAAGCTGGTTTTGGCAAGACACATCACAGAGGATGGCAGCTTGCTTTAGCTTGACATGTCTGAGGCCATGGATTTAGGGGAGGGAAAGGCTGTGTCTACTCCCTGCCCCAATTTCTATGGCGTAGAATGAACTATATCTCCCCCAAAAATATTTTTTAAAGATTTTTTTTGCTTTTATTGTATGAGCGTTTTGCCTGAATGTATGGATGTGTACTCTATGTGCATCTGGTGCCCGTGGATATCAAGAGAGAACTTTATATCACCTGGAATACAATAGATTGTAAGTTTCCAGGTGGGTGCTGAGAGCTGAACCCCAGTCCTCTTCAAGACCAGAGAGTGGTTTTAACTACTGAGCAGTCTCTTCAGCACCCCGAAAGCTCCTAGCCACTCCTCTTCACCCTCATTTGAAATCAGCACCACCTCCATTGGCGCCACACTGTAGGTCAGACCGCATCTGAAAACAAGGCTCCTAAAGAGTCCTTAGGTTAAAGGAGCTGGGTGGGCCCTAATCCAGTATGGCCAGTGCTCATGTGAGATGTGGGGATTTAAAAAGCCCACTGAGTTCTGTCCTGTTTGTGCTGACCTAAAGTTAGGTGTGTAGGAAGTTCGATCTGGGGAGAGTTTGAGGAGTGGCGAATGTGATCAAATTACATTTTATGAAACTTTCAAAGAATTAACTAAAAAAACTGCTCTGTATGTTGGGAAACACAAAGACACGGAGCCCGGATGCAGGCCTGAGAGAAGAGGCAGAGGGAGAGACAGGGATGAAGAGAGAGGCTCCCGCTAGCTCTCTTCCACCTCGTCAGGGACTCCTAGTCTCAGCAACTGGCTGACAGTAGGTTCTGCGCTTTAAGTCACCCTGCTGGGACATTTTACACAGCAGCCCAAACAAAGGAATTCCTCTCCCCAAGGAGTCTGTGAACTCAAAGGCCACTTGCTCCATCTCTTCAGCACGCACTCCCTGCTCACTCTGGGTGGCTGTGGCTTCCATTTCCAGCCTCCTATCTCTCTGCAAAGTGGATGTGTGAAATCCTGGCAAAATCTGTCTCAGGAACAACTGTGCACCCACGCTCCACTTGTGAATCTGAAGGCAATGCCTGTGTACAGTGGCACAGCAGTTGGGCTTCTAGACTACCCAGGGGCTCTGAATATTTGGAACTCTGAATACTTGGAACTAATTTCTAGCCATCTTATGCAATCCAGCAGATAGCCAAACCACAGACAGACAGACAGACGGCGGAGTAATCTCTGTTGCTGCTGGATTGGAGTTGTTTTACCTTGTACTGATGACGATGTCCTTTGAGTGCATCCTGGACATTTGGGTAGGATGGTGTGTGTGTGTGTGTGTGTGTGTGTGTGTGTGTGTGTGTGTGTGATTTGATTTTTCTCATTTGGCTCTGTTTGAAAGACTTTACCTTGGCGTTTAAGCCCTGGTCTCACTTTTCCCTCATTTGGGACATGAGCCACCGGTAAGGAGAACCTTACCTCCTTCTGCAACTTTGGGGTCTCCATCTTTGGCCTATGGGCCTAGATGATCTGAGAGACTTTTCTGTGAAGTAGGAATTTCTGTGAATTTTGAAGGGTGGTCCTACCTCGTCTCAGTAGTTACTTTCTTTTGTGTTCTTCTTGTCTACTTTGGAGAGCATACTGTCAGCAGTCTAGACAAGAGTCATCTCTTTAGTCAGAGGCTAACTTTGTCACAAATGAAAGCAAACTCCATGTGGAGGGTCTTCGATGCCCACCATCCTTTTTTGAAGTAAACTGATGCTGCCAGGAGCAGATGTGTCTCACTGTCATGAAAACCCTTATGTTATTAAAACATTTTAAATACCATATTCTATAGGTCTTTAAAGTGTTTGAAGACCATCTATCTAAAATATATCTGTTTGACCTTGAAAACATACCTAACATGACTACAAGTTTGCTTGTTATAGATGACTAACTATTAATCTGTCTTTCTTTATTACCCTAAATAGCTTTCAAGGATTAAAGCTTTACATTACATTTTTAAATGAGCTGCATAGATATAATATCTTAAACAAGAGTAGAAACATAGATACAAAATAACAAAATAACCTTAAATTTGTATCAATATACAAAAACCCATTATCAATGTAAAATATTTGAGACTAGTGGTTTTTCAAAAGTAGATTCAACAATCCACCCTTTTATCCCATCCTTCCTATACTATATTCCCCTTTTCCCTTCAGAAAGCAATCTTAGCCTACCTGAAAGACTGCTTTCTCAGGCCCTATGTGGATATTCAAGCTTCCATGTTGGACTCCATATATAGCAAGTCTTTTCTGTCCCACCAGCCAGCTCCCAAATGACACAGAGACTTCTTATTAATTATGAAAGCTAGGCCTATAGCTTATGCATATTCCTAACTAGCTCTTATAACTTAAATTAACCAATTTATTTTCATCTACATTCTATTACAAGGCATTGCCGCTCTTTCTTCTTACACCTCCCCTTCTCCTTTCCTCTCCATGTCTCCCAGCATCATCTCCTGTGTGCCTAGATTCTCTTCCTCCTCCTTACTCTCCCCAGAAATCCCACCTATACCTCTTGCCTGGCTACTGGCTGTTCAGTCAGTCATTTCACTAAAAATTTGAGACTGGAGAATGGAGACTCCCCCCCCCCCCCAGCTTTGGGATCCTGCACGGGCTTGCTCCTCCATTGCCCACCTAGAAGAGGTCCCAATGTCCATGCATCTCTAGGACTCAAGAGCTGACTCCTAGGTGGCAACTGCAGGGAAGCATATTGCTCATGGCTGCACCATGGTCTGCACATCATCCATAGTCTCAGCCCATCTGTCTGGCTCCCTTGCCTGGCTCCCACACCTCTTGCAAGCCTCCAGTCTGGGCTCCTCTCCAAGGCAATGCTTAGGCAATGATGAGCTAGCTCGCGCTTGGAACCCAAGTGGGCTATTTTTAAAAGTTCCTCACAAAAGCTGTGCTGTGACCTAGAACAAGGTGGTGTGTGAGGAGGAAACGCAATCCGGCCTGTGACGCTGGGAAGGCGTCACAGCCTGAGGTCAAGGAGACATGACACTGGCTAGCCTGCTTAAAGTCCAGAGTATGCTGGGTTTTATAAAATTGTAAAAATTTATAAAGGCTTGGATTTGTGAATAGCATGAAGCCGGGAATGCACAAACAGAGAGAGCTTTGAAAACAAGCCTTAAAACATTTCTTAACTTAAGGAGTTTGTGTCAAATGCAGAGTCCTGATTGGTTACCATGAAGCTGACTGTGATCAGCTTAATTACCCACCCTGCCACTTCACAAAAGAGAGCATCTGAATATAAAGATTCTCAAACCAGGGAAAAGCTATGATCCACCACCCCTAATTTTGTGTTTGACCAGAGTACAAGGGTTTCAGAGCGAGTGTGCATGTAATGTTGACTGATTGTTAGATAGGAGACACACAATTAGACCTAGTTTCAGAGCAGTTCTAAAAAGACATTATGATTGCTCTTTCTGAGGCAATGTCACGGATGTAGCCAGGCAGCTCTTTGTCCCAGGAGAAGCACATTGACAGCATGGCTCATGTTCAGGCAGTACATTGTGGTGAAAGCGTTCACTCTCAGCTCTGGTTAACGTCCACCAGCAGTGAAATCAGTCTCCTCCTGACAGTGGGGCTTCCCTTCCATTTGCCTCGAACTTGATTCTTTTAGCATGTGCTGAAACCATTGTCACTGAAGTGGAACTATCGGTAAGCAATCTGATGGAGTCATTTTCTGAACAGTACTCAAGACTTAATTTTGGAGCAAAGTTATTTAATTTCTGTGAAATTTAAGTTTCTTAGCATTGAAATACGAATAATACCTATTCACAAGGACTGCTAAATTCATAATAATAGAATTTCCATTGCAGATGGCGGCTTAGTTGCTTTGTAAGCATTTGTGGTCCCTCACCCAGTGATCTGAAGATACTCACGTTGTTCAGTTTCAGCCCTGTCTTCACTTTAGAAGTGTAACCTGACCATTTCCACGTTGGCACTATCAATGATCTGAGCAGAAACATTCTTAGTTTGGGGCTGTTGTGTGTATTATATGGCCCCTAGACCATACCAGGCTCCTCCCACTGTTTTCTGGTAGTTTCCCAACCTCAGTTATTGCAAACTGCTGCAGAGATCACTCAGCCTTTCCTGGGGTCCTGGCTCACACTTGGTTTATCTGCCTCCCTTTGAGCTCAAGAGACTTGACTTCTATTTGATACAATTGGGATACATTGTGTACAGTGTGGATAAATGTATCTGTTTGATGGATTTTGTCATGTACTAATTACAATTTAGTCATGTACTAAAGCCAAGGCACTTAGGAAAGGTGGCACTTTTAGGGGGTAGTGTTGTGGAATATTACTTTAGCTGTGTAAAGGTGTGTTGCATTTGTTTATGCTGCATTTCTTTAATTATTTAAAGGTGTGTTACATTTGTTTCTGCTGTATTTCTTTAATTATTTAAAGGTGTGTTTCATTTGTTTATGCTGCATTTCTTTAATTATTTAGAGGTGTGTTGCATTTGTTTATGCTGTATTTGTTTTATTTTGTAAACATGTGTTGCTATTTCACCTTGCCTGGTTAAGGCACCTGACTGGTCTAATAGAAAGCTGAATGGTCAATGGTTAGACAGTAGAGGGCTAGGCGGGCCTGGCAGGCAGAGAGAATAAATGGGAGGAGGGATCTAGGCTTGAGAGGGAATGAGAGAGGAGAGAACAAGGAAGAAAGAGAGGGAGACGCCCGGAGCCAGCCACCCAAGCAGCTGCCAGCCAGCCATCATAAAGTAGGACATACAGAATGAAAGGTAGAAAGCCCTGAGGCAAAATGTAGGTAAAGAGAAACTTGTTAAATTAAGTTATCAGAGCTAGTGGGAGAAGCATAAGATAAAGTCAAGCATTTATAATTAATAATAAGTCTCCTTGTCATGATTGGGGAGCTGGATGGTGAACCCAAAGAAAACCTGCTACAGGGTGGAGCAAAGATGGAGGAAGTCAGGTCATTGGGGGCCTTCCTTTGGTGGATATATGAGACCCTTACCATCTTTCTCTCTGTGGTTCTCAGCTGCTGTGCGGGGAGCAGTGTGTGCTGTCTTTCTGTGGGTCCTAACAATGGAACCACCCAGCTAGGAACCTTGGAAGAGTATTCACCAAAATGAATCTCACCCATTGAGATCCTTCTGTCTGGAATTTTGATGCCACTGAGGGAAAACAGCTGTGTTAGCCACGTGTCATTTTGCTGTAATACAGCACCAGGTGAAAATGACTCAGGGAAGAACACATTTATCGTGGCTCCCAGACTGAGGGGCTAAGGGCTCCTTGTGGCAGGGAAAGCTCGGCTGCAGAAGTGTAAGGCAGTGGTCACATTGCATCTGAGCTGGAAGCAGAGAGATAGATGCAGGAACTTAGTTTGCCTTCTCCCTCTTTCCTTTTGATTCAGCCAGGGCTCCCAGCCCATGAGATGAGGTCAGCCACATTCAGGGTGGCTCCCTTCTCTCAGTTCAACCTCTCTAGAAACACCTTCAATGCCTAGAATGTGTCTGCTTGGTGACTATAAACCCAGTCATGTTGACCGCAAATGTTCACTGTAGTTAAACATCAACATGTAAGTACATGTACATTTAAGTATACATAATTATAACATAGAAACTTATCTGTGTCATATATATGTTATCATGAGGCTGTAGTTAGAATTAGACCCCCCCTGGTGTGCATCCTTCAAGACAATGGCATTAGTGGGTGTGATGGTTAATATTGATTGTCAAATTGTCAGGCTCCGGAATCACTGAATGGATAAGCCTCTGGGTATGTCTGTGATGGGCTGTCTAAATTAGGCTAACGAGGTGAGAAGGCTTACCCCAAACCTGAACAGTGGTATTCCATGGTCTGGGGTCCTAGATTTAAAAAAAGAGAAAGTGAGCTGAATTATCATTCTCTCTTTGTTTTCTGACTGCAGAGGCAATGTGACCAGCCACCTCAATAAACTACCATCAACATGTGAGCCAAAATAAACCCCCCTTTTCTTAAGTTGCCTGTTGGCTACTTTGTCAAGACAGTGATAGACATGCTGAGTACAGAGGGACCGAGTGTGTCAGGTGAGCGATCATGTGCCCAACACGTGTGAGGCCCTGGGTTCGATCCCAGCACTGGCCCCAAGCACCAAACACACACCTGAGGGTGAAGGAGGCAGGGCCTATTCCCAAGGCCGTTTGTATCCAGTGAGCACATCCGATTGCATGTGCGTTTTCACGGTATGTTTTAAACAGAGTGGCTGAGAATAATACATGCTCACCTGTGAATGAAAACGACGTCAGGAGACAGTCATTCTCCGTGAGCAGCCCGTGTCCTTGGAACGCCTGTAAAGCCCATAGTCACACTGTCTGTGCTTTCTTCCTTCCTTCATTACCCAGTTTTGAAGTCAGTTCTTAATCTCTTGTTTGTCTGAAGGATTTCTCCCCCTCCTGTGCAAATGTTTGACCCTGGTTGGTAGAGTTTGGTGATATTGTTTGTTTGAAGCTTGGCGACTAAGACGTCGTGTGACTGGGGCTTTTACTGTACAAAGAATGTGCGAGGTTAATAAGCGTGGCTCTGCCAGCTTTGAAGCCCAGCATGCCCAGTGCCACCCTCTCACTTGGTGCTGTTTGTTACAAAGCTCTCACCCATCCGTTTTCATCTGCTTCCCATTTTTACGAGTCATGGCTTATGTCTGCTCTTCTCTGTGTTTAATCCAATCCCAAAGCCAAATTACTTTTCGTTTAGCTGAGTCAAATGAAGTCTGTTGTTAGTCAATTTTGGAGGTGTGAAAAGTATATTTTTTTTTCTCTTTCATGTCAAACAACAAATTCAAGAATCAAGATGTGACAGAAAAGTAACCTTCGTATCCCCCTTCTCCCTGAGTAAGCAGATAACTTACCTCCCTCCTTCCTTTCACCCAGGGAAGCCATAGAAAGAGTTCATTCCTTCATTGAATGAATGCTTGCTGGCTGTGACAGACTCTGCCGGGCTCTTACAATGACAGGAAGGAAGGAAAACTGAGAAGAAAGAGAAGAAAGCATGGGGCAGCGGACACCACAAGGGCTTTCTACTCAGCATTCACCTCTCTCGCCCTGGGAACACACAGGCTGCTTGCTTAGCATGTGTGGTTGTCTGACATATGCCAGGCACCCCGAGGGCCCATTAAACAGATCTTCCTGGGTGAGGCTCAGACATGGATAATTTGAAATTCTCACCAGGTATAAAACCACAACAAGGACCAGGCATGCTGGGTGCATGCCTTTAATCTCAATGCTCAGGAGAGAGAGAGAGAGAGAGAGAGAGAGAGAGAGAGAGAGAGAGAAAGAAAGAGAGAGAGAGAGAGAGAGAGAGAGAGAGAGAGAGAGAGAGAGAGAGATAGGAAGATCTCATCCTGGTCTACATAAATTCCAGGGCAGGCAGAGGTACCAAGTGAGTCTCTCTCTCCCTCCTTTCCCTCCCTCCCACACACATACACACACACATGCATGCACACACATACTCACTATAGCTAGGGAGGGATGCTGGGCCAGCCAGAGAGGTGGGAGAATGAATGTTCCTCATGTGCCATGCTTAAAAACTTAGAATGTCTATAGGAGCAGTGTGGTACTGGCAATGGGAAGAGGAGGGAGCCTGGATTCTTCCAGGTTAACTCAGAGAGAAGAATCCCACTCTAGACAAGATGTGCTGAAGCTGGAGAGAGAAACCTTTACAGACTGCATGAGTTTGGCTCTTGGGAGGGCATCGGTCTTCCACGCTTTCCATGTAAGTTCTTTGCTCGTACACTGGGTGGGTCTCATTCACTGTGCCGCTGTGGAGAGTGACCTAATGGTGCACTTTATCTGAGGGGTTTGTTTTCTAGGGCCATCCATTGGCTCTAGAACTCCAAAGCACTGGTTGGGTACATGCTTGGATTTGAGAGGAATTGGCTTAGAATAGGCAACCTGAGGACATTATTATCAGCACACACGGGCAGCCTGTATATGGAGGTTCTGTTGAACTTGTCCATATTGGGTTTCATGGTCTAAGTTGATGAGGACAACTGACCAGGGTCTCTTGCTCAAGAGGGCCCCAGATCTCATTATAGATAATGGTGAGCCATCATGTGATTTCTGGGAATTGAACTCAGGACCTTTGGAAGAGCAGGCAGTGCTCTTAACTGCTGAGCCATCTCTCCAGCCCAACCTGAGGTCATTCCTTAGCCTAAATTCTCAGACTCAATAGCAAGGTAGAGACACATGGTTCTGGTCAATGACTAGAGTCTTCTGCAGGGATCCTGGAGCAGAGGAAAGCCCGCAGAAATGCAGGCAGGCAGGGATGACATCTCCAATATTCATGGTAATGTATGGTCTTCCTGTTGTTTAAGCATTTGGGTGTACGAGACTTTCATTAAGGAACACTGACAGATATGCACCACATCCCCACAGGAAACCCTTCCAGCATATGAGAGAATCCACAGATTTCCAAAGGGACTTTTTGGAGAGACTGAGACATCTCCCTGTGAGGATTGCTTATACATGTCAGCTATGGTTTGATTCTGAACCTTCCTTTACAACAACCCCTTTGGGGGCAGGATCAATTGACCCTTTATCAGGGGTATCATATCAGATATCCTGCATAACAGATATTTATGTTATAATTCATAACAGTAGCAAAATTATAGGTACAAAGTAGCAACAAAATAACTTTATGTTTGGGGGATCCCCACAACATGAGGAACTGTATCAAAGGGTCGCAGCAGTAGGATGTTGAGAACCATTGCTCTACAGGCTCATCTGAGCGCTCAGCCACCTGCTGACCGTGCTGTTCTGAGCTGTGTGACCTTTAGGAGATGGGCCCTAGCTGCCAGGTGTGTCACTGGGATGGGTTTTTGAAGATTATGGCCTAACCAGGAGTCTGCTTCTTGGTTAGTCGTGACATAAGGAACAGATGCCCCGGATAAGCATTGTGATAAACCTGATCCTGTGATCTTGGGCTTTCAGAACTGGGTTTGCAGAGGAAGGTGGGAGTTTAGACAGGTGGCCAAGAGAGGCCTTCTAATGCTGTAGGAAGAGGACATTGGACCGTTCCGGGAAGAACCCTGATGGGAATTCAGATAGTACATGCCACGGTCAAGAGTTTAAGATTACACTGGAAACTCTCTGGAGAACTGTGAGGATGGATCACTCGGGTCCGGCTTTGAAGGTTATTACCTGATTCTTCTATCGGCTGCATTCTCTGTTTTCTCTGCAGACAAGTGTGAGGAGCAGAGGAACACATTCCCGCTGCTCGATTTTCCCACCATGACGCCTCCCACACACTGGGGACCACACAAACCTCCACCCCCTTGAGTGGCTGCCGTGAGGTACTTTGTCACAGTGATGAGAAACATAATACACTGATGTTCTAGTGACCAACGAGAAACATAAATAATACACCGATGTTCTAGTGACTTCATCTGAGTGTCTGTATCCATCCATTCCCATGTTTGCATCTCATCTGGTGCTTCTGTGTTGAGGGAGGGAGTTGAGTCAGGGAGGGGCAGCAGGCAGGGAGAGTGACTAAGGGCCCACACCTGCCTGCCTTCCTCAGCGTGTGCACTCAGCCCTTTGCACAGAGGGCTTACTTTTAGTCCCAGCTCGCAGGGAAAGGAGGTGATCAACGGGAAATGGCAGGGGTATTGAATGTAAGGCCCTCAACACGGAGGAAATAATCGTTTCTAACAAACCTCCTTTTTTTTCTAAGCAGAATTTAGTTGTTTTTTTTTTTTCCAACAGCAAACTTTCTTGGAGCTGACCTTCTTTGGGTGGTTATGACTCCCACCAGATCTGACAGAATGAAATTGCAGAAGGTGGCAGAGGAGCTGTGTTAGAGTCCTGGGCTGTCATCAAGGAAAACCACAAACCTGGCACCCGGAACAACAGACATGTCACACAGAGCAGAAGGCCGAGCCAAGCTGTGGTAGAGCCATGGTCCCTCTAAGACCCTGGGCATTCCTGGCATTGCTGGGGTGTGGCAGAACCATTCCTGTCTCTACCTGCTACGAATCTGTATTAGTTACTCATCTGGTGTGACCAAAGCGACTTAAAGAACAAGGGGTTATTTCATTTTTTGAGGGTGCAGTCCCTCGTGGTGGGGAAGGCCTAGTAATGGTGAATGAGGCAGTTGGCCCTATCTTGTCTACAGTTAGGAAGCAAGAGGCACGAGGATGCTCAGCTCACTTTCCCCTTTTCAGCCAGTCTGGGTTCCCAGCCCATGAAACGGTACACTTTAAGGGTGTGTTCTCTCACCCCCAATTAGGCCAGGCTACAGAGTCCCTCACGGACATGCTCAGAGCCTTGTCTCCCAGGTGATGCTGCATCCCACCAAGCAGCACCTCTGACTACAGGATGAATCTCCTCTGCTGGCGAGGATGCCAATTATCAGCTCAGCGGCAGCGCTAGGAACCCGATGGTGATTTTTCACTTGTTTCCAAATGAGGTCATTATAGAGGCACTAGGATTAGGACCAGAGCAGACATTCTTGGGTCACAGTCTCAGCAAGGGTGAGAGGAAGGACAGCAGTCGTGCGTGTATGAATCCTAGCAATCCTGGGGTGGCAGGAGGGAGCAGGAGAGCCCTTCACTGAAGGGGATTGCTGAGCGTGAAGACACTAACTGCTGTATGCCCGTCCCTAGCTGCTGTACACCAGCTTCCATTCGGAAGGACGCCTTTGCAAATGTGGGATTATGTCACTGACAATACTGAAGTGGATAGAATTTAAACATCTTGATTTGTGGGGCGAAGAGCACAGTCTGTCTTTCAAGTCAAGTTTTGGCTAGACAGGTGACAGGAATTGGGTCAAGGTAAGCAGAAACAACAGAGAGGAGAGCTATGACTTCATCTGGAGTTCTGACTTGTGGCACACACCTCAAAGTCAGACACCCCATGGGCCCTTGGGGACCCTGCTGTCTGATGCCCCCCTGTCCTGAGAGTCACCCTCACTGAGAGGCAGAGGGAATATGCTGCCTGGAGCCATATACTTCCCCCTGCTCCCTAAAGGCAAGAAGCTTGGCATTAAACAGAAATAGAAACAAGGCAATCAGAGGCTGGGTTGCCAATGCTGTACTAGCTGGACTTAGGCAATAACTACAAAGCTGAGGGGTTACTTTTACTGCCTGAGTTAAAAATAGAGAGTTGTAGAAGCGAGTTTCCCAACAGCATGTTCATGACACACCAGGGTTTTCTAGTTTTCTCTGGAGGAGCTGGAGGACTCTCTAAGGCACAGAGAGCTAAATTAAGACTGGTTTACTTCAGTTACAGGGATAAAGAGAAGCAGGAGGAGCTGGCAGGTGGGGCTGGGAAGGACCCAAGCTTTGCTCCTGGTCAGACCTAGGTTCAAATCCTGACCTACCTCTTCTAGCTGCACAAACCAACCTCAGCATTTAGTGTAAATGGAAATTGTGTGTACCCTAAGCCAGGGTTGTGGGGGGACTGCACCTGAGAATGCCTGACACTTCCCTGGGGCCCTTGGCAGGCATACCTTCTTATAATGCCCCTGTGGAAGAGGATACCAGGAAGGTGACGGTTTGAATTGTCTTCCCTCTGAAGAATGCAAAGCTGACTCGCCCATGCCTCGGAGAGTGCTTTATTTGGAAGTAGGGTTTTTGCAGAAGATATCCAGTTATAATAAGGTCCCTGCAACTGGACCTTGTCTGACACAGTAGGCTCCGTGTCCTTGGGAAAAGGGGATACTTGAACACAGAGACAGACGTGTACATATGAAAAGACACAGGGAGAAGATGAGTGATCTTAACTGTCACCTTGATTGAACGAGCAAGGACCGGAAATCCAGGCGTGGTAGCTCACGTTTGAGATCCCAGTGTTCAGGAGGCTGAGGCAGGAGGACTGTGGAAGGCTCAAGGTCCCCTGAACTGCCCAGTGAGTACCAGGCCAGCATGAACAACAGAGTGAAAGTCCTTACCACAAACAAATAATAGCACCAAAGAGTGGCAGAGAGGGAACAAAACACCCAGTCCCGTCTCTGGTGTCGTAGGGCATCTTCAGTGTTGTTCAGACCCTGAGGGCCCTGACCCAGTGAATGGCTTAATGTGCCAATAAGTTCATGATGGTGGCTTGAGTGAATGCGAAAGGCAGGAGGTGGGGCCTAGCTTTAGGCAGCATCTAGGAACCTACTCCTGGTGGCCAGGCTCACCATACCCTCTTCCTATACCTCTAGCTTTTGCTTCCTGTCTGCCACGAGGTTCCTCAGGCACACACAAGCTTCTGTGATGTTCTGTTGCACAACAGGAATGGAAATACTCGAGTGACCATAGGCTGAACTCTGTGGGTCACTTGAAAGTAAACGACACAACATTCAAGTTATCTCTGCCAGGCACTTGGTCCCAAGGGTGAGAGAAATAAGTAAGAGAATGGCCACCCACAACCCACAGGAAGTGGCCCAGAGCAGGTCCCTCTGCAGAGGCATGAGGGAATCAACACTTCCAGCTCCGACATTTGGATTTCAGGGCCGTGAGCAATGCATTTGTTCCTTCCACTCTGGGCTGTGGGACTTTGGCCAAGGACACCTACACACAAGGACAGAGGCATCACCACAGTGGGACATCTGCAGCCGTGGGGGAGTGTGTCTGCGTGGGAGGTCCAGCACCCACTTGGTTATGCTGCAGCAGCTAGGGCGGCTTTGCTGAAGGGTCTCCGTAGGCTCAGGGCAGGTTTCCCTGTCAACGGAGTCTCAGCGTTTGCTTTGGAGGTGCCCCAGGAGCAGATGGTTTATTGCTCCGTTTGCTCTTCTAATTGGAGTAATAGGAAGGCTAGAAACCACGAACACAGGGGAAGCCTCAGACGCAGTAGGGCCACTAAAGGTCCTTAAAGCACACAGTGAGCGTGTCTGTGACATCACACGCCGTAGTGCCGTATAATCACAGGGGATATTATTAAACTGTGAAGTGGGACTCAGGGAAACATGCTATTTGGTGAGCTCATCTCCTGCCTGGTGTAATTACATGCTTCTCCTTCAGCTGACATTGTGTTTACTGCCTGGGCTCCTGCTACGCTTGCTAATATGGGGACATCAGGGATTATGCCAAGGTGACGGATCACAGGCAAACGTTACACCGATCTTATTTGGAACCTAATCCTTCATTCACACCATGATGTGGTAAGTTCGTCCAAACTTAATGCAGGCTGGCTGGAAAGTGAATGAGTCCACACTTCCTCTCTTTCCTTTTGTGTGCTTTATCTCAGATGTCCTACTTTGGTCTCTAAGATGTAATTATTTAAATATGGGAGCACGTCATGATTAGCTTGGATGAACGAATCTGGAATTTGAAGACATTTTGAGAACTTGGAACCTGAATCCTTGGGGCTTACAGTCAGGTGTCTCTCCTCAACATTGGGCACTGGAGCAGAGCACACGATGGGGCTGGCCTGTGCATTGTGGGGTGTTCAGCAGCTCTCTGCCCCTAACAGCAAGATGCCAGCACTCTCAGATTAAAAAAAAAAAGTGTCTCCAGACATTGTCCCAGAACTCCTTAAGAGGCAAAGATGCCACTTCGGGTATGCAGGGTTCTAAGAGGAGGGTAAGGCTTATGTGAATGGGAACAAGTCAAGGGTAGGTTTGAAATGCCATCCCAGCTGCTGCACCACAACCCCTGGCTCCCACATCCCCAGAACATCATGAGGTTTACCCGTGGACCCTTTGTGAAGCCAGGGATCTCGTTCTTCAGATTTTATGAGGTAGAATTAATCATGTGGTTATTGATAAATAAGTAAATTCTGGCTTCTGTGGCCCAGAGGTACTAGTTTTCACATGATGTCACTGGCTCCAGGAGTTGGGAGAGATGGCCCACATCCTGGCTTCTGTGGCCCAGAGGTACTAGTTTTTACATGATGTCACTGGCTTCAGGAATTGGGAGAGATGGACCACATCCTGGCTTCTTCAGCCCAGAGGTACTAGTTTTTACATGATGTCACTGGCTCCAGCAGTTGCGAGAGATGGACCACATCCTCTTCTCATCCGTCTTCCCTCTGATTCCCTCCCCGCCGTGGTGGTACAGATGAGCATTTTGTTTGTGGTTTCTCTGGCTACAGAACCATGTACATTGCAGGACTTTGGGTCCTACAGAAGACAACCCTCATTCCATGCTGTGCACTTGACCAGCCCAGACATCAGCTCAGTCACCAAGTGTCTATCTGAGCAGAATCACAGTCTCTTCCTAGCAAGTCTGTTGGTGTCATGGAGGCCAATTAAGTACTCAGCTTCGCTTGTTCTTGGGTGACGTAGAAAATCTCATTTTGGAGATCACACAGCCAGCAATGCATTGTTAGTCTTCTGTCTGTTTGCTGTGGATGGCATGTCTTCCATATAGGTTATGATGACGTGGTTGCCTAGGTGACTTTTCAGAGTCTGGAAGGAAACACTGACCCTTTGCTTTGGCCCCCAGTATCTGATGGCTGACAGGAATGAGAGGAAGAGGCTTGGCATCTCTGCCTTCACGTTGTCTCTCTCTTTCCTGCACTGATATTTTGTCTTGATTCCTCTCAAGGTAAAGGCTTTGGTCATCTGAGAAACATTGTTCTATAGACTGACTTGGCGTAGATTCACCTAGTCTCTCATCTTCTCTAAGATGCTTGCCACCGAGAGACTACAAACACTGTACCACAAAGGGCATGAAAAGGGGAGTTTCAGGAAAGCCTTCACCTGTTCCCAGAAACCTTACCAATATTCCTTCCCTTCATTGGACCACATATTCCCATTAACATTTCTACCTAATATCTGTGACCCCTCAGCTCCAAGTCCTGGTGTGAACTATCTGAATCCAGTATCAGATCCTTTCCTTTTCTTCTCCATTCTTTGTTGCCTGGATGAATACAGCCTTTCTTTCTCACTAAAGCAACCAATTAGGACATCCATGCAGGGTACGTGTGATATTGACCTACAGTTCCAGAGGACGGGGAAGAAGAATGTGCCTCAAGTAGGAGGCGAGACATTGATGGAGGCCATTTTCCTTTGTGAGATGTTTCTTGACTTGGGTTTGGTGGCATCAGAAAAGTTCTTCAGATCGTGTATCAACTAGTTTGGCATCAGTGATGGCACAGCCTGCCTCCCTGTCCCACTGCCCACTGTTTCTTTCCGTTTCTTCTTCCTATTCCTCTCTGAGGACCATCAGGTTCCCCACTTAGCACTGCAGCTTTGGGAGATGACCCTCTGTCCTGACCGACTTTGCTCTGGGGAATCTTCTTTCTGTGTGGTATTTAAGAAGGGGCTAACCCTGCACTTATGTTGACCTCCTCTCTTGGGCAGGTACAGGGGGATATGATGTAGCCCCTCACCCCTTCCTGTTGACCCACAATTAGACTCCTATTCCTTAGCACAGGTCTGGTTAAAAGGTCTTTTCTGCTTTCCTTTCCAGAAGGGGCATTAGTATCACATCAAGGCTGAAGAATGTTGTTTGTGATTCTACAGAGATCTGTTTAATTGCTAAAGGAAGACATTTGCTAACTTATTAAAATGCTACTAAATCTATAAAAGGAATTCTCCTTGGTCTTTGGACAGCACCCTTCCTCTGAAGTTTAGAGTGAGGCTGACTGTCCTTGGTATCCTGTGTCCTTGGTCCCTCACCTCATGTTGTCTTTCTTAGGTGCAGCTACAACAAGCACAGTCAGCCATGTATGCCAAGCTTACGGTACGTAATCTTAGTGAATCATTTCACCAGAGGCACATGTGTGCACTTGCGGACCACTTCTCCCACCAGGAAGGTGCAGAGGAAGACAGATCAGCTTCTTCTAGACAGTCCCAGGGATCTGAACTGTGCTTCTAAGGAAACTCTGGATAGCGGTTTGGGTGCTGCTTAGTATAGGTCCTGTCACAGAGCGGAAGTTGGAGCCAACATTTCTGATTCTGAAGTTCTTTGGTCTGCATCTCCAGACCTTCCAAACATAGCTGGGCCTGGGCATTCATGTACAGGACAGGAGAAATAATACAATGTGAAATAAGACAGATATGAAAAGTCCAAAGATGACATGGCTGGTCTGGGTTAGCTCTCAAGGCTCTTTGTGGCAAGAAGGAAATGCTGTAATAATGTTTAAAATACTCCTGAATGGAGGACTAGAGCAATGCTTCTCACTGCACACTGGCCGGCAGCACAAAGGCGCTGGCAAGGGACTCTCCCGTCCTTCCTCCATGTATCCCAGCTCACCTCTATGAGCCTCCCCGAGGTGAGATACAAGAGGATATCCGTGATATGTAGGCTGGTGGGGCACAAGCCTCGTCTGCCCTCATCTTCTTCGTTCTATGTCTCCCGGCCACAACATAAGGAAGCAGAAGAATTTGACTTGTGTTTCAGGATACCTTTGAGTTTTTGGGTAGAACCAACCTCCATCTCCATTTTCATTTAAAATAAATTATTACACAATTTATCATCTCACAATTATGACAGCCCATACCCTTCTCTTAGGAATTGATTGGGGTGCATGTCTTCTTGTGGCTGTTTGGGAAGAAATATGAAATTATGATTAATTTGAAAGATAAGGATTCTGGGATGGAATGAATACCACTATTCCATAGCACAAATTTGCTTCTGGGAAGGCTAGCTTTACCAGTCAACTTGAGTGGGCTCTGGAACCCAAGTGATCAATGATACATTGGTACTTCACTGAATGTTTCTATGGGGGGCATTTTTATCATTTAAGGGGTAATCTGGGCTGGGTGGTGTTTTCTTGTTGCTGAGTGGCTTTCTTGTCAGTTCTTGTCTTTTTTTTAAGTTTTATTTTAAATTTATTTATTATGTGTACATCATTCCTTCCATGTGTGCCCGCATGCCAGGAGGGGTCGCCAGGTCTACATTATAGATGGCTATGAGCCACCATGTGGTTGCTGGGAATTGAACTCAGGGACTCTTGAAGAGCAGTCAGTGCTCTTAACCACTAAGCCATCTCTCCAGCCCCAGTTCTTGTCAACTTAAAGGAGACAAAAGTCAGACTGTTTTGTCAGCAAAGCAGAGCAAGGCCACCTTCCAGAGAGATTGGAGTGGACTTCCCCGAAGGGTTCTGAGTTGTGGAATTTTAAATTGGACCTGGTGGTTCAAGATTGCAATTCAAGCTACTTACGAGGCTGAGACAAGAGGAACATGACTTCTCAGGCAGTCTTGGTTTCCAAATGAAGTGGATGATTTGATGGAATCCAGTCTCAAGGGAGAAAATCACAAGAGAGCTGGGAATGTAGCTCAGCAATGGAGCCTTTGCCTAGCCTGGGGAGACTTTGGGTTCAGTTCCCAGCACCACAAATCCCATTGCTTTATCCATTTTTTATGACCCCTTCTCCTTGGGTTCTACCTCTCTTTCCTCTTACTTTCCTGGATACACTTCAGGGCCAAGAGGCCCACACAATATCCCCTGCCTTTCCCATCAGAATAGTCATTAATGGTTATACATATTCATTAATGATTATATAAATTCATTAATGGTTGTATATAGTCGAGGGAAAGTGCCTTGGTGCTTTAATTTCTATATGGGGAAAGAATCCAACTCCAGCCTTATAAACATTGAGCTAAAAAGGGCCATTTTTAACTATCAGAAGATGCAGCTTCCCAGATGCAATGGTTTCCCTGGTTACCTCATGTTTAACTACTCCTCCCTGGATGTGCCTGGTTGCAAAAGGGTAGATCCCTATAACACGTTCTTGCCTCCTGCCAATGTTTACCTAGCTCTCTGCTCTAACATCATCAACCCAAATTCATAGCTTAGAACCTCAGAATGAAAGCCTTATTCTGAAATAGGGTCAGTCTGCAGTCATCACCCAACACAGAGGAAGCAAGATGAGAATGCCTCACTGATAAAAGGTATCAAGCCACGTGGCTAACAGACAAGAATTATGGGTTAAGATGTAAGAGTCAATAAGAAGCCTGAGCTAATAGGTCAACCAGTTTATAATTAATGTAGGCCTCTGTGTATTTCTTTGGGATTGAACAGCTGTGGGACCAGGCAGGGCAGAAACCTCTGTCAGCATGTTGTATGCCCAGTGCTACATGGGAATGCTGGGAAGTGACCTTTTTCCTCTGATGAAGGAAAGTTGGGGTATTGCCATGGCTGTGGAGGAAGTGCTCTGGTTGGTGGGTTCTTGGTTTAAACCATATTAAGCTTATTTATGGGTGACCAACAGTCAGAGCTAAGTGCAAATAGAATATCAAAAAGAAGATCACCTTCCAGCCACGTGGGACCCAACTCCATGAGTCAGAGAAAGTTGGTGTTTAAGAAGCACATCCTGGGGCTGGGCAGGTGGCTCAGTCAGGCATGCATGAACTTGGAATTCAATTTCCAGAACCTGTGGAGAGAGAGAGAGAGAGAGAGAGAGAGAGAGAGAGAGAGAGAGAGAGAGAGGGTAATGGTGTTGCATGCTTGCAATTCCAACCCTGGAGAGGCAGGTTCCTGGAGCTTCCTGGCTAGACGGCCTAAACAAATCAGTGAGTTTTAGAGAAAAGCGATAGACGCTGTCTCAAAAAACATGTGACTGAGGAAGATCCCCCCAAAGATGATTTCTGGCTCCCATGTGCACTCACACAGGTGTGTGCATACACCTACACGCATGTGAACACACACACATACACAGAGATCATAGTTGCTTATTTTTGGTGCTTATTTGTAAAACATTTTCCCCTTAACCTTTTAGACATGCCCGAGAAAATTAAGCAAGTTATACAGGATAAGAAGTAGAGATAAATTATTCAAACAGTTAGTGTGACATTTAAAAGGCTATTTATAAAAATGATCATTTCCCCAGAAAATAAAAATAGTGAGAAACTTAAGCCTGGCAGCTCTAGCAGAAGGAGGCAAGTGTTAGCGGGAGGATTTCAGAGTTTCCAGAAAACGAGTTTTGGGTCTGCTCAGCGCTGTTCTTGTTACCATTCCCCAACTCCCTGGGGATGAGTCTCAAACCCTGAACCTTCTTTTCGGCCTTGTCGAGGAGACGCTGCCTGAGTGTGCACACGGCCACCAGCACCAGGTCCTTCCTGGAATGGCGGTCTCCACTCTGCTCCTTAGAGCTCGGTGCCAGGGGTGAAACAACGGGTTGATGCTTGCTACACGTGGGTGCTGGTGGCATCACATCGGAAGGATGCAGTGCCGCACATGTGGGTGGACTCTAGCTCACAATTCAAGGAGAAGGCGACTCTTCTCCTTGGAAGAACTTCAGTCTCTCCGCACTCCCTCTCTCCACCATGTTCCGTGTCTGAATCTATCTAGTCAGTTGTAACTCTTTATCTTCCTGGCTGTGTACATCATGAGACCAGGATGGAGCACAGAGCTTGGGAGTCCCCTGTGGTCTGCTGCTCTGATCATAGATGGAGACTGAGGTCTTCTGGAAGGATGACATCCCAACGTGACCATGCAACCGTTATAGTAGGCCCAGCCAGTGCAGGATGAACCTCAGGAAGAAAGACTCTACTGGATACCATCCATCATGACGAGGGTCAGATAGTCAGTTCTCTTTTTACAGAAGAGAAAATGAACAACTTAAAGATATATAGATCTAAAAACATAATCAGACTAATCACTGGAGAATAGTCGCAAAGTAAGTGTCAAGTGGCTCAGATTGGAGACCGGTGCATGCCTCCTTTGGACTCAGAACACTGAAAGTCCATCCTTGTAGCTAAGGTGAGTTGCTGTTAGCCACAGGCCACAGTGACTCTGCTGGTCTGCGGACCCTGGAAGCCATTGTTTTGATCCAATAGAACCCAGCACCTATTAATATCTTGTTACTGCCTCCTCTGCATCCACGCTTCACCTGATTCTGTCCCTTACATCAGCGAGATCGGCCTCTTGAACTGCCGTGTGTCAGAAGTAAGAGCACGTGGTTTATCTCTCTGTCCCTGACTTGTTTCTCTAAACACAGTGTCCACCAGGACCATCCATGTTTCTACAGATGACAGGATTTCTATCTTTCAGTGGCTAAATAATGTTCCATTGTGTATATCTGCCACATCTTCTACCTTTGTTCCTCTGCCAACGGACGCTGAAGTTTCTTCCTTGTGTTATCATG